>NC_138897.1:18754510-19354510 GCF_965194825.1 Balaenoptera physalus
TTCCACCTACAAGTTTTTCTACATGAACTTTTTCTGGTAATCCTGGGTACCCCCAAATGAAATAAAGGAGTCTGTGAGCTCTTGTTAATAAGTCAAAAAGTCTACTGGACATTGTATATCAGAATTGATATTGCATTGAGGTTATATACATACACTCAGTGTGGTGACCTGGTTATTGCCATATGATCTAAAGTTCTTATTGACTGTTATTTGAGTCCATAATAAATAAAATGTTGGAAAACAAGTTAATTTTTTGCAATAATTTTTTGAAGACTGAAACTTTTTAAACATAGGGTCCAAAGAAGAAAACATAATTTAAAAAGGAAATGTGAGTTTCTGTACTCTAAAAGCTCATTTATCATTAAGATTTTTGGCTGGATAATGAATGCTCCAGCATTTGTAGTTCTTTGGTTCTAATATCAAAATATAAACACAAATATCAGATTAGACTCTCTAATTAAATAATTAAGACAGTTATCCAGTGACATTTGGAAGACGACTCGACCAACTAGCAGATCTTGGCAAACTAGCATGATTGCATAGTATGCAAATTTTAATCATGCAAATTTGTGATAGTGTTATATAAAATATTAATAATTTTATGCCCAGAAATGAAAATAGCATGATTTTCAAAAAAATAAATAGCCTTAATAAATGCTTCTGTAATTTCATAGCTGGGGGAGGTGAGTGCTTTATAACCCCCGTGATGCCATTGCCACCTGGTAGCCTCACTTGAGCTTGTCTACAGAACTATTTACCCTTCTTTGTCTCTGTCTTGGGTTTTTTACCTGCTTGGAAACCTCTGTGAGTGACTCCAGTGACAACTGTACTATTATTTTAACATTCACCATTATTGTAATTTAAAATCTCTTGCCTAGAACATGTCTGACTCATAGTTGGTGCTTGATAAATATTCATAAATGAATGAATAAATTAGGATTTTTTTCTTTACATCTTATAGGAGTATCATCTGAGCATTCATTGAATGCTGGTGTTAGCACTTTTCTCAAAAAGCACTGAAAAATAATATTGATATTGAAATTAGATGTGATACTGTTTTTATGTATCTATTTTTTGATTGTGTGTGTGTGTATGTGTGACAGAGAGAGAGGAGAAGAAGGAGAGAGAGAGGCAGGGAGGGAGGGAGAGTGTATTTTAAAGTAAAAAGCTACAGAGGTTTTAGATTTTTGTATATTCTCCCATTTACACCTATTCTTATGAAAACTCAATCTTGACAACTGTGAGTTTTGAGTCTGTGAAGTCTTCAGCCACACGTTCTTTTCATAAAATGTATTTGTCTGGCATATAAAGTTGTTTAGATGAGTCTAACTCTGCCCAAGAGAGGATGTTTGGAACAGATGTTCACTCCTCTGTTGAACTTAAGGCAGTCACCCCTCCCTTTGTGTACCTTTGAACTGATGTGGAGTTTTAAGCAAATTGCTGACTTGTACCCCAACTTCATGTTTATGGTATTTGATGATCTTTTGTCATATGCTTCTTCCTTGGTATTGTTACCTAAGATGAAGCCCATGTTAACAAGGAAGAATTGTAAACTTTGCTGCTTCTAAAATTCAAATTATGGTTTTTAAGTGTTTGGAGTAAATAGAAGAGAGAGGTCTGGCTTAAATGAAAAGTATTTTCTTTCTTTCTTCTTTTTTTTAAAAACACCGTTATTGTGTCCCCTGAAGATGCTGAAACAATATTTGGTACTATTTAAAACTAAACACTGAAACTTGGGTAGGAGCTATCTGGAAGGCAAACATCATTATTAAAGATAACAAGTCAGAGCATGGATCTCTCTTTACAGTCTAAATGGAAATTCAATTAGTTATATTTTTCAGTAGTGGTCTTTTTGTCTCTGAGAGAGGTGGGTACAATCCATTTGCCATTTTTCACACTATTTTCTGTTCTTCCTGGCTTGGGGCCAGACTTGCAGACTTTCGAGATGACATTCACGTTGGGCATTTGAGTCCCATGGAGATGGTATAAGAGGCCATTTCATCACCAATTTTGGGGTGGAATTTGGAAATGTCTTCATGGATATTGCCATAGATTAACAAAACCATTGATCCTAATTAGACCAAACATTAGACTACTCATGTATGAGAACAATTCTATTCATTGTTCAGAACAGTTTGAGATCTATTTTGTTAGGCTGCTCTACCTTAATAAGATGGTGTGTCTTTGCAGTGTGATAATGCTCTTTGTAAATTATTCCAAGTACATTATTTAGAAGTTTAAATATTTAGTTAGTAAACTATGAAGCTTAAAATTGTCCTGTAAAATGAGACAGTATCCGTAGCTCAGATTTTTTCTTAATTCAACTGTCTTCACTTCAAGAGCCCAAGCAATATGTACCAGCAAATCTATTCAGCAAACTATCAGTATGTGTAGTTATTTAAATAGAACTTAAATTGTAATAGTAAACATTCTTTAACATCACAGCCACATTAAAATTTTTGCAATGGAAAAAGTGGCCAATTTCAATAACCCTCAATTTAAATGATTGGTTAGCCCCTTTCTGCGCTTGGCCATTTAGACTTTGTTTCATGCTGACTTTATTGGCATCAGTCCGTTTGGATGATCATCAATTTTGCAGAGCTTAACCCTTTGGGATAAAAATCCTCTTCTTTCTCCCCTGCGTGTTTAAATGGGAAAATCTGCCAGACTGATGAGCAGCCCATCCGCTATACATGGTGAGCCACAAAAAGACTGTAGAAAAAATTATAAACATCTACAGTGTTAGTTACAGGCACATCATCCATAAAGCATGTAATCCTATCCAAACCTTCCTACGATAGTTTCACAGTGCACCAGAATTTTTAGGATATTTTCTATTTTCAACCCGTGATCCCAGGTAATACATAGTCTTGGCATTTCTTATCACTGCCAACCATGCATTTCTCATTTTAAAAAAATGTTTGTTTCAAATTTCAATACTCTGTATCCTTTTTGCCTTAGACCAAATGCCTATCACACATTCTCATCATTTTAATTAAACTCGGGCCAATCCAGGGCAAATGTTTGATTTTGACTCAAAAAGTGCATGCAAATCACAAATTCTATGTGATATAGAATGGAAATACTTCCTGTGGCCTTCTTTCAGCATGTGGAATGAAACAGTCTGCCAGATTTGTGATTGCACATCGTTAGAAAAGAGGTCTGCTGATTCAAAAATAGAAAAATAAACCCATGTCCACCTAGTAAGTAAACATCATGTCTCTGTAGCTCTAAGATCATCAGTCTAAAGAAACAAAAGCTCGGTCTGGAATAAGGCAGTCCTCAATTTTAAGCCAGCATCAAGTGAACAAAGAGCAAACTGGACACACGTGGGGGAACCACTGGGCCCTGGAAAAGTGTACGTGAATCAGCAATCAGGAGCTCTTGAGTTCCTTGGACACTTGTAACTCTCTCCTTCCACATGGCCTTGAGCAAGGAAATTATTCCTTTTCCTGGCCTATAAAATGGAGGAAACACTAAGGAACCATTCCTGTTACACATTTTTCACAGCTTGTATGGTCAATTAGAACCTTCAAAGAGGCAGTTCTGTAACTGCTGAATTCATTTTCATGAATCAACATTTTATGTAAACACAGATGAGTGGAAACTCAACAAAGAGAAATCCATTAATAAAGAATGTTATCAAAACAGGCTCCTTAAAATCTCTTTTTGGTATGTTTGCTGCCATAGTGAGTTATAACCATATTACAAATATAGTCTTTTTTTGTGGGAAAAAAGTTTCTGCACAAATGACTTTGGGATGTACTCATCCGAAGGAACATCCTACAATTCAAAATGTTTACAAGCAAAGTGACTGAGTTTTTTAGATTTTATCATTATGCCTGGGAGGAGGGGTAGGGGAGATTTGTGGGGACCTGAGTTTGTAACGTAGGATCCCTACAAATATTAGAGTAATGAAAGAGGCAGGTGCTAATTAGTGTTCAATGGAAGAAGCCATTAGAGATTGAAGGTTGAACAATAATGAAGAGAAGACTTGCCCTTGAATTTACTTGAGCCTCCATTTGACTCCATCACCCTCCCCATCAGTGGTACTCTGACAAGTATTTCTGAATAAACATCTGTATGCCCTGAAAGAAATGCCCAATATCACTGTATTTATATAAATACTGTTATCTAACAACTTGTAATTGACCAGCTCAAAAGATGTAACTGTCTATTCAATAATATATTTTACATGCTTTGCCTCAACATTATTCATAACATCTCTATGATGTAAATGCTATTATTATCTCTGCTTTAGAGATGAGGAAACTGAGGCTTAGAAAATTTAAGTGACTTACTAAGGTCACACAATAAGAAGCCAAACCAGAAATCAAACCCAAGTCTTCTTTACTCTAGAATCAGACTTTTAATCACTCTAATAAACACTTTCCTAACCAAGAAGCTCATTCCATTTTTGGACAACTCTAACGAATATGTTAAGCTAAAATCTGGCTTCTTGGACTACTTCTGGACTTCAGAGTATAACAGAGAATTAATCTAATAGGCCACTTCCACACTTTCAATGCTTCAACACATCTTGGACCTCTGCCATGTTTCAGGCATACTGAAAATTAACTTCCTAGAAATTACTATTACGTACTATGTTTTTTCAATCAGTTTTTTGAGGAATAACTGATAAATAATAAACTGCGTGTCTTTAAAGTGTACAGTTCAGTAAGTCTTGTATATATGTGTGAAATTACCATAATTAAGATAATGAACACATCACCACATCACCCCCTCCCCGAAAGCTTCCTTGTGCCCTTTGTAATCCCTCCCTCCAGTTTTATTTTGAGATTTATCCGTGTTGTAGAGTGTATCAATAGTTCATTCCTTTTAAATGCTGTCCATTGTATAGATATAGCATACTTTATTTATGGACATTTGCGTGGTTTCCAGTTTTTGCCTATTACAAATAAAGTTCTATGAAATTAATGTCCAAGTCTTGGGATGGACTTATGTTTTCATGTCCCTTTGATAAATACCTAGGGGTGGAATTGTCGAATTATGTAGTAAGTATATGTTTAACTTAAAAAAAACCTGCCAACATGTTTTCCAAAGCAGTACTGCCATTTTGCATCCTCACTAGCAATATATCAGTGCTCCAGCTACTCCACATTCTTGCCAATATTTGATATAGTTCGTCTTTTTAGTTTCTAATAAGCATACAGTCATATCACTTTGTGGTCTTAGCATTTTTTTCTGAGACTGATTACACTGAGCATTTTTTCATGTGCTTATTTGTCATTGTATATCTTTTCTAGCAACATATCTGTTCATATCTTTTGCCCATTTTAAAAAATTGGGTTGTTTGTTTTCTTATTATCGAGATTTAAAAATTCTTTATTAATGTACCACAAATTTTTCTTTCAGGCTATGGTTTGTCTTTTCATCCTCTTAACAGTGTCTTGTAAAGGACAGAAGTTTTTAATATTGATGAAGTCCAAATTATTAATTTTTCTTTTTTGGATCATGATTTTGGTAGGGTATCTGAGAAATCTTTTCCTCAACCAAAGTCACAATGATTTTCTCCCACTTTTCATCTGGAAGTTTTAGAGTTTTAAGTTTTATATTTAGCTCAATGAATTCATTTTGAGCTAGTTTTTATATACATATGATGCATTGATTGAAGTTCATTTTTTTGGTATATGAATATCCAATGGTTCCAACAACATTTATTGTCCTTTCTCCACCGAATTGCCTTGTACCTTTGTCAAAATCAGTTGCTCATATATGTGTGGGTCTATTTCCATACTCTCTATTCTGTTCCATTGATCTAGTTCTGTTTTTATACAAATGCCACATTGTCTTAATTGCAGTGGCTTTATAATTCTTGAAATCAAATAATGTTTGTTCTCTAAACCTGTTTGTTATTCCTTTTCAAAGTTGTTTGGGCTATTCTTTTTCCTTTGTATTTTCATATGAAATTTATAATCGGCTGTTCAGTTTCTACAAAAAGAGAATCTTAAGATTTTGATTGAGATTGCACTGAATCTAGAGACTAATTTACAAATATTTGACATCCTACAATATTGAGTTTTCTGAACTGTGAACACAAATATTGCTTCCTTTAAAAAAATGTTCTTTAATTTCCATTAGCAATATTTTGTGGTTTTCAGTGCACATTTCATTCACATTTTTGTGGAGGTTTATCTCCATTTATTTTATATTTTTGATGCTATTATAGATGGTATTGATTTTCCCATTGTTCCTAGTATGTAGAAATACAATGGATTTTTGTATGTGAATTTTCTATCATACAACCTTGCTAAACTCACTTATTAGTTCTAGATTCTCTTAGATTTTCTATATAGACTATCATGGCATCAGCAAATAAATATAATTTTACTTCTTCCTTTCCAACCTGGATTCCTTTTATTATTTCTTTTTCTTGCCTTGTTGCATTGGCTGGAATCTCCAGTACAGTATTGAAGAGAATATGTGAGAAATGACATCCTTGTCTTGTTTCTGATATTTGCATCTGTCTTTCTTATTTTATGCTCTGCAGGGACAGAGGCTAAGTATTTTGTCTTTGTTATACCTAGTCTTTATCACAGTATTAGGACATAGCAGATACTTAGCAAAGGGTGGTCAAAAAAATTAATAAAAGAGATGTAGAATCCACTCCCTGCTCACAGCTTACTGGGTGAAATAAGAGAGATAGACATTGGAATACAAAGTTCTACTGTAGCATGAAAGTTTTTTATGCATAATAATAGGGTTCAGAGAGGAAGAATGCCTAGTCTTCTGCTTGCGGCAGTGATAGAAAAAGTGAGAAGAGACACATGGAAGGTTTTCTGGAGGAGGTGATGCTGATCTAGATCTTGAGAGATCAACAGCCAGGAGAAGGAGGAAGAGCATTTTAAGTAGAAGTTATACAGACAGATAACTCATGGTATACTTGGGAAAATACAAAAATATATGCAGTATGAAAAACTTTCAAAGTTTGCAATTTGACTTTCATACCCACTCCCTATACTATTCTCCTTGTTTCTAGATTTATAGTCCCAGTTCCCTCAACTTTGCTTCCTGTGAAATAATTCCTGAATCAAACACCATTCTGGGTTTCAACTCTGGAGACTTTCTGGTTTATCTGCACCCCTCTCTCAAAATATAGCCCCCAGAACTGAGCCCTGTTCCAGGTGTGACTAACCAACCAAAGTGCCGGCATATATCATTTTCTTGGTCTGAATATTATAATCACAGGATCCAAATGCATGCGACCCACTTACCCACACCGGCTTCCTCCAAATATAATTCTGATGTTTTAAGGGAACTAAACCTGGAGCAGACTATGCCGTTTTCATCACATGTGATTCAGAACACCAAGGAATCATGTTTGTCTTCTCAATATCTCCTGTTATGCAATCTAGATGAGTGTAAGTATATATTGCTTCCCTCATTTATAAGGCACCGTTTTGTCTTCCTAGGATGAAACAGACATTTTATTTTAGTGTGAATTTCTATGAGATATTTGGATGAATAGGCAGTCCTGGGGGCCATGGGAGATCATCCTGTTGATCTTAGGGAACTTTGGTGGAGCCTAGTAGTTTTACTCTATATAATGAGAAACTGATATTAAATCCTTTTGGTGTAAAATAATTACAAGATAGCATCTAACATTTGCCTCAGTAATATTTAGTGTCTAAAGGACTGACTATCCACTCTGTAAATTGTTCTTGGCAAAACAGGCTTTCAAATTCTTCTCAAAGCTCAGCAGGGTGGTTAGTAAGGTCCTATATCAACACATTTCATTATTATTCATTATTTATTATTTACTTTTATTTCTCTATGAAGCTAGCAATCCAGCAGGTAGTTCTTTAAATAAATAAATCCCCACACACTTTCCCATACACACTCAAACACACATGTGCACATACAGACACACATGCACTACATACACAGAGAAGGGCCTGTTTATACATCAGTATAACTTCATGACTTTATGTGTCTTCAGAGGGGATGTGTCCTCTTGCCATTTTTTTGTTGTTGTTGTTCTTTTTTTTTTTTTTTTTTAGCAGATGCCAGGATAGATTCTGGGGAGGGAAGAATTTCTCTCAAGGGACTCTGGAGTGACTTCTCAGTGGAACTTCTTGGTTTTGTTTGAAGTGAGGTAAATTCCCAAGCATCAGACATATCTTCATTGACATGAAGTCATGGAAACACATTTTGGAGTTCATTGCAATGGAGAAAAATGCAGCAGGAGGAGCAGCTGACTAGTTGTGCGATCATGGGTGCATGACCTTCCAATGCTGAATTTGCATATGACTTTTAAAATGATCAGCAGTGCTTACATTTCCTGGTCTGTCAGGACTTAGCAAGGAAGCAGAATCAGATAGGAGAGAGACCATCAGGAGAGGCTACGTTTTGATTCTGATTCGTTCCACTGCCCTCTTATCCTACCATGCCATGCTCTTCCTCACCAGCACGGTTAATATAAATCTGTTTGTGCTTCTGTCTTTATTTCTCACCAGCATTTGGTAGATCTTTTAGTAGCTGTATTACCCTATGGAGCAATGAACTATCTGTCCAGCTTGAACGCTCTTACTTTACTCTTCCCTATCTACTCTCACTCTAATCAGTGAATTAGACTGAACTAAATAAAGTTAAATTGAAGTTTCTGTCAGCTAGTCTAGAGCCAGTCTACCTTTTCTTCCTCCTGCTGCAAGCTTGGTGAGCCATATGGAACTAGAGCTTTGTTTGTCTATTCTTAGCCCATTGCTTAGACCTTGTATTTCCTTTAGAATAGTGATTTCTCTGTCTTTTGCGGGGAGGAGGCAAGTGGAGGGATGTGTGAAGAGTAGGAAAGTTATTAAGGAGAAAGAAGGAGAAAGAGATGGAAGACGCGAACCTTTCTCTGACCAGTTTCAGGCAAATCCTTACCTTATTCCATGGCAGGCGGCAAGAGGGTTGCCACCAAGTGGTAATATACACTCACTTCACCCTGTCCAGGCATCTCAGGAATAGATGTTTCTTTTGTAGCTGGAGACTTAAGGACCAAATCTGAGGCGGGGGATGCTTGTTGGCTATAATCTAGTTCGTGTTGGGTTATCCCAAACCCATTGCATTTTGCACACCTGTTCTGTATTTTTGCCTTGTTTCAGCCAGGGCTTCACCCTGCTTTTTAGAGCCCCAGAAATGCCTGGATATAACCACTTTCTTTCTGATATACTCAAGATTCTCTTGTGCTCTCTGGACACATATTTTTTCTAGCCAGGCTTGTCTAAGAAGATAATGTCCTACCCAGCTGCACTATGGATTTTCCCCTGACTCTTATGGAAAAAGAGTGGATTAATTTAAGAAGGAACTACTTGAGCCTCTTTCCTCCTCTTCTTCCTACTAAGTTGCTACAGAGTTTTTGCTGGACACTCACAGACTGCCTTGCCCCCATTTTCCCCATCCTCATGCTAACTTACAAAAGTGGGGATCTGGGGATGAAGTTTCTAACTCTCTAGCAAAGAAAAGCCCTAAATTCACTAAGGCAGTGATATAAACAAATGACAAGTGGAGACTTTCATGAACCACAACCAACCACAGCTGCATTAAACCAATGACCCAAGAAGTCTGGTATTTTGTTATCGTATAGGATACAGGCCAATATCAACACTGAAGGAAAAACATGTGTGAGAGAAGCAACCCAGTTTCTGCCAAACATTGGGATAAAGGCTAAACAAGCAGCTGGTGATTTAAGACAGAGATACAGAAAACACAAGGTCAGTGATTTCTGACCACGTCTCTCTTTGCAATAGGCATAGCAAACTCAGAGAAAATTCCTCATCACCCAGAACTCCACACCTCATCCATTTAACTAGAGAGCTATGTATTTCACAATCAAATGAGAGTTAAAAATCCCTGATTGGAGGCACAGAGTTTAGTTTTTGGGTCCTCTTTCTCATATGCTTGTTCAGTTCAATTCAAAAAATCTTTATTGAGTACCTTTTATCTGGGACCAGACTATGTATTATGAGGGATGTGAAGATGCTAAATTTCTGCTTTCAAGGAACATAGCATATCCTGGTGAAACCAGAGATAGACCCATTGAATTGTGAAAGTGGGCTGTGTTAAGGACTCTCTGATGGAGACAAAGAGTGCTATGGATACAGAGAAGAAAATTACAGCAGATCAGTGGAGAAGGAGACAGCTGAGTTGGGCCTTGAATGCTGAGAATTCAACCCAGTGGAACTGGGGAGAGGTGTGGGAGAAGGGTGAGAAAGGGTGCTTGAGAATGAATTAATGGTCTGTTAAATGATATTGGACCATAAAATTTCACAGTGTGTTTAAGAAATGGTGACTATTCTGATATGGCTTGTATGTCTATATATATAGACATATTGTATGTCTATATTGCTTGTAAGTCTGATATGGCTTGTATGTCTATATTACAAATATAGGTTAGAGCTGAGTGGTGATGGGCCTTGAATGACATGCCAATGAGTTTGACTTTCTGGTTGATTGAGAAGTTCATTCATTCAATGAATGTTTATTGAGTACATACCTTGTAAAGGTTGACATTGTTGTTACAATTGTGAAGAAGAGATGAGTTCTCTTCTTCCATGGGGTTTATATTCTAGTGGGGAGCTAAGCTATTAAAAAGTGGACAAATCAAGAAGATGATTTTAAAGAGAGATAATTGCTGGGAAGGAAATAAAGCAGGGATGGGAAAGAGACAGTATGGGGGAGGTCAAGGGCAACCTCTCCAAGGATGTGATATTTGTGCTGAGACCTAAGTGATGAGATGACCTCAGTCATGCAAAGATAAGGGATGGGAGAGAGTTCCAGGAAGAGAAGCAGAAAAGAACAAAATCCAAGAGATGAATGTGCTTGGCATTTTTGAGGAACAAAAGATCAGGGAGAATAGTTCATAGAGAGTGAAGGGATAGCAGTATGTGATGTGGTTTACAGAGGAGGGCAGAGTCTATCCATGTAGGGCCTTGCAGGCATTGGTGGAGCTCGGGCTCTATTCTGAGGGTAACGGGAAGCCCATGCAAGGTTGAGACAGGGGAGTATCATGTGCTGGCTTATGCGTTGCTCTGCAGTGAACTGATTGTAGTAGATCAAGAGTGGAAATGAAGAGAAACTCATTTTCCTGAATTTCAGGTGTAATATGATTGTGGCTTGGACCAAGATTGCACCAGTGGAGAAGAAGAGAAATTGACCAGCTTGGCATATATTTTATAGTTAGTGTCAACAGAACTTGGTGTTGAATTGGATGTTAGAGAGAGAGAAATCAAAGATAGCCCTTGGGGTTTTAGTTTGAGCAGGTGTTTGTGTCATTTTCTGAGATGGGAAAGACTGGAGAAGAAATTGACTTGAGAGGTAAGTCAAGGGTGTTTTTTGGATAAATTATTAAGTTTGAGTTGCTTATCAATCACCCAAGTGGGTGACTATCATATGAGTTGTCATTCTGATATCAGGTCAAAGGTCATGGTTGGAAACAATAAATTCAGGCACGTACTTAGCCTAGCAGAGTAAATAATGTGGATTGACTTCCCTTCTCTTGTAAAAATTGGTGTGCTTTTTAGGTGGGGTTACTAATGATAGTCATATATCAACACTGCTTAATCATCAGACCAAATTTCCAAGCTTAAAACACCATTATTTCCGTAAGAAAAATACTAATAAAAATGAACATATTGACTAATTTGTAAATTTTCAAGGCCATGTGTATTGCCAATGTCTGCACTTACTGTTATGGATTTACTTTATTGCAATGAGATATAGGAAGGTCTGGTGGGTATTTTTTAGACCAGTAAAATCTTGTTGTAAACTTGTACATCGAGGAAAATCTTGCTGCTTACTTATGAAATGTTTTGAGCTCATTAGAAAAAGAAAGAATATAAATATGCTAGCCTAATCATAATATTTTTAAAATTCAAAGTTGAAGTTTCCTTTTAATGGTCTCTGAATTCCTGATCATTGGGCCACTGGATTCATGGAGAGAAATGATTGAGGAATGCACCCAGGTTGCCTTAGGAGAGAAGTTGATACCACATATAGGTTCTTCAAAGCTGGGGGTAACATAGGAATGCTTCATCCAGGCTAAATAACAGTTACATTAAGAATAATAAAATTTCTCAACAGAACTTTATTAGATCTTCCGTCTCTATGTGAAATCTTTCAAAGAATTCTTTGTTCAGCTGAGATGCTCTCTTGCATGATGTGCAAATAAGGATAAAATAAAACCTGAGAATGTGGTCAGGGAGACTGAGATGGAATAAGCAGACCAAGAAATATTGAACCAAAAAGGAATGCATGAACTGCAGTACATCTGGTGAGTATGCATACCATTGCTCTACGCTAGAAACCATTACAAACCATTTGGAGGGATCAAAAAAATTGCTGCCCAGGTGCAGCAGTTTATATTTTGGAAATGAAATATATCTAGTGGATACTATGGACGAAGAACTTGCAAAATCTTATTAGAAAAATAAATCTGTTTTGAGTTAGAATAGTGAAAAAATCCTAACAAATTATTGGAAAAGAAGTGTTGCAAAACTCAATGCATTCATGTTTATTCAGTAATCACACACATGTTCCATTAAGAAATGCAGAAAAAAAGTGCAATAAATATTGACTTTCACAGCAAAGTGTAGAGGTATACGTACGAAGAATAATGAATCCTTTTCATGACAGTTTGGGAAAAATAGAGACTTTGAGCCATTTACACAGGTTGAAAAATAAGAAAACAGTCCTCTTTAGTAGCCGAGGGAAAAACATTTCAAATTAGTTTTATAGATTATTCATTTAACTTGATTCTTTATAGGCACAAAAGCCAGTTTGTGTTTGGTTGTTTCTTCAGTATAGGAAATCTTGGGCAAGACCTGGGCTCGGGAGGGGGACAAAATCATGGGTCAACTCTCCCCTCATGCCATCGATTTTCCTACAGCTCTCTAAATAGAGAAAGGACTCCAATTCAGTGTCACTTGCCTTTGAGGGTTTGATGGAAATCACACTGTGTTCTAAATACCTCATACCACCCCCTGGCAATATTTCTATCTAGGAAAAATTATGTTAAAATGAACCTGAGAGAAGCTTGAGTGGACAAGAAATGAGAAAAGACCATTTTGGGAAGGCTTATGCTCCCCTGATCAGAGCATAACTTGGTACAGTCCTTTGAGAGGGGAGATGGCCCAACTAGGAAATGTGTATCAAAGATCTTTAAAATGTTCATGGCCTTTAACCCATCAATTCCATGGGATCCTAGGAAGACAACCAGAGATATACGTATATAACAACTTTCATGCAAAGACATTCAGCAGCGTTATTTATAATGGTAAAAACTTGGAATGGACTTTCATTTCAATGGTAAGATGATTTAATAAACTAAATTATGATTCATGGTGAACTACTGTGAAACCCTTAGAAATCATGTTTTAAAGAGTATTTATTTACCTGCAAAACTAGTCATGATGTATTGTTAAATGCAAAAGCCAAACAACATGTACAACACATATGGTTTAGCTTCTGCTGTGTTATATGTGTTTATATATAAGCTGTATAGAAAAAAAGACTGGAAGGAAATATTTAAAGAATGTTAACTGCTTACTTCTGGGTGGTAGAATTATGCATGATTTAAATGTTCCTATCTTTGTGCTCTTGTGTATTTTCAAAATTTCTATCCAGATAAATGATTTTACGCTCAGAAAGGAAAAACTTAGTGTTATTAAAGAGAAAGGCAACTAAAAGTTTAAAGGGAGAGTTCTGCCTTAGTTAATGGGAGAAGAAGGGAGAATCTCAAGTCTGGTTTGCTTCCCTGAATCAGTGGGTGAAATTGATCCGCTCTCCTTAAGTCTCTACCTGGCCAGGGGTAGAGTGGAGTCTTTGAATGGGCAGGATCTGGGTCAACAGCTCCAAAATGTGAAACACTCGTTGGACCTAAAAGAACACCAATTAGTTCAATGGGAAGGAGCAAATTTCTGGAAGTATCTAATCTGCTGTGTGATTCCTGGTGGGACAACTGAACGGCAGGCTCTACCTCCAGAAACTCGCTTAACCCCGAACCACCTGCAGTGCAGAGCTTCCACAGGCCCCCTACCGATTTCTCAAGAGTTCCCAGGGTTATCATCAGCTTGGTGGGGCATAGCACAATAAGAGAAATGGGCCCTGGGTTTCACGGCTCCACATACAAATGCAGACTCAGTCACTTGCCCTCAGCATTATAAGATCATATAATGATGCTTGGTGAACTGCTCTGAGATCCACAGGCAAGTCTGCAATTCCATTACCAGTCTTTAATCGGTATTTCTATTCACTCATGTAAGAACCACTGAAAACCATTGATCCTGAACTTTAGACATCAGCAAGTGAGTCTGAGAAAGTTTAGGCACCAAGATCTTAGCAAACTAAAAGGACAAGCAACTGTAATAGCATTAGGCAGATAAACCCATACAAACCAATGTTAATATGAAGATCAAGGAAAATTATTAAGGAAATAAATCTGCTGAGAATTAATGCTCTATGAGAACAATCTGAAGTGAATGAGAATATCCACTACTGATTTAGACTAACTTTTCACTTCTCCCTCAATTAGAACAGATATTTAAGAGTTAATTTTATCAGCAAGAACACTAATTTCCCAGTCTGAACATTTTTGACCAATATTCCATAGAGCAATGGGAAGATTTTAGCTATTTAGAAATTGTTGTTGAGAGGAATTCTTTCAACACTTTTTTTCTATGTCATATTAACATTTATGTGTGTATGGATTTCATTGGCTCCATCCTATACAATGCAATGTTAATGTCAGCCACCCATGGTGCCAGTGGGGCTCTACTATGAGGGAAGAGTGGTAAACTCTATGAAGAGTCTCCTCTGGTTTTATGTATAACTGTTGATTATTGAGAATTTTTCACTAGTGCTATGTACCTTGTTTGTCAATTAATATTATAGCACTAAAGCTAATTTTATAGAGATCTATCTATCTATCCATCCATCCTTCCATCCATCCATCTAACTTTCCTATGCCTGTGTCAGAAATAATTTCAGATACCTTACAAAATATAAAACAGAACTAAAAAGTAATGAATAAGGAACATGGGACAAAGGTAGAATAGTAAGAAAGATTAAATAAAGCCAAGAATGAGTTTAATAAGTCATGGGTCCTCTGCATTTTTTAGAGTGGGCCAAATTTCTAGTAGCCAATGCAGAGAGAGAGAGGGGGTCAGTCATCAGATATTATCCCATGAAGTCCTTGGCTTCCTAGGAGTTAGCAGGGGCAGGTACAACAGGTGAGACCAGGCCAAAGATAGAGTTCTGCCCTCCTGCTCATCCAGAGGAGTTTGGAGTTTATTTGTTTTCTATGGTGTGGATTCTGGGTAAGATTTAAGTTAAAGAAAGCATCCTCCACTAAAAGGCATGTTCAATAGCCACACAATTCACAGCAGCCCCAAGAGTAAAGTCAACCAATGGACAGGTAATGCATATCCATTCTTGGTCCTAACGCTGGATATACATCTCCTGTGACCTCATAGCCAAGAGGCTGGTGAAGCGAACGACGTACTCAACAACACTTGGAAGAGAATCATGGAAGCTTAGTGTATTTTCCTAGCTGAAGGTTTAAGTATCTCATTCACCTCTTTATTTATTCAACAAATATTTATTTGTTGAATCGCATATAGCCTGGGCGTGGCAGTATGTTTTTTGATTTTGAGAAATATTCTTTTTGATATTAGCCACTCACGAAAAATTACATAATACTATAGATAGTAAGACTAGAATCATCAAATTCAGACAATGAGAGCTTTGTAATCAAAGGACAGAGAGTGAATTTTGCCACAATTATCATAGGCTCTTCTTGGAATGAGGTCAGCCTGACATTCTTTAAAGAATGTTCAGGGTTTGGGTTAACAGAGAAGGCATGCAGGTATGCTGGTGTGCTGTACACACAGGTCACTAGAGAGGGAAGAAAAATAAAAACTGTTAAGAAAAAGTACTGAGCATGAGCTTTGATTGGGAAGAGAGAATGAGGAAAGAGAGGAGAGTTTACAACTTCTGTGGAAAAACCCAGAGGTTTACTGACATTCTGCAGTGAATGATACTGGCGCCTGTCAATGCAATGTATTGTATTTTTCGTCATGGCATAGACAACGTACCCCTAATATTACATTGTTATCTAGAGAAGGAAAGACATCCTGGAAGGGTGTGGCGGTGAGAAAAGGAGAGCAGGCAGCAGCTTTTGAGATTAAGGCTCTACTTACCAAACAACCTTGTTCTGTCATTCTCTTTTTACAGAAAATGCAGCATTAGTTCACGTTTTGGAAGATGCGTGATTTTTAAACAGCCACTCTTTTGGAGGCGGTGTCCTGTGTCCAGAAATCTGGATTTGAACCCTAGCTATCAACTCTATGGCCTAGGGTAAGTAACTTGGCTTTTCTGAATCTGTTTCCTCATTTTCAAAATGGAGATAATAACAGGTAATCTCCCTATCCACGGAGCTGTAGTGAGGATTTAAACCAGGGTTACATTTTTGAAAGCTGCCATGATTTACTGAGCTTTAGAATATCCCTGGGAGGGTCCAAAAAACTAACCCAAGTGGTTGCATTTGAGAGAAGAAGTGAGAAGCTGGAGGTGGGCAGTGAGCAGAAGGGAGAAGAGTAGAAAAAGGGGAGGGGGGAGGGGAGACTTTGTACTTTTCACTGAGTAACCTTTGGACCTTCTTTCATTTTTTGCACTGAGATTCTCATCACCTATTCAAAATAAATAATGAATAGTTAAGACTAGGCTTTAATTATCAGGAAAATGAAAGAGCCACATAGTTAAAAGCTGTAGCTAAATATTAAATGCTACATAGCTAAGTTATTATCTAGATGAATGGTCAGCAATGTATGGCCCTTGGGTCAAATCTCATCTGTCATCTGTTTCTGTAAATAATGTTTTGTTGGAACACGGTCACACCCATTCATTGTCTGTGGCTGTTTTTGAGCCAGCCTCAAGGTTATAATGGCAGAGTTGAGTAGTTGCAACGGAGAGTGAATGGCTCCAGAGATGGAAATATTTACTATCTGACCTTTCACAGAAAAAGTTTGCTGACTCCTAGTCTGGATATTATATAATGCTTTGTAGTGTAAAGACCCCTTGTTCCCCCTTTTAAAAAAGTTATCTTTTAACGTGAGCTTGATTTTTGCTCTTTCTATCCAGTTAAAAAGGGACTGTAAATAATAGCTCTTCCTATATTCTCAGCACATGACACTATGCCTTCCACATGGTGATTTGATTTACTATTCATTCTAAGGAACTTGGGGACATTAATATAATTAATTTTGCCATGTTGAGTATATATAATCAAAACTTCCTATTAAAATTCTATGTATTTATCATGCATTTTTTTAGATAGCTTATTATTCTGTTTATGGATCAGAAATCTAGGCTTATAGTCAGAAGGTATTGCTTATTGTTTTGATAACTTACAACTCCCTGTGTGACATTAATCAAGTCTGTGCCAAAGTTTCCATATCTGGAAACTGGGAACAATAATCCTTATTTGTGCCCATTCCATAAGGATGTTCTGAAGACACCTAGAGTAGAAATACTTTGTCATTTAAGCATTCTTGGTGGCTGGCAATTTATTTGCAAAATGACACTGGCAAAGTAAACTTTCTTATTGGTTACGAAGGTAAAAATAAGTGGCTATAGAATTGTTCTCCAATCAATTAAGAAGAAAATATTTACTATGAGTAAACAAAATTATTTACATTTATTGAACACTTAGTGTGTAGGGTAGTGCTTGCAGGGTACTTGGCTTTTATGGTGTCTTAGTCCGCTCAGGTTGCCAAAACAAAATATCATAAACTGAGTGGCTTGAACAACAGAAATGTATTTTCTCATAGTTCTTGAGGCTGGAAGCCCAAGATCAGGGTGACAGCATGATCAGGTTCTGGTGAGACTCTCTTCCTGACTTGCAGACATGGCAGAAAGAGAGAGAAAGATAGAGATGGAAAAAGAGAGAGAGAGAGAGTGCCCCCCTCTTCTCTGGTGTCTCTTCTTATAAGGGAACTAATCTCATTGAAAGGGGCCCCAACCTCATGATCTCATCTAAACCTAATCACCTTCCAAAGGTCCCATCTCCATATACCATCACACTGGGAGTTAGGGCCCCAGCATGTGAATCTGGGGGGACACAGTCCTTGGTGTAGGGCACCCTGGCAGCACCAGTGGTGTGGGCTTTAGCAGCACTGTTCTGCCTCTGGACTCTGGCTGCTGCCATGATTCAGGCTCCACCCCCATCCACTCATACTGCTTGGATGGGGTCCCTGTTTCTGGGTGGGAAGCCCATTAACAGAGCTGAACTGCTCACATTTCACTGGAAGGTGCTGCCCAATAATATGGGTTGTGTAATAGCCTGAAAATCCCTTCAGGTGGAAGCTCTGGTTCTTCACACACAACAGTTTAATGCTCAGTCTTGTTAACTCTGAAAAGGTGACAATTTGACTGGGGTATTGCAATCGGCATGAGGAAAATCAAGAGACACCTATGTTTTGCTGTAAGACTGATGCCAAAATATAATTAGAATATGTACCGTTTAACCACGATGTGGAGTGAGCCAAATGGTGGCAAGGGGGGGCAAGAGGGAGTGCTTATTTTACAAAGGAAATTCCCAGGTCTTAAAGTGATATTGCTGGACATTTTCCAAAGTTTCATAGTTTTTTCTTATTTCCTCTTCCTTCAGATTACAAATATATTAGACGAAAGAGGTTGCCACCAAAATTTTTACCTGTCCCTTTTTTTCCTTGCCTACAAATTAGGGATGATGAATTTTCCTTTTGATATACCACTTGGGGATTGGGGAAAAGGTTATGTTTGTCATCGTCATCATCACCATCATCATCATCATCATCAAAACTATAATCAACCTCAACCATTTATGGAATGCTCATGATTATGGGTATCAGGCATAAACACAAACACAAAGAGTCATCCAGAAAATGGTCATCCTACTCTCCCTACCTTTTCCTTCCTTCCTTTCTCTCTTTTAAAAATCACTAGGAAATCACTCCATTCTCAGTGTTTTTGCCAACAGTCATTTTGTAGGAGACACAACACTTTCTTAAAATTTTAGTGATGCCCGACCCACCATAGTGCTTCATAAACAGTAGATGGATGGAATACCAACACCGTACTTCGACTCAAATGAGTCCACATTCCATTTTAGAATCTTTTAGTCGTCATTACACTCACTTCAGCCAATTTGTTTTAAAAATGCATAACTAATTACATTTCTAGTGTCACTCTATATGGAAAATCAGAATATCAAATATAATGTTTATTATTTCTTCATATAAAAGGGAAAAACAAATTCTTTTAATTGCATCTTTAATAATAAAAAGAAACATAATCATTACCAGCCAAAGATATATTACTTTCATGGGGCTTTGCACACCAGCATTTTGTCCTATTACTTCTCTGTTATACTCACAGCATTAATTATTGGGGCTTAATTAGGCAAAACTACAGTATAGACCCTAATGAAGTCTATAGATTCCTAAAAAAACCCTCTATCTTTCTACATCATTTTGAAGTTAGCATTAGTAACATAAGTAAGTCAGCCCAGTCCATTTTTCTACTCAGCTTGTCTTTGAAATACCTATAATTTTTCTTGGTTTATTGGTCAAAGTTGGGAGTTTCTTAGTTTTGTGTTTTAAGTTAGTTTTGTTTAGTTTTGAAATCCACCTCAGTACTGTTAAAGAACTATCTGCTAAAAAAGATTCTGAAGCAGAAAATAAAGGAGGAAGGGACTGGAGAGAGATTCAGAGGTTTCTTTTATGAGAGTCCTTTGAGAAGTTGAAAGTAGAAAGATGTCCACAGATATCAAATATTGTGCATCTTTTCCTTTCTAAACAGGAATGGCTGGTGTGTGTGACAGAGGCTGGTGTGTGTGACAGAGACTGGCTACCTAGTGGCCTTCAGACCTCTGTGTATTTGCTTGTTCATTCAGACTCTCAACAGTCTTTCCAGGGCCCCCCCTATGGGTCAGACCTCAGTGTGGTTGTCTTCACCTGGCCCTCACTCGCCCATGGCTCAGGCTGGGCTCCCGCAGACTCTCTTAGCTCAGTCAGTGGGCCCTTATGACGCTTTTCTCTAGTGTCTTTGATTAAAAACAGTTAAAGGTTTCTTCTCTCCTAGAAGGAAACAGACCTGGAGCACAACCTTTTCTAGTCATCTTGTCAACCTAAAATTTTCTTATTGCCCATGCAGATATTTGCTTATTTCCTTTTCTGAATTCTTCTGAATTCTGTTCTTTGCCCACATTTCCTAACAGGGGACATTTTCTAGGGCTGCGTATCTCTCTTGGCACTCTTTCCCTTGGTGAATGCGGCTACAGTTGCATCTCTGCCCATTAATCCTACACTGATAGACCCAGCTCTGATCTCCCGTTCGCTTTGCCTGCCCACAGGGCATCTCTTCTGGAATGTAGGCTCCTAAGGCAGGGGTTTTGTCTGTTTTATTTAATGATGTCTCCCCAGCTTCTTCTTTCCCTTCCTCACTCCCTCCTTCTGTTCTTTAATTTTCAACCCACCTCAATCTTTGCCCTCCTTACTGCACCCAAACTGACCTAGCTAAGGTCACAATGAGCTGCACCCTGTCAAGTCATTGACCTCACAGCTCCCTTGTTATAATCTCTCATAATCCCCTAGATCTTTTCTTCACAGCACTATGATTTGTAATGTATGTCATTAATTGCTTAATGTCCCCTTCCTCATTAGTTTACACCTCCATGAAGTCAGGACTGGAACCGCTTTGCTCACCAGTGCTGGACAAACAGTAGGCACTTAACAAATATTCACTGAGTAAGTAAATGGATAAACGACTCATCTAACTATTAATTGAATATATTTTAACTATTTATTCCTGGTATTATAGTCCATACCGCATATACCAATCACAATTTTTGTAAGCCATCACACTCTTCGTCTGGCATCTCTACTCAAAAAACTTAAATGACCTCATTTTACTGGGGAAATTACTATGTTAAATTGCTGCTCCTGGTTTGTGAGGCACCCAGCCTAGAACAACAGTTTTAAGAGCTTTGTCCATCTGGCAGTATGTACTGTTGTGTGTATGTACAAGGGAACTCTCACCTGGACCCCAGATCGGTCTTAACATATAGAACCACTACCTATCCCCGAGTTGTTTCTATTCTCTTGACCACCAAGCTGACGTCATGGCTCGTATTAAGTGGTCATATTGTCCCGTCCCCTTGGCTTAGTGCCCATCCCTGTCTCTTCTGGTTCTGACATCAGCTGCCCTCTGACTGAAGCTTTGCCTTGTTTGAAAACCAGGCTCTCACAGTGGTCACTACACAGGCCACCCCATGGTGGTCATCCAGCTTAGCTTGTCCCATCTCTTTGGTGCAAGTGCCTGCAGGGTTAGGACTACATACCTAACTTGCCATTACTTTGGACATATTTCCTGTTCTAATCATGGCATAGAAGAATCCACGTTAATGCCTGCACGTTTGTCATCTTGACTCCCTTTCCACTCCCAACAGTGACTCCTCTTCATTTGCCCTTCTGAGTCCTCCTGGTTCTAGTCTCTTCACAACCCTAGACCTAGCTTTCGAGGTCCTCCCGAGGCTGTCTTTGATCTATGCAATCCATGCTGGTCTATGCTTTGCATTTGGGCACATGCTGCCTTTCAGTGTCACTTAGCTATCTCCCATGTGTGTGCTCAAAAACTAGATGTCAAGCTAAGATCCTAACAATGCTCATGTGTGAAGTAATGAATACCCCCTCCTTCACATCGCCCCACCCATTGGAGATTACCATTTGTTGGGAACATGCTTTGATGAGCCTTCTTGGGGAGGAGCATGAACCTTCAGAGCCTGGATGCCATGTTTGGGTTTGGGAAAGTTGAGCTTAGAGAATCTGCAATCGGAGATGATGGCAGAATTGATTGGCTCTGGAAAGAGGTGGGGAAAGGAAGAGAGAATGTTTTGAGGAGGAAGATCTTTGAACCAAAGAAATGACAAGAAAGAAATTTCTTTGTGAAAGACCATTGGTTTCTTTATACACAATCTATAATCAGGATTGTTAAAAGAAAAACATTTCACAATATTTGGTGTCCTGACTTTCTTGGGGTCTGTGTGATACCCAAATATAACATGATACCTAAAAAGACTTAGTCTAACTAAACATGTCATCTCACATATGTACGGGACGCACTCAGTAAAACGGTGGTAAAATGGGGCCCTGGAGTAAATTCCCTCTTGATGTACTGGCCAGCATCTTTAAAATGAGTGCCTATCAAAATAATGGATTCGTGGTTTAAAAAAAGTTCACTGTTAAGGGAATTCCCTGGCGGTCCGGTGGTTAGGACTCCACGCTACCACTGCAGAGGGCACGGGTTCCATCCCTGGTTGGGGAACTAAGATCCCACAAGCTGCATGGCCAAAAAAGAAAAAAGAAGAAAAGAGTTATTTAAAAAGTTCACTGTTAAAAAGGAAATATAATAATGATAAAGGTTAAAATAATGTTCCATTGTGCCCAAAAAATGTAAATATATTTTACACTATTAAAACCAACAGAACATTTATATTTAGTACATATAATTTGATGAAAATTGTTCATTTTTGTTGTATTGATTTTATAGTTGCGTTTTTTTTTTTTGTTTTTTTTTGTTTTTTTTTTTTTATGTTTTGATTTTTTGGCCACGAGGCATGTGGGATCTTAGCTCCCTGACCAGGGATCGAACTCACTCCCCCTGCATTGGAAGGCGAAGTCTTAACCACTGGACCGCCAGGGAAGTCCCTATAGTTGCGTTTTTATTTAACTGAAAAATTGATTTTATAAGAGCTATAAGCAATAAAGAGTTAATTCTTTAAAAAAAAATGAGTGCATAAAATCTGTTCAACTCACACGCAGCAATTTCAGGGAGGAAAAGATAGAATTGAGTTTATTGTCACTCACAATGTCATTTATATGTTTATATTTTAATGTCAAACTCAGCCTTTTGTGGGAATAAATAAAAACATTATTTTCAACAATGCAATTTTCTTTCTGTGCACTCTGTGTCTAGTGAGAACGGCAACTGCAAGCTTGCATCTCAACACATACCTGGTATTCATGGTCTTCGTTTCTCGTTTCTAAACTCACCCACTCCTGGCTTCCCTACTGAGACATCATTGTTTCTTATCACTGTGTCTTGATCTTTCCTATTCAACCTGATACACGATCCAGTATTTTCTTGCTACCTTGGATTCCTACCTGTATATCTCCTTGACTCAAAATCCACTTAATTGCTCCTGACACAACACCCTTCCTGTCTTGACTGGTTCTTGGGAACTTTCTTTCTCACATGCTGCTTCTGCAAGCGGCCCTCTACCTGGTCTATTGTCTTGCATACCCCATATCTTACTTGAGATGGTGTTGACTGTATGTGAAGGAGGTTAACAGGAACAGCAGGGCAGTCATGATGGTGTGGTGACAACTCAGATGCAATGACATGAACTTGGCGGTAAAGAAATTGGCACCTCTTGAAAAAGTTTGCCAAAGCTCCTGGAACAGAGTAGTTTGAATCGAAGGGAGAAAATATGAAAAAAAAAAGTTGTCATTCCTAAGTGAAATGGAAGAGGAAAATTTTCTTAATAGTGTGGGCAAAAGTTCTTTTATTTTCTGCTAATAGGTGGTTATCACTCACGTTGCCAGAGATCTTCTCTTAACATTTGCTTTTTAATTAAAATCTCCTCTTAGATTGTCAGTTATTATTATATTTTTTAGCTTGAACTGCTGCTAATAACCTTAAATAATCACCCACACTGGGTTCATCTTATCTTTTTTGGAGGCCAATGTAAACTCAGACACCTAGAAATTTAATTACAGAGCTCAACCCTTCTGTGTTATTTTCATAGACAGGCCCCTGTAATCAAGCCAATCCTTGGCAACTCTTCACTGGAAACTCCTTTGACACCCATCAAGTCGTTCTTTTCATTAAGGCCTTAATAATTCTTCAGAATCAAAGAATAACTGAAAAATAAACAATTTCAGAGACCAGAGTCAAAATAAGCCCTATGTAAAAGAGTGTCTGATATACCACAAATGGGAACAAGAAAAGGATTGATTAAGGAAATAGGGACAGATCAGTAAACCCCAAGGGATATTAGGTGGAGTGGTAGTGACCTCTGCCTTTTGGAACCTCTAGTCCCACTGGAAGTTTTGGAATTTGGGAGATTTGTGTAAACTTGAAAGTTAACCTCTAGACTACCTGAGACATCTTGGTTACACTAAAATATTGAAACTTTTGGAAAAGCATTAGAAAGTTTTGAAAGACTGCTTCCTTCAAATGACTAGAATCTGAGTTATTGTTGAAAAGATGTTGATAGCAAAATGTTCTAGAAATAGTTGGAATGTAGCTTGACATTGTTGAAATGTCTCTCCTCCAGAGAACCTGCTCAACTCATATCTATCGAATAAAGAGTACCAGAGCAGGCTTAGCACCGAATGTATGTGGACAGGAAATGCTCTTTCCATCCATGGGTGGTGAGGTTGGTGAGAGTCATGAGGGAGCTCAACCTGACCTCTGTGTAGCCCAGGACATGAGCGAGCTGAGTCCCAGTCTTAGCTTAAGGTTGGGGGTTACACAGAAAAGCAATCTTTAATTACACAGTCTGGAAAAGTTCCCTTGGTTGGGAAGTCTCTGAGAGAATGCACAAGTTAAATGTGTGTGTAAAACGGGACACTGAAGAGCTGGTTACTCCATTGCAGGTGGACCTCCCCACCCCGCCACATACACACTCTGCAGTCAATCTATCATCCCTTGTAGGTCCCACAGTTCCGTTTTGCAATCAGTTTATATCTCAGACCTGGGACCGTTTTCTTGACACTCATCCTGAAGTGACTATATGCAAATAACAATCCCCGAAAGGCCTTTCAAGTTTGGGCTCAAACAATTGGGCATAATTCAAGATGATTGAATGGTAAGAAAATTATGTGTTTATAGATGGTTAGAGCTGAAAGAGAGTATTTAGTCCAATGTTAGCATTTTTGCAGATGAAGAAACCTGAAGTCAAGAACAACTGAGTAATTAGTTCAAGATCTCACACAGCAAGATCTTGGAACAGGTAGGTCTAGAACAGGAGTCCACTGGCTTTGCTCACTAAACTTGCTAAGCTTCAGACTCATTTTCACAAGTATTCAGAGGGAAAGCTTCAGATTTCAACTTATGGAATATGGCTAAAGTCTGGAATCAGGTCCTGTAACAAAAAGAAAAACAAGATCTGAGAAAATGCATTAAATAGGAACTATTTAATGTCTATTTTCAATTATAATTACTTATCAGGATGAAAGATACTGTCTTGTTTCTTTAGGGTCATTGTCAGAGGTCATGTGAATGAGTTCTACAAGATAGCAATCTTCATGCATCTACATCTTACATTTAAAAGAAGGAATCAGGCTTGGTAAATGTCTCTGTCTTTTCTAATGAATGCATGGATTTTTATGTAAGCTCAGAAATATTTATCCTTCATAGTATAAGTGCAAACTGGCCCTTAATTAATGAAATTGCTAATTGTTTGAGTTGCCTTGGAGGTGAGGACACACTGACTAGGTAGCAGCCTATTTGGAGACGTGTGCAGTGTCATGACAATTACAGTTTCTACTTACTGACCTAGGTACACCAGCAGGTGTGATCTCCTACTCCAAACTTACAAGGCAGCTGCCAGTGAATAATTGCTTTGCTTTTCTTTTTCTGGTAGACAGACTCTAAATGGTCCCTAACCATCCTGTCTTCCTGGTACAGATGGTCCCCGACTTACGATGCTTTGACTTATGATTTTTTGACTTTACCGTGGTGAGAAATTGATACCCATTCAGCAGAAATAGTACTTTGGATTTTGAATTTTGATCTTTTTCCCCGGCTAGTGATATGTGGTATGATCCTCTCTGGTGATGCTGGGCAGTGAGTGGCAGTGAGCACAGCTCCCAGTGAGCCATGAGATGGAGAACGTAAATAATCAATACACTTACAACCATTCTGTACCCACACAACCGTTCTGTTTTTCATTTTCAGTACAATGATAAATTACAATTTCCAATACTTTATTATAAAATAGGCTTTGTGTTAGGTGATTTTGCCCAACTGTAGGCTAATGTAAGTGTTCTGAGCATGTTTAAGGTAGACTAGGCTAAGCTATGATGGTTGGTAAGTTAGGTGTATTAAATGCATTTTCCACTTATGGATATTTTCAACTTATGATGGGTTTATCAGGACATAACCCCATTGTAAGTGGAGGAAGATCTGTATTCATGTCCTCTGTAATCCTTTCCACTTGAGTGTGAGTAGGACTTGTGCCTTGATTCTAACTAAAAGAATACAGTGAAGGTAATGGGATTTTACTTCCATGATTACATTGCATAGGACTGTAATTCCATCTTGCTAGCAAACTCTTTCTCTTGGTGGCTTTGATGAATCCAGCTGCTATATTGTGAGCTGCCCTATGGAGAATCCCAGTGGCAAGAAACTGAGGGTAGCCTCTGACCAACAACCCTCAGGAACTGAACACTGACCACAATCCCCTGAGCTTGGCACAGATCTTTCTACAGTCAAGCCTTCAGATGAGACCCCAGCCCTAGGTGTCATCCAGATTGCAGGCTTATGAGAGACTCTGGAGTAGGGGATCCAGGTAAGATGCTGAACTCCTGCCCCACACAAACTGTGAGATAATAAATGTATGTTGGTTTAACCTGCTACGTTGGTGGTACTATTTTAGGAGGCAATAGAAAACAAAAATTGTTTTCCTTTCTTTTGGCCATAATTACTGTATCCTAATTTTTTATAACCACATAATAATAGAAATAGAGCAATTTATGTCATTCACATACTTAAAGGAACTCTGTGTGACTGTCTGGTCCCTACAATATCACATCTGAGCTTCTTAGTTTAGCTCATTCACCATTAGTTACTGACAATTTTTGCCAGCTTCTTCACTTTTGAGCCTATCTCTTCCCCATTCTCTCTAAAGACACCTCCATACAACTCCCTCCTTTTTTCTCATTGCTCCTAGGACACCTCACAACCTAAAACCTTTGCACAATTTCCCCCTCTCCCTGGATGTCTTCCTTTTGCATATTCTTCCTTATCTTTTAAAATCTAGTTCAATTATTGCCTCTAGTACAGGTTACTGTGTCCTAACTGTTCCCACAGCACTTCATTAACCTATGTGATACAGTTTACTGCTTTATATTATAATACAGGTGGCAGGGTAATCTTTGATGTCAATTTGGATTTTTGACTTCCAAACTTTCCTCCTTCAACCTCTTTTCAAGCTGGTAGCCATGTTATTGGCATTTCTTTGCTTTGGGAATTATTTTCAGGGGAGAAAGCAGAAGATCTTTGAAGTTATCTGATTTTCTTGTTTGTTTTTTCTTCAAAACCAAACTTATTGAATATATTGTGCTGGATATCTGGAATAGGGAAAAGAAGAGGAAGGAGAGTCTCTGAAAGAAGTGAAGGAGAGAGTTCCTTGGAGTCGAAAGAGGCAGGGGTCCACTGCAGTGCTCCACCGAGAGGAGCAGACCTAGGGAGACAGGAGAGGGTAATAGACCTGGGGAGATTGGTCCCATTCTTGAGATAGAAGCTCAGGCACAGGGCTCTGACTGAAGAGTGTAGGTCTCAGGCACAGATTAGAGGCAGCACTGGCTGTGAACAAGAATGTTGGGCGTCACTGTGGCAACCAGGGCATGTCAATGACCCCTGGTTGGAGAGGCCTCCTCATCGGTGGATGGCCCAGGGAACTTCCCGTCTCTGGTGGGGGAAGAGAAAATAATGACTATGATTAAATTTCCCACAATGTGTTGGGGAGGCATTGGCTCTGAGTTAGATTTAACTTTAGTTTTTTTTTTTTTTTTAAGAAATTTGATATTTCTTGCATACCTGTTTGTAGATTAAGGTTCATACTAATAAGAATGAGCCATAAGCACAAGAAATATGAAGAAAACTACACCAAGGCACATCATAATCAATTTATTCAAAACCAGAAATAAGAGGAAAATCTTAAAAGCAGCCAGAGGGGAAAAATGCGCACTACACACAGGGACAAAGATAAGGATGACCATGGATTTCTTGTCAGAAACAATGCAAGTGAGAAGGCAGCAAAGTCACATCTTTAAAATGCTGAACAATCAAAATTGTCAGCCTAAAATTCTTCACCCAGGGAAAATATCTCTCAAAAATGAAGGCAAATAAAAAACTAAAAATAGAGTTACCATATGATCCAGCAATCCCACTCCTGGGCATATATCTGGAGAAAACCATATTCCAATGTTCGTTGCAGCACTATTTACAATAGCCAAGACATGGAAGCAACCTAAATGTCCATAGACAGAAGGACGAATAAAGATGTGGTACATGTATATAATGGAATATTACTCAGTCATAAAAAAAGAAAGAAATAATGCCATTTGCAGCAACATGGATGGACCTAGAGATTGTCATACTGAGTGAAGTAAGTCAGACAGAGAAAGACAAATATCATATGATATAGCTTATATGTGGAATCTAAAAAAAATGTTGCAAATGAACCTATTTACGAAACAGAAAGAGTCACAGGTGTAGGAAACAAACTTATGGTTACCAAGGGGGGAAGGGAGGGGAGGGATAAATTGGGAGATTGGGATAGGTATGTCCACACTACTATATATAAAATAAATAACTAATAAGAACCTATTGTATAGCACAGGCAACTCTACTCAATACTCTGTAATGACCTATATGGGAATAGAATCTAAAAAAAGTTTTATATATGTATATGTATAACTGATTCACTTTGCTGTACAGTAGCAACTAACACAACATTGTAAATCAACTAAAAATTGAATTTATGAATCCAATAAAAATTAATTAAACAAAAGAAATAACAAAAGCTGAAAGAATTTATCATCAGCAAACTCACACTACACAAGTGTGAAAGGAAGTCTTGCAAGAAGAAGGAAATGACACCAGATGGAAATATGGATCTATACCAGTGGTTCTCAATGGGGCTGATTTTGCCCCCTCCCACCCTGGGACGTTTGGCAATATCTGGAGATATTTTTCATCATCACAACTTTGGGGGGGGGGGTTGTGGAAAGGAGGGTGGAAGGCTACTAGCATCTAATGGGTAGAGGCCAGGGATGCCACTAAATATTCTACAATGCACAGGATTCCCAGCCCCCACCCCCAGCAAAGAATGTCAACAGTAAAGAGGTTGAAAAACCCTTATGTAAACAAAGGAATTACATGGGTAAATGTAAATACTTTTCTTACTATTTAAATCTCTTTAAAAGGTTATTGGCCACTTAAAATAAAATAATAACAAAGTGATGTGGATTTTATAAAAAATGTAAAAGTCAAATATATGGCAACAACACAGAGGCTGAGAGTTGAGAAATGGAAGACCATACTATTGTATGGTCCTTATACTAGATAAGAAGTGGTATAATATTATTTAAAGGTAGACGAGGGTAAGTTAAATATGTATACTTTAAACCCTAAAGTAACCACGAAATACCTAAAAGAGAAAAGATGTAGCTAGTAAGCTAGCCGAAGAGATTAAATTAATCATAAAAATAACCAATTAATCCAAAAGAAGGCAGAGATAGAAAAGAAGGAACAAAGGAAAGATAGGAAAAATAGAAAAACAAATAGCAATATACTAGATTCAAAACTAACCATTTCAATAATCATTTTAAATTTAAAAGACTCAAACACTGCAATTAAAAAGTGGACATTATCAGATTGGATTTAGAACAAAGACCCAACTATAGTGCCTATAAGAGGCTTACTTTAAATAAAGAGATCAGGAGATTTAAAAGTAGTGGAAATAGATTTTAAAAAATGCTAACACTAACCAAAAGAAAGTTGAGGTAGCTATATTAATATCAAACAAAGTAGACATCATAGCAAAAGTATTATTAGGTATAAAAAACGTTATTTCATAAAGGGGTCAGTTCTTCAGGCAGGCATAACAATTCTCAACATTCATGCTCCTAATAACAGCACTTCAAAATGCATGAGGCAAAAACTGGTAGTATTTCAAAGAGAAATAGATAAATTCATGATTATAGTCACAGATTTTAATACCGTTCTCTCATTAACAGATGGAACAAGTAAACTGAAAACCAGTAAGGATATAGAAAACTTGAACACTTGTTCGACTAACATGACCTAATTGACATTTACAGAACACTCTACCCCAAAACATCAGAATACAAATCCTTCTCAAGTGCACATAGAACATTTATCATACTCTGGGCTGTAGAACAAGTTTTAAAAAGTGTTCAAGTCATTCAAAGTGTGTTCTCTGACCATGATGGAATTAAATTAGAAATCAATAACAGAAAGATCTCTGGAAAATCCCCAAACGTTTTGAAACCAAAGGATGCACCCTGCCTGTCTCTTGGACTAGTGGGAAGTATTAGGTCACATTTTTCTTCTGCTTGAGATTTTAATAGATAAAACAGTAAAGACATCAGGATGATTTAGGTTCAGCCCTGCTTATCCAGGAATAGTGGAAGGAACAGTTTGATTCCCAGTGGTTTTTGTAGCCCAAGGTCTTTACACACATACAATAAAATCACATAAACTCTTAGAGAGGAAAGAGCTAATTTAAATTTCTAAAGTGTATTATTATATTATATTTAAAGACAAATATAATTTCATTGTCTTCGAACCATATATATGGCTATTTAGCCAACTGTTTCAGGTAGCATACTTTGAGGGTTTATTTTTAACAACATATATAAAATATGAATATAAAAATGTTTTGATGCTTTGTAATTCATATGTTGTTTATAAGTTTGCTTTAGGGAATAGAAAAGAATGTTTATAGGTAAACGGATGCTTCTAATCTGGACATATAGTTTATGTATAAGTAATTTGTTCTTTTAAATGCAAGAAATATAAGTAAATATTTCATTTTCCCAAAATGACCATAACAGTATTTCCATTCCAATTTTTTTCCCCAGACCTTTGACATTCCTCCCAACAAAAGGTGGAGTCTGATTCCCCTCCTCTTGAATGTGGCTGGCTTTAGTGACTGGCTTCTGACGAATAGATAGGGATGGAAATAATGCCATGAGATTTCCAAGGCTGGGTCACAAAAGGTAGTACTGCTTCCACCTGGTTTTCTCTGTCTTAAGATGTGTGCCCTTAGAACCCAGCCCCCATGCTGTGAGAGAGTCTACATGGAGAGACCCCATGGGGGTGCCCACGTGGACGGGAACTGAGGCCCTTAGCTCACAGCCAGCATCAACCCCCAAACATGTGAGTGATGGAGATTTCAGGTGACTGGCCATCAGCCTCAAGTCTTACAGCTGAAGGCCCAGACATCATGGATCCAGGACAAATTGTTCCCACCATGTTCTGTCTAATTCCTGACCCTCAGAATCTATGGGCCTAATACGTAGATTTTTTTATGCCACTGATTTTTAGGGTAACATACAACCATAGCTATTGGAAGAGCAGTACCACTTTATTTACTTACCAGGTTGTTTAATAAGCCCATTTTATTTCATGTTTTCTATAAATAATTGCACATTTTGAATCTGTATTCTTAATAAACTTTTAGTACACACTGTTTCTATATGGAAAGAATACATGCAGTAACTGTAGGCATGGTTATTCTTGTATAATTTGATATATTCCTGAATATCTCATTGAATGGAGAAATATTACACATGGATATCAGAAAAAGCCCTAATCTCTCCTAGACCAGTGTATGGGTAGATCACAAATCTCAGGAATAAGGCCAGATCCACTATGGAATTTTACCACCACAGTCCTGGAGCCGGGTGGGACTGGATTAAATCCCAATTCTACTGCTTAGCAACTGTGTGTACAAGAATGAGTTCTACAACGTTTCTGAACCTTAATTTCCTCATCTGTCTTTTGGGGATTATAATAGCACCAATCTTATAGGATTGCTGTAAGGAATAAATAATATAATGCACACAGTAGGCACTCAATATATGTTAGCTACTAGGGTTATGTATATGAAATCTGTCCTTCTAAATACATGCCTTGTCATACTACCTTAATTTCCAAATCTGGAAAATTTCCCCCAGTGACCCACGGCTGGGGAGAGCTTGTAAAACTGACTTTTACAGGAATTCGCTGTGGCTGTTAACTGGGGTGACTTCCCAGAGACAGTCTGATCACTACTGTTGCCCCTTTTGAACACCCCTGGAGCAGTGCAAACTGTCCCCATAGGACCCCAGGCTAATGTCCACCAGCTCCCAGGTAGGCTGACTTGTGTCTTAATGAATTTCAGTTTGGTCCAGAGATTCAACTACTCCTGCCTTGTCTCACGGCGAGAAACACAGGAACAATTTTGCAGGGTGATAATTTCCCGCAGACTTTTTGAGAAGTTCCACTGTTTGTTTTGGAAAACAGTGAGGGTAAAATAAAACCCAAAGATTTGCTTTTCTCCTCTGACAGTCTGTGTGGGTTGACTCAGTGGCACCCGCTTTGGGGACATGCCCCCGTCTCTCTCCCTCAGCCCTTCCAGGGAGAACAGTCTTGTGTGATTTTAATGTGATCATGTCTTTACCATGTGGTCTATCAGCTGTCACTGTCAGTGTGTTCAAGAGTGTCTAGAAGGGGTTTTAATTGGCAAGATCTTTAGCAAAATTTGCAAATTAGTGATCCACCGGCTGATGTTATGACAATGTCTAAACACTATCAGTGCCATTTTAAAATAATCTTTCATCGATACAACATTCATCTTAATTAGCCAGAAAATGTTGATCCCAAAGGAAGCTGCCTACAGTTTTGTGGATTCAGCATGGGGTTATGGGACAGCTTGCTGAACTTGATTTCTTTGGAAAAAAGATGGAGATTTATTGAAGTTGTTTATATTCTACTCAACTTATGAGGTGCTGGTCAGTGTCCTGAATATTTGGAATGCAGACATAGGGATTCAGACGGAAAATACCCTTCTTTCTGATGGGGAGGCATGGTATGAGTATCAGCCTGAGAGTCCTGACAACTGGGTTTTAATCCTGGATCAGCCAGAATTTGTTTGTATGACCCTGGGAAGGACCAAGAACAGTTACATGTGATGGAGTATTTATTCTACACCAGGTACTCTAACATCCATTTTTTGTTGTTGTTGTTCTTTGTAACAATAATACAAGGTGAAAACCATTAGCATCTTCATTTTAGAGATAAGGAAACAAACTGAGGTTCAGGGAGTGGAGTAATCTTGCCATGGGTCATGGCCATGCAACTAGTAAGTGGTAGAGACCCAGGTCTCTCTGGCTTAAACTTTGAACTCTACAGACCCATGAGTTAATCTGTCATGGAAATTTCCTTCATATTCATAAGTCTAGATTTTCTCATCTGTATAATGCAGCAATTGGACTAGATGATCTTTTGCTTATAGTTCAAAAGGAGTAGGATTGTAGTTCAGAAAGAGTATGATTCTTTGTAGCTTACATACCTGGATTTATGGGTGGTTCTTGTTCTATTGTGGTTGATATTCTCATGAAAACTGACAGGTCCTTGTAGTATCCTTGGGAGGGTGTCAATTTAATGCTCTGATACTGATTATTTTAAGTGGATTAGCAGCCCTTGGGAGGACCATTTTTGTCCAGGTTAGCGCTGAACTGTACATGACAACTCTTCTCACTAGCTTGTAGACATGAATCGCGCCAGCCAAAAAGGCCACCCTTTTCTTTCATTGCTGTGATATCAGCAAGGTCCTGGCAGTGTTCAGCACCCTCTGGGTGCCCTATCGGTATTTACTGAGACTACCTGATTAATACCCTTCATAGTATATCAGCTTAGGGGTCATTTAATTTAAATCTGAACAAGTTCTTAATTCTATCCAACTGCACAAAAATACATCAGTGAATATTTTCCTGGTACAAATTTCTGCCCCAAAGCATGAAATTCAGTACAAACTCAGCCCAGGCTGCAGGATGGAGATGCCAGACGGCTGTTAAAACGACCCCTTGCTTGGCTTTTCTGTCATAAAAATAATTTATGACCTGCCGCTCTGAACTTCCGATCGTGGGCTTGGCGGGCACGCTGACGGTTCGCTCCCACATTGGTAACTACCCTAAGCTGTCTCTATGACAGCATTGTGCTTGGCAGTAGCCTTAAAATATCATGAAGGGGGATCGTTGAGCTCACTTGGCGCTTCACACAGTGTTGTTATTATTTAGAGACGACCCTGGGAGATGGATTGTCAGAACTCGGGACTTCAAGTCTCTTTAAGGTTCAAAGCATGAGCTGAAGTTTCTATACTCTCCAGGCTTCGTTTGTAAATGAAAATGATAAGGCCTGCTTTTCAGAGATACTGGGCAATTGCATGAAACTGTGACTGTGGAAATGCCTGGTACGATGAGGATGTTTGCTGTGCAGCACTATCATGGCAAGGAAACTGAGGATCCCTTTATGTATACTATACCAAGGTTGTTGAAATGTATTTTTAAATTTTAGGATTCCAGGAGATTTTCATGTACTTTGAAGGACCTCAGGTTTCTGGGTCTCTGATGTGGCTCTGGGAAATATGAGATCCAACTATTCAAACAAATCCACTATCTTTCTGATGAAGGCATAATTCCGTACATCTCTACTCTCCATCTCCCCCAAGCCCCACCATCAGAGGAGAATTTTTTGTTATTGTTGTTGTAGTTACTATTGCCGTGTAACAAATCACCCCAATTTTATGGTGCTAAGTACCAATCATTTTATTATGCTCATAGATTCTGTGGGTCAGGGATTTGGACAAGACACACAGAGATGGCTTATTTCCTGTTCCTTGATGTCTGGGGCATGGGCTGGGTAGATATGAACAGTTGGGGGTGGGCTCCCTTGGGGTGCTTAGTCCCACAGTGGAAATCTCATGTAAGTATATCCGCCTGGAGGGGGTCTAGGCATCCCATCTGTGCTCTGGTTACCAAACATCTAGGGAAATGAGTTTTCTGGCTGTATTACTAAGGCTGCTGTAACAAGTTGCCACAAACTTGATTGCTTTATCGGCTCACAGTCGGGAGGCTAGAAGTCCAAAATCAAGGTGTTGGCAGAATCATGTTCCCTCTGAAGGCTCTAGGGAAAAAGTCTCCCTGCATCATCTTAGTTCCTGGTGGCTCCTGGCAATGCTTGGCTTGTGTGTACATAACTCCAGTTTCTGCCTCCATTGTCACTTGGCCCTCCCCTGTATGTCTGTGTCTCTGTGTCCAAATCTCCCTCTCCCTTCCCTTATAAGAATCGGAGTCATTAGATTTAGGGCCCATTCTAAATCCACGCTGATTTCATTTTGAGATGTTTGGCTGACTACAGCTGCAAAGAACCAGCTAAGGTCAGATTCTGAGGTTCTGGGTGGACATAGATTTTGGGGGGACACTATTAAACCCACTGGTTTCTGCCTTGGGAAGTCCTGAAATTTCCCAAACAGAGCAAAAAAGCTGGGCAGCCACAAAGCATCATAAATATCCAACTCACGTGCTTTGAAGTAGGACAAGATAAGGGAAGAGGGGGTGATGTAGGGCCTGGGTGGTGGTCGGTCTCCTTTAGAATCTGTGGTCAGGGGAGGCTTCTCGGCAGAGGTAACATGTGATTAAGAGAGTTTTGAATGCAGTGGAGAAGTGAGGGATGTGAAAAGTTTTGGGAAGAGCTTCCCAGGTGGACAGAATCACAAATATCAAGATGCCGAGGAAGGAACAAGGTGGTAGGTTTTGAAGAACAGCCAGGAGGCCAGCGTGGCTGGAATGGGCATGAGGGAGATGGGAGGAGATGAGGTGGAGGTGGGAAATGAAGTTCAGGACTTTATAAGACCTTGGGCCTCGTTTTAAGTGTAATAAAACACCAATGGGAGTTTTTGATCATGAGAGCAGGCTAATTTTTTTTTTAATATTTATTTATTTATTTATTTAAAATTGAAGGATAGTTGATTCACAATGTTTCAGGTATACAGCAAAGTGATTCAGTTATACATGTAAATATATATATATATATTCTTTTTCAGATTCTTTTCCATTATAGGTTATTATAAGATATTGACTATAGTCCCCTCTGTTATACAGTAGGTCTTTGTTGTTTATCTATTTTATATATAGTAGTGTGTATCTGTTAATCCCAAATTCCCAATTTATCCCTCCCCCGCTTTCCCCTCTGGTAACCAAAAGTTTGTTTTCTATGTCTGTGAGTCTATTTCTGTTTTGTATATAAGTTCATTTGTGTCATTTTTTTAGATTCCACAGAGCATGGTGCCTTGGACAAGGGTGGTGGTCGCAGTGAACACCATGAGACTAGGAATGGGGTGTATTTTGAAGGCAGAGCTGATGGATTGACAGTGGGGTGTGGGAGAAAGGAAAGAATCAAAAATGAATCCAAGGTTTTGGCCAGAGAACCTATGTAAATGATAGGATTACTTTCTGAGCTGGGGAAGACCAAGACATAGTGGGATTTGGGGGTATAGTAGGAAACTAGGAGTTCAAGTTTTGATACATTAACTTTGAGAGCTCCATTAAATATTCAAGAGGATGAAGAGCCCACTGGATTTTGAGTCTGGAGCTTAGGAGGGGGGATTTAGAGTTGGGAGCCATCGGTACCTCAGTGGTATGTAAAAGCATGGGGCTGAGTGAGGTCACCCAGAGAGAGTGTGGATAAGGAGGAAGGGTGGGCAGGACCAAGGCCTGAGTCATTCCAGCATTTGGCGGTCAGCAAGGTGCCTTGAGGTTCTATACCCCTGCTGGTAGCATCTAGAGCTCTACTTCAACTCCTCATTACCACTCATATTTGCAAGATCCCTTTTCATGGGTCCTGGCAGTTTCAGTCTCTTGGTTTTGAGATCAGCTCAATGGCCAAAAATTCTTTGGTTGCATTTTACTCATATCAGAATGCTTTGGAGCAGGAAGCAGGTTCCTCCTAAGTCCCATCTGCTATGTTCTTGTTCTTGACTTGTGGATTTGCTCTGTGTACCTGGAGACAAATGAGGCTCAGATGGCTGAATGGGCCTGTCTTCTCTGATTCAAGGGCTCATCCCTCCTTCTGCATCCCGGGTCTGCTCAGGACATATGGCAGGAACAGTCACTGCACCTGCACCAGCACTTGCTCTCACATACCCAGCTGTCTGGGGCTCACCTAAGAACACCTGTTACCCTTTCCTTTGAAAAGCTGACCATTGATTTCTAACTTCAAAGCTTCAAATCTCATAGGGGAAACCTTTAAGGTGTTTATCTGCCCCCAAGTGCCCACATTTCAAACAGCGTTAAGTCGGGCTGGATTTTATCTTTTGCTTTTGAATGTTTTGAAATTTGGTAACAAGAGAGCACTGGGGAAGCTCGGGGGGTAGGGAGGTCGAGATGTCTGATTCCACTAACCGCTGACTCCACTCCCACCACCTGATCCAGTTTATGGGAGCTGAAACCAGACCTATTGAAAGCCTTGATGGATGTGACATGTGGGGCAGGTGGGAATCAGTTAGGAAGAAAGGAGCAGTGAAGCTTGGGGAACAGTGCACGTTAAAATGGGACCCACAACACGCTGAATGTTGCAAACACTTCATCAGATTCCTGTGAGCCATTTAGGGAAAACCTGGTTTATTCCCCCATCGCGGCAAAGATGTACATTTCTCTTGGCAACACAAACATACACACATGCACACAACCCTGACCCTATCCACAGCCTTGCTTCATACCAGGTCTTTGCCAACACTGATTTCTTACTAAGTGCCTCTGATTTAGGATGAAAGAATATATAAGAACAGGAACTTTTTTTCCCCAGCATGAGAGAACTTCATGTCTGTAGAATATGTACTGACTTGCATTCACACATCAGTATATACCACAACACAATCCCCTCCAGCTCAGAGCCGGGTTGCAATAGAGCCTTGGAATTGAATGAGCAGTGCCTGAAATTTTATCCCATGACCCAGTGGAATCCCATCCAAACTCAGTCTTATTCCCAGTATAAAACAACTTTGATGATTCTTAAGTTTCTCTCGGAAGCAGTAGATTCCAGCAGATAACTTCCTAATTCCTCTGGTTTTGTTATCAATGTGGCTTCCCTCCATCTCTTACTCTCCAACAGCTAGGCTTTCTCTCTAAACTGCCATTTTCCCCTTTTTACTCTGCCTGTTTCTTCCTCTCCATGTTTAAAATGTAAAGGTCCATCGTATCTGGACAGCAATAACCTCTTTTCCGTTCCCCTACTCCCCTCCCCACCCTTTCCATGGACACAGCAGCACCATATTTCTCTTGTCCGCCTTGTGCATTAATGACTGTCAGCTGGACAGTGGGCTTGAGCTATCCCCCAAACAGAGGAAAGGCAGCCTTGGCCCCAGGCTGGGGTGCTGGAGACCCAGTTGTGACTGGAGATTTATAGTCGTCGCCCCCGGGGAGATGTCTTAAGAGGCCAAAAGCATTACTCCCTTTAGCAGGCACCCCAAGCCCCTGTGACCCCGTATCAGTGCCCTTGGCTGTATATTACCCCTCACTGACTCTGTGGGGCCACCGGCATGGGGGTCCTCAAGTGGTGCTTCCCGGCTCCCCACTATCCCTCTCTTGCCTTGCTTATCACGCAGGCGCATGGGGGGTCAGCTGTTTCCCTGGATCCTGCGTCGGGGCTGGGACTGATGGACTTACTGCTGCATTCTAGTGTTTAGCGCAAAGACTTGCGCATTCACGCACTCAGCCTGTTCTTGCTAAATTCATGCATTCATGTGGTTACTCATTTGCGAATATTTATTGCCCGTTCTACCCAGACTTTGTTCTAGGTTTTGAATAAATGAACAAATGAGCAGAAGTGAGTAGAATTGCTGCTGTTCCCTCACGCTGCTGCCCTTTCGTGGTCCTCTTGCAGTTTATTTCCCTTGGTTAATGAACAAACTAATGAACTGTTGCAGGGTATTGCAGTGGTGAGCGCTGAGCACTGGCTATGTCACGAGTCCAGTGGCTCTTCTCCGCACAGCTCTCCCCTTCATCTCCATCTCCACCTCTATGTCTGTCTTTCTCATCCCTATTCTATCCTCATTCCTATCTGGCATGTCTGGTGACTTGGCAGAGTAAGAAGGAAAGGGACAGAAACGAAATTACATATAGACACCACGGCGTCCTGGAGAGAGAATATATTCTATGAGAAAACTTGACGCCGGCTCCACAGGCGGGTCTGAGAATGTGAGGGGATTAAGGAGGTCTCTCTGAGCCCCATACCCTTTGCTAGCCACAGTTCAGCTAAGGGAACTCTTTAACAGAGTGTTATGGACCGAATGTTTGTGTGCCTCCCAATTTCACATATTGAAACCTAACCTCAGTGTGATGGTATTAGGAGGTGGGGCTTTGGGAGGTGATTAAGTCATGAGGGTGGAGCCCTCAAGAATGGGATCAGTGACCTCATAAAAAAGACTCAAAGAGCTCTCATGCCCCTTCCGTCATGTAAGGACACAGAGAACCGGAAAGTGGGCTCTCACCAGACACTGAATTTGCGGCACCTTGATTTTGGGCTTCTAGCTTCCAGAATCATGGGAAATAAATTTCTGTTGTTGGTTTGTCACTCAGCCTGTGGTATTCCTTCACGGCAACCTGAATGGACTGAGACACACAGCAGTACATGGGGTGGGGGTGGACATTTCCCTTTCTCTTATAAGTAGCTTCTAAGCTACTTCTCAGTGGTCGGCTGTTGCTGGACCCCAAGGACAAGAGCATCCACGTGCGGGATGATGGACCCCAGAGTGGAGCAAGGAGCAGTTTGACTCCTCAGGAGGTTTGAGATGGAGTCTTCCAGAGACAGCTGAGATGGTAGGAGGAACTCATCATAGGGACATACGCTCTGGAGCTACACTGGCAGGGGTTAGCGGGGTAGTGGAAATCATTATTAGTGTGACTGTGACATCTGTACACCCAAAGGCAGATGGATACTGAGCACATTTTTGTTCCCGGCCTTTCAGGTCGATTCTGTTTACACAAGCACTCACCTCTGTGGACAGGCCCAGGGTGCAACCACACACAGGCCAGTGTCTCTGGCCTTGACTCTGTTCGCTTCCTCACTTGCCCATTTCAACCTGCCCTTGCTTCCTTTCATCCTCACTGGCTCCCTAACTCTATTCGCCGACTCTCAGTCCCTCCTGGATGTGGTTGCCCATTTGGGAAGGTTATTTTCTAACTGTTGAAAGTCTGCCACTGCAGGGATTGGGTGTCCCACCTCTGAATCCAAACGGCCCAGGGCAGGTGAGGAGCCCTCCTGACCTGGCATCCTGATACCTGGGGACTCTGCTGTGCCCTGTCCTAGCAGGTGCAAAGCATCCGCTCATTCTTTTCCTCACTTGCAAATGTAGTTTCCCCATTGAAAGGAGCAGATGCATTCTTTTGAGCATCTCAGTCTTAGTAATTGATTTGCCTTAATAAATTGTTCCTCTTGGATGAATTTCCCATTTAAAGGTGAAAAAAAAAAAAGCATGGATAACCCCCATCTTGTAAATCTCTACAATGACCATTTTAGGCAGAAGTGACAGACTGGTGGGAGAATGCTTTTCAGTTGGGAGAGAGCATTTAGAGGATGCTTATAATCGATATTAACATGTGTATGAATCTCTGGGAATCCTGTTAAAAATGGAGATTCTGATTCAGAGGGTCTGGAGTAGAAACTGAGATGCTACTTTTCTAACCAACCCCCAGGCAATGACGCAGTTCTGACGCCACACTTCGAGTGACCAGGCCTTAAATCACTAATGACACCTGGGTAAAGTTCTCCTTCTGCACCCGTGATGTCTTCCCATGATCCAGGCAATGAAATCCCTATCCAAAATGTTGAATGAGCTTATTAGCTTGGCTATTTGAAAAAGGAAGGGAAGTTTCTTATAACTGAAAAGGAAATCATTCCAAACTGGAGTTCAGTTACATAAACAAAGTTGTGTGAATGATGTTCTTGTTTTCCTACAACTGGTATTAATACTGTTTCAGAAATGCTGCAAAGATGGCATGGGAAGCTGCTCTGTGCGCGTGTGTGTTGGGGGAGGGCTGGATATCCTTACGACCAACAATACCCTGTGCAGAAATCATGCCTTTAATCAGAGAAACTTAAAGATAAGCTAGGTCTCTGAGGTGGAGCGGGGTTATGAGAATTGACAAAGGTTAAAAACAATAGTCATTTGCAGAATCAGAGTGGGGACCCCTGCCTCATCTCCTCTTCCATTCCTCTGGTCAGCTGAGTGGTCACGGTGGTATTTGCCATCTCACCAGAGAGCCCAGCTGGCTGCCCAACCTCCATCAGATGGCACCACCCGGCTCTCTTTTGGGGCAGCTGTGGGAAGGGAGTGGAAGGAGTTTGGGTTTTTTCCCTTCGAGTTTGTTGCCCAGGGTGTCCTCTGGGTGATGCTAGAAGATAAGTTCTTGTCATTACCAGAGCACTGAGACTGTCCCCTGCTGTCCCCGACACAGGAACCCAGGCACGGGCTCAGGGCACTGAGCTAGGCCCCATGGGGGATGCAGAAGGTGAAAGGAGCGGGTTCTCACCATGGCAGGGCTTATAAGGTAGCTGGGAAGGGAAGACCCACAGCTCTGAGATCACTAACCACATCCAGCAGGAAATCATAAGTTCCAACTGAGTGATACACACCATAAGGCTGTGGGCTAACGGGGGCATGGGGAACTTAAATGAGGTCATCAGAAAGGCTTCATCGAGAAGGTAGTAGTTGATTTCGTCCTGGAAGGGAAGGGAGAAGTAAATATTGCCTGAGAGGTCTGAGATAGCACAGCCTCTGAGAATATCCTCTTCCCAAATTCCTTTCTGGGAATGGCTTGGGGAGAAGAGGAAAGCGGTGCGTTGATCTGTTTTGATGACAGAGGATGCCAGTGGTCCTAGCTGTGACTGACCTGAATGCCTTTAGCGAAAAGCAGCCTTGCAATGCACAGCACACCTTGCCAGAAGGATTCTGTTTCTTGCTAAACACTACTCAGGATCAGGTATAGATCGGGATACAGTTAAATTCTACCTTCGTTATTTTCCTAAGAGCATGCTTTCTGGGGAGATGCTCTAATCGGGCAGGCCAAATTTCTCTCTGTACTTCAGGAAACCCTTTAACACCTGATTTTCAGCTTTAAAAACTGTCATTTATATTTTAAACCCCAAGCATTCAATTTTTTAAACATCAGTAGATACAGAATAATAATGGCAGTGCTCGAAAAAACCCACAATGATCTTTAAAAGAAAATAAACACTAGAGCTATATTTTTTTTAAATTTTCAACTTTAGGCTTCACATTTCAAAGTTTTATCAAACTGCTCCCCTCACTCCCATAATTTAAAGCATTGTTTTCCAAGGGAAATTTAATAATAAGAGCCACCATGTGTTTCTGCTTAATTTTGGAAGCCTGTGTTATGCAGTCAAAGATTCTCATTTGAAAATAATTCCTGTCCTTATTCTAAAACTACCAGGGGAATAAAATTTGAAAAACATGTTGCAGCTCTCAAGTTTATGTTTTGCCGAAAGCCAAGCAGTGCTGGAAGATCAAAGTTTGGAGTGGAGATCTGAAGTTAGAACCACTGCCTTGCAAGGTTCTCACAAACCAAGAGCCGGGGCCCAGCAGCTGCTTGGCCAAGTCCTCTGGTAATTAGCTCTGGTGCAGACGGAGTCCCCCCTGGGCAGGGCCCAGGCCTCAGGGCCCCAGTCACCTGGGAAGCAGATCCCCATAGAGATGGGGTGGGCAGGTATTTTTAGTCCACTGGTGGGCCCAGTATAGGCCCCCTGCATTCCACAATTTGCATATGGGAGGAGCAGGAAGAAACACTGTGCTTGCCCCACTCAGGGGCTATTTGTCAACATGACAGATTCACTTATAAAGTTTAAGGATGGGCAAACTGGGGCATGTTTGCTCTTCTCAAGCTGCCACTTATTCTCTCTTAAAAAATGAATATAGGTGTATGTATGTGTATATATATACGTTTGTGTATGCATATATGTGCATGTATGATTATATGTAATATATATTTTATGTATAATATATTTTACATATATATATATATATATTTTTTAAGCCCTAAAGCCATACTCCCCCCTCCCTTATCAAATCTCTAACTTGACTTTTCTAAGCCTTTGTAGAATTGAGTGTAGTTTGTGATTTCTTAAAGCACCAGAATATCATTCAGGGGTAGCAGGAGAACTTCCTAAGACCATCTACATCTCTCCCTTCACTTGCTCTGGGAAATTCTATTTGCTGGTGGTGAGTCCGGCTCAAGGGTCCAATTGTACTTTCAAAATGTTATGATTCAGAAATCGTAGGCATCCAAGTAGGTGTGTGAATCAAACATAAATGCGGCTCCTTACTGAAAAGGTTCCCAGCCTTGCACCACTGAAAATGAACTTGACCTTCAAACGCCCCTTGGGCTAGCCAGAAACAAAAGCTGAACTTTAGATGGCTGGCAAACGATGATGGGAAGCCCAAGCCTCTCCCCCTGCTGATGTGATCTGCTGGAATCCCGCTGATGGCAAGTGTTCCGGGGAACATTCCCCAACGTGGTACTGGTACCATCGAGGTCTCCCGTGGACTGCCGTTCCCCTGGCAGCTGTTCAAGGAGAAGCATGCGAAGCAGCTGCTTATTTTCAATCCGAGGGAGCTCCCTACCACTTCTCAGTTTCAGAGGACGGTTTTTCCACAGAGCTTTGGTTTTCCAATGGCTTCTAACTTTGCGGTTCTTGATACACTTTCTTTGTGCTGTTGATAATAGGAAAAACAGGTAAGCTGTTAAGTTTCACTCAAGCTGTCCACTTAGCTATTTTTACTCTCCGTAAGCTGAATCAGCTCCCTGTATTCCTTCCTTAGAAGAGAGGAGATCAGCTCCTTTTGAACAAGAGGCGGTAGGAAGTGCATTCTCCTTTGCCATAGATGCTTACCCAGTTCATCCGGAAAGTTTTGCGCAGTGGCCTCAGGAGAAACAGATCCCTTTCTCGCAACTGAGTTCTGAGTTTCACAACTCTCCCGACTGACGTAGCCCAGTGAGCCAAAGCCTCTCTCTGTAGTGCTAGAAACCAGGACTAGACTCCAGTTTTTGGTGAGAATGACACATTATTTTGATCCCTCTCTACCTCTTCAAATTCCATCCCTTAAAGCTGTTTGAGGTAGACCTCTTAGAGTTGATGGTAGAAAGGTTAAGAATTTGGGGGCTGTTGGGATGGAATGAGTATATTTTGCCTTCAAGAAGACGTGAAACTGCAGGGGGTTGGGGGAGGAACAGAGTGTCATGAGCTCAGTTGTGTCCCCCCGGAGTTCATAAGCCCCAAGCCCCAGCACCTCAGAATGTGACTGTACTTGGAAGCAGGGTCTTTAAAGGGGTAATTAAGTTAAAATGAGATCATTAGAGAGGGTCCTAATCCAATATGAATGATGTCCTTATAAGACAGGAAATTTGGACATAAAATACACATAGAGGGAAGACAATGTATGAAGACACAGGGAGAAGACAGCCGTCTGCAAGCCAAGGAAAGAGGCCTCAGAAGAAATCAATCATGCTGACACCTTGCCCTTGAACTACAAGCCTCCAGAAATGTGAGACAATAAACGTCTGTTGTTTAAGCCACCTGGGCTGTGGTATTTTGTTACGGCAGCCCCAGCCAACTACACCAGATTTTGGTATGATACAACGTCGCACCAAAGAGAGCTATTACACATACCTGCTCTCTAAAATGTTCCTGAATGGGTGTTCCTAGAATGATAGGAAACAAACAGAACCCGTTGTGTTGGGTGTATTTTATTAACCTACCTCTTTGGGGGATTCATTAAAGAAAGAGGAAAGGGGACTGATGTACGCTGAGAACATGACACTGTGCAGCTTTTATTGTGGGAGAAAAAAGCACGACACCATCAAACTGGCAATTTCTCACAATACCAGGTGCGTTACAGATTGGTGTGTGGGCTTTTGTGAATTGGTTGCATATAAATGAGGAACATTTAAATAAAAAGGAGATCTAGAAACTTTCACTAGTTTGGGGCTTTTATTTATAGCTACTTATGCACAGGGTTTATTTCCCTTACCCTGTTTTGTGTCATGACAATCTAACAGGCTTTTGTATGAAGTGCTCTTGGTTTCAGCATTCAGATAGGGGGCCGCAAGCCCCTCCCTCATGTGAAAAATGAAGAGAATGATCTGAGAAGACGGGGGTGCTGAGAAACCTGGTTTGGCGGAGGTGTGATTCAGTGGGAAGAGAAGGGACTAAGCATTGGAAGCCCGTGCTTAATCCCAGCCAGAGGAGGACCATCAAGGTGATATTGGCACGTTCTTTCTAGGGTCAAGATGCGTGATCCTCAGCTCCAAATGAAGGGCTGGGCTAGAGGAAGTTTCCGGTCACTTCTCACTCTGCTTCTAGGAACTCAGAAGGCCAAGAGCCAGTGGCAGTCATAACTTTTGGAGTGGGAGAGCAGAATCCCCTCCTGGCCTGCCTGACCTCCCCAGTCAGCCAGGTGACATTGTCCTCTCCTAAAACAGGCTCGGGGCCATCCAGCCCGTGCCATCTCCCCACCCTCCCCCTTCCGCGCCCCACTGTTCCTTCTTCGCCTTCTCTGCTCAGATGTTTGCTGTTCAGTGTCATCGTTTTAGCTCTGGGAGCTACTCACAGGGTAGTAGTTTTTAATCCTGCAGCCTTGTTTTGGGGTCTTTTCCTCGCCCATTCTAGGAAAACCTGATGTAGAGGATGTAGTGCCATCTTGCATTTATCACTTCCTGGTCTCCGAATGGACCAGTGATACCCATGGGAGAGCTACTGGACAGTGCCAAGGAAGTGATGTCTGTAGCACAGGGAGCCCAGAGGAAGCACTCATGTGTTAGGTTTCTTCCCCTTTGGCAAAACATTTTTTGCTAATTATCTTCTCCATGTGTTAGCACTCAGTAGGTGCAGTTGCATGATGCCAATTGCACGTCTTAGCTCCACAACTAGATGGTAAACTCTAGGTTAAGCTCATATCAAATCTGATTATATTTTGACTCACTCCAAGTTACTGTTTTGCACAGCCCATAGTAGGCCCTCAAAAATGATTATTGATTGGTTGATTATTGGCCCATGATCGTCCCTAAAGGGCTGTACCTTCAATGACTCTCTGGTTCCAGGGACTCTCTTAGGATTCGGTCAGTATTAACGTTCATTCTCAGCGTTGATTCAAATCAGGGTCTCCTCTGAGCCTTCCAAGCACCTCCCTTTGCCACATGGACATTTCAGACTCACTTCTAAGATGTTCACACATATTAGTGGAGTATTTACTTATTTTCAAACAGATGTGACAGTGCTTAGCATGCATATGAAATCAGACACTGAGTGTCAATTGTAGGCAAAATCGGCCCATATCAAAACAGCCCTTTGTTAATGATGTTAGAGAGAAAACTGGGCTCCAAGGCACGGCAGAATGAACCCACTCTGATGGCCACAGAGATGAAATGATTTTCTAGGAAGTATACATCCAAACAAATAGAATCATAAGGGCACAATTAAATTTGTATCTTTCCGAAAGGTTGTAGGAAATAAGCCCATAAAAAAGCGATGCTATTCAGTGGAAATTTACAGAACACGTGAGTTTGGGGAGAAGTCTGGGCGATATTAGCGTTCAGTGAAATTGCTCTTATTTCCTGGGGCCCACTTTTGGAGAAGAGTGGCCAGACCTGTGAGCAGATTTGGGCCGATGTTCCTTGACTTAAGGTTGAGGGAACTGGGGATGTTTGGCATGGGGAAGAGAAAATTCTGGGTTACAAGGTCACAGTCTTAAAATATCTGAGGGATTGTCTTGTGAAAGAGGAAATGTACTTCTTCAGGGAGGCACCCACTGGCAGAACTACAACCTGGGGTAAAAGGGGCAGGAAGAAAGATTTTTGTCCCAACATTAGGCAGAACTTTCTAGCAATGAACTCTGAATGTGCTGAAGCAAAGATGGAGCAATTGGACAGGATTAATGTAGAGTAGGGGGTTGAGGTCAGAAGACCACCAAAGCCCCTTCCCATCCCAGACTTTACGATTCTTTACGTCTGTGTCCATGATTTTAAAGAAAGGACTTGGGGGGCTTCCCTGGTGGCACAGTGGTTGAGAATCCATCTGCCAATGCAGGGGACACGGGTTCGGGCCCTGGTCTGGGAAGATCCCACATGCCGTGGAGCAACTAAGCCCGTGAGCCACAATTACTGAGCCTGCGCATCTGGAGCCTGTGCTCCGCAACAAGAGAGGCCGCGATAGTGAGAGGCCCGCACACCGCGATGAAGAGTGGTCCCCGCTTGCCACAACTAGAGAAAGCCCTCGCACAGAAACGAAGACCCAACACAGCCAAAAATAAATATAAATAAATAAAAATTAAAAAAAAAAAAAGAAAGGACTTAATTCTAACACAGCTCAAAAATCACAATTACAGGATTCTGAGATGTTGGAAATAAAACAAAACCATGACTGTATAAGCTGGTTCCCCATTAGTTCCTGGTCTTGAAAAATGTCTGAGAATCAATCTGTGTGGAATCTCAGAGATCTCTACATGGAAAACTGAGGGCTGAGAGTAGTTACGGTGACTCACCAAAATAGCAGGGAGAGGTCTATACAGACACACCTGTAGGAGGGCAGCAGTAATCATCTGAGGAATGAGGCCAAAAAGTGATAGCTTTGGCTTGAGGGATCCAGTAACTGTCCTGTTGTTCATATGACATTGGACAAAGTGAAATGCACTTTGTATAATCTGAGGAAAGTCTGGACTTCAACTGATTGGATGAAGTTTACCCACATTGTGGAGGGCAATCTACTTTACTCAAAGTTCACCAATTTAAATACAAATCTCGTCTACAAACACCCTCAGAGAAACATCCAGAACAATGTTTGACCGAATATCTGGACACCATGGTCCAGCCAAGCTGATGCATAAAATGAACCATCACACATTCTTAGCTCCAGGCCATGTAGAAAGAGTGGCAGGGCAGACTTGGTCCTGGGCTATCTTTTGCCAACCTCTGGCTTCGATTTACACCTGAGATGGGAATAGGATCATTTTTCCTAAGAGTGGGTATCTGAACAAAACCACGGTCAGTTAACAAGGAATAAGGACGATGGGTAGACAACCAACTCTGCTATGCCAGTCCTACCTATTCAACGTAGATTTTGAGACAATAAATATAGAAATGCTTCGAGAAACTTTAGAACATTGTGATAGAATGTAAGGCAGGAATCCTGATCTAGCACTTTTTCCCCAACTTTTCTTTATTATGAGTGACTCCGTGGTTCTATTTGTTAGCATGTGTTTTGCCTTAATTGTCCCTTCCCATGCAGGAGGCACCTGCCATCCCATTCTCCAGGCATAAGAAAAGGACAACCTGTAACTAGTTATTGAGAGGATGAGATGAGCTGGGAAGCCTACAGTAATGTACACTTCTGCTGCAGGTGATAAATACACTAACGGATGTGAGCAGATGCCCTCCACCTGAGTGGAGATGTAAAGGATAAGGCGCTCTGAGCTTTGGTAGAGGGGAGGTGGCATGGGCTCTCTCCCAGCAGGTGATGTTGGGGAGGACTTGATCTGCCCTATGTACAAGTGTGTGCCATGCACACCAAGAGGGTATGAAAAGGTTTAGGACTCCCATAGTAAGTCTCTGGGGGAGAGCAGGGTAGGGCACTCCAGCAGACCCCAAATGACTTCCCATTGGGAAGGGGTGGGGCTGGGGTGAGAGTTCCCAGGCACGGAGACTGGTAGGGTTTGAATCTCCTGCCAGTGCTAGACTTTCTGATCAGCTTGTCCAGATGTGGGGCACCACTGGAAGAGGCAGGAGTGAGGCTTGAGGGCCGCCAGCACTCAAATGAAAAATGGATTCAGACCCCTCTTTATGTATCCTCTCTCTTTGGGACACAACCTTGATTATTCTAGGGCATTTGGGATGATGACCAGGGAGGAGGGGCACAGGGCTTTCGGGGCCCTTCCTTCAGCATGCCCCTACTTCCACTTATGCAGAGAACACCAGTAAGGTGGGAAATGGAGGTTGGTTTAGTTTAGGGAGGCATGGGGCCCAGTTACCATAACATAGCTGGGTAGCAGAGGACTCACTAGGGCGTGTTTGAGTCAGAATCACTGAAACTGATGGGGAGGTTAAGATCTGTTTTAGCTCTTGGGTCCTAGAACTTCACCTGTGCTCAATTCCTTGGGCGCCTCCATCAACGAGTGCAGCGCTTTCTAGAGACAGGATCAGTGTGGCACGCTTAACCAGGGTGCATATTAAAAACTGATGTGCTGAGGTTTGGTTTCCACACATCCGAAAGGAAAAGTGCCACCACTCTTCGCAATCCTCCAGAGGCTGAAAAGAAAAAAAAATAGATGCACTGAGCTCTAAATGTACTGCAAGCTGAGTACACTTGGGGATATAAGTGAACAGGAAAAGAAAGGAGGCAGAATTATTGAGGCAACAATTCAGATTTACTTGCATTTGATATAGACCGCACTTTAAAAAATAGATGGTCAGTTAAAGGCTGCAGTAGTTTACGGAACTGTCTTCTGGCTTCCAGGGAAGTTGACAAGTCTGGACTGAATCAAGAGAATCAGTGTAAATCTCCCTCGATGCCTAATTTTAGAGACGTCTGGTCCTTGAAGGAGTCTTATCACAGCCCGATGGGGTGGGAGACAACATTTGAGGATGGAAAAACACGAGGGGCCCAATGAAGCTCAAAAGGTTAAGCCCATTTTCGTGGCTGATAAATCCTGAGCAAAAATGAATTGGATTGTGAGGAGAGTTGTGAACACTAAGCTGGCCTCCCTGGTGAGGCTGCAGAAGTGTTGAAGGATCACAAGGCAACTATTTAATTCCTCTAGGCCTGGGGTGTTGTACAGCTCTAAAAAAATGAGTTCACTCTCCCTGAAAGCTGTCCCAAACAGGAGAGCTGGGTGACCATGCGTTCTCCAGGGCTTTCCTTCCTTATGTGTTCCATGCAGAAATTCCTCTCTCCTCTGCGTAGCTGACTTCAAAGCTCTACTTAGGTCATTTGGGATCATTAAGAAACTTTCCTTGTTATTACCCAGGGAAAATGAGCCTCTCTGCCCCCATAGCATTCTTCTGTTTTTGGATATACTCTGCTATATTGTTTTATTTGTTTACATGTCAATTGGCTTTCAGCTCTGCTTCTACAAGTTTTCAGAGGAAAGCCTGTGTCCCCTTCATCCTTGTAGTGCCTGCTGTATCACAGCCCTGGCACTTGGGTAGAGTTCACTTATGATACAAACTGAGCTGACCTGAAAGGATTAGGCTGGTGGCGTTAATGGTAAATTATACCCTGGACCATCTGTAATTTTAAATTCAACTCATTGAGGGCATGTAACTATTGGCATGGCCTTTTTACTCCTCAGAGCATTGGTTTGAGAGCACTTATTATTACAATTTTGACTATTATTATTATATTATTCTGAATGAAGGGAAAACAGGAGCAAAGAGACTTCCTGAAATAGTTAAGTAACTGCTTATTCATTTAAGGGTACGTATTGCCAGGAAACAAAGCATTGAGAATCATGTTATAACACATTTGAAGTTTCATATTGTGATGGATTTGGGAAGTGTTTCTCAAACACATCTATATCAGAATATTCTTCTTAGTGCATATTCCTGGGCCCTTGTCCTAGATGTATGCAATCGGAATCTCTTGGGGTGTGCCTAGCAATCTGCCTTTTAAACAAATTCCCTAGGTAATTCTAGTGTACACTAAAGTTATAAAATAGTTTTGGTGGGCTTGGGAGTGGAGGAAATGTAGCCCAAGCAGCACCATCAGGTGTGGATTTGTTAGGTGCAGGAGAGTCTGAAATTTCTGCATGGAAATCCTAAGAGAAATGCTTGTTAGCTTCGTGGCCACGAGCAAACAACGTCATCAGTCTAAGCCTCTCTTTCCTCTTCTGTGAAACGGGGATACTAATGCCTTCCTTGTTGTAAAGATTACAACAGCTATGTTTTATCTGGACAGAGAAGGCAGTTAGTCAGTGGTAGTTACTATCATCTTCTTTGAAGCATCCATCAGAATGACGTGATCCAGCACTAATGGGCATTTACCTGTTGGGGGGAAGGAAGAAAAATTCCTTTACAGGACTACGATGAATAAGGATGAGATGTGTAGAATAGGGAGGGATCTAGCTTTTTAGATAACACTCCTAAGACTCTTACAGAACACTTCTCAAATTATGCTTCCTGCAATTACATCTTCACCAGAATGATTGCTGTAAAGGCTTCTACTATGTCAGGAAATTAAGGGACATCATTTCTTCTTTTATTTTTATTCATTTTTGTTTTAGAAAACATTTCATCACAGAAAATTTGAAATTTTATATGAAAATAGACAAGTATAATGAACTCCCATATGCCCGTCACTCATGTTCAGTGATTATCAACTCTGTCAATCTTGTCTCAACTATACTCACCCTCTCCCTGAAGGGATTATTTTTGAGCAGATCCCTAACATCATATCCTTCCATCTATAAACATTTTAGTATGTGACTCTACAATAACAGGTTTGCAGGGCAGAAATAGAGACACAGATGTAGAGAACAAACGTATGGACACCAAGGAGGGAAGTGGCAGGGGGTGGGTGGTGGTGGGATGAATTGGGAGATTGGGATTGGCATATATGCACTAATATGTATAAAATGGATAACTAATAAGAACCTGCTGTATAAAAAAAGAATAAAATTCTAAAATTAAAAAAAAAGAGTATAGGCAACCTCCCTTTAGCTATTTACTTGTAATAGAATACAAATGTTCCTCCTTAAAAAAAAAAAATACCATTATTAATCTAAAACATTAAAAATCTCTTTATTATCATCACATATATGTCAGTGATCGAATTTCTCCAATTGTCTATAGTCTTTTATATTTTTTACATTTTTTTGGTTAGTATCAGGGTTCAACTAATTAATTGATTAGTTGATGTCTTTTAACTTTTGATAATACATTATGTTCTTCCTCCATATCATTTTTTCCCCTTTGCAATTTATTTGTTGAAGGATTTTCCACAATCTGGATTTTGCTGAGTATATTCCTATGGTGTCATTGCGTTGTATTCTGCATTTTCTGGAACTAGTGGTAAGATCTAGAGGCTTCATTGGATTCAGGTTTGATTATTTGGCAAGACTACTTCATAAGCAGTGGAATTTCTTCCATCAGTAGTCATAGAATGTCTAAGATTTTGTTATGTGAAGAGTCATTAATAACCATTGTTTAGATCCATTCATTCACTAGGGACAGCGATATCCTAACTTTATCTTGTTTTGTTAATTATCTAAAGTATATCTACAAAATGAGTCTGCAATCATTAACTATTTGGTTATTCAGATATAGAGTTTATATAGGAGAACCAGTATAAATGCTTGATTTTTTTCTATTTATTAGTCTCAGAATAATTAGTTGGCTCTTTAGTATTCTACAAAGTTACTAATTTTTAAAAAAATACGAATTCATGGATTTAAACGTTTTTGATATATTTCAATTCATTGTAATTATTATTTATTTTCTAATTGTGCCATGTTTGGCTAGTGGGAGTCTCTTCAAATTGACATTTGAGGTATTTTAACCTGATACTAGTAGATTTCAGAGCTTCCTTGCTTTCTGTTATGACAGAATGCTCCAGGCTTCTTTTGTACATTTTTTTCCTTCAGACCTGAAATCAACTACCTCTCCCAGAAAATTGTACTTAGTGACCATAATCTGGGTGCTACAGGTGCTCCTTGCTGCCATGTTGGTTATTGTTTCTAGGCCTTTTCAATAAACAGAACTAGAAGGTAAATTTTTTGGTGTATCATGATTCTATACTGATTTTTCTGATTCAAATTCAGGACCAAAGGGATTTTTATTTACCTTCTACTGTATTACATCTGTATCTCTTTCTCTCATGGCCCAATCCTGATTCTCAATGACAACTAATAATAATTACTCATTTGTTTTGTGCTCTAATATACACAAAATAGTTTTAGAGTAAAATACCAAGACGACCATCAAAAATATAACTGGAAGAGTCTAAGGTTATTTTTGCAGCCCTTTTGTCCTCAGGGTGTTTCCCATTAGGCTGTAGAGTCAATGTCTATGTTTTAAAGTCACTGACTGTTAGCTCTCTGTGTGGTTATGCTGCCTGGTCAAAACACAGATTCCTGTGTTTAATTTTACTTATAATTTTTAGGGTTTTCTTCCTGTATATTAATTTCCTTGGTAATTGTGTACGATATTTACATGGTTTAAATTAAATCTTCAAAAGAAGATATAATCATATGTCTTGCTTCTGTTTCTTTTCCCTCCACACTATTCCCTCTGTCTACTAAAGGAAACCCATTTTCTGTATTTTCATGGTTTGCCTTTCCATTTTTCAAATAGAAGATTCATGCACACAAATGCATATATATATTTACATCAGGGTTTCTGAACCTAGATGTGATTGATATTTGGGGCTGGATAATCTTTTGTTGTGGTGGCCAACCTATGTATTAAGAGGATGTTTAACAGCATCCCTGGACTCTGACCCCTATGCCAGTAACATCCCCTTGGTTGTGACAATTAAAAATATCTGTAGATATTGTTAAATATACCTTGTGGAGCAAAATCACATCTGATTGAGAATCACTTGTTTACACATATGTGAACACTCATAAATATGCTTAATTTATTATAGATACATTTCTTCCTCCTGTTTCCTAAAATCACAGCAGCAAATTATACTCAATTTCTCCACCTTACTTTTTTTCTCAACAAAATATATCCTGGAGATTACTCCTGAGTATTATGTAGAGATATTCCCCCCTTCCTTTCCATGGTTGTATAGTACTCTACTGTCCCATTCCTTCCTATATTTTAGCATTCTCCCAGTTCTTATACACAGGTTATACAGAATGGGTCCATAACCATTTAGGCTATCACACTGAGAAAGTTTCAGGGGCCCAAGTGCTGAGAAAAAGTAGACAGCAAACTTTAAAAAAGAGAATAATTTATTTTCTTCTTGACCCTACCTATCAACATTTTGTTATGCTCCAAAACAAGTTTCACTCTTTCTCTCTTCCTTATCAATGACTTTCCAAAAAAAATTTTCTATCCTTAAAGCATACAGTTTTTCAAATTTAAGAGAAGTACAGTTCTGGCATTTTAAAAATTATTGTCATTGTTTTATCATTCCTGAACCTGGATCTAGGTATGTCTTTGTTTGCCAATTTGTAACTGAGCAGATTTGGATGTTTAAGCTGCCCAAAGCTTCACTAGTTTTTTTGAAGTACATTTTATTATTTATTTTTTTATTTTCAGAATTTTTAGGACTTCTTATCTCACTGTGCCAAGGAGAGTGCTCTGTCCACTACGGTGGTCCTTAATCCTTGTCACCATGAGACTCAAGGAATTATTCCAATTTACTAAGTGGGATTAAACTGAGGAACTTGGAATAGCCAATCATTGCTATCAAATAGCAACTAAAAATGTTGGTTTCCTCTGAAGATTAGCAGGCAAAAAAATGCTACAGGATGTGAGGTGGGATAAGGAGTTCCCCTGATGCAGAAACAGTTCTCACAGTGCGGATTCCGAGGCTGGCCCGAATGGAGCCCCCAGCCGGGCCAGAGGAAATTAGCCTTCAGCTTCCACCAGGGAACACACAGAGGAGCCCTGAGCTTGAAAGGGATGATGGGCTGATTCTTTTACTGTTTCACAGAAGCCTTAGAGCACAGCAACCTGCACTCACTGACAAATGAGAAGGCCAGGCTCAAATCAATTATTTTGGCCCTATTATCATAGAGACTAATTCAGTACATTTATTTAAAGCTGAATATTAAAACCTATTTATTTTCTCTTCTAGCTCATAAGCTGTCCTCCCTGCCCATCCTCCCCACCCCCCACCCCCATCACGGGTTATGTTATAAGAGCTGCAACTTCAGGAAATTCTTCATTTCCTTATGAATATCGCATTCTGCAGTTTGAAAAAGCACAAAAGCATAAAATGTACCCCATTCTGATGTGGTCCCCAGGGGAAAGAATTAGAGCAGGTCTTGTTAAGGGTGTGTGTGTGTGTGTGTGTGTGTGTGTGTGTGTGTGCGTGCGCTGAATTGGCAGAAAGAAGAGCATGCAATAAAGAACGTGATCTTTCCTGTTTTTACAAGGAAATATTTGGGAAGAATGAGGCATGCGGTCTGCTAACTCAGAAGTTTAGGATGTCATTTTCTCAATGGCCCCCAAATCATTTCATCAAACCTTTTCCCATTTAATCAACTAAACTCACCTCTCTGAACAGTTTTTTTACAGAATTGCAAATATTTTAACATCTGTTTTTAGAATTATCCTTTGTCTACAAATAATGGGTCAATGATAACACACGTTCAAGAGCAAAATCCAAAATATAACTTTGTATAATGGAAAGGTGGGAGAGATTTCTTTGGCCCAGTTAAAATACCCTCTTGAACAAATATTTGCTCTTCCATAAGTTTTTCTCTCTTATTTCTCTTTTCCAAGGCTCAAGATGAACATATCTGTTTACCACTGGTTTTTGCTTGTCTTTAATCATACAAATAGCATCTCTCCCATCCTTCCACCTCCTTACCGCTCCCTCATCCACCTTCATTAGAAGGTTCCCTCTGTTCTCATTTCCTCTTTTACTTCATTGTGAGCAGCTGGGTTATGTGCTTACAAGCAAATTAGCTGTAAAATAAAGCAGCTTTTTTTCCCCTTTTTCTTTTTTTTTTTTTTCCAGGGTGTTGTGGGAGAAAAGGTACTTAGAGAAATTATCTTACAATAAGCAAGTGTGGACGATGATCGAGTAAGCAGAAGAAATCAGCCTGTGGGAGAGGTCCCTCACCCTGATGAACCGTAGTGTAGTACATTTCCCTCTTGGGGGGTCCCTTTTGCATCATTCTGGATGCTTCCTCTCAAGTTCTTTAGCAGAGGCATTTCCCCCTCAGTTCTTGATTTTCACAGACATTCAGCAAATGAAGTCCCAGTTGGAATGTGTGTTCCTTAAAATAGTGAAACCCAACTGCAGGCTTCATGTCATTGGTCTCACTTCTTTTTTTTTTTAATTTATTTATTTTATTTAATATCTGTGTTGGGTCTTCGTTTCTGTGCGAGGGCTTTCTCTAGTTGCGGCAAGTGGGGGCCACTCTTCATCGCGGTGCGTGGGCCTCTCACTGTCGCGGCCTCTCCTGCTGTGGAGCACAGGCTCCAGACGCGCAGGCTCAGTAGTTGTGGCTCACGGGCCTAGTTGCTCCGCGGCATGTGGGATCTTCCCAGACCAGGGCTCGAACCCATGTCCCCTGCATTGGCAGGCAGATTCTCAACCACTGCGCCACCAGGGAAGGCCTCGTTGGTCTCACTTTTTGTGTACATTTAAAAATGCAACAGCAGTTGTCACAGTCATCCATCAATTTAAAAAGGCAGGCAGCTACCGAAATTGTGTACGGTCCCCAGAAGAAAATTAGTTCTAAAGGTACAGAAAGAGGAATAAGCTGAATGAGAGAGAAGAGGGCATGGATAAAGCCTTAGTGACTGCTCACAGACATCTGGGATCAAAGTTCCTTCCTCAAGGTGCTGAATGACCACACACAAGAAGACTCTGTGAGGTCAAATAAGAGTTCTCTGTGCTTGGTTTGAAGCACACTGACAAGGTGATGTTAATTAGCATCACTTGGCCTGTCCTGGTGACGTTGAAATCTGATATACTGTCACTTCTCTCTCTAGCCCACTCCACATAGCACAGACCCAACTCAAATGGGTGAGTGGAAAGAATACTCCTGTATTGGTGTGAGGACGTCCCCTTACACCTTTCTGGACACTCCACCATTATACTCAGTGATTGTCAAACTTTTAAAAAAATTGAGCAGCAAAAGGAATTGAGTACCTTGAATCTATTTTATAATTTACAAATTTATGCAACTATAATTTTAAGCTTTATTTATTTTAAAGGCATTCAAAGAGAATTCAGAGACTGGTTGAACACAAAAGGTTGAAACTGGGAATTAGGGATGACCCTTGCCATGTTATAACAGCCTCATTTCCCAATTCTACCCTCTTTATTTATGAATTTTTTTTGCATTATAGAGTATGGAGACAATTTTGATTCACACGTTTAAGTAGAGGGATATGGTTAAGATTTTTCTTTTTTATTAAATTCACTTTGTAACCTCAGAACATTCTCTACTTCCTGGGAGATGGCTCCAGAAACAGGATTCTCAAATTGGCATAAAAACAAGCTAACCTGGGGCTTCCCTGATGGCGCAGTGGTTAGGAATCCGCCTGTCAATGCAGGGGACACGGATTCGTATCCCGGTCCGGGAAGATCCCACATACCGCGGAGCGGCTAGGCCCGTGAGCCACAGCTGCTGAGCCTGCGCGTCTGGAGCCTGTGCTCCGCAACAAGAGAGGCCACGATAGTGAGAGGCCCGCGCACCGCGATGAAGAGTGGCCCCCGCTCGCCGCAACTAGAGAAAGCCCGTGCACAGAAACGAAGACCCACCACAGCCAAAAATAAATAAATAAATTTATAAAAAAAAACAAGCCAACCTTATAGTACCAGGTTAGTTTGTGGTCTCAAATGTGTTCATATCACTTGAGTGTTTTAAATTATATGTATACGTATAGCTGATACACTTTGTTATACAGCGGAAACTAACACACCATTGTAAGGCAATTATACTCCAATAAAGATGTTAAAAATAAATAAATAAATTACTGTTTGAGTGGTTAAACATATTTTAAAAATGCAACTCCAATTAAATGTTTGCAGAATCTCTGAAGCACCCTGGCAAACTCTAGAGTAAAGAATGTGGTTTCCAGGGAGATAACGAACAGCATCAGCAGCATCTTGGGAATTAAGTCACCAAAACTGGTGAGACAAGAGTGCTCACGTGCCCCCTGTTAAGAGCCACAGACACTCTGGAGGGGGGTGGTCCATCTTCTGTTTGGGAATTGATGGAACCACTTTCCTGCCCCAATTTTTGTTAATGGCAGAATTTCTCTAGTTGCTGCTTATGCAAATTAAGGATGCTGGAGACGGGAGCCTGGAATCCCTTCCTGGGTCTAAGGACCCTAGGGCTACATGGTGCAATGCAGTAGTCATCAGCACATGTGGCTACTTAAATTTAAATTCTCATCCTCAGTTAAAATTACGTAAAATTAAAAATTCATTCCTGCAGTCTCACTAGCCACATTTCAAACACTCAATAGCCACATGTAGCTATTAGAAGCTATGTTGGACATCTTTATCATCACAGAAGGTTCTACCTGACAGTGCTGTTCTAGAATGAGAGCCACTCATCAGACTGGTGGCTGTTTTGATGTTGCTCTAGAAAATCATTTATAACCTAACATAGGATCATCTTTGTAGTCAACACAAATATCCCCTATATTGTATTGGAACTATTTAAATGAAAGATAAGATGAGGGGGAAAACATCTGGCAACACTTTCTGATTCCCCACTACAGTCCTCATTCTTAATGGTCCATGATAGAATAAGAGAGAGTAAATTGAGGCTTATATTTGGGGATTCCCTTAAAGGATCCTAAAGGGCAAGGAAAGTGATTAAGAGAAAGCACTCTGGTTTCAGGCTGCAGTTTCTGAATCCAATCAGCCACTTACAAGCTATGTCACCTTAGGGAAGTTAACCTCTCTGTGACTCAGTACCCTCTTTCAGGATAATAATAGCACAAACTCATTAGATTATTATGAGAATTAAATGAGATATTGCACCATGCATAATTCCTATGAGCATTTGATATATGTTAGCTTTTTTTATTACTATCAAAAATGCTCAAATTAGGAATTCTATTATGGAAATCATTCTTTGAATAACAAATTCAAAAATATGAAACATGAGAAAACTAATAATAATAAAAGAATCCTCCCAGATAAGAGAGTAGAGACAAAAATGTGATCTGTGAGAAAGATGTTTGGTTAGGATTAGGAACCATTGAACATCACAAACTCTTCATTCTTGAGTTGCTTTGATTCATCTCTTTAAAGGCTGGAGGTAGTCTTCAAGTGATGCTTTAAAAAAGAGAATCTTCTGAGCTCTTGCCTAGTTGAGAAAGTCTATAATTGTCCCATATGAACAGCAACTTGGCCAAACATTAAATTCATGAGCCCCAGATCATTCTTTTCAGACCTGGATAAACCCTGCAGCACAGTTTTCTGACATTCAGCCTTTGAGAGCAATCTGGCCTAATTTTAGTTCTCCACTGAGGATGTCTTATTTTGAGTTTTCCCAGGATTAAACCCTGAGGCAAGGATTCAAGTACCAGTAGTTTCTTTGGGAAGAGAAGATAGGCAGAGAGTAGGGAGATAAGACAGGGAAAGAAGGCAGACAATAAAGGGTGCATTATAAAGAGCCTGTTATCAAGCCAGATACCACTGTATACATCTTAATCATGCCTGATTAATTCTGGAAGTCAGTGAAAAACACATTTCCCAAAGTTCCATCTCAGAGAAGGAAGCCATGGTGTTTAGTCACCAAATCATGCCTCTCACTGGTTGAACATAGCTCCTGGGGGTTAGTGATTCCCCAGCATTTGCAGACATCTGTGGGGCCAGGTGGGGATGACAGGCAAAATAGATATGTGGTCAGAGAAAGGCCTGATGAAAAGAATCCCAGGAGTTGGAAGTTGGAGGTCAGTCTGTCTACACTGAAGAAGTAAGGATGAGAGCATATGTGCGCAGAAAGTAACCTCTTTCTTCTGCAGGGATGTTTGATGCTTGAATGATTAATTGATTGATTGTAATTCTACTTTTTCTCTCTGTTCTTTTCTGTCCCTTTCACTTTCTCTGGATCTCACTTTCTCTTAGTCTCTCTCTGTCTCTTATTATCCATCTCGCTCATCTTTTTTCTTTCTCTGATGCTCTATCACTCTTTACTTTTTGCCTGGATTAGCCCTTTTAGCATGAAAACTTAGTCCTGAAAACTTTTCCTTAATTTTATCTTTGCTTATTTCTTTGGGCCTGGTTGTTTTCTTTTGTTCTTCTGAAATAGTTGTATTCCTAAATTCTAGTTGTGCTCTGCCCTGTGCATTATATTAACTCTCATTATTATTATTATTTTTTAAATTATTATTTATTTATTTGGCTGTGTTGGGTCTTCGTTTCTGTGCGAGGGCTTTCTCTAGCTGCGGCAAGCGGGGGCCACTCTTCATCGCGGTGCGCGGGCCTCTCACTATCGCGGCCTCTCTTGTTGCGGAGCACAGGCTCCAGACGCGCAGGCTCAGTAGTTGTGGCTCACGGGCCTAGTTGCTCCGCGGCATGTGGGATCCTCCCAGACCAGGGCTCGAACCCATGTCCCCTGCATTAGCAGGCAGACTCTCAACCACTGCGCCACCAGGGAAGCCCAACTCTCATTATTTTTATCTTTGTCTTTTTTCTTTGCATTAAGAACTAGTTTTCTGGTTTGTCCTCCACATTACCAACTTTATTTTTTAGTGTCAGATCTGCTCTTCACTGTTTCTAATTTAGATTTTATTTTGCCATTGCAAACTTAGTTTTCTTATATTTCTTTTTTTATAGTGTTCAGCTCAATTTTCATGTCAATCTATTCCGTATTTCTGCTGCTGTATCACAAACACCATGACTTTTCCAATTCTACTGAAAATATTGAAGAGTTTTCTAAGAATTTCTTCTTGTTCTTACAGTAAATTATCTTCACATTTTCTTTTTCTCTTAGTCTCCAGGATAATGTCCATTTCTTTTCATCTTTGGTACTTTCAATTGTCTGGATATATAATTTTTTTTTTTTCCTTAGACTCCAAGAAGGCCAAATCAGCCCAGACTGACCATTTGCCAAACAAATAAAGTGTGTGGATTTTCCTCTGAGTTTATTTGTCATCCACTGTTGGTTGAAATCTAAGCAGGAGGGCAGGTGGCTGTTCACGGTTCTCAGCCTTGGCTCCACTGTTGAGCTGGTCTGCATCTATTGGGGCTTTGCTGGGCCAGAGAGAACTTCCCTTACTTTCTTGTGCTCAGAACTCATAAAGTAGAGGAAAACCTAGACTTGCAAGTGCATGCTGAAACCAAAGCTCTTGTGTTCCCCCGCATTGTCTGTATTCCTTTACTTGTAGGGGCTGTGCTTTTCACAGTGCCATTTGCATCATGAGTTCCACAGACTTTCTTGTATATATTTTTAAAATTTTGGTCTCTATATGGATGTAGATGTATGAGGAATGATAAGAATGACTGCATCATATATAGCAATTACAAATCCAATTTTAGAGCTAGACTGACATTTATTAGCCATAAGACTTAATTTTTCTGTGCCTCTGTTTCCTCTACTTTATAATGGGGGTAATAATGAAATACCTACTTCATTGGGTTGTTGTGGGTATTAAATTCATTAACATTGATGAAGTGCTTGGCAGAGTGCCTGTCACATAGTAACTACTCAATAAATGTTAGCTTGATAAATTTTTATCTCGCAAACATCACGTGTGCAATGAGAGAAATGGCCACCATGTTTTCTGAGTGGGTAGAAGTGAGGGAGAAGATATTGGGAGAGAAGTGAAGAATTTTCTGATCTACTTTTGGCTGGATGAGGCTGCTCTAGTTCATTAGACAAAGTATGGTAGGCCGCTAATGTTTTACATCCAGTTCCATCAGCCTTGTACTTAGTAGAAATCCATACTTAGTGGAATTAGAATTCTGACCACAGGTTATCTGCTGAACTTAGTTTTTGGTTTTGTAGTGAGTTTTCCTTTTTTATGTGTTTATGTGTATTTTAGTGGGATATTAGGAGAAACTGCATTAGATAACTACGCAGATGTCATTTTAAATTGGAATGATGTAGAGTTTTTATCTGCTGAGCTGGAAAATTACTCATATCCTGCCTTGTTTCAAGTAACAGAGGAGTAGCAGTGGGAGGCACAGAGTGGCCTAAGTACAGCCCTTATCTATGTGGTGTGGGAGGAAAGGGAGCCCACTCTTCAGTTTGGGATTGTGTGATGTCGACTGTCTGGCCACATGGGCAATGGTATGCAGATGTTAACACAAGTTCAGATGGGTACTGGTGTTATGCCATGATTCCATTTAGGAAAAGGGGGAGCTATTCTTTGACTGATTTATGAAGTATTTAGGAGAGTGTCTGGCAGATAGGAAGTGCTATAAGTGTTTTTGAATCAAACAACCCTATGAGGTAGGTACTATTATTATACCCATTTTATAGATGAGGAAACTGAGGTTATGTAATTTGCCTAAGGTCACACATTTAGTAGAAGGTAGAGTCTGGGTCCAACTCCAGGCAGCTTTGTTCAAGATCTCCCATTCTTAACCACTTGTCAATTGCCATACTTGAAAATCATTTGGGATTCTGCCATGGGCCTCGTTGAGACCACATTACTCATCCCCAAATGGAAAACAAATCAGCAGAATTGCTTTTGTTCCCATCAAACGAGGTTTATTAGAAAATGTTCTCAAGTCTTAATGCTGCTGTTGAGAGTGACGTCTTTTAAACCAGAAACACCAATTTTCCATCTCTCCCCAGGCATAACTGATGTTCCCTGGAGCAGAATAAAAGGTAAATATACCATGAACTCTTTTGGCAAGGTTCCTGAGGTATATGATACGTATACAGACATGTACATACATATACGTATATATTCCTTAATATATCTGTGGATGCCTTTCTTCTTTAGATACCATTATATTCTGAGCACCTTGAATCAATTTTTTGACTTGGTAGAGATTTTATATGTGGAATTTAACTGAGCCTTAGCCACTCTCTCTTCCACTTATGAAGTGTAGCTGCATCACCATTTCATGCTTATGTAGGTGAAATATCAACACAGGTCAGAGGGATCTACCTATGGAGACATCTGCTCCCTGAAGCCCCATGAGTAATCGCTTGGCCATGAAGTGAGTGGGCGAAACACTTGCTCAGCACATAGACTCTGACCGCTGTGCAGGCAGAACCAGGCCACTGGGAGAGAGGGAGCAGCCCAGCGACAAGCGGGCTGCAGGCGGCCAGAGGCAGTGTCCTAGCAAACAGCATCTCCTCTCTCCCCTACTCCTTCCCTAATAGGAGTGGATCCATGCTGTGATAGGTGAGATAGCACACAGGCAGATTGTCCACCAGATGGTACAATCTTCTATTTAAGAAATATTTGAAAGGGCAACAAAATACAGCAGAAACCATCCGACAGTCCACATGGCTAATGCAAAATTAGCCAAAATGATGGCAGCGGCAGTAATGGGGGTGTTGTGAGGTGAGATGTAGGCAAGGCTAAGGGGAGACAAGCACGGTGATGTCTGGTGGGGCAGGTGTCCGTAGAGTTTGAGATGCTTCTCCGTCATTGCGCTGTGGGGCTCTGATGTGCTTCTCTGAACCCCGATTTTTAGCCTGGGTTTGAGAATTGCCATGGTCAACGGTGATGGGACCAGCTGTGGTGACCCAGCCTGACCTGTGTCTCATGACCTGGGGAGATCGCTTGTGTTCTCATTCTGGGTGCAGGGGAACTTTGGTGTCATTACTAGTCTGTGGCACTTTTCTCATTTCTGTATCTCTGTCAAGTGGCCTTTCCTTAATGTCATTCCATTGTGGCACTATTTATACAAACCTCTACACATCGTCATGAGCATTATCATGGCTATTAATCGAGCTTTTGTTTTGCTCCACGTGGTGAGCTAAACACTCCACCTAATAATAGTTAATATACACTGAGTGGTCGCTATATACCAGGGACTGGTTGGAGTGATTTACATATATTGTCTCATTTAATCCCTACAGCAAATGAAATAAGTACTATTATTTTAATTTTACACATGGAAAAGGGAGGCCTGGCGATCTTAAATTATTTTCCCAAGGCTACATGGTTATTAAGAGGAGGAATTTGTCTACTCCAGAGTCAATGCTTTTAAATGCTGGGCTCTACTGCCTCCGACATGTACATTTTCTTTTTTCGTCCTTATGACCGCCCTATAAATATGTTGTCATCATTCCTAAAACAGAGAGAGTTAAAGGAATTCCCTGGGGTCACAGGTCTCAGAGTCAAATCTCTCTGTTTTTTGTTTTTGTTTTCCTCTAGTTTTATTGAGAAATAATTGACATAAATCACTGTATAAGTATGAAGTGTATAGCATGATGGTTTGATTGACATATATTGTAAAATGATTGCCATAACAGGTTTAGTTAACATCTATTATCTCAGAGAGATGCAGTAAAAAGAAAAAACAATTCTCCTTGTGATGAGAACTCTAAGGATCTAATCTCTTAACAACTTTCCTACATAACATACAGCAGAATTAACTATAGTTGTCATGCTGTACATCCTTAGTACTTATTTATCTTATGCTTGGAAATTTGTACCTTTTGACCACCTTGCTCGCATTCTTCCTCCCCCTTATCCCTTGCCTCTAGTAATCTGATCTCTTTTTTTGTGAGTCTGTTTTTTTTTAGATTCCATATATAAGTGAGATGATACAGTATTCATCTTTCTTGGTCAAGTTGGTCTTACTTCACAGCTCGCGACTGGCCCCCAGGCTAGACCCTCTCCCCTCTGCCAGCTTCTCTCTGCACCGGCTTCCTGAGCAGCCATGCTTGAAACTCTGAGACGTATTGACATCGTATTTTGTTACTTATCAAGTCTTATTTCTTCTTCTTTCAGGGCATCCCCTTTCTCATTCCTTTCTTCTCCATCTCTGTTGTTACGAGACAGTCCAGACAAGGTTTCTTGGCCCTCACAGTGGTATTAAGAGGTTTTCCATTGGTTGTTGGTTTCCACACAACAAATGGTGTGTCGCTCCATATTGTGCCATGACTTCTAGGCACGAGCCTCAGAGACACACTCTGCCGTCCTATATTCAAGAGGTAGGTGAACGATAGGATGGCTTTCGCTACTAACTTGTCCCTAAAACTACAAAAGAAGAGATTTCTGTGTGTCTGTGTGTGTACATACATTCCCCACAGCCTAAAAATGTAAAACTTTAGGCATGTTTTCCATTAAGATGTATAAATCCATTTATATGTCAATACATTTAAAAGGATGACACTATGAGTAGAGATGACTGTCATCATTTTTGTACTGGGCTCCCAGAAGAGAGTTTTTGTCTCATAGGGGCAGGCCATCTTTCTGTTGAACTCTTCCTGTTGACCTTCATAGAGTGGATGTTGGGAGTTTGGATGTTTAATTCTTGGGATTCAGTAAGGTGTCATTATTCACAGAAGATGTCTTCCTGGGAATTACAACAGATAATGGAACAGAAATGGGGTTGACTAACCCATGGACCTTGTATCACAAGAGCAGAAACAAATAAAAACCCCTGTGTTTTCCATCCCCCCGAGGGCTCAGTCTGTTCTCAGGCCTGGGCCTCTTTCTGTTTTCTTCTCTGGAGGGTTCCAGTATCAAGCATCTCTGTGTTAATTAACTCAGCATGTGGCACAGAAAGGACTGACAGTATATAGCTGATGTTTTGGATATGCACACAGTTTAAGGATTAGCTCCATTCCAAAGGACAACTCAATGTTGCCACAGTACAGTTGATACTTGGTGATCCAAGGCAAACTTCGGGTTCTGGGCAAACTTCCTTCTGTCACCATCATGCACGTGGACCTCCACTCCTCTCTCTCAGGTTTTAGATGTTCAGGCGAAGCAAATCAATTTTAGTATTTTGATTCATCCTAAATAAAATCAGGATGGAATCTAAAAAAATGGTACTGATGAACCAAAGGACAGTGCAGGAATAAAGAGCAGACGTAGAGAACAGACTTGAGGACACAGAGGGGGAAGGGAAAGCTGGGACAAAGTGATAGAGTAGCACTGACATACATACACTACCAAATGTATAATAGATAGCTAGTGGGCAGCTGCATAGCACAGGGAGATCAGCTCAATGCTTTGTGACCACCTAGAGAGGTGGGATAGGGAGGGTGGGAGGGAGGCTCAAGAGGGAAGAGATATGGGAATATATGTATATGTATAGCTGATTCACTTTATTACACAGCAGAAACTAACACAACATTGTAAAGCAATTATACTCCAATAAAGATATTTAAATTAAAAAAAACATACATTTAGGACTTCAAATTTTGACCCAATCTCATGACCATTACCTGACCAAATATATGAGTTAACTTATTTGAAGTAACTCAAATAAAATAATTACCTATTCATAAAGAAAAATAAATAAATAAAAGCAGGAAGATGCATCCTACAATTGCCAATAAAAACCAACACTGCCCCCACCCGCCCCACCAATGCACTGGGTTGTCTGTGCCAGTGCTTGTTTCTTCCACGAAGAGGAATTCATACAATATATAAAAAACATATATAATACAGAAAATAAACTTACGGTGCAGTTTCACGTATAAGGTAGCCCCAAAGCCAAATTCCTTTGGATAGGTGTGTGGTAAGAAACCAGCATGGTATGGAAACCCTTTGGCTTGATTTCCGGCATTTTTAAGCCTTGAGTAATGCAAAGTTTGCAAAATGGCAGCCCACAGGCCACATCTGGCTTCTCGACATGCTTAATTTGGCTTTGACTGGTGTTCTTAAAAAGTTATAATTGAAAATATGGGGAGTTTTTTTTTTGAATTTGAATTTCTGGGTTTTCTTGCTCTAGGTTTGTGTTCGCTCATGGCAATAATTGATAGGAGCTCGGCACCACTGTCCCTCTAGGGAATGGGCAACACGTAACAAGGCGCCAAATTCAACTCAAGTGCACGAAGTTTGAAATTTCAATGCCTAAACCCCCAAGTTTGCTTTCTTGTTGTTCTGCCAACCCTGTTTGCTATATCTCCCACTTACTTCCTGATAGTTTCTTGTCAGTTTTGCTCAAAGTGGGCTGTGAAATAGGACAAACTGGGTGGATTTGGACAGGGCTCATCTTAGACTCACTTTTTATTTAACTTTTACAAAGTGGACTCTTCACTAACATTGACCAAATGCCCAGAAATCACCTGGTGAGCTCCTTTTTAAAAATCAAAACAAGCAAGCAAACATAAAAAATGTGGAAAGGCTGACAAATTTAGCCATTTGGCATGGCATTTAAAAATGGATATAGCAACATTTTTAATGTACTCTTTCAAATGTCATGACAGCTGTCCAAATTTGTAATTTTAAAATATATTTTATGTTATCACATACATTTGCTATACACTCTATCAAATATATGACTAATACGTGAAAACAAATATGTTTGCCACCCGGCTGACTCATGATCCTTGTTGGAAACTCTTTGAAGGATCCACAAAAAGCCCCTTGTGACAGAAAAAAGGGGCCCCTATGCTAGCATTTTTTTTTTTCTCCAGAAAATTTGTTCAGGGATCAATTTTGTTTACCCTTGGGATGGAAGGCACATATCACATGTGTACCATAGGTTCACCAGGCCCAAATAAAGAAGATGTTTCTTACCTTAAAGACCTGGGGATGCTCTTTTATTTTATTTTTAAAAAATCTCCCCAGTTTTATTGAGATATAATTGTCATATAACATTGTGTACATTTAAGGCGTACATGATGATAGGGTATACAAATATATTGCAAAATGATTACCACATTAAGGCTAGTTAACACTTCCATCTCCTTACATGGTTACTGTTTGTGTGTGTGTGTAAAATATGTTTTCAAATTTACCCTCTTAGCAACTTTCAAGTATGCACTACAGTATTGTTAACTGTAACCATCATGCTATGATTAGATCCCCAAAACTTATTCATCTTATAACTGGAAATTTGTACCCTTTGACCACCTTCACTCATGGGGATGCTTCTTTAAATCATTCATTTATACAGGTACCCATTCACTCATCTATTCACTCACTCAATGAATATTTATAGAACAATTACATCTATGTGACACCTATTATTATGTTGTGATGGGCTTAAATATGTGAACGAAAATTCCTGTTTTTTAAGGAGTGCTTTTAGTTTGCTAGGGCTGCTGTAACAAAGTACCACAGATTGGGTGGCTGAAAACACAGAAATTTATTTCCTCGCAGTTCTAGAGGCCAGAAGTCTGATATTAAGGTGTCAGCAGGGTTGGTTCCTTCCGAGGACTGTGAGAGAGAATCCATCCCAGGCCTCTCTCCTCGGCTCATAAATGGCCGTGTCCTCCCTGTGTCTTCATGCCGTCTTCCCTCTGTGTGTGTCTGTGTCCAAATTTCCTCTTCTTATAAGGACACCAGTCACATTGGATTAGGGCCCCCCCTTAATGACCTCATTTGACCTTAATCATGTCTGTAAAGTCCCTGTCTCCAAATATACTCATACTCTGAGGTATTGGGAGTTAAGACATCAACATGAATTTCTTGGGGGTGGGGACACAATTCAGCCCATAACAGGAGCTTATAACTGTTTCTATACTATAAATTAGAATACTTCTATTCTGCTCATTGGTCCTGCTGCTTCTACTAGCAAAGGAATCTCTATTTCACTGTCACTAGTGCCCCTCCCAGACCCTGTTCATTTATTCCTAAACTATGCTGGTCTAGATCATTTCAGAAGCTAGTAAGGTAATGATAAACAGAGCTTGACTCTGGAGACACAAAACTCCAGAAAATGGACATGGAATGGAGATGCAGATGAAAGGGTCCAGATTTCAGATGCACCAGTGTGAAACGTGGAGGGTCAGCTAGCGGCCCTAAAAAGTTCTCCTTGGCATTTCTAGTAGCATAACGTGCCATGAAATGTGGGTGAATAGATAAGGGAGAGCCAGTCAGGATAAGCCAGAGAAGAAAGTTCTGGAAAGTTGAACATAAAGGTAATACAGAGCCTGGAACATGAATCACATAACTCTCCCTGCGTGAGGACAAAGGGAGAAAGAACCAGTGAGAAGAGATAGAGCTGGGACTACAGGTGGATTTGGGGGACTGTGCCATGAGGCGTGGGTGGAGGGCACCCTGATGAAAGGCCTGGGCTGACATGCTTAGACCAGATCAGCTGGAGCCCAGGAAGGAGCCTGAGGGGAACCGGCTCTGGGGCAGAACTGTGAGGTGGAGGCATCTTCTTCATTCTACCCTTTCCCCCAAACCTCTTACTCTCTTGGCCTTTTCTCTCCAGCATTTTCTCTGCTTCACTTTTCTGGTGTCTCAGCTGACACAGGGTAAAATGAGAGCAGAGAAAAATCTTCATCTCTCTCAAGAGCATGTGAATTTTATTATGAAACTCCCGGAGGTTGAAATGCTTCCAAATGCGAAAGAATAAGTGATAGGCACTGGAGTTCATGTTTGTCCGGGGGTTCCTTCCCAGCATACTCTCAAATCACATCACGGATTGAACCATTTCAAGTTCATTGATGTGGGGGGCTGGCTCTGGACCCTTCTCTCTAGCAACATTTCTCAAACTTTAATATATGTGTTAATCACTGGGATCTTGTTAAAATGCAGATTCCCATTTAGAGGGTCTGGGGTGGGTCCAGGCTGGTCCATGAACCACATTTCAAGTAGCGCGAGCCTATAGGATGATGGTGCCCAAGGAACCTCGTTCGGTCATTCGTGACCTCAAGGCTCAGTGGGATTCCCAGGTTAAGAAATAAAGATACCCCTTTTGGCTACAACCATCACCTTAACTTTCACTAGCTCCTATATTCATTAGCAAGGGTTAGATTAGAAGGAAAAGAAAAATAACGATAGCATTCTTAATTGGATCCCTGGAAGAGATACTGCATTTCCACTGATTAAGGCAATTAAAGGTTCAGACACTGCTGCTCAGAAGCTGACATCTTCAGGTGTCTCATAACCAAAATTAATACCACTGCTAGCTCTGCCACCTAGTCATGCTGTAAAGTAAATTAATTACTGCAACCAAACTAATAATAACAGTGCAGGCAGAGTTGTAGCAATCTTGTGGCTTACCATTTGAGGCTGAGCAGGGACTTTTGCCTCTCTGCTACCCATGAGCGCAACCCAGCAATTGCTGACTGTAACATTTCTATTGTATGGTTTATGCTAAATATGCATATCTTAATTGCATTAGTCAAAATAATTAGCTAATATATTTTTGCATAATGACGAGGTAAGCAAATATCACCATAGCTCAGTGGTTCATGCATGAGTAACTTTGGAAAATTAATAGACTCCCGATTTCCTAATTATCTGTCTTTTATTCCATGCTCAAACAAAGAAATGCTACCGCACACTCCTGGGCATTGTGTAATTTAGTTTGCACCTTGAAAAATTTAAAGCACCTGTGTTTGTTTTCTTCCCCTTTTGCAGGAAAGCAGTATAAAGAAAAATCCAGTTCCCTTCCTCTACTGGCCTTAAATTGAAATGTAAAGGGAGCTGTGGATCAATGCATTTTAATTTCTATGTGCAAGTGGGACCTTGGATGGCAAGGCATTTTTAGTGCATCGGAAATTTATTATAAAGTTGAAATGATCAAAATTCTTTCCAAAGTGACAGTGTGCAGCAGGTACCTGAGTTCTGGATGCATGTGGCATTTCTTCCCACTGTCCTGTTTGCTGATGACTTCCCAGTTTAGCTTAGCTGTTTCCCATTTCTTCACACCTACATGGCAATGGTGCCTTTCTTGCTGCTCAACATAACAGTCTTTACTGAGGACAGTATGGTTACTGAAAGCAAAGCTTGCTGTTTTGATTAAAATGCTGGGTGAACCACAGCTCAGTTCCTTTGGGTTCTATCAAATCTCTTTGGGCTTGTGATGATGAACCAGGCTAGCACGCTGTGCTACCCTACAGAGCATCCTGATTTATCAGAACCTGGCCATTCCTGCCAAAGGTGTCAGATCTTCCTCACTCTTCATGAGGAAGCATATCCTTAGCCTACTAATCTAATGCAAGAAGAAAACAGAAATCTGCCCGGGACTTCCCTGGTGGTCCAGTGGTAAAGAATCCACCTTACAATGCAGGGAACGTGGGTTCAATCCCTGGTCAGGGCAACTAAGCCCACGCGCCACAACTACTGAGCTCCCGTGCCTCAACTAGAGAGCCTGTGTGCCGCAAACTACAGAGCCCATGCGCCCTGGAGCCTGCACACCACAACTAGAGAAATAAAAATCCGCACTCCACAACTAGAGAGAAGCCAGTGCGCCGCAACAAAAAATCCCGCATGCCTCAACGAAGATCTGCGTGCCGCAACTAAGACACCACGCAGCCAAAAATAAATTAAATAAATAATAAAATAAATCTTTGGGACTTTCCTCATGACGCAGTGGTTAAAACTCTGCCTGCCAATGCAGGGGACATGGGTTCGGGCCCTGATCCAGGAAGATCCCACATGCCGCGGCAACTAAACCTGTGCACCACAACTACTGAGCCCACATGCCACAACTACTGAAGCCTGTGTGCCTAGAGCCCGTGCTCTGCAACAAGAGAAGCCACCACAATGAGAAGCCCGCGCACCGCAATGAAGAGTAGCCCCCGCTCGCCGCAACTAGAGAAAGCCTGCGGGCAGCAATGAAGACCCAACGCGGCCAAAAATAAATACATACATTTATTTTAAAAAATAAATAAAATAAAATAAATCTTTAAAAAAAATCTTCAGAATTAAAAAAAAAAAAATAGAAATCTGCCCAAGAGGACACTTGAACAATAGGTTAATATCTTCTAAAGAGCTTAAAAGCTCTCTTGCCTTGTGTCTTCCGATGGCAGGTTTCAGGCCACCACTTAAAAGGAAGAGTGTGCCAGGGCCTGAAGCCTACCACATTTAGATGAAACCTTCACGCCAAGCCCTACACCACCAAACAATAACCAAGTCATTTAGGGAAGAAAGCAGCTGGGGGGAGGATTTCCCTGAAGTTTCCGATGAATCTTTAGCTTTCTGGAGGCTTATGGGAAAACAAGTCTGCAGCCTGAGAAGGCAGGAGACCTTCCCTGATGTCACTTTGCCTCTAAACAAGCTCTGATTGGATCAATTCCCCCTGCAGATGCGGTATTTGTCAGGATTCCAGTCTTGAGACCACTTGGGCTGCCTGTCAGTGAACCTTGTGTAGGTATCTGGAGCAGGTAGCAGCTGTGGGCTGTAACATCCTCAAGGATTGTATTCACCTCCATGCTCACGTGCAAATCTCTAGGAGCTATAAAAGGAATGTATGTAGAATTTGTTTTAATTTGTACATGGAAGTGTAACAGGCTTTAATTAAGATGAGGAAAGAGATGAAGACATGCTCAATGATGTGTGGGAGGCTGCAAAGATGGGACATCCAATTTCATTGTACGAGAGCTGGTACAAGAGGAATATGCTTGAAAGCTCAACTCGAAGTGTAGACTTTGGCTGGTGTGGAAGGGAAAGCTGTTCATTGCTGACCAGGCACCAAATTACCGTAAGGACAGTTAAACACAGGAGGCAAAAGGAAAGAGAGAGCAAAGAATGACGGCTTAGTAGAAAAACTAATGAAGGAAGAGAAACAAAGGTCATAGATGGACATTCTGAGAAAAATCTCCCAATTCTCAAGATAAAAATGTAGGGAGAAAAATAATTAGAAGTTAGACCAGAGGATGGAAGAACATAACCAAAACTGAAATTAGCCAGTGCATAGATGAAAAAAAATGGGGAAGAGAAGGCAGAGGACCTGAGGGACAAAGGAAGTGGCTGTCCTGTCCCCATGCCCCACGGATCAGCTTCTTGCTGCCTCTGATACCATGCCTGTGTCTGAGTTACACAGAGCCTTTTATCCAGATTAGAAGTCAAGGGCAAAAGAAATAGGACATACTTCTCCCCCTTTCCTTAAGTCCCCAGAGTCTTCAGGGGAGGCAACTTATTGCATAATAGGAATCCCCCTGAACCCCCATAGGAATAAGAAAGCATCCCATAGGTGATGGCAGTGGCTCAGAGCAGGAGGGGTGTGGCAGATAAGGCTGGAGAAGGTAAAGGAGCCGGGTCACACGAGACATTTTTGGCACAATCTGAGGAGTTTGAACTGAATCCTGAGGCTAGCTGACAACCAATAAAGCACAAGATCAGCAACTCAATTGGAAGAAGCCATCAGAACCTGAAGATTTCCCAGGAGAGTATCTAACCTTTACGTGGAGAATGTGGAAGGCATATTTCTTGCCTTCAAAGAGCTAATATTCTTGAGTTAGGTGAGTAACTGAATAACTTTTTTAAAAAAATCCCAAATAATATATTAATAGAGAAGGCATGTCTCAGGAGAAGTAGAGCATGATTAACATGCAGATCCCTGATACTTAAAGTGTGGTGCATGGACCAGCGGCATCAACATCACCTGGGAGCTCGGGGATGCAGAAGCTCAGGCCACACCTCCTACTGACTTGAATCAGAATTTGAAAAATAACAAAACCTACAAGTGATCTCCCCAAAGTGCAACTGGCCAAGAAATCTTGCAAAAAACACTCAGTGCAAAGCTGTCAGTGGAGAGCAAAGATTTTATGAAGGAAGAGTAACATTTTGTTCAGTAGGGATTGGCTTTGTTATCTATGATAAGTCTGCTCCTTCAGTGGATTTATAAAGGCACAGGACAAGTCTCCTACAAAAGCGTGCAGCAGATAAAGTGGAGCAGCTGTCAGATCGATCCTCCAGGCACTCACCCTGTAAGAACTTAGAATCTTGGGAAAAAGGAAGAAGAACCTTGGATTCCCTGAGAAAATGGGACTTATTAAAATTTAGATAGGCTTGCATCTTGCACAGCTGGGTTGGAGAAATAGTTCCTACTTGTTGCATTAGCTGAACTGGCTAAGCTTCGGGAAAGGCAGAGTGGTAGGAAAGGAGGGAGATGGGATTCCTTAGGCACAGCTTCCCTGATGCACACTCTACTAAAGTGACTTTGCAAAAATCCAAGTTTTCTAGAATCTTCCTAGATTAACTAGATCTAGAATCTTAACTAGAATTTTTCAGTGTCTACCAAGCCATTACACAGTCCAAACCTCTTAGTACAGCTTTCCTGGCCTTGTGTGGAGTGACTGTTGCCAACCTTTGTACTCCAGCCCATCTCAATCTCCATCCCTTGCTCTACCCATCACTGTGACGCCATATTGAAATGTTCCGTTCTCTCGCCCGGTTCACTTCTTTCTTCTCCACTCAGTGACGTTGCTCACACGGCTCACTCTTCTTGTAACAGCCCATGTCCCCTCATTTTGAATATTCTTTGGTAAATTCCTACTCAGGTTTTGAACTTCAGCTCACACCTCGTATCTCCTTTATGGCAGCATTAGGCACACTGTTCTCTCTTGTCGCATGGTGCCTCATACCTTGCTCCATCCTAGCCCTTATTACCTTGCTGTAATTAATAGTCATTGTGTGTGTTTCCTGCTAGACTCTAACTTCCCTGATGCAGTGAACATATCTTATTCATATATCTCCAATTCCTGTCATTATACCTCGGACATAATAGATGCTTAATAAATACGAATTTAATGAAAACACATGAATAAGTGAGCATATGAATAAATGAATAAAGGATGAATGAAGTCAGATTGTGGAGGGCCTTGAGTGCCAGGCGAGGGTAATTGGAACTCATTGTGCCACTGTTGGCAGGACAATGCGTTAGCAGGGTGTGGGTGAGATGCACTGATTCAACTCACATGCTATAAAGCAAAATTAGGAAAAAAAGAAAAACATGTGCATACAGAGAAAAAAGAAATTCAGCAATTTGCAGAAATTCAGAAAATTTCAATTTTCAGTGAGAAAAACAGCAACAGAAATCTGCAAACTAATTTTCTAATAAGAATGTCTCATCTCTGCATCTGGAGATTTGGGCAGCTGTAGGGTGACAGAACTGTGACATGTTGTCTCTTTTGTATACTCCTTACTCCTTGTCAGACTCTCCAATAATCTCAGTCAATGGCAAAAATCACTAAGGAAACGTGGCCTTACAAGATTACCTGCTCTAGTGTGTTCTGATGATTTGTGGATATGATCTCAGATGGCTGTGCATTTCCTCTATTATTATATTTCCAAGATTATTCTTACTTAGGCTGTTGGACACATGGATGCAGCCAAAGGAGGTGTCTTGGTTTGGAATGCTAACTAAAGGTGTACATAGCCTCCTGTGCCAGCATCTGTGGGACACTTGTTCATGGGACAGGCCTTTTCTTTTGTGGGCACGTGGACAGAGACTTAGTTACTTCTGTTTCTTTTGTTCATTGGAGTTGCAGAGATCTTGTGACAGTAAATGTACACATTTAGCAGACTTGCAATTGCCTTGGTTCTACGTTGTGCTAGCCTTCAAAGTATTTATTACAGTACAGCTATTAGAGCAAGGAATAAAGTCAGGGTCTTTCATGATCGATTCCAAATTTGGGGAAACATGCTGTGAATTTGGCAAAGGGGTTCTGTCTGGGGGAAGCTTGGAGAGCTCTCAGCTCAGCATTCCTAATGTAGGGCCTCAGTTCCCTCAGCAACTTTGACTGGCTGTGGGATTCTTAATTCAGGACTCAATTTTTTTCAGCATGTTATACTGGGCTGTTAAACAGCTGCTGTGTTTAACCACAGATGTGGGTGCATTTTATGGATGTGATTCCTGTGTGTGTGTGTGTCTGTGTGTGTGTGTGCGCCAATAAACAAACATGTATATATTTAAAACCAATATTGACACAGTGTTAAGACTGAAATCTTTGCAGTCAAATCAGGAAATTCCAAAGTTACATTTCCTATAACAGCATCCTTTTAGTCCCTTGCAGATCCTGTCTATTGCACCACAACCATTTAACTCCAAAACCATATAAGGATCGACAACTCCAGACCTAAGGTGGCTGAAGTCATTTTGCGAATTATTTGATTTTCGAGGTGTTTTGATTTTACATCTTAGCTTCACGTTAACAAATCGAACTTTGATTTAGAAAGGTGGGAGAGAAACAAATAAACGAATCAAGAAGGATGTTTTCATTTATGAGTCAAAAAAGAGACATGTCTAGTTTTATTCTCTGGTTAAGAATCGTTATCCAAATGGAAGCTAAAACAGCAGAGGAAGTGTTCCTCATCTAGGCTCGACACTCATTGTTTCAACCTTCTATACTCAAAAATAGGAAACCATTTCTCTTCAAAATTGGCTTCCATTCCCTTCCTTAATGAGGACAACAATCTTGCCAAATTTGAAGTTCACAGCTTCAGTCATTTTTGAATTGCAGAAGCACAGATAAAACATTTTGATTTTTTTTTTATGATGGAAAATATGCCATTTTCCCTATCTAGGTGTATGGTAATATTCTCAGATACATCACATCGAAGTTTAGATTCATACGACTTCTCTGGTGTCTAAAGTGCTGGGTAAGTAACAGCAGTGGCATTTGTTGTATGATTGCATGTTGTCTAATGGCTACCCTTCCATTTGGTTCCCTTTTATAGCCATTATCTGGTTGGGGTGATTTGTTAACAGGTGTTGATGGGCGGGAGACACGATCTAGGAGTTAGTTATCTGACTCTTAACCTGGTGCCCCCCCACGTTCTCACTTTTTAATCTTACTGTTTATTATGTTTCTGACTTCTTTTTTCCTGCTTCCAAAATCTTCTGAGTGTTGCCAGAGAATAGGAGACAAATTGTGCAAATTAAATGTCAGGAAGTGGTACATTAGTAAGTGAGATTTTTGCCATCCATGGTACAGCCGATTCCCCTCTCTCTAAGCCAAATACTTCTCCAAGTTGGAGTAGGCTTGATGCATTTCTTTTTTTTTGAAGTTAAAGTATGACAGCTGCTTATTTTCATTTTTGTTCATCTGGTGAAACCAGAAGGGGCCCAAAGAAGTCATTAATGTCCACTGTGTGAGGGCTCTAGGAAATGCGTTGAGGGTAGAATGCGTGAGCAGTATTGTTCACCATATGTAGACTAGAAACATCCTTATGTTCAGGGTCTGTGGGTAAGAGAGGGAGTGTGGTATAATTAACTATATAGGACATATGGGGGACTAGAAAGTTTACTCCTTGGAGACTAGTTTAGTTATAAAATCAAACAAACAATGAAAACAGAGTCAATTAACAATGGCTCTATCAAATGTTGTCATGGAATGCCTGCGGTTCGTGGGGAAGCCCCCATGGTCAGGGGGCACGGGTATGTCCTGACCCTGGGCCCCCTCTTTTCTGGACGGAGCAAGCTGTATCAGATGGAGCCAGTTCATGAGAGGGTGGCATTCACAGAGAGAGGGCGGTGGTGGGGGGGTGCTGGAGAGAGAGAGAGAGAGATGGGCTTTATCTGCCACTAAACACCCTCACTCTGTCTTCAACAAGGACCACTAGAAGGTCTCCAAGTGAGTTCTTCCCTCAGAGCCCATGTTTCAATGGGCTTCTGAGGGTCTTCTGCCAACACCGCACTCTGCCCGACTGTAGGGTCACCAAGAATTGGGTTAGCACTCCACGATCTGCTTCCTGTAGTTCCATGTCTGAGGACCAGGCAGCTCTGAGTCTCACTGACTGAATCTTTGACAGAAAAAGATTGGTCTGACTGGTAGCTTGTGTTCTACAGGACAGTGAATATTTTCAACCTGATGCATCTGACCTTCCTCAAATCCAGACAAGCCTCTATGCTTCTCAATCATGCCCCCTGCCAAGACAGAAGGCAGACAAGGCCAGACCCGGCGACTGCAGCAGAGAAACTGGTTTGTAGAATGGTTTAGCAGGACAGTCTTTGATCGTGGTCCTTTGCATCTGATGCCTTCCAGATGTTTCTTGAGAAAATGTTAACAGCCTTGAGGGCCTCATTTAATGTTAATAGGCATATTTGCAACATGTAGACTTACTTTCTGCACTGATTGTGATACAATTCATAGTCACATGCGATCACATCCATAGCTTGCTCGAAATCCTTCCATGGCTCCCTGCGGTCCTTAGGATAAAGTTAAAAGTGTTAGGAGAGCGTATATGACCCTTCTTTCTCTGGTCCTCTTGTGTTTTCATCCTCATCTTTCTTTACTCTATCCACCTCGTACTCTAGACGTTAACCCCTACTGATGTTCTTAGCTCCCAGAGATTCTTGAAAGCCTTCCTTGACCCCTCGTATCACCCTTCTCCCCACCCCCATCTTCTGAATTTGGTTAGGTGTCTCTGCTGTGTTGTTATATAGTCTTTTTTTTTTTTTTTTAATATCTTTATTGGAGTATAATTGCTTTACAATGGTGTGTTAGTTTCTGCTGTACAACAAAGTGAATCAGCTATACATATACATATATCCCCACATCCCCTCCCTCTTGTGTCTCCCTCTCACCCTCCCTATCCCACCCCTCTAGGTGGTCACAAAACACTGAGCTGATCTCCCTGTGCGATGCAGCTGCTTCCTACTAGCTATCTCGTCATATAGTCTTGAGTAGTTTTTCCACACTTCTGTTGTAATATTTACCTTATTTCTTGTATTTGCTTGGTTGTCTGTCTCTCCAACTACACAAAAACAATCTCTGTGAGATTAGGGACCACCGTGCCTGTCCTGTTCCCCTTTGGAGCCCTTTACGTAGCACAATTCTTGGCACATAGTGAGTAATCAATGAGTATTTGTTAAGTGTTTGAATGAATAATTTTTATTAGTGATAATAATATTAAATGAGCACTTATTAGCCTAATGATTTTTTTAAAATTAATTCTAAAAATGTATGTCTTTCCTTAACTTTGTTCTGTGTTGAACTCTCTTTCTTCTAGAAGTTTCAATATGGTCTTTGGGCCCAAAGCGTTAAAGCTGTGACCTAAAAGGTATGAAATAAAAGTTCCTTGGAATCCTATAGAACATTGTCTAGATTCCGTATCCCTAAGGCTGCTTTGTAGGTCAGACCAGCTTCTAACAAAACCCTTGGAGCATTTGAATATTTTAAACTGGTACTAAAATGTGCCCACTTCAAGTAAAATTCTGTTGTGTAATGAATGTCTGCATGGTTATGTTTTGGTGCGCAGAGATTTGTGCCTCTAACAGGGATGAGCAGCCAGGAGCATACACTCTGAGATTTCTGTACCTTAGTCAATGTATAAGGAAGTGGAGAAACTCAACGGGAAGGGCATAGCATCTTGAGGCTCATCCAAAGCTAGCCTTTCTAGAAGGAACAGGCAGCTGGCTCTGCCTGCAACAGGTTTTGCTCTCGGCCAACGAAGATGCCTAAAATGTTTCCCACTAGAGTCCTCTTAGAATTCATTATTTCATTATTGCCTTGAACAAATGCCTGTTTTAGAGGGGAAACACATTAACCCATTAAACCCATTCTTGTGGATTAGGTTCAGTCTAGATCGGCTCGGCTACCTCTTGAAGTGAGAGAACAGGATCCTGAAGAACTGAAATGCCAACCATACACTGCCATTGTCAAGAGGGAGAGAAGGCGGGAAGCAAAGGAACTGTTAAGCCTGTAGGGGATTAGTTGGAGGCCTGCAGCTGGAAGGTGGAGTGGCAAGAGGTAGAGGGTCTGGGCAACCATGGCTACTCTGTGTGTGTGTATGTGTGTGTGTGTTTAAGACCTGGGATCCCAAGGCCACTGAAGGAGGTGGCACTGGTAAGTTTCAGCTCTTGGATTTGTCCAGGCCCATCCTGGTGGTCAACCCCATGCTTCTCTGAGACAGGAGATGAGAGGGGCAAGATACACAACTGTGCCTCAGTTTCTCTAGCTGCCACGCTTGCTATTGAGTAGAAATCAGACTGATATAAACTCTCAGGATAGATTGCAAGCATTATCTGGTTCATCTCACATTCTTTGATATCTTTGCCAAAAGATATCACATAAATAACAGATATTTCTCTGTATTTGTGGAACACACATTCACTAAATTACAATGGAATTGGAACTAGTAATGTCCTTCTGACCTCTTTGCTTGCTTTTCAAACAGAAAAATAATCTGAGTTTCTGGGCCTACACTTGTCCAGTTCCTCCTTTTCTCATCCCAGTTGCTGTGGTACTTTCCCTCCTCTGATGGATGTATAAAGTATGAAGATTTTCCCAGGTGAAGAAAATCCAGGGGAAAAATTGGACAGAAAGACTGGCTAATGACCAGAGTGGATTTAACCCATATTTGAAGTCTCACTTTCAATAACTGGTGAGGGTGATACTTCTGGAGTGTACGAACCAGCTGGTATTAGCAAAAGTGTGAAGATCTGCTGATGGAGGAGGGGGCAGGGAAGGTTTGTGGGTGTGTTTCGAAGTCTGTTGGATGCAACTGGTTTAATTTGCTTTGTTCATCTGCTTTAGTGTTTGCAGTGATTTGAGAGGATGGTTTTCTCCCCCCTCCAACACATTCGGTGAAGTGTGCTGATACTGTCACTCATTAAGCTGTCGGCAGGATTAAATGTTGTACATTCCGTTTGCATCAGGAAATCCTCTTTTCGAGGACAATGCAAGTTACAGAGTCTGGTTCCATCTAGAGCTCAGACCTGAGAGAGATAGAAGTAGAGACAAAGAGAGTCAGAGAGAGAGAGAGAGAGAGAGAGAGAGAGGGAACAAGTGAAAAAGATGGGCAAAGACAGAGACAGACAGAGTTACCAAGATAGGACAAAGACACCCCAAGAGAGTTGGCGAGCCAGAGATAGACAAATGAAAAGAGAGAGACAAAGGTAGAGCGACTGAACAAGATGAGCAGAGAACTGGAGAGAGTGAGAATGTGGAAAGGAGAGAAGAAGAGAGAGAAGAGGGCAGACAGGGGAAAGATAAGAAGGGAGAGAGAGCCAGAGGCACTGGAGGAGAGGGAGGAAAGAAGAGGAGGAAAGGGGAGGGAGAGGGGAGGGAGGCAGAGAATCTTCCATGAAGACCCAGTCTTAGTTTTTTAAGTCTCCATGATATTTTGATGTTAAGGATCACCCATATGTACATAAGATTTTACTAGCAAGCAAAACCCAGGGAGAAGTGGGGGGAAAGAGGCTGCAGCACTGACTCAGCGACACCTCAGAGCAGTTACAGGCGCTGCGGTAAGAAGACGAGGGGAAAATAAGTCATAAAAAATACCTGACAAAACTCTCTGAGAGGTTTATGCACAAGTCTATCTTGTGTTTTGCAACAATTTCTCAAAAATGATCTGTGGAGTGAATTTCGTGTATCAAACCCAGATTTCCCAAAGCTGAGTGGGTGGAGATGTTTCCCTCTGGAAGGCATTCAAGCTCTCCGTTAAAGAACTTGTCTGTGTTCATCTTGTCGCCCATTGTTCCTGACACATGGAGATGCCCAAGTTGGGGGCATGTTCTAGTCAAGGCAGTTTTGGTCCCAGGGGAGAGAAACCCACTCAAGTTAAAAGGGAACCAAGCAATGAAAATGATTCTAGGACTAATCGTGCTACTCATATTAGACAGAACTACCATTTGTAGAGCTCTTGCCATGGGGCAGGAACACTATTCAGTCCTTTAAATGTAATGTTTCATTGTATCCTCACAGCGATGGGGAACAGAGGTGAGAGAAATAAAATGATTCGTCCAAAGTTCTCTAGGATTTGAAGCCAGGCAGCAAGGTTGCACTTCACCTGATACAGATGATAACAGCTGAACAGCTCTATCCATGTATCTATTTATCTATGTATCTATGTATCTATCTATCTATCTATCTATCTATCTATCATCTATCTACATTCTCATTGAGAAAAATTGATCATTTTCTCTGCAAGGCAGTTGGAGTTCTAAAGAATAGATTCATTACCTGTCAGCTTCACTGACTGTTCCCAGAGCTTTGCATGGGGTTGTAGATATTAGCAAGATACCACCATACATTCATCCTTGATGTCCTACAGAAAACCCCAAATATCTTGGAAGTTCAGTCTATCTGTTTGATCCTTAAAAGGGCTTAAAGTAATGATTACTTCACATCTGCATTGGCCAGTGAGACCGGAGGGGGAGCAACCCTGGGTTAAACTGTTTAAGGCGTTGGATTCTAACCCTGGAAGCTGGAACTTGACTTCCAATACAGCATTTCCCAAAGTGTGTTCTTTTGAACATAAGTTTTATGAGAGGTTATATAAAGGAAAGTTTTCAGGATCAGGAATGTTTAGGAAATACTGGGTTAATCATATTTTGGTAGGTTTCTTTTCTGCAGAATTTCTTCTTAGAAGCAATGTATATCTGCATTTGAGTCATTCCAATAGGATTTTCCTTCTCCATTCCCATCTACCCAAATCCATGCATTTCTCACTTTTCCCTGGATAGCTCATTTTGTACTCATCACGTACTGCCTTGGTTTCATTTTTTTCCCCCCTCTTTTTATTTATTTATTTTTTTAATAATCTTTATTGGAGTATAATTGCTTTACAATGGTGTGTTAGTTTCTGCTGTATAACAAAGTGAATCAGCTATACGTATACATATATCCCCATATCTCCTCCCTCTTGCATCTCCCGCCCACCCTCCCTATCCCACCCCGCTAGGTGGACAAAAAGCACCAAGCTGATCTCCCTGTGCTATGCAGCTACTTCCCACTAGCTATCTATTTTCCATTTGGTAGTGTATATCTGTCCATGTCACTCTCTCACTTCGTCCCAGTTAAACCTTCCCCCTCCCCGTGTCCTCAAGTCCATTCTCTACATCTGCATCTTTATTCCTGTCCTGCCCCTAGGTTCTTCAGAACCACTTTTTTATTTTTTAAATGCCATATATATGTGTTAGCCTACGGTATTTGTTTTTCTCTTTCTGACTTAATTCACTCTATATGACAGTTGCTAGGTCCATCCACCTCACTACAAATAACTCAATTTCATTTCTTTTTATGACTGAGTAATATTCCATTGTATATATGTGCCACATCTTCTTTATCCATTCATCTGTCGATGGACACTTAGGTTGCTTCCATGTCCTGACTATTGTAAATAGAGATGCAATGAACATTGTGGTACATGACTCTTTTGGAATTATGGTTTTCTCAGGGTATATGCCCAGAAGTGGGATTGCTGGGTTGTATGGTAGTTCTATTTTTAGATTTTAAAGGAACCTCCATACTATTCTCCATAGTGCCTGTATCAATTTACTTCCCACCAACAGCGCAAGAGGGTTCCCTTTTCTCCACACCCTCTCCAGCATTTATTGTTTGTAGATTTTTTGATGATGGCCATTCTGACTGGTGTGAGGTAATACCTCATTGTTTTGATTTGCATTTCTCTAATGATTAGTGATGTTGAGCATCCTTTCATGTGTTTGTTGGCAATCTGTATATCTTCTTTGGAGAAACGTCTATTTAGGTCTTCTGCCCATATTTCGATTGGGTTGTTTGTTTATTTTATGTTGAGCTGCATGAGCTGCTTGTAAATTTTGGAGATTAATCTTTTGTCAGTTGCTTCGTTGGCAAATATTTTCTCCCATTCTGAGGACTGTCTTTTCCTCTTGTTTATGGTTTCCTTTGCTGTGCAAAAGCTTTTAAGTTTCATTAGATCCCATTTGTTTATTTTTGTTTTTATTTCCATTTCTCTAAGAGGTGGGTCAAAAAGCATCTTGCTGTGATGTATGTCATAGAGTGTTTTGCTTATGTTTTCCTCTAAGAGTTTTATAGTGTCTGGCTTTACATTTAGGTCTCTAATCCGTTTTGAGTTTATTTTTGTGTATGGTGTTAGGAAGTGTTCTAATTTCATTCTTTTAAATGTAGCTGTCCAGTTTTCCCAGCACCACTTATTGAAGCGGCTGTCTTTTCTCCATTGTATATTCTTTCCTCCTTTATCAAAGATAAGGTGACCATATGTGCATGGGTTTATCTCTGGGCTTTCTAGCCTGTTCCATTGATCTATATTTCTGTTTTTGTGCCAGTACCATACTCTCTTGATTACTGTAGCTTTGTCGTATACTCTGAAGCCTGGGAGCCTGATTCCTCCGGATCCGTTTTTCTTTCTCAAGATTGCTTTGGCTATTCGGGGTCTTTTGTGTTTCCATACAAATTGTGAAGTTTTTTGTTCTAGTTCTGTGAAAAATGCCCTTGGTAGTTTGATAGGGATTGCATTGAATCTGTAGATTGCTTTGGGTAGTAGAGTCATTTTCACAATGTTGATTCTTCCAATCCAAGAACATGGTATACCTCACCATCTGTTTGTATCATCTTTAATTTCTTTCATCAGTGTCTTATAGTTTTCTGCATACAGGTCTTTGGTCTCCTTAGGTAGGTTTATTCCTAGGTATTTTATTCTTTTTGTTGCAGTGGTAAATGGGAGTGTTTCCTTAATTTCACTTTCAGAGTTTTCACCATTAGTGTATAGGAATGCAAGATATTTCTGTGCATTAATTTTGTATCCTGCTACTTTACCAAATTCATTGATTAGCTCTAGTAGTTTTCTGGTGGCATCTTTAGGATTCTCTATGTATAGTATCATGTCATCTGCAAACAGTGACCGTTTTACTTCTTTTCCAACTTGGGTTCCTTTAATTTCTTCTTCTTCTCTGATTGCTGTGGCTAAAACTTCCAAAACTATGTTGAGTAATAGTGGTGAGAGTGGGCAACCTTTTCTTCTTCCTGATCGTAGTGGAAATGATTTCAGTTTTTCACCATTGAGAACGATGTTGGTTGTGGGTTTGTCATATATGGTCTTCATTATGTTGAGGTAGGTTCCCTCTATGCCTACTTTCTTGAGGGTTTTTATCATAAATGGGTGTTGAATTTTGTTGAAAGCTTTTTTTGCATCTATTGAGATGATCATGTGGTTTTCCTCCTTCAGTTTTTAATATGGTGTATCACATTGATTGATTTGCGTATTGAAGACTCCTTGCTTTCCTTGGATAAACTCCACTCGATCATGGTGTATGATCCTTTTAATGTGATGTTGGATTCTGTTTGCTAGTATTTTATTGAGGACTTTTGCATCTCTGTTCATCAGTAATATTGGCCTGTAGTTTTCTTTCTTTGTGACATCTTTGTATGGTTTTGGTATCAGGGTGATGGTGGCCTCGTATAATGAGTTTGGGAGTGTTCCTACCTCTGCTATATTTTGGAAGAGTTTGAGAAGGGTAGGTGTTAACTCTCTGTAAATGTTTGATAGAATTTGCCTGTGAATCCATCTGGTCCTGGGCTTTTGTTTATTGGAAGATTTTTAATCACAGTTTCAATTTCAGTGCTTGTGATTGGTCTGTTTATATTTTCTGTTTCTTCCTGGTTCAGTCTAGGAAGGTTGTGCTTTTCTAAGAATTTGTCCATTTCTTCCAGGTTGTCTGTTTTATTAGCATATAGTTGCTTGTGGTAATCCCTCATGATTCTTGGTATTTCTGCAGTGCCAGTTGTTACTTCTCCTTTTTCATTTCTAATTCTATTGATTGGAGTCCTCTCCCTGTTTTTCTTGATGAGTCTGGCTAATGGTTTATCAATTTTGTTTATCTTCTCAAGGAACCAGTTTTCAGTTTTACTGATCTTTGCTATCATTTCCTTCATTTCTTTTTCATTTATTTCTGATCTGATCTTTATGATTTCTTTCCTTCTGCTAACTTTGGGGTTATTTTGTTCTTCTTTCTCTAATTGCTTTAGGTGTAATGTTAGGTTGTTTATTTGAGATGTTTCTTGTTTCTTGAGGTAGGATTGTATTGCTATAAACTTCCCTCTTAGAACTGCTTTTGCTGCATCCCACAGGATTTGGGTCGTAGTGATTCCGTTGTCATTTGTTTCTAGGTATTTTTTGATTTCCTCTTTGATTTCTTCAGTGTTCTCTTGGTTATTTAGTAGTGTATTGTTTAGCTTCCATGTGTTTGTGTTTTTTACAGATTTTTTCCTGTAACTGATATCTAGTCTCGTAGTGTTGTGGTCAGAAAAGATACATGATATGATTTCAATTTTCTTAAATTTACCAAGGCTTGATTTGTGACACAAGATATGATCTATCCTGGAGAAAGTTCCATGAGCTCTTGAGAAGAATGTGTATTCTGTTGTTTTTGGATGGAATGTCCTATAAGTATCAATTAAGTCCATCTTGTTTAATGTATCATTTAAAGCTTGTGCTTCCTCACTTATTTTCATTTTGGATGACCTGTCCATTGGTGAAAGTGGGGTGTTAAAGTCCCCTACTATGATTGTGTTACTGTTGATTTCCCCTTTTATGGCTGTTAGCATTTGCCTTATGTATTGAGGTGCTCCTATGTTGGGTTCATAAATATTTATAATTGTTATATCTTCTTCTTGGATGGATCCCTTGATCATTATATAGTGTCCTTCTTTGTCTCTTGTAATAGTCTTTATTTTAAAGTCTATTTTGTCTAATATGAGAATTGCTACCCCAGCTTTCTTTTGATTTCCATTTGCATGGAATATCTTTTTCCATTCCCTTATTTTTAGTCTGTATGTGTCCCTAGGTCTGAAGTGGGTCTCTTGTAGACAGCATATATATGGGTCTTGTTTTTGTATCCATTCAGCCAGTCTATGTCTTTTGGTTGGAGCATTTAATCCATTTACATTTAAGGTAATTATCGATATGTATGTTTATATTACCATTTTCTTAAGTGTTTTGAGTTTGTTATTGTAGGTCTTTTCCATCTCTTGTGTTTCCTGCCCAGAGAAGTTCCTTTAGCATTTGTTTTAAAGCTGGTTTGGTGGTGCTGAATTCTCTTAGTTTTTGTTTGTCTGTAAAGGTTTTAATTTCTCCATCGAATCTGAATGAGATCCTTGCTGGGTAGAGTAATCTTGGTTATAGGTTTTTTCCTTTCATCACTTTAAATATGTCCTGCCACTCCCTTCTGGCTTGCAGAGTTTCTGCTGAGAAATCAGCTGTTAACCTTAAGGGGATTCCTTTGTATGTTATTTGTTGCTTTTCCCTTGCTGCTTTTAATATGTTTTCTTTGTATTTAATTTTTGATAGTTTGATTAATATGTGTTTTGGCATGTTTCTCCTTGGATTTATCCTGTATGGGACTCTTGGCGCTTCCTGGACTTGATTGACTATTTCCTTTCCTGTATTAGGGAAGTTTTCAACTATAATCTCTTCAAATATTTTCTCAGTCCCTTTCTTTTTCTCTTCTTCTTCTGGGACCCCTATTATTCAAATGTTGGTGTGTTTAATGTTGTGCCAGAGGTTTCTGAGACTGTCCTCAATTCTTTTCATTCTTTTTTCTTTATTCTGCTCTGTGGTGGTTATTTCTACTATTTTATCTTCCAGGTCACTTTTCCATTCTTCTGCCTCAGTTATTCTGCTGTTGATCCCTTCTAGAGAATTTTTAATTTCATATATTGTGTTGCTCATAATTGTTTGCTCTTTAGTTCTTCTAGGTCCTTGTTAAACATTTCTTGTATTTTCTCCATTCTATTTCCAAGATTTTTGATCATCTTTACTATCATTACTCTGAATTCTTTTTCTGTAGACTGTCTATTTCCTCTTCATTTGTTTGCACTGGTGGGTTTTTACTTTGCTCCTTCATCTGCTGTGTATTTCTGTGTCTTCTCATTTTGCTTAACTTACTGTGTTTGGGGTCTCCTTTTCGCAGGATGTAGGCCCATGGCTACCGTTGTTTTTGGTGTCTGCCCCCAGTGGGTAAGGTTGGTTCAGGCTTCCTGGTGGAGGGGACTGGTTCCTGTGTTCTGATGGATGAGGCTGGATCTTGTCTTTCTGGTGGGCAAGACCGTGTCTGGTGGTGTGTTTTGGGGTGTTGTGACCTTATTGTGATTTTAGGCAGCCTCTCTGCTAATGGGTGGGGTTGTGTTCCTGTCTTGCTAGTTGTTTGGTATGAGGTGTGCAGCACTGTAGCTTGCTGGTCATTGAGTGGAGCTGGGTCTTAGCTTTGAGATGGAGATCTCTGGGAGAGCTTTCACCATTTGATATTATGTGGGGCTGGGTGGTCTCTGGTGGTCCAATGTCCTGAACTTGGCTCTCCCACCTAAGAGGCTCAGGCCCGACACCTGGCCAGAGCACCAAGACCCTCTCAGTCACATGGCTCAGAAGAAAAGGGAGAAAAAAAGAAAGAAAGAAAGATAAATAATTAAATAAAATAAAGTTATTAAAATAAAAATATTATTAAAAATTAAAAAGTAATAAAGAAAAAGAAAGAAAGAAGAGAGCAACCAATCCAATAAGGAAATCCACCAATGATAACAAGCACTAAAAAGTACACACACAAGAAAAACCAAAAAGAAATGGACAGACAGAACCCTAGGACAAATGGCAAAAACAAAGCTATACAGACAAAATCACAGAAGCATACACATACACACTCACAAAACTAGAAAAAGGAAAAAATATATATACATAAAAAAAGAAGAGAGCAACCAAATCAATAAACAAATCTACCAGTGATAATAACCTCTAAATACTAAACTAAGATAAACATAAAACCAGAAACAAATTACATGCAGGAAGCAAACCCCAAGTCTGCAGTTGCTCCCAAAGTCCACTGCCTCAATTTTGGGATGGTTTGTGGCCTATTCAGGTGTTCCACAGATGCAGGGTACATCAAGTTGATTGTGGAGATTTAATCTGCTGCTCCTGAGGCTGTTGGGAGAGATTTCCCTTTCTCTTCTTTGTTCGCACAGCTCCTGGGGTTCAGCTTTGGATTTGGCCCCGCCTCTGCGTGTAGGTCACCTGAGGGCGTCTGTTCTTCGCTCAGACAGGATGGGGTTAAAGTAGCAGCTGATTAGGGGGCTCTGGCTCACTCAGGCCAGGGGGAGGGAGGGGCACAGAATGTTCAGCGAGCCTGCAGCGGCAGAGCCCAGTGTGACGTTGCACCAGCCTGAGGTGCCCCATGTGTTCTCCCAGGAAAGCTGTCCCTGGATCACAGTATCCTGGCAGTGGATGGCTGAACAGGCTCCCGGGAGGGGAGGTGTGGAGAGTGACCTGTGCTCGCCACAGGCTTCTTGGTAGCTGCAGCAGCAGCCTTAGCATCTCATGCTCCCGCTGATAGCGGCGGCTTTCGCCCATCTCTGAAGCTCGTTTAGGCAGTGCTCTGAATCCCCTCTCCTCGCACACCCCAAAACAATGGTCTCTTGCCTCTTAGGCAGGTCCAGACATTTTCCTGGACTCCCTCCCAGCTAGCAGTGGTGCACTAGCCCCTTCAGGCTGTGTTCACGCAGACAACCCCCTTCAGATCCGACCTCCGAAGCCCAAGCCTCGGCTCCCAGCCCCCACCTGCCCCAGGTGGGTGAGCAGACAAGCCTCTCGGGCTGGTGAGTGTTGGTTGGCACTGATCCTCCGTGTGGGAATCTCTCCGCTTTGCCCTCTGCACCCCTGTTGCTGCGCTTTCCTCTGTGGCTCCGAAGTTTCACCCCCCCCAAATCCCATCTCCACCAGTGAAGGGCCTTCCTAGTGTGTGGAAACTTTTCCTCCTCCACAGCTCCCTCCCAGAGGTGCAGGTCCCGTCCCTATTCTTCTGTCTCTGTTTTTCCTTTTTCCTTTGTCCTACCCAGGTACGTGGGGAGTTTCTTGCCTTTTGGGAAGTCTGAGGTCTTCTGCCAGAGTTCATTAGGTGTTCTGTAGGAGCTGTTCCACATGTAGATATATTTTTGATGTATTTGTAGGGAAGAACGTGATCTCCACATCTTACTCCTCTGCCATTTTGAAGGTCTGCCAGTTTCATTATTTAATATTTGGTGAATCCATGTTTTACTTGAGCAACTAGATTGTGAGTCTCTTGCAATTAGAACTTAAACTTTCTTGTAGTTTAAGCCTAGCACTGTGCTATTTAGATCATAGGTACTCAATAAATATTTGTTCATTGACACACCAGCATGTGAAAAAATGATGTGTTTTAGTTTGGTTCCTTGGAGCTGTACTACCCCCAAGCATCTTCTGAGACATCAATTTGGATACAAGTTGTTTATTTGGGAGGTGATCCCAGGAATCCCACATGGAGAGTGGGGAATTATGACAGAGAGTGAGGAAGTCAATAAGAAGTATGTTAATGAGTGGGTTACAGCTGTGGGCAACTGAGGCTCCATCCTGCTGGGGACTCAAGGACAGGCTGTAGAACACACATCAGGGTGGTACCACTGAGCGGAGATGAATCTGGATTACTTTCTACTAAGCTCTGCCCTTGATTGTGAATTGGTCCTGGGGTGTTAACACCTTGGTACATCCAGCCTATGGGGCAGTATAGCTGGAAAACCCCTCAGGCAGAGAGACACCCGGAGCCATCAGCGTGCATTGGAATGCCACGGGGAGCTCTGGGAATAAGGGCAGGGCACTGGTGATGACCTGTCACATTATCCAAGAACAGCATTAGTTAACTGGCCTCCTCTAGTCCCAGCAGTTAAAAATTTTGCACTCGTTCAGTCTTGTATCAATAAATGAGCAGTTTTCTTGCCTGGGCTAACAAATGAGATTTTTCCTGCTTTTGGAACCAGCTGCTACATATCTCCCCACTGCCTCAGTGGAAAATTGTCCTGTCAGCAATATCACAGTGTGATTTCTTCATCAAAGGTCATTGCCAATTATTTCATAAAAAACTGAAGCTTCAGTAATTACCTGATTTTTATCTTTTTTTAAAAGGTAGGTCATTTTTATTTCATCATTGTCATCTTATCGCCTATCTGCCCATGAAAAGGCATGCAATAAACCCAGCAACTTTGCCTTAGCCTTCTGTTATTGCTCCATATTTCATTTGTCATTTTATCTCCTGTTCTGGAGAAGATCATAGCTGTTAGTTAAAGTGCTGGATAAATGAACACAGGGAGATACAAGCAAACATATGCCCGAGATCTTCCCCAATTCTTCGGCTGGTCTGGATTCCTCATCCAAACAGCAGGAGATGATGACCACCACCAGAGGTGTCATAACCCTCTCAGCATAACTAGCTCCTAGAAGGAGGCCTGCATGATTATTAATATTGATTTTTTCTTGCTGGATGCCCTAGCCTCAGAACTCTACCTACTGATACCTCCTACAAGGACCAGGGCTAATTTTTCTGCTCCATGTTGCCTTGACTGGGTACTCTGAGTAGGAATTCACCTCTTCTATCTCAGCTCTCGAAACATTTTGTGTTGGTTCTTTTATACCACTTGGCACTTATGAATTTGTCTTCCTACCCAGATTAAGAATTTCTGGAGGCCCCAGACTGTGCCTTACTCTGCATCTTTTCTTTTCTCACAGTACTCAGTATGGGGTCGGCCATGTTTAGGTGTTCAGTGAATATAATGAGTTTAACTGAATTGGAATATGGAGGAAGAAAATCCTCCCTCGTCCCTTCCCTTTACCTGTTGCAGTATTAGAATGTGTCATAGATGGATGTCTAGTGGCCTTTCTGGAAGTGTCACAGCACCCCTGCGGCAGACACATGTCAACCAGGCCTGAAATTTACACTATGAAAGGCATTCATGTCCAAAGAAGCTTTTTGTAAAAAGAAGTTTAAAAAAAGGAACCAGAGAGTGGATAGTGTCTTAATTGCTACCCATTAGTATTAGGTTGAACTATAGGAAATTGCCATTGTTAAGGTCACAAATGGTGGTTCCTATCTAATGGCTTAGCATGATTAGTAGATTTATGGGTAGGGGAAGATGTAGGAAATGGCATTTCCACAATTGTTGTGGAAAGAGGAAAGCCAAGAACACTATTGAACGGAGACAGGCTGTCGTGGGGTTTGCAGGAAGGGGCCCCAGGAAAGCATGTTTATTTGGGAAAAGAGGGTAATAAAGATGAGATGGGTACAAAGCAAAGTGAGTCTCCCCAAACCTTATAAAGTTGGCTCAGGCCACTTCTGTCGCAGCAGGCCAATGCTTCCAGAGGGTTGTTACACTAGATTATGTGAGGTACCCCCTGCTTTCTTTCAGTTTCTGTTTCTTAGTATGGGCAGCTCAAGGGTGTAGAGCCAAGAGGGAGAGTGGCTCTTCTCGAACAGGTACTTGTATCTACAAGTCCCTACTCAATGCAGGTAAGTTTTGACCCCAATTAAATGCTGTCCATCCATGAATATTTGCTAGTTGGCATCATAAACCAAAATCAAAATCAGCACCTGCACCCTCTATTCACACATGGGGGTACCTTAAGCCATCTTCAAGAGAAAAGATCCCAAACTCTGTGGTCAATTTATAAAAATGTAAAGTGTAACCAGAACCACAGATGTGATTGCCCCAGTGGGTCAAAACCCAACTGGCTGAGGCTTTACCTTTCGAATACTAATGAGCAGTAATGCTTGGGGACCTTGATGTGACCCTTGGTTCATGTAACTATCAGATATTCAGATGTTATATTGAGATCCTGCTGAGTGAGAGAGGAGGCATCAACATTTATGTTTGGTACCAACAAAGGGTGCATTCATTTAATGAGGTGAGGTGGGAAAGGAAGATGTGGGAATTACACACTGAAATAAGGTAGGGGAGAAATAGCACTTCTTTGTATTTTCGGACGATGCATCGCCCACAAATGGAATCTATAAGCCAGGGTATTTTAATGTTTGCTCCGAGAACTTGATCTTTCAGAGGTCCATTAAGCAATTTTCATGGATTTTTCTGTTCTCCCTTGTACCTACGTTGACAAGTGGAACTCTTCTATTCCATCATAACCAAGAAACAAAAAAGGTGTTAAGGACCATTGGGTAATTCAGTAACTCATCGATGTGTGTTACATTTAAAGGTATAGTATGGTATAGCAGCAAAAAAGCGAAGTCTAGATTCAGCTCTCACACTAGTGGTGAGAATTCAGATAAATTCCTTAACTCTTGGAGCCTGGGTTTTTCTCATCTGTAAAATTACAATGGATTTGATGATTTCTATGTCCCATCCAATTGTACAATTCTATCATTCTATTATAGATTAGGTTGCTATTATTGTTTAATATAGCTATTGTCACCTTGTGAATGGAGGTAGGCAATTGTAAAGAAAATATTGGCCAAGCAATAACCAAATAATTTATCTTTTTGGTCTCCTGTATTCCTACTTTTGTCCCTCCATTGCTCTTCAAAATGCATGGAAGTGAATCAGCAGGAATGTAGGAACCCTCATCCTTAAAAGCCACCTCTAGTTTTACTTTATGAAAACAAGAAAAGGAAAAAGAAAGGGGCAATATATAGGCATGGCATAATAGAGCAAAAGGATAAGATCATTTAGCTGGAGGAATTGAGCCATAGTTCCCTAAGCTTTAATAAAGACTTGGAGAAGAAAATAGCCCCAAAGAAAGTTTTTTCGCCTTAGAACACCTAGAAGAGTGTTGACTTTTCCTGTCTTTGTATTCTTTCACTGCACACTATTAGAATTGATTCAGAGAAAGGACAGCACCTAGAGTACATAATAAACCTCTCCAGGAGAGGTGGGGAGGATGGGCAGAAGCTGGAAGGAGATGAAGGAAAATCAATTGCTCGGTGCTGACAACCTCTTCTTGTAATAACAGTATTCTGTCACATTGCATTAGCAGCACTTTGCAATTGTATGTGTTTTTGCTAACAGGCTGTAAAAGTGTAATCATATGAGCACTGAATACATTGTATTAGTGGGAATGATTCAAGGGGATGTGCGCTTTATTATACCAGTATGGTGTATAATGTGTTGCTTACCGAAGTGAGACTTATCATTTTAGTGAAGGAATATTTATTATTTGTTTGTTGTAGCATTGGTGCCTTCCAGGGAAAGCTGCCTGATTCTGCTGGGGTTGGGGGGAGGGAAGATTTTCTCCCACTCTTCCTTCTCTCCCCACTCCACAGATGCAAGCAGCATGACCCTGAAATTGGGATAAAAAAATCACTTGGAGTACCACGTTCCCAACCATCTGAGAAAGCAGTAGCGCTGCCTGGATTTCCAAACAGCATTTGTAAAGCTAATGGGGTTGTTGCTGCAAAGCATCTTCTGCACAGAAAGTTGAAGAAACAAAAGGGGAGGAATTTCACATGTGTATGGGAGTGACTATGGATTGAACAGATCCTTTGGGGAAAGGATGTGCTAAGAAAGATGGGTTAGAATTAGGGGGAAGGGGGGACGAAAGGGGTAAGCAGGATCCTTGAGCATGGATTTCTTGGTTTTAAAGAATTTTGCAGGAAATTAACCCTTTCCGCCTAGTGCTGGAGTGTATTTGTGGCCTTTCTAGTAGAGCTTCCGTGACTACCTTGCTCTGAACTCTTGTAGTGCGAATTGCCCATCCACTCAATGGTCGTTGATTACACATTGAATGGAGTGTTGTGTGTGTGTATGTGTGTGCGTGTGTGTGTGTGTTTGCCACATCGATTCATAAGGATTGTGCCTTGGATGGCATTTCTCTTCTTTATGGCACAGTGTCCTAAGGCGTTCAACAAGCCGCTCTTGCTTGACTGACCTCATCTAAAATCGACACCTGGACCTGTCCTTGTATCCGTTTGGTAGGGCTGCTGTAACAAAGTACCACAAATTGATAACTTCAACAACAGAAATGTATTGTCTCACAGTTCTAGAGGCTGGAAGTCCAAGATCAAGGTGTCGGCAGGGTTGGTTCCTATTGAGGACTCTTCCATGCCTCTCTCCTAGCTGCTGGTAGTTGCTTGAAATCTTTGGATTCTTAGGTTTTTAGGTGCATCGCTCTGCCCTCTACTTTCCTATTTACATGATGTATGTGTTTCCCTATGGCATTAGTGGGGATGATTCAAGGGGATGAGTGCTTTATCATACCAGTATGGTGCAGAATGGTTGCTTCCCAAAGTAAGACTTCCGGCCCTCCCTCAAGGCCTGGGCCTCTTAGTGAAAGACCCTACATGTGTGGTTGTGTCTAAATTTCCCCATTTTATAATTATACCAGTCATATTTGATTATGGGGGCAGTATGACCTTATCTTAACTACTTACATCTGCAGTGACCCTATTTCCAAATCCGTTCACATTCTGAGGTACTGGGGGTTAGGACTCCAACATATAAATTGTGAGGGGGACACAATTGAACTCATAACAGTACTCCACCTTCAAGAATTGTTTATAATGCACACTTTGAGACTGGTACGAATTTCCCATCTAAATCTAGCGATGCCCATCAATTGACAGCAGCCTCTGCAATCAGGAGTACACCCCACACTGCCACTCACCACGCGGCAAGCATTGTTTGAGGTGCGTTAAATGCATTAGTTTATTTAATACTCAATATCACTATGAGGTAGTTTTTATTCATATCCTCCTTTTACAGATGAGGAGATTGAGGTATAAAGGGATTAAGTAAATTGTCCCAAATGACACAGTGGATTCGGGTTTCAAACCTGCACAATTTGGCTCATGAATTTCTTCATTGAACCACTACTTTTTTATAGCCTCTCCAAATTAGATAGAATCTGGGTGGCCCCTTATATAAATGCTTCCTCTCTTTATGTAATACTTGTATTTATTTTTTCTGACTATGGCTTTTTAATACAACACATGAACATTATAAAGCACTTAGACTTTAGGTCAGATGATGCAAGTGAGCCTCAATTTGCACTTCCCAGTGGCCCAGCAGATAGTGCCATCCTTTAAAATGGATATTTCATTGAAGACTCATCAGGGAGGTGTTCTGGGACTTGAGCACAGGCTGGTAAGTAAGGACAGGCTGATAAGAGGAAGTAAAGACGCGGATGGGTAGGGATAGCATGGTGTTGGTTTGCGCTCCAAGTTACACTTCCTCAAAATCATGTGGTGACTTTGACCAGTATCTGGGCTCTAGTCCAAGAATGAAGTGGATCCAATCTGGTGCGCAGAGAATGCCAGCAGGTGTCTGCAGGCAGGGGTGGCATTTGGAGGCAAAATAATGGAGGATCTTGGTTCCTGTGGTTAGTGACTTAGAGTGAGAGCCCATCTAGTGGTAGAGATTATGGACATAGGAGTCCAGCTCCCAGCAGAGGGTCTGGCTAAGATGGCTGAGGGGAAATAACATATACTGAGACCCTGTTGGACTTTCCAAAAATCACTATGTGGATTTATTATTCCCATTTCAAAACTGGGCCTTAGATGCTTCCTAATCTACCCTTGTACTCATAGCTAGCAAAGGACCGAGCTAGAATTTGACCCCTGTGCTGTCTAGACCAAAAGCCTGGACTCTTTCACTGTACTGCATGATCTGTTAGGTTTACACAGGGGGAATTAAATGGAACTGAGGGTACAGGCTGAAGATTCTTGGTGTCTAGTGATGAGTGGGGTTGGGGGAAGAAAGAACCAATACTGCAAACATAGACAGTAGACAGAATTCCCACATACATGTACACTCACTTATATTTTGACCACTTATGTGTGTTGGCCAGGTAACGAAAGTGATGGATTTAGTGAGGTCTAAGTGGGGATCAAGTCAGCATTATCCCAAGGGAAGTTTTCCTTTCTGAACTTGAAGGTATTTAAAAGCTCCCACTTTGGTCTCTATTATTGCTTAACACTGTCAGCCTTAGGTATCCATGTGGGTTTCACTTCCACAGATTCAACCAACTGAATCCGAGTGCTTCAGGCCCTGAGGACATTATAATTTACTTTAAAGTAATTAAAAATGTGCTATGATATGCTTTGATTTATGCTTTTTGTATTGCCTCGTATTGAATTGTACTGAAATCCATTTTTGTGTTCACACACAATTATATATTTGCTGCATAAAGTTTCTCTTGATTTTGTAATTTTCCAACACCATCCTTTTCTGAAAAAACAGCAGGTAATTTTTGTACACCTACTTATTATGTGATAGGTATTGACAAAAATTCAATTAAACAATCAAGTTAAGAAGGAAAAAAGGGGAATTTTATTCACGCCAAACTGAGGATTATAACCCAGGAGATAAGATTCTCAGAAAGCTCTGAGGACTGTTCCACCTGTTAGAAGTTGAAGGCACAGTCATATACATTTTTGAGACAAAGGATTGTACATGAAAGCGACATACTGGCATGACATTTAACATAAAGTTCCCCAAAGGACCCATAGTCCAGGTAAGCACGTACAAAGCCAGCAGCAAGTCACCGTGATCCTGTACAGAGCTGGGGAAGAACGCATTCTCTTAAGAAGTTACATTGCTGGCGTCAGAAGAAAGAAAAAAATTGATCTTTGTGGTGGAGCAGGCACTCCCATCTCTGAGGAGCTCTGGTTAATGTGTGATGTAGATGCACACTGCACATTAAGGAGGGAGGGAGAAGGCCCAAACAAACAGAAAGAGAATTTTATGTTTAATTTTTCTTGTCCTACCTTAAAACACATATTTTATTTCATCATAGGTTCTGTGGGTGAACCGGAAGCACAAAAGACAAGGTCCTGACCTCCCATGATTTATGCTTTTTTTTACAGAATATATTTTTTAAATCTTTATTGGAATATAGTTGATTTCCAATGTGTTAGTTTCTGCTATACAGCAAAGTGAATTAGTTATACATATACATATATCCACTCTTTTTTAGATTCTTTTCCCATATAGGCCATTACCGAGTATTGAGTAGAGTTCCCTGTGTCCTTATTAGTTATCTATTTTATATATAGTAGTGTGTATATGTCAATCCCAATCTCCTAATTTTTCCCTCCCCCGCTCCCTTACCCCCTGGTAACCGTAAATTTGTTTTCTACCTCTGTAACTCTGTTTCTGTTTTGTAGATAAGTTCATTAGTACCCCTTTTTAGATTCCACATATAAACAATATCATATGATATTTGTGTTTCCCTGCCATGACTTATACTTTTAGAAGTCGTTGACAAGTGAAAGTTAAATATCAGTGGAAGAGATCAACAGAAGTACCGCATGGTGGTTCTAGAGAGGTCTACAAAGGAGTTAGGAATGGTATGAACAACATATGCTCCAAGAACTCAGGGGAGGGAGTCCTGTGGTGAGTTGGGCTGTTCTGGGAAGAGATCAAACTGGAAAATGGTGTAGAGAGAAGGCCAAACTTGAGTGTGATGAAGACTTTATTCCCCATGCTCAAATTTTCCCTGGGGGATTTTGAACTGACATTGAAATGGAGAAACACTTTAGGATGATGATTTATTTTTTACCATCCCTTGAGCTTTTTGTGAATTTTTTTTCCTGAAGTAAAATCCTCTGGTTTCATGGGTGATGAGTCCATCTTTATGTGGGTTCTCTTTGGGCTCAGTCGTGCCTCCAGGGGAAGGGCCTGCAGTAGCTATTAGATCTCTGCTTCGAGTTCTCTACTTCACCAGCTCACTGTGGTACTCTTTCCATCCACCAAAAATGGGGCTCTCAGCAGAGCAGAGATGGAGGAAGAGCTGTGAGGACAGGCAGGTCTGGCAAGGCTTCCACTTCATGACAAACTGACAGTGTCTAGAAATAAGTTAATTTTGCAATCAGCGTGTTTTGAAGCCATTATTTATGTTTCTCTATAATAGGAACAATGGTATTTTAATGATCTACATAGCATTTAATTATAATTCAGTTATCTGATGTAAGTAATTTCAGTACCCCTTAATATAACAAATTTCCAGCGTGAAATATCTAGCTAATAAGAGATGACAGTTGGTCGTTACTCTGTGAACCTCACCATCTTTCACTAGAACTTGCTGTGATAAGTTAAATAAACCATCCTTCCATGTGGGAAACTCCCTAGGTGGCCCTCAAGGGAAATGCAGGCACTGAGCTCCCTAGGTCCAGACAAATGGTGACGTCTTTGGCATAAAGACGAGGCTGCCAGAGACAGCTGATTGCTGTGTGTGATGTGAGGCTCTTCACTCTTATTACCTAATTATGAAGGCTGGAAAGCTCAGGTTAGGACAGAGCAAGAATGAAGTCACGGTCATAGATTCTGTCCTGTGTAGGGTTAGTCCTACTTTATTCTTGATCCTGAAGAGTCATTTTTTAAAGTGGTAAATTGCTCAAAAGAAATAGGCGCTGATAGTTGGACAATAAAAATCACAGTTTGTAAAGAAAGAAAGTCGTATTATGGGGTAATGTCTTTAAAAACAAATTATCTTGGATTTCTGGATAAAAGGATACAGATCAGCTCTTTTGGCATCAAGAGCAATGTCTGCTGATGATTTTCTGTGTGTGTAACCATTGATCCCACGTTTCCTTGACCCCATTTGGGCATGGAATCCCCAGAGCTGGCTCTACTCACATCTTCCTTGGAAGTATGCAGCCTTGTTTGGGATTGATAGGAAAAAATAGACATGCAGAAGCTCAGGAGAGCCTCACATGATTGTGCCCCAAGTAAACTCCTATGGGCTCACTTGGCATCTTAAAGGCCTATCAAGGGAAATCGTACTTGGTGGAGTATCTAGACAAGCTTAATTACTAAAGGACAATATCACTCCAAGTTGAAAAGAAAATTGGAATGGAAATAGGGTCTAATGATCAGAAATCTGAACATTAAGACCACTGGAGATTTTTTCTGAATCTGCACTCGGCCATGGAGCTGAGGTGTCCAGAGCAGCCATTTCACTAGACAAACTCTGGTCTGAAGGGCCAGCCGGGTGCAAGGCCTCTGCATGCGGCATCCTGTCAACAAGTGAAACTAGAGGAAGCACAAAGACAAAGAGAGGAAAAAAAAAAGGAGGAACCAAGATGGCAGAGTAGAAGGACGTGCTCTCACTCCCTCTTGCGAGAATACCAGAATCACAACTAGCTGCTGGACAATCCTCGACAGGAAGACACTGGAACTCACCAAAAAAGATACCCCACAACCAAAGACAAAGGAGAAGCCACAATGAGACGGTAGGAGGGGTGCAATCACAGTAAAATCAAATCCCTTAACTGCTGGGTGGGTGACGCACAGACTGGAGAACACTTATACCACAGAAGTCCACCCTCTGTAGTGAAGGTTCTGAGTCCCACGTCAGGCTTCCCAACCTGGGGGTCCGGCAACGGGAGGAGGAATTCCGAGAGAATCAGACTTTGAAGCCTAGTGGGAATTGATTGCAGGACTTCAACAGGACTGGGGGAAACAGAGACTCCACTCTTGGAGGGCGCACACAAAATGGTGTGCACATTGGGACCCAGGGGAAGGAGCAGTGACCCCATAGGAGACTGAACGAGACCTACCTGCTAGTGTTGGAGGGTCTCCTGCAGAGGTGGGGGGTGGCTGTGGCTCACTGTGGGGGCAAGGACACTGGCAGCAGAAGTTCTGGGAAGTAATCCTTGGAGTGAGCCCTCCCAGAGTCTGTCATTAGCCCCACCAAAGAGCCCAGGTAGGCTCCAGTGTTGCGTTGCCTCAGGCCAAACAACCAACAGGGAGGGAACCCAGACCCACCCATCAACGGTCAAGCAGATTAAAGTTTTACTGAGCTCTGCTCACCAGAGCAACAGTCAGCTCTACCCACCACCAGTCCCTCCCATCAGGAAACTTACACAAACCTCTTAGATAGCCTCATCCACCAGAGGGCAGACAGCAGAAGCAAGAAGAACTACAATCCTGCAGCCTGTGGAACAAAAACCACATTCACAGAAAGATAGACGAGACGAAAAGGCAGAGGACTATGTACCAGATGAAGGAACAAGATAAAACCCCAGAAAAACAACTAAATGAAGTGGAGATAAGCAACGTTCCAGAAAAAGAATTCAGAATAATGATAGTGAAGATGATCCAGGACCTCGGAAAAAGAATGGAGGCAAAGATCGAGAAGATGCAAGAAATGTTTAACAAACACCTAGAAGAATTAAAGAACAAACAAACAGAGATGAACAATACAATATCTGAAATGAAAACTACACTAGAAGGAATCAATAGCAGAATAACTGAGGCAGAAGAACGGATAAGTGACCTGGAAGACAGAATGGTGGAATTCACTGCTGCGGAACAGACTAAAGAAAAAAGAATGAAAAGAAATGAAGACAGCCTAGGAGACCTCTGGGACAACATTAAATGCAACAACATTCACATTATAGGGGTCCCAGAAGGAGAAGAGAGAGAGAAAGGACCAGAGAAAATATTTAAAGAGATTATAGTCAAAAATTTCCCTAACATGGGAAAGGAAATAGCCAACCAAGTGCAGGAAGCACAGCGAGTCCCATACAGGATAAACCCAAGGAGAAACACGCTGAGACACATAGTAATCAAATTGGCAAAAATTAAAGACAAAGAAAAATTATTGAAAGCAGCAAGGGAAAAATGACAAATAATATACAAGGGAACTCCCATAAAGTTAACAGCTGATATTTCAGCAGAAACTCTACAAGCCAGAAGGGAGTGGCATGATATACTTAAAGTGATGAAAGGGAAGAACCTACAACCAAGATTACTCTAGCTGGCAAGGATTTCATTCAGATTCGATGGAGAAATCAAAGGCTTTACAGACAAGCAAAAGCTAAGAGAATTCAGCACCACCAAACCAGCTCTACAACAAATGCTAAAGGAACTTCTCTAAGGGAGAAACACAAGAGAAGAAAAGGACCTACAAAAACAAACCCAAAACAATTAAGAAAATGGTCATAGGAACATACATATCGATAATTACCTTAAACGTGAATGGATTAAATGCTCCAACCAAAAGACACAGGCTTGCTAAATGGATACAAAAACAAGACCCATATATATGCTGTCTACAAGAGACTCACTTCAGACCTAGGGACACATACAGACTGAAAGTGAGGGGATGGAAAAAGATATTCCATGCAAATGGAAATCAAAAGAAAGCTGGAGTAGCTATACTCATATCAGATAAAATAGACATTAAAATAAAGAATGTGACAAGAGATAAGGAAGGACACTACATAATGATCCAGGGATCAATCCAAGAAGAAGATATAACAATTATAAATATATGTGCACCCAACATAGGAGCACCTCAATGCATAAGGCAACTGCTAACAGCTTTAAAAGAGGAAATCGACAGTAACACAATAATAGTGTGGGACTTTAACACCTCACTTACACCAATGGACAGATCATCCAAACAGAAAATTAATAAGGAAACACAAGCTTTAAATGACACAATAGACCAGATAGATTTAACTGATATTTATAGGACATTCCATCCAAAAACAGCAGATGACACTTTCTTCTCAAGTGCGCACGGAACATTCTCCAGGATAGATCACATCTTGGGTCACAAATCAAGCCTCAGTAAATTTAAGAAAATTGAAATCATATCAAGCATCTTTTCTGACCACAACGCTATGAGATTAGAAATCAATTACAGGGAAAAAATCGTAAAAAACACAAACACATGGAGGCTAAACAATACATTACTAAATAACCAAGAGATCACTGAAGAAATCAAAGAGGAAATAAAAAAATACTTAGACACAAATGACAATGAAAACACGACGATCCAAAATCTATGGGATGCAGCAAAAGCAGTTCTAAGAGCGAAGTTTATAGCTATACAAACCTACCTCAAGAAACAAGAAAAATCTCAAATAAACAATCTAACCTTACACCTAAAGGAACTAGAGAAAGAAGAACAAACAAAACCCAAAGTTAGCAGAAGGAAAGAAATCATAAAGATCAGAGTGGAAATAAATGAAATAGAAACAAAGAAAACAATAGCAAAGATCAATAAAACTAAAAGCTGGTTCTCTGAGAAGATAAACAAAATTGATAAACCATTAGCCAGACTGATCAAGAAAAAGAGGGAGAGGAATCAAATCAATAAAATTAGAAATGAGAAAGGAGAAGTTACAACAGACACCACAGAAATACAAAGCATCCTAAGAGACTACTACGAGCAACTCGATGCCAATAAAATGGACAACCTGGAAGAAATGGACAAATTCTTAGAAAGGTATAACCTTCCAAGACTGAACCAGGAAGAAATAGAAAATATGAACAGACCAATCACAAGTAATGAAATTGAAACTGTGATTAAAAATCTTCAAACAAACAAAAGTCCAGGACCAGATGGCTTCACAAGTGAATTCTATCAAACATTTAGAGAAGAGCTAACACTCATCCTTCTCAAACTCTTCCCAAAAATTGCAGAGGAAGGAACACTCCCAAACTCATTCTATGAGGCCACATACCAAAGCCAGGCAGATACTACAAAAAAAGAAAATTACAGACCAATATCACTGATGAATATAGATGCAAAAATCCTCAACAAAATACTAGCAAACAGAATCCAAAACACATTAAAAGGATCATACACCATGATCAAGTGGGATTTATCCCAGGGGTTCAAGGATTCTTCAATATATGCAAATCAATCAATGTGATACACCATATTAACAAATTGAAGAATAAAAACCATATGATCATCTCAATAGATGCAGAAAAAGCTTTTGACAAAACTCAACACCCATTTATGATAAAAACTCTCCAGAAAGTGGGCATAGAGGGAACCTACCTCAACATAATAAAGGCCATATATGACAAACCCACAGCCAACATAATTCTCAATGGTGAAAAACCGAAAGCATTTCCTCTAAGATCAGGAACAAGACAAGGATGTCCACTCTCACCACTATTATTCAACATAGTCTTGGAAGTCCTAGCCACAGCAATCAGAGAAGAAAAAGAAATAAAAGGAATACAAATTGGAAAAGAAGAAGTAAAATTGTCACTGTTTGCAGATGACATGATACTATACATAGAAAATCCTAAAAATGCCACCAGAAAACTAGTAAGCTAATCAATGAATTTGGTAAAGTTGCAGGATACAAAATTAATGCACAGAAATCTCTTGCATTCCTATACACTAATGATGAAAAATCTGAAAGAGAAATTAAGGCATCACTCCCATTTACCATTGCAACAAAAAGAATAAAATACCTAGGAATAAACCTACCTAAGGAGACAAAAGACCTGTATGCAGAAAACTATAAGACACTGATGAAAGAAATTAAAGATGATACCAACAGATGGAGAGATATACCATGTTCTTGGATTGGAAGAATCAACATTGTGAAAATGAGTATGCTACCCAAAGCAATCTACAGATTCAATGCAATCCCTATCAAACTACCAAGGGCATTTTTTACGGAGCTAGAGCAAATCATCTTAAAATTTGTATGGAGACACAAAAGACCTTGAATAGCCAAAGCAATCTTGAGAGAAAAAAGCAGAGCAGGAGGAATCAGACTCCCTGACTTCAGACTATACTACAAAGCTACAGTAATCAAGACAATATGGTACTGGCACAAAAACAGAAATATAGATAGATGGAACAGGATAGAAAGCCCAGAGATAAACCCACGCACCTATGGTCAACTAATCTATGACAAAGAAGGCAAGTATATACAATGGAGAAAAGACAGTCTCTTCAATAAGTGGTGCTGGGAAAACTGGACAGCTACATGTAAAAGAATGAAATTAGAACACTTCCTAACACCATACACAAAAATAAACTCAAAATGGATTAGAGACCTAAATGTAAGACTGGACACTATAAAACTCTTAGAGGAAAACATAGGCAGAACACTCTTTGACATAAATCACGGCAAGATCTTTTTTGATCCACCTCCTCGAGTAATGTAAATAAAAACATAAATAAACAAATGGGACCTAATGAAACGTAAAAGCTTTTGCAAAGCAAAGGAAGCTACAAACAAGACAAAAAGGCAACCCTCAGAATGGGAGAAAATATTTGCAAACAAATCAACGGACAAAGGATTAATCTCCAAAATATATAAACAGCTCATGCAGCTCAATATTAAAAAAACAAACAACCCAATCCAAAACTGGGCAGAAGACCTAAATAGACATTTCTCCAAAGAAGACATACAGATGGCCAAGAAGCACATGAAAAGCTGCTCAACATCACTAATTATTAGAGAAATCAAATCAAAACTACAATGAGGTATCACCTCACACCAATTAGAATGGGCTTCATCAGAAAATCTACAAACAAATGCTGGAGAGGGTGTGGAGAAAAGGGAACCCTCCTGCACTGTTGGTGGGAATGTAAATTGATACAGCCACTATGGAGAACAGTATGGAGGTTCTTTAAAAAACTAAAAATAGAATTACCATATGACCCAGCAATCCCACTACTGGGCATATACCCAGAGAAAACCATAATTCAAAAAGACACGTGCACCCCAATGTTCATTGCAGCACTATTTACAATAGCCAGGTCATGGAAGCAACCTAAATGCCCATTGACAGACGAATGGATAAAGAAGATGTGGTACACATATACAATGGAATATTACTCAGCCATAAAAAGGAACGACATTGAGTCATTTGTTCAGACGTGGTTGGATCTAGAGACTGTCATACAGAGTGAAGTAAGTCAGAAAGAGAAAAATAAATATTGTATATTAACACATGTATGTGGAACCTAGAAAAATGGTACAGATGAACCGGTTTGCAGGGCAGAAGTTGAGACACAGATGTAGAGAACAAACGTATGGACACCAAGGGGGGAAAACCCCAGGGGGGTGGGGATGGTGGTGTGCTGAATTGGGCGATTGGGATTGACATGTATACACTGATGTGTATAAAATTGATGACTAATAAGAACCTACTGTATAAAAAAATAGTAAAAACTGATATATACATTAAAAACAAACAAACAAACAAAAAAAGACCACTGGAGTCCTAGGTCCAAATCCTTTCCCTTCATATTTGTTTCATTGACTCAATGAGCATTTTCTTTACAGATACTCTCTGTAAAACATTTCACACCAGCTCTTCTCCACATAATAACAAAATATCAAGGAGTGTGAATTAATGAAGATGTGACTTACCTGTCCAATATATGCTGAGGTCATTTAGATTTCTACTCCAAAGTATATCTGAAACAGAATGATTTTTCTCTATATGAATTGCCACCACCCTGGTTTAAGCCATTAATGAATATCTCTTCCCTGATTTGCTCTAGCACTTAATTGGTCTCCCAATAATTCAGCTATTCTCCCATTTACTCAATAGGCTTCAGCAACATTGTTTTCCAGTTCTTTGAACTCTTAAACAAAACAAAATAATACAAAACAAAAAATTAAATCAAAACAAATCATTCCCTAAAACCTCCGAGAACTCTGATCACACTGTCTGCTTGTCCTTCATAGCCTTTCATATACATATATATCATGATGTTTTACTTCATGTCAGTTTCTCCTCTAGATGATTATTAATTTAAAAAAATTTTATTGGGGTATATTTGATATTACTCAGCCATGAAAAAAGATTGAAATAATGCTGTTTGCAGCAACATGGATGGACCCAGGGATTGTTATATGGGAAAAGAATCCCTTCTAGATTATAAATTTCATAAAGGCAGAGATTGACTGCTTTGCTCAGCACAATACACCAGTACCAGGATAGTGATTACCTGAAGGTAGGATGCTCAATTACTTTTGTGTGGATAGAATATAGATTCCATCCATGAGTCTTAGTTTTTCCTCTCCTAGGAGAGACCTAATAGTCTAATTCTTCTTCCTCACGACAACTGTTTAGAGGATTGAAGGCTGCCTTTATTCACCACTCTATCTGCTGTAAGTTTGTATCTACAAGTTATTTATCTGGTGTTTCTGGAATACTTTTGATCACTTTGCCATTTTGGCCTGTATCTTGTAAATACACTCTAGTTTGTGTTTTGCTATTTAAAGGTAGTACCCAGAGATGAATGTGATGTCCTACCTGTGGTCTGACTGGTATACCCCTGAGCAGGACCAGCATCTTCTTCAGATGTTATATCTCCATTAACACAGCCTAAGCCTGCATCGATTCCTATGCAACTTCATCAGCCTGCTGCTGACTCTCGAGCCCACAATCGAGGAAAACTCTTAAATTTCTTTATTCAATATGCTCTTAGGATGCCCTGTGGGTGTTTTGGACCCACTTCCAAAACTTCGCATTTATTCTTATAAAATATAATAATTTTACCTTGCTCATTCCTAATTCTCTCATCCATCAAAATCATTATCTTTCTTGGATTCATGTTATCTGCAAAACCTGTATCTTCATTCACTTAATTTTTTATTGAACACCTACTATCTGCCAAACTATGTATTAAGTGTGGCACTTTATAAGGTGGACGTGATAACTACTTTCACAGGCATACAGTCTAGTCACTGACAAGAGCTTTGAATGCTTCAATGAAGAGACAGCCTTATGGCAGTCATTTGGAATCCCTTCTAGGTACCTATCAATTAATTAAGCAGAATTTTCTAGATATTTAGTCAACCAATTAATAACCCATCTAACATATTGTTGTTTGGCTCATTACCAACAATCTGGGTGTAAACTCTTTCAGGGCATCATTCCATGTACCATACTTCTTTGTGTCCTCACTGCACTCACATCCAAGTCTCTTTTCATTGAGACCATCTTTGCCTCCCAACTCCTGCCCCTCCTCTTCCCTTTGCCTGTTTTATATTTTCTTCATAGTACTTATCACTTGCTGCTATATCACATAGTTTGCTTATTTATTTTTAAAATTATTTGTTCTGTGCCCCGCCCCCCCATTATAATATAATCTCTATGAAGGCAGGAACTTTTTCTGTATTGTTCACTGCTATAATCTCAGTGAAAAGAACAGGACCTGACACACAGTAGGCACTCAGTCAATATTTGTTAAATGAAATTGACATAAATTAGCAAAAATCTTTCATCACAGTGTAGTAAAAGTCTCCTGTATCAGTCAGGGTTCTGGCAGGAAATAGATGGCATATTCAAACTTGGTATTTGTGGAGAGTTTGATCAAGAAAATATTTACAAAGGTGTGGGAAGGGTTTGGGGAAGCCAAAGAGGGATATTGCAGTATTATGCGGCAAGAGCACAGAGACATTGGGTCCCCCAGCCCTGAAGGGAGAAGCAGAGGAGCAGCTGTGGAGAACCCAGAGAGGGTGGCTATAAGGAGAGGGCCTCCAACAGGGATTGTAAACTATAGTAGAGGGAGGCATCCAAATTTCATGCTTGGGGATGAGACGGGAAATACATACTCTGTCCTCACCCTCTTTCTAGCCTCTGTCTCCTGCTGGGAACTGCCACTGGCCAAACTCCCATTGCTATCAGGCAAGGGAGCCCAATAATGCAGTCCTCAAGGTTCAGCCTCCCAAGGCATAGGGCAGGATGGGAAATGGTGGAGAGACTAACAGGAAACATCCAGAACCCGTCTTATGAGCTGTTGCCATTTAGTCACAAAGTAGCCCAAAGGGCATCGGGAGATCTGGTTAAATGGAGTATAAAGGGAAGCTGCTGTGGTGTGATTGAGAGAGAGAAAGGTTATGGAGGGGTTATGTGGACGTCAAGCAGCCCTGGGGGCAGGGAAGGGAGAAATCTTCCTCTCTCAAGAAAGGAGGTGAGTTTCTGAAAGTGGAAGCTAGAGCTGGAGAAAGGTGCATTCCTGAGTAAAGCGTAGTGTCAAGCTGAGATGCTGATGGTCTTCATGCATTCTACTGTGAAAGTCCCTTGGACATGCATGATGTTGGAGAGGGTATTCTACCCTTGCAGGAGGAGTCTTAGAAAGCTGCACAAACAGTAGGACCTCACACCCCGGTATATTAGGAATAACAATGTAGGAGCTGGGAGGTATCCAGATGAAGAACGTTGTTTATGGTGTATGTCTAGCAATTGCTCTCTCCTCCATCTTTGAGGAAATTAAGATTGGTTTGGGGAGTGAATCTGTACATTACAAGAATTTAGAAAAGGGTGAGACACTGTTTCAACTCTCTGATTCCTAGACTGAGTGTGGCTTCTGAGAAATTTTCCTTGCATTAGTATTCAAACCACACTGAGAAGATGCCAAGATTGCAGGAAATAACAGGAGAGTTCAGCATCCAGGATTCTGGCTGTTGTTGACGGTTTTAAGCTGCAACTGTGGGTCCCAAGCTGGTACTCCAATTCCCTGCCTGCTGGGAGTGCCCTGAAGGGTTATCGCCCTTCCTTCACCCCAGCCACCTGCCAGTTGGCATTCAACAGTAAATTGGGGTCAGAGTGGTCCACCTTCCTTCTGGGTGAAAGAAGAGGGCTGCAAAATGTCCCGGGAGCCTCCCCTAGTGCCAGACATGCAAGCTAAACTGGCAGAGTGGAAACAAGCTGAAAACTAATGCAAATGTGGGTGTGCAAGACAGAGTACACAGGGCTGGGGAAATGGCACTCTTCATTTCTGCTTGGTCGAGGAGTCACTGTGATTTTTGAACCTGGGACAGAGTGGCAGGACTAGCTGTTCAGAAATGTCAACCCTGACATGAGGGTGGAAACTTGGGTGGAGTGGGGGAGTACTTCTGTAGTGGAAAAACGCATAGCACCCATCAACAATCTGTAAAGGCCATGGAGAGCTTATGCTTCAAACAATAAAAAGGAGAAGAGGAGGAACAAAACTCTGAGGAAGAATAGAGTTTGTGTAAGGCATGGTGGCAATCACCCAGATGGTGGCTGAGGAAGGAGAGAGCTGGGGAAGACAGCATGCCATTAGGACATCACAAACAGCATTGAGGTCTTCCAGGTGAGAGAAACCTGGAAATCCAGTGGGAAGGGCTCCTTAACTGTAAGATAAAGTCTAAAAAGTGTAGCCTGGGTGGTCACATGCATTTCCATGGTTCCCTCAAGACTTCCATGTCAGCTTATGACTCCCAAGTCAGCGTGATGGAAGCTGATGATTTCCATCCCAGATTTCAATCCTGAGATTTCAGACTTTTTTTTTTACTCAACTGGTCATTAGCATCTGGATGCCCAGTAAGTACTTCAAATTCAAAACATCCAAAATGGAAATCAACATCCTCATCCCCACAAGCACCATCTTCCTTCATTTCTTTTAACTATATTACATTCCCTCAGGTTATACAAACCAGACCCTGAACCACCATTATTGCTTGCTTTCTTTCCCTATCTCTATCCAATTTATCATTAGGTCCAGTTGACTTGAGTACTTTCTCTCTTCTTCAACACAATTACCACATCTTTAGTTTAGATCTTCATCATTTCTTATCTGAGTCATGACATCCTCTTCCAAGAGTTCCGTTCTCCATGAGTCCAATTTCTACGATGGAGTCATAGTGATCTTTCTGAAATTTATAACAGATTATGTTGCTCCCCTGCTTAAGATTTGCCTCCACTGCTTTAGGAAAAAAAAACAACAACTGCTCAATAGTATCAGTTAGTAGCAGAGTAGCAACTAATTACTTATTCTGTAAACTTCTGTAAACTTCAGCTTACTCAGCATGGCTTATCAGCATTAGCTAAAACATCACTTCCTCAGAGCAGCTTCTCCCATCTCTAGCGTCGGCTAGGCTCCCCCTACCCATATGTTCTCATACATCCCTGTGACAGAGCCGGATCTGACTTACAAGTGGTGTTTCCCTTCTATTGAATAGAGTTTTGGCTGATAAGTGGCTCTCAATTCAGGAACTTCATTTCCCACCCCCTTGCATCTAGGTGGAACAATATGGTTCATTCCCACATTGAAATGAGAGCTCAAGTGATGTGTATCACATCCAGGAGAGGTTAAATGTCAGGTGCATTATCTTCCAGGCTGTTCCTTTCCTCTCACTGACTGGCTGGATGGAGAGAATTTAGAAAAAAAAAATACATTGGGGAGGTCCTGGAGGGTAGATGGAGCCAGAAGAAAGGATTTGAATTTTTGAGTTACCCTTGGGAAGGAGAGCTGCCGATCTGCAGCTGTAATTGTGAGTAAGAAATAAACATTTGTTGTGATAAGCCATTGAAATCTGGGGATTGGTTGTTACATCAGCTCACATAAATTACACTGACTAATACATCTGTCTACTTCCTTAGCAGTTATGATGGAACCTTAGTGTTTCTGCTTTTTCAAAAATCTGTCTTATCCACTAGATTACATTTTGATAGGACAGGGGCAATGTCTTTCTTGCTTACAACTACAGTATATTCATGATAAGCCACAAAATCGTCTCATCTTTAAGTAATAATAGCTCACATATATAGTTCTTACTATATTCCCTTTTTTTTTTTTTTTTAGCCTCCACATACTTCCAGTAGGAGTCAAAGGAAAGTCATGATGCTATGGGTTGTGAAGGGAAAGTAGTATCACCAAGTGCTGTTTAACGGACTTAAGTCGGGCCGTTCATTCGATGGGTATCTATTGAGTGTCTTTTAGAGTTATTATGAGCATAAAATATGGTGAAACATGTGATATGCTTAGAAAATTACATGGAAGTGGTCAATAGTATCAGTTAGTAGCAGAGTAGCAACTAATTACTTATTCTGTAAAATAGTACTGTAGGTGCAGTGGAGGCTGTAGAAGTGTGTATACACAGCATTCATATGCCCATAGGATCTTGAAATTCTGAGACTTTCCAGCCTTGACACTTACTCTGGCCCATGTAACTGACTGATTTGGTTTAGTTGAAGATATTCATAGGTCAAGTGTGAAGCTGGTTCTATGCTCCAGAGAAGTAACTTCTGCCTGTCCCTCTAAAAAGAAAAATGGAAGATCAGATGAGATGTGGGCTATTAAAGTGCCTTGGTAACTGTGGGATGCAGCACAATACTGCTGGGTGGATGCGGGCAGTGTCCTGGCTACTTGGCCTGAGTGGAAGATGCTATCATTGCTAGTAGTTCTCCGGCTGGCCAGAATGCATGTTTCAAGGATTGTCTTCTCTTTTAAGCTGTCCCATTAATTGCTATTTCCTGAGTATCTGATTTTGCACATAGAAATGAACGGTTACGTCTTTCAGTCTTAAGGCATCTGTTTTCCCTCCAGCTTGGGTAGTCTCCCATGACCCATAAATACCTTCAATATCTTTCTTAAAGTCCTTTAATTACATTTTTTACAATATGTTTTTAAATTACAAAAAACACACAGTACATAATTCCGTTCCCCCCACCTCCACCGCCTCCACGAAAAGAAAAGAGCTAGTCTATTACAAATGAAGACTTTCTATTTAAGTACCAAGGTCTTTTGAAATCTGATTTGGGAAAGTCAAATCAGTGCTTGGTAATCTTGTATGCAACATCTTCAGATGGAGGGATCACTGATTCCACACATGAGAGGAAATCAGATTGGGCCTGTGTTACTTAGAAAATTGAAGAAAAAGGGGCTTGGAACTTGGGTTATTCAGATAATTACCTATTTTCTGACATCACTTAATGCTTTCTGGACCAGAGCTTCAACTCTTTTGTGATTTTTTTTTCCAGCTCTGAAATTTGAACAAATTCATCCATTTAGACTTTTTTTCTATTTGATTCAGATATTTGCTCCCTGCCTGAGAAATTGCATGCCAGCTTGCTACCAGAAGCATCTTTCACAGCTGTTATAAATATCTGGGAAAAAATAGGGGAGGATTAAATCAAAGATTGCAATACCATTCCTCCCAGTGCCAAGGCAGTCCTGGAGGTTCAGATAATGATATCTCACATTTACAATTTAGATCTTGAGCCCACTGAGCTAGGAGTGGATCCAACTTCTTATACCTTCCACAAAGCATTTAAAGACTTGGATGGCTATTTAGTGATAACATCTGTTATTAATTAAATTATTCTTTATTGGAAAGTATTGTGATTTTTAAAATAACTTTATTCTTGGGTCGCACACAGGTGACTGGTAAATGTGCCTTGTAGTTATCTAGCATATTTTCGTCATCTGAGTTTTGTAAGTCACAAGGTGCCAATGATTCTGCCCAAGGGTTCCTGTTTTGCAGACCAAAAAAAAAATGGTTTTGATTTGATGAGTAAGCAGGTAGAGCAGGGCAATCTGTGTGAGGTTTTTTGGTTACTGCTCTGAAAGTGGGTTTCCATGAGAGGCAAGGTCATAAGTGTGAGGATGTGAGTCTCTGTGCCCTGGAGGTGGGCAGAGCGCACCCGAGAGATGCTGAAGCAGCCTTCCCATCCATCAACTGAGAGAGGATGTGGCACACAGGAGAGAATATGGACCCTGCTGAAGAGGTAAAACAGCCCAGAAGGGGAACAAGGATAGCAGCTTGGTATCTTGCTCTTTTTCAGCTTTTGTTAGGGCCAGTCTTGTGTAGAAAGGACAGCAAAACTGACATGTTTAGGACGCTTGTTTGTGGTAATATCAGGACTGTATCCCAGCTCTACTGACCTCTAGACCTGAGTGATGTCTACCAGACACTATTACCTGGTAGACTGGCTTCACTGTTTGATAGGGGAAATTAGCAGATCTAATTCCAAGAGGTTCTCAAGAGGCAGTGAAACTTTGCCTAATCGTACAAAGTAAACTAACTCTTCCAAAACAAACACATTTGTTCATTCATTCATTCAACATGTATTTATTGAACATCTACCATATGCCAGTCACTGCTCTGGGTACTGGAAAATAGCTTTGAACATGAACAATTCAAGTCCCTGCCCTCATGGAGGTTACATTCTGGTGGAGAAACATAAATAATAAAGAAGTAGGCAAATATGTCAATAAAATATTTTCACATGGAAGGTTACAAAGAAAATAAAAAATAAAACAGAGTAATGAAGGGGGTGGAGGTGGTAGATGAATGTAGTGGTGGAAGGTGGAAAATAATTTAGGGGTTTCCACTTAATAATAACCAGATGCTACCTTCTAGAAAATGTCTGTAGGTTACAAAAGAAGCCATTCAAAGTAAAACAGTAAGCTCAGGAGATAGAAACATCAATGAAGAAATTTAAAGATTTCTTTCCAAAATATTAAGTACTATTTTTCTATTGTTTTAAAAAATTAGCACTTTTATTATAGAAGTAGCACATTTGTTGAAAATAATTAAACCATATAGTAGACTGTGAAGAAGAAAATAAAATTACCATAAAACCCACCCCTAAAACTTTAATATTTGTCTTCCATTTGCTAGGCATATAAAGATATGATTTTTACATAACGCTGATTTGAAACCAGCTTTTATGAACTAGCAGCATGTCATGAACATCTTTTGACATTAATTAATGCATAATTGCATCATTGCTTATCCTGGCTGGGAGGTATTCCACTGAAGAAGTGTACTCAAATTTATGAAACCAAGTCCCTGTTTTTGAGCACTTGTTTCTAGCTGTTTACTCTTATAAACAAAGCTTAATGAATATCCTTGTATCTATATCTGTACACATTTGTTTAATAATTTCCTTAGGGAAAATTCCTAACAGTGGAATTGCTAGGTCAGAAAGTCTGCAGTTTTATATACAGATTTTGAATTACATTGCACAAATTTTTATGAGAGAGGCTTTATGAATTTACACCAGCAGTGGACAAATATTCTTTTCTCCACATATTGGCCAATTCAGAATAGTAAGAAATACAGTAATAAGCGAAAAGAGGTGAACTGTTAATTTGTATTTATGTTATGGCTGGTGAGATTTATAATTTTTAAACCTTTTTACTGGCTTTTCACATTTTTTCCTTTTGACTCATGTCTTTTGCTAATTGTTAAAATTGTTAAAAGTGTCCATTTTTTCCCTTACTGATTTGCAAGACCTCCTTATGTAGCCATTTTTTTCAAGTGCATACTATGTGTGCGGCACCTTTGCAGGATCTAGGAATAGACTGATGAACAAGGAAATATTGTCTCTTTTTTTAAACAGTCTTTCCCAGTTTATTCTTTGTTCTTGAATTTTTGTGAGTAGAATTTTTTGGAGGTTAAAAGTGTCCTGATTTTCCTACATGGTTTCATCTTGCAGTGCCATGTTAAAAAGCCCTGCCCAACTTCAAGATTATAAAAACTAGTCAGCTATTAATTGAATAATTTATCTTTTCCCTACAGATTTGAAATGCCATCTTTATCATACACTAAATTCTGAAATACACATAGAGCTACTTTGGGATTTTCTACTTGATTTCACTGATGTGTCTATGTTGGCACCAATGTCAAATTATTCTAAGTATTGTGGCTTTATAACACATTGGAATATCTGCTAAGGAAAATCCCAACTTATCACTGTTCATGTTCAAAATATTTTTGCATGTTTATTCTACCAGAATTTTATCAAGCTCCAAAAAGAAATTCCACTGGATTTTCAGAAGGTTTGAGTTACATTTAAAGATTAATTTGCAGAGAATCTGTACAGCATTAGGTATTCTTACCACAGGAATACAACTTCTCTGTATTCAAGTCTGCTTATATAATCCTCAGTAAAGTTTAATACTTTTCATTTAAAAGTTCCTGCATATTTTTTTGTCCAGTTCATTCCTAGACACTTTATATCTTTGGTTACTACTGTGAATAAGATCACTTTACCATTATATTTTTTAACTGATCATAATTGGTAGGTAGGAAAGTTGCTGATTCACCTATTGATTCATTGCTAGCCTTCTTAGTGATGTATCTTACTAGCAGTCACAATTACAAATACTTAATCACTGGTGCAGCCTGAGAACCAATCAGTCAGCACAGATCCTGGGTGTGAATGGTTTGTTACAGACTTTCTATGGCATAGCAGCTGAATACTAACCCAGATGTCAGTTCTAATCCTTTTTCAGATAAATCTTTTTTCCAATATCTTTCATAGGTAAGTAACCGTAACATCCATAATTTCTGGCCATTTTTCTTCCTCCTTTACAATATTTTGTTTTAGTGTTTAATTGCATTAGCTAGAATGGCAAGATAATCTTAAGTAGAAGTGGCGATAATGGAAATATTTATATTACTCCTGATTTTATTAGAAAAGTTTGTCAGGAGTAGATACTTCTGTAAATAATATTGAGGAAAATCTAATCTATTAATAATTTTTTTAAATTAGGAATTGATGGTGAATTTCATCACATTCTCTACCTCCACCCTCTATCAAGATGGACTGTCTCCTTTGTCCTATTAATATGGTAACATATTAATCCATTTCCAATTTGAACCATCATATTCATCAACCCTACTTGGTCACAATGAATAACCTTTGTGTTATACTCCTGAATTTCATTTATTAATATTTTATTTAGTATGTTTATAATTAATAGGCATAAGTGTGATAGGTTAAACAATTGTTTTTTTCTTGTGCTTTGACAGGTTTTGGTAAAAAGATTGGTTTTGTTTTGTAAAATAAATTGATATGCATTTGGATACTGTGTGATTTGGTGCATACAATACTTTTATACATTTATTTTACTTTGTAGCCTTTATAAAAATAAAATAATCCTTTTTGTCCCTTTTAATATTTTACTTTGTCCCATTTAATACTTTACTTTGAACTCTGTTTCTATGATGTTGATATTGCAACCTCTGAATTATGTTTTCCTTGTATTACCTGATCTATCTTTAGCCAACCTTTTATTTTTAACATTTGTGAGTTGCTCTTTCTTTGGAGGGCATGGAGAAAGATTTTATTTTTGACATAATTTACTCTCTATTTTAAGAGATTTAACTCTTATGAAAGACCATTTTTGTTTTGCAAAATGTGCTATATTAATTTGAATTACTAGACTGATAGATATAGTAGTTGTTGACATTTTCCCAAGCAAATGGCTGCCTTGTAGAATAGGCATAAATAACGTGGCAAGTTGTATGAATTATGCTGTTGAGCCAGTGAGATGAGGACGTATGTGATAGACACGTTTAGGATGGGTATGTATGGTAAGTAGCCTTCAATGTACCAGTATCAATGGCCCCACCCCTTATATTCACACCCTGTGTAATCCTCTTCCCCGCAGTGCAGCTGGACCAAGTGATGGCATCTAATCCATAGAATAAGGCAAAAATGTTGGGATATCACTTCTGAGATTTAGTTATGTAGAAACCGTGGCTTCCATCTTGCACTCCCTTTCTTGTTCTCTTGATGGCTTGCTTTGAGGAAAGCCAGCTGCCATGTTGTGAGCTATGTTATGGAGGAATTCCATGTGGTTCAAGAATGATGAACTACATCCTGACAGCAACAACCTGAGTGAGCTTGGAAGCAGAGTCTCCCTCAGACAAGCCTTCGGATGGGACCATACATCCAGCCAACACCCTGATTTCAGTTTTCTGAGAGACTCTGAAACAGAGACACCCTGCTAAGCTGTATATGAATTCCTGACCCACAGAGACTATGAGATAATAGATGTTTTCTGTTTTAAGCTACTGAGTTTTAGGATAACCTGTTACTCAGCAATAGGTAACTAATATAATACGTGACTGGATTTCCTGGACATTCATTACCCTTTGTTGTTTGGTTTATGTGGATAGGCATGAAGGTCCCTGAGTTCTATTGTTATAGATAAATCAATCAATTAACACTAAGTTAATAAAATGTACAAAGCAGAGGTTAAGGTTAGTGATCTACCTATTTATCTATCTGTCTATCTATCTATCTATCTATCTATATAAAATGTACAACTCTTGATTTGCATAATGTCAACTCTTTATAAGCTGTTCAGGAAGGGACTGAATATAATTTTAGCGATGTAAAAATAATAGTGTGATACATGGAAAGGTAAAGTATCTCATGGCAGCGATGAATATTAGTAGTTGAGGGGGGTGGCAGCCTACACTTACTAGAAAGAAGGCCCTTCTGTTCAGTCCCAGGTGGTTTCTGTTACCATGTGAATTCTCATTGCATTATCTTGCATTACTTCATTTTATTTGTTTTATTTCCCTCTTTGCTTTATTTTATATTGTACTAAAAATTGACAAAGTTATGGCAAGACTAGAGGACCAGTTTGTAAGTGTAAGAATAATCTATAATTGAAGATGAAAACATCAAATATGAAAATACATATTGCCTTTATTGTCTATGAATCTTATTTCACTTACTTATCAAGGAAAAGTATTTTGAATTATGTCTAAAAACCATGAAAAATGTTTTTCACCTATAAACCTACAGGGGCAAAAAAATAGGGTTCAGGAGGAAAAGTTATTTATGGAAATGGAGGATTTACTCACAATGAGACTATTAAATCAGTTGAAAATTCATGTCACTTAGCCTAATGACCATTTAAGCAAAGTCTTAAAGTTGGATGAAGGAAAGAAAAAGCCCAGTGATCTCATTCAGAATAGGGCTACTTGTGGGTGGGTCATGTAGAAATTTAAATGTCAAAAAAAAAATAGGTTGTGGGACTACTAGAATGGATAGAGAAGCAATAGAAATATATGTGGAAATATTAATACATATAGAAAGATTACATAGCATAGAAAGTCTTTACATGAATGAAACTAGATTACTTTGGAGAAAACATGTCAACAAGAGCACACATTTTCAAGAGTTAAAACCAACTCCAGGACTGAACGTTCCCAAAGATATACTGGGGCTTGGGGCTAACGTAGTGGGAAACTGCAAATAGAAACTGTTGTCTGTTTATCACTGCAAAGATCCACAGGTAATTTAAAGACCTTAGGTACATATATTTTCTATGTACACCAACTTCATGCCTTTGCAAGGCCTATTTGAAAAGGACAGTGATATAATTTGGGGAGTGTCAGTGTAATTGTAATCCTTTCCTTTGAGGAATTCATATTTGGCCATGAAGGACAGTGTGCAAGTGAGGCGCTTAGACCATGGAGCCAGGTTCATAGCATGGAGGGGTCCATCATTGTGAGCCGGGCTGGAAAGACCGTCTTCCAGCCCTGTGGCCAAAGAATGAGGGGAAAAAACAACCCAGGTTTTATATACACTTTTGAAATAATTACTTCAACTTTATCAGATAGAAATTCTTTTTTTATTGTTAATTATCTGAGGAAAATGAATTATTTCAGGAAAATTCAGATAGAAATTCTTATCCCCATTTTGCAGCTTAGGAGATCAAGGCACTGAGAAGTAAGTAATTTGTCCACGGTCATGTAGCTAGTGAACGATGGAGCTGAAATTAGAACCCTGGGGATATGAATTCAAAACCCATAAACTTAATCTCTCTGTCCTAGTCTTATCCCCATCCCTGTACAGATTCATCTTCCTGTTGGGGAGATTTTGTGGGTGTTCCTTGGTTGTGGCAAAGGAGGAAACTATTTACTGTGGAACTGGAATCATCTGCTTGTTTAATGTACATTGATCCTGTCTTGCTAACAAGATCACAGCTGTCTTGAAATCATTGTCCCTTGAGTTTTTTTCCTCTACCATTCTCTGATATATATATATTTTTAAATTTATTTCTTTATTTATTTTTGGGTGTGTTGGGTCTTCGTTTCTGTGCGAGGGCTTTCTCCAGTTGCGGCAAGCGGGGGCCACTCTTCATCGCGGTGCGTGGGCCTCTCACTATTGTGGCCTCTCTTGTTGCGGAGCACAGGCTCCAGACACACAGGCTCAGCAATTGTGGCTCACGGGCCCAGTTGCTCCGCGGCATGTGGGATCTTCCCAGACCAGGGCTCGAACCCGTGTTCCCTGCATTGGCAGGCGGACTCTCAACCACTGCGCCACCAGGGAAGCCCTCTGATATATTTTAATGTGGAATATATGTATCCACCAAATCAATTACTTGGTTTCTCGATTACACGTGCATTCTGGTGTTCTTTTTCATTATTGCCTATTGAAGGTGCCATGCACTTATTAGTCCTGAAAGTTACTACAGAGCCAGTCAGGTTATATTTACAAGACTGTTTATAAGAAGCCCAGGAGATTCAAAGGGTTTCTGCCAAACATAAGGGGCTATTTTTTAGAACACTGGGGCACTCTTTAGAAATTTGAGAGCACATCTTTGGAGGCCCGCCGTGAGTATTGTACAGAACGGATATTATACACCAAAAGTTTGTGGAATAAATAAATAGAAATATAAAATACTGAATATGGGAAAGTGTAGAAGCTCAAAACATGGAAGGAAACTTTGTTTTTCTTCCAGTCTTAATTCTTGCACACAGGTGAGAACAGAGACAGGAAAGAGAGAGGGAAGGGAAATACAATATTTGCACCCAATGCTTGTTTAATAACTTTTTACTGAAATGCATTGAAGAATAAAAAAGAAGGATTTATTTTATCAGTTCAGCTAACAGTGATCAAGGTCTTACAATGTGTTAAATTCATATACCTGACATAGCACATTAACCCACTCGTTCTCAAATCTGCCTGCACGTTGGAATCGCTTGGGAAATTTAAAAATTATTGTTGCCTGGAGTCTACCTCCAGGGATTCTTATTTAATTGGTCTGGGGTGTGACGTGGACAAAGCATTTTTTTAAAGCTCCTCAGGTGATTTTAATAAGTAGCAAACTTTGAGAACCCCTGTGTTATTCCTTTTGTCCAGTGGTTGTCAAACGTTTTCTGTAAAAGGCCAGAGAGTAAATATTTCAGTCTTTCCCAGCCATAGGGTCTCTGTCACAGCTACTCAGTCCTGCCATTGTAGCACTCACACAGACGTAGACAAAATGTTAAGTGAATAAGTGTAGCTGTGTTCCTATAAAACTTTATTTATGGACACTGAAATTTGAGTGTCATAAAATTTTCACATGTCACAAAATAGTCTTGTTTTTAAAAATTTTTTTTTCAACCGTTTAAAAATATAGATTGAGGCATACAAAATCAGGCAGCTGGCTGGATTTGACCATCGTTTGCAGGCTCCTGTTTTAATCCATTTAACTCCACAAAGGCACATGCAACTATTATTCTCATTTTTAATAGCTGAAGAAAGAGGCAAGATCTGAGGTCTGCTGGTGGTTGAGTCAGAATTTGACCATGATGCTAAACTACCCTTAGGAAGTATCAACATTTATCCAAAAAATCATAATTTTGGCTGTTCTTTGAGGTTAATTATGAGGCTAAGTGATTGAGGGATGCACTCTTTCCAACCCCCGTCATTTAAAAAATAAATTGCCAATGAATTCAAATTAAACAATATCTCGTTTCATTGAAAAAAAATTTTTTTTAACCATTGTTCAACACTCTGCTTCCCACATTGCTGAGGTTTCCTGGCCTTTCATATGTTCAATGAGGGATTTACTCAATTTAATTGAAGTTACAGCTTTTCCTTGTTCATCATGTACTGCCAAATCAAGCAAATAGTGTTAAAATATTATGGTCAATTATACATATAAATCTTGCAGAGAGTTAATGAACATATTCTCTAGATTGTGGAACAGACTGGACACTTATCTTGCTCTTTAAGATAAAATACCACATCTATATAATGCATTGCTAAGCTTTCTTCTAACTACACACTTTGCCTAGAATCCCATTTTCCATTAAATAATAATCATTGTAATTAATAGACTGGTTATTTTATCTCCCTAATCTGGTTACAGTAATTTATCAAAGGCACGTAAATGAAAGCTAGAAAAGTAGTGGGCCATTCTTTTTATAAGAAGGTGAAGAACATAAAACGTAATAATTCTCTAGGGGACGTAATAAGATATGTGACTTCTTGTAATTCACTGAAGGAAATACATTAAGTGTTTACCGTTGTTTTAAGGGCACTTGACTGGCTTGATGTATACTTCTCATGGTTAGTGATTATGGCTACGTGGATGGGTGAACTTGAATGTTTTCTTCAAATCTTCGAAAGTGCCCTGGGAAGGACCAGCAGGGTTCATTCCTCGCTCTGCATCCAGCAATCCTCAGTACTGACCAGACGAGGATGCAATGCCTGCAGGTGGTGCTGAGGACAATTCAGAGCTTGGATGTTCTTGAGAAGGATTTTCAAACCCTTTACCTCACCTTAAAACCAGAGAGGATCTGTTACCACATCCAGCCATTCAGTCCTCAGGCACTGACAGTTGATACAGACAAGAAAAGGATGGGGAAGGAAGGGGACCAGCCAGGTGGGCAACTGGGCTCTTGTACAATTTCTGCTGCTCATCTTCAATTGGGCCAATCCACCTGACCCTTTCTTTTAAATTTTATATTGGAGTATAGTTGATTAACAATGTTGTGTTAGTTTCAGGTGTAGAGCAAAGTGATTCAGTTATACATATACATGTATCTAATCTTTTTCAAATTCTTCTCCCTTTTAGGTTTTTACAGAATATCGAGCAGAGTTCCCTGTGCAATACGGTAAGTCCTTGTCGGTTATCTATTTTAAATACAGCAGTGAGTACATGTCCATCCCAATCTCCCAATCTATCCCTCCCCCCGCACACCCACCTGACCCTTAATGCCGAGGCATTCTCCTTCTCTGCGCTCATACCTGTCCTGCCTAATCCACAGGACTCTTCCAAGTCTTGTACAAGATATACTTGCTATTAAACAGCATCGGCAGAGGCAGGATGGGGTCATGGTTTCAGTGCATTGAGTACAAAGAATAAACCTTGGAGACAGTCAAGCCTGGATTCAAGTCTCAGTTACACCCCCTCTGAGCTGATGATTATGAGGATGTTACTAAATTTCTGGATGTCTTGATTCATCATTGATGAAATAAGGCTATGAAGAGTTTTATTTGTGAGAATTAAATCTGAAAATGCACCCAAAACCTCAGAATAGTAACTGAGCTGAGAGTGAGCCTTAAAAAAATATTTATCTTCATCTCTTTCTCCCCTTTATCTTTCTCTTTCTTCCATTTCAATAGGCTCTAAGGATTGATGGACAAGGAGCTGCCCATCTTTCTCTGCAGCCGCCTAGTCCTTTGGAATTTTCATTTGGAAGGAAAGGAAAAGAGCAAAGAGCAAAAAGAAAGGCCCAAAAGAGAAACAAAATCTGATCATGTCATTATCATTTTTACCCCTTCAATGACTTTCCATTGTTCTCAGGACAAAGACCAAGTCCCACCACCACCACCACCCCACCCCCCGCTGCCCCCATACTGTCAATGAGCTCCGGCACTTCTATTGCCACCGACTTTGTAGCTTAAACACCCATGTGTTGGCTCACAGATCAGTAGGTCAGAGTCCAGCCATGTGTGGCTGGCTTCTCTGTTCAGAATCAAAATGGTGGCTAGGCTTTGTCTGGAGGCTCTGAGAAAAATCCACTTCCAAGCTCTGTGGATTGAATCGTGTCTCCCCTCTTCCCTCTCCCAAATTCAGAACCTCAGAATGTGACCCAATATCTTGAAGGTGATCCAAATCCAAACCAAGTACCTCCAAATGTGACCTTATTTGCAGACAGAGTCTTTACAGAGGTGATTAAAAATAAGGTCCTAAGGTCAGCCCTAATCCAATGTGACTGATGTCCTTATGAAAGGGGGAAATTAGAAGACAGAGATAGACACTCTTAGAGGGAAGACAATGTGGAGAAACATAGAAGACATAAGCCATCTACCAGCCAAGAAGAGAGGATGGGAACAGATCCTTCCCTCACAGCTCTCAGGGAAAAAAACCACCCCTGCCAACACCTTGATTTTGGACTTCCAGCCTCTAGAACTGTGAGACAATAAATTTTCGAGGAAGCAACCCAGTCTATGGTACTTCGTTATGGTAGCCCTAGCAAACTAATGCACAAGCTCAGTCTTGCTGTTGGCAGAATCAGTTTCTTGCAAATGTAGGACCGAGGCCCCATTTCCTTGCTGGTTGCCAACCAGGGTTGCTCTCAGCTACACGAGGTCACCAATATTCCTCGTCATGTGGCCCCCTCCTCCTTCAAGCCAGAAATGGTACATTGACTCCTCCTCATGTTTTAAGTCTCTGGTTTTCTCTGCCTCTGATGTCTGGATTCACATTTAAAAGGCTCATGTGATTCGATCAGGTCCAATTAGTCTTCCTTTCTGGAAGTTAATATATCATATAACATAACCTAATCATGGGAGCAAAATCCATCATATTCACAGTCTCAGAAGTTACGCAGGGCGTGTGCACCCAAGGCGTGAGGACCTTGGGTGCCATCTTAGAGTGCTGCCTACAAGAGGGGCCCCATGTCTGGAATTTGTTTTGCTTCCTCCTATCACAGCACCTGTGCCTGTTGTTCCCTCTGCAGGAACCCTCTTCGTCACTCTTCATCCTCCCTTGGCCAACCTCTATACACACTTCAGATCACGTATGTTCGTATGATTGCCTGGATACCTAGCGTTTTCTTCCGGAGAACTAATCACAGTTATAATTTTATATCTTTTTTCGAGTTGCTATTTGCTTCATTTCTATCCCATCCACACTGTAAACTCTTGAGAGCAAGAGCTGTGTGCCTTTCCTATCATCACTGCATCTTCCACTTCTAGCACAGTGCGTCCTAGGCAATAAAATATCCATTGAATGAGTGAATAAATGAATGAATGAATGAATGATAAACGTACCCTCCCCTTTACTCTTCTAATCTCTTGCACGTGTTGAGACAATCAGAGACCCAATTTCGGATATATAGAGAATTTTATTTTCAGGGCAGTGTAGGGGTTCTTTGAGTGAAGATTTGATATGGACTAAATGGTCCCCTGCCTGAATTATCAACCCAATGCCTGAACATTTTACCTTAACTTTTAGAGTTTAGGTGATGAAAGTACAAAGGTCAGTATTTTAAAATCTACCATTATTGTCCCTAAATAACTTAACCTAAAACAAATTATGCCACTTCCAATGGCCCTGAAGGAATAGGACAAAGGACAGGCATTTTCAGTGAAAGCACAGACTAAGGAAGACTGCCTCCTAGAAGCCTGTCTGGAGTGGACGTCACACTGTGGGTTTGGAGTTGTCAGGAAGATATTTGGGGGTGATGTGGGTGTCAGGCAGAAAGAGAAGGTGCTGCCTTCCACAGGATTCTGCTGCCCTCCAGCTCTGTTTAAGTGCCAGATGTACTACTGCTGGTGTTTTGAGATCCATTATTGGGTTAAAACATGATGAGGCGACAGCTTGTGCTGATGTGCCTTTCTCTCCAACGTGGCTATTTGGTGGAGGCGTGGGGGAGGCGGGCGGGGGGAGGAATGATGATGGGGTGGGAGAAAATGTTTCTCTTCTCTGAAGCATCAGAACAGTTACCTTAATGGCCACTTATGTTGGGGTCCCAAGTTTTTCATTCAAAATGATAATAAAAAGACACCTTAAACCCATAGGGAAACTCATTCACATAGAGCAGCTTTGAGCCAAGCCTCTGGAGTCACCAAGCTGAAAAGCACCTGATTAATGACAGCACCTGAGATAAGTGGCACTTTAACCAACCTTAACTGTTGATGTATGATGACATAATGTCCCCTCCAATTAATGACAAGGATATAAAACACCTGTATTTAGCAGAGCAGATGCTGCCTTTATGGTTAGATGCGCAGATGAAATTGACTTCTAAAGGACCATCTATAACTTACTTCCCTATTATTTGTTTCTATATTTGTTTCATTATGTATGTTATAGGTGAAGGAGGAAATTTAACCTCAGATTTCACACTTGTGCAGCAAAAAGGTCTATGCTATACTGTAATTTACCTAAAAACTTTGCATCCCATGATTGAGCAGGTTGGCAATGGTGATCTGTCTCATTTACTGAGGGCTTTTCATACTGTATGAACCCCAAGGGTTGTTTTATTTTTTAATGAAAGATGAGTGATACCTTTAATGAATCAGCCAATCAATCAATCAATATATGGAAGCCACATGTTTAAATCTTCTATAAGATAAACAAGGTATATGTAGTTTCAAAAATGAAAATGGTTATTGCATACTAAATATATGCAAGATGCTGTATTACGTGTTTGGGGCTCACCAAGCACTTCCTTATGGAGTTGTAACTTATCAGGGGAAGCAAGGCATATGTACCATGACTGTAAATGCTAAATGTTAGGGAGAGCTACTGTGATATTGTGATTTATAATAAGAAATATATATTTAGTCTTTGTCACCATGTCTGACACAGAGCTCCTAAAACCCTTGGAATTTCCTAAGTGATGAGAGTTCTAAAGTTATGTTTTGATATGCTATGAGGCGACTTTTGGAAAGCACTTAGGTAACATAAGGATGGGGGCTGGTTGCCAGGGGACTCAACTATGTGATTAGAGGGTTGGAACTTTTAGTCCCCCCTCCTTCCTTCCCCTCTTCCCACACACACCTCTGGGGGAGGGGAGAAAGGCTGGAGGTCCAATCAACACCCATGGCCAATGATTTAATCAGTCAATCATGCCTATGCAATGAAGCCTCCATAAAAACTCAAAAGGATGGGATTTGGAGAGCTTCCCAGTTGGTGAACACATGGAGATTTGGGGAGAATGGCCTACCTGGAGAGGGCACGGACGCCCTGAGCCCTTTCCCCATACCTTGCCGTAGGCCGCTCTTTCATCTGGCAGTTTCTGAGTTATATCTTTTTATAATAGACCAGTAATCTAATGAGTAAAATGTTTCTCTCGGTTCTGTGAGCTGCCCTGGCAAATTAATCGAATCTGAGGAGGTCGTGGAAACCTCCCATCAATAGTCAGTCGATCAGAAGCACAGGTAATAACCTGGACTTACAACTGGCGGCTGAAGTGGTGGTGTGGGGGGATGGTCTTATGGGACTGAGCCCTTAACCTGTGGGATCTGATACCATCTCCATGTAGATAGTGTCAGTATTAAGTGGAATTGTAGAACACCCAGCTGGTATTGGAGACTTACCTGTTGGATGGCGGGGCGGGCGGGGGGATGGTGAGGAAACTCACACACCCACCCAATGGAATTGGGTCCAGAACGCTTACAGCTACAAATAGTGGGCATTCCGTGAGTTCAGCCATGGACTGGGGTTGGCTGGAGAAAGCCACATGGAAGAGGTAGGATGCGAGAAGGGACTATGTATACAGGTTGGGAAGAAGAGAGGTCAGACCAGGTGGGAAATTATACTTTTGAAGCCACGGTGAAGGAATACACAGGTGAAGCCAGGAACTGGAGCCAGCAAGAAAATTGCAGTGCACAAAATGTACAGTGGACAAACTGTAGCTCAAGATCAAAAAGATGATTGAGTCAAGATCATGGACAGTGTTGATGACCAATTTAATTTCTTTTACGTGATGATTTGGGAACCCAAGGATGAGGTAAAAATAATGGGGAATCTTCTACTTTCTATCTCACGTTGAAGCATTTTATGTTACTGACTCTGTTATTTGGGTGAATACTGACCTTGGAGTTTGGGTAAGAGAACTGAGGGACTTTAAATAGGTATTTAAACAGCACTGTGGGCTCAGACTGACCGTCTTGTTGGCTGCAGGAGAAAATGTCAGAATCATGGTAAGAATTGTTCTCCCCATGAGTCCCTCAACAGCAAACTTTGGATCATTGGTGTGACTGTCAAACACATTGGTTAAAGGACAAAGAACAAATTGAGAGTGAATTTCATTTGAGAGCTAGGATATTCATGGCCGCTCTCTTCTTTCTTTACAACTTCTCACTACTACCCAAAGAGGAGTTTTTATGGATTGGTCCAGTTTTAGGACATTTAAGTTGTCACTGCCTGGAGGCTTCAGCTCTCTTGCTGGGCTGAGTTAGGGTCCCAGCACGCATGAATGTGGACGCTTACTAATCTCTCTAGGGTCCCTGAGGCCAGAGAAGACACTAGATCTAGGGTGACTGCACAGGGAATGAGACCCAGCAGCATCCCCTGCTCTGCATTCCCAGGTCATCGCCAGGCTGTGGGCGGCTTCCTCCCCTCCTCCCTTGCTGGGACAGGTGGCCTTCGCCAGTTCTGCTTTCATTGTGAGGGCAAACGCTCATTGTCTTTCATTTTCTCTAGTTTGCCACTGAGAATGGCAGGTGTAGCCAGAATAGGCAGCTTGGGCTGATAATCTGAGGTCAGATTTTTCTTGATGAATTTGGAGATAGAATGTGAATCCCATGAGAGCAGGACTTAATTTTGTTCATTGCTGTATCCCTAGCACCCGTGCCTGACACATAGAGGGTATTTAATACACATTCACGGAATAAAAAAATTTGCCTTGCTTTCTTTTCTGTGCACGTATTTTCTTTAAGGACCCAGATGGTTGATTGAGGGCAGCATCTCATTCCCCAGACTTTCATGTTTCTCTCCACGAATATCTGTAATAGCTATAAAATGGGAACCCCGTTTGAATATATCGAACTGTGGCCACTAACATTTTGCAACTAGCTTTTCATTTCTTTTTCCTAGAGGAGTTATTTGTGGAGGCCCCAAAGATGGTTGTCAGTTTTCTAAGCCCCTACCCCAAGATTCCATTCTGAGGAGTGAATGAGCTGAGGTCACCTGGGACCATTTCTCACTTATCTTTGTAAAAGGAAAAGGTGCCCATCCTTCTCAAGAAAATTATTTTTCTTCATTCTACCTCCTCCTTTCTAACCAGGACCAGACTCATATTTTATATGTGACCCACCCCACATCCCGGCATTTTCCACCTCTCACTATCAACAGGTCACTTCTCTGCAAACTATAGATGTATTTATAAATCTTAAAAAATATTTCTTCCTCTCTGTGTTCCACTTGTTGCCATGGACCTTCTCTCCTTTTTTTTTTTTTTTTTTTTTTAATACTCTAGTTGCTTGGGAGAAACACATACACACATTTACAACCTTTACCCCCTCTCTTCCCTCTCAGTGCTCCCTCATGCTTTCCCGGGTGGCTGGCTCAGGATTCACCTTGCACTTTCTGGTCTCTCAAGTATCATTAAGGGCCCTTTGTGCTGTCATAGGTCCCCAGCTATCTTTGGTGATGTGCAGCAGTTGAATGGAACTCTAGGAATCCTTCTGATACCTGTGATCTAATTTTACATTGAAATGATATTGGAAGAATTGGGATCACCTGTGATTTTCTTGTCTGTTCTAGTCATTGTATTTTTATAGAAGCCGTCTACTCACTGTATGCCTGAAACTGCCCTGAGTGTTGGGGTTATAAAATTATGAAGTCATAGAAACAGGGGTCATGATACAGTGTGCCTCATGCAGGGTCAAGGCACCCAAAGGGGCCTGGGATCTCTTCACTTCCAACATCCAACTGCACATATAACCTTGACGAGGATTGACACGGGCCCTGTTGTCCCAAGTAGTACTACACCGAATGCAATGCATCCCGGTCCTCAGGCAAGCACTGTTTGCAGACATTTCTGTTCACACATTTAGGACAATAGAAGATGGATGAAGGTACCAATCAGTAGCATACTTTTACAAGAAATGGAATGTGCATGGCTTGGCCAACAGAAATTATGACCTCTTTGCCTGAAACCCTAAGCTTCTTTGTCCTTCTTTGTCACAGATATGTTTAGTATTCAAAATGGAATTTAGGGATGAGTTTATTATTTCTAAGAGAGGAGGAGTATTTTCTTGACCAAAAAATGTGCCATTTCTACATGAGCCAAACTTTTAGTTGGAAGTGAGATGCCCCATTTTTTGTCTGTTGTGTTGGTTTGGGTATTTATTTATTGATTTATTTATTTTTAATGGCAGAGATATATGAAAGTTGTCTCTTAAGCAGAAAATAAACAAATACCCACTCTCAGATATTTGTGCTCATAACAGAATTTTTGGTCTGTGAATTGGGTCCTGAGAGATTAAAGACAGCTGGTGCCCACACAGCAGCCGCGAAGCACGTTTCTGGGTAAGTGTGTTGAACGAAATCTAAACAATGTTAACTGGTCACAGACACTAATTAAGGAGCCTGCCAGTAGCTGCTCCAAATGAAACACTACCTTTTCTTCACTATGTTGACATAGAGATACATATAAGGTTCCAGAAGGATTGAAGAGTGTGGGCACTGGAATCTTGTCTTCCCAGTAAATTTGCCAAAATCGGATAAAGCCGAGAAGGAACTGGTTCAAAGCTACAAAGAGACATTGTTAAATGAGGGCTGGATTGTTTTTTCCTTAAGGAAAAAAATATCATGCAGCTCAAATCCCTCCAGTTCTCAGTTCTCCACCACCATAATTTTATATTAATCAGGAAAAACAATTTCACCGAGAATTGTTTGCCATGTCTAATGGATGGTCATTTGTTTAAAAGGACACTTTAGAAATCTCTAATAAGAAAAATTCCTGAAGATTACTCTATAAGGTGGTAAAATAATTTAAGGATAATTTTTTTTTAAAAGAGATTACCCATCTGCAAAACATTGCAGGCAAACGCCTGATTTCAGGAAGTCTAGGGTTGTCCTTGAAGGCTGAGAAGAGAGCATTTCTCCTGGGCAGCTGGGAGAGGGCTTTTTGACCTCTTTTCAGTATATTTGATTAGGCTTGAGGACTTGATAGAGGTTGGTGAACGCAGGCAGCAGAACCAGCGCAAATGGATTGGAGGCAAAGGAAATGAATAAGCCATCTTTAACTCCCAGTATCTCTTCTTTCAGGAAGATGTTGCCACTGTCCTCGAAGGAGAAAACTGGACCTACTAGGTGCAAAACTATTTTTAAGTTAAAAGGATGAGTAATGAGGATGATCTATATCTTTGTACCTAATAGCTTTTCTTCATATCGTGGAATAGGAGCTTGGTTTTCTGTGATGGTTAGAAAGATGGTCTCCATCAAGGGCCCTGGAGGTCCCCTCCAATGGCAGAATTTTCCCTTGTCAAGGTCTTTATGACTTTCAACTTTTCTCTTTTGGATCCTGGCTTGAAATTTTGGACCAAATCTCAATTCACTTACTTTAAAAAAAAAAAAAAAAGCTACATAAAGGTAAGATTTTGGTTATTGGATAAATTGCAAGATGAACTGGTTTATTCCAACCATGGGTTTATGATTAGAAAAAAACACACATGTACAGAAAAATATACTCCATGTTAAGTAGCAAAATCTACATCTTAATGGTGGGTAGAGTCATATTTAGTTACACAGAGAGCTAAGAGCCTTTGAAGTACAAAATATTAAAGCCCAAGTAAATTAAGCTACTTATTCAAGAGTTAAGATTTTATCAGTTAAGTTTGTTTGTTTGAATTTCAAGTAGCCAACATTGACTTGTGTGAACATAAGCAGGGAAAATTAAAAATAATTTTTTGCAAGATTATGGAGAGATTACTGAATCTAAGAAAAAGTGAAAACTGGGGATCATCGTATTCACAGAAAACTCCCCAACAGTTCATGGCCTCAAGGAAAGATAGTCAGCGTGGAATATGCTGGCCTCTTTAGATCTCCCGGGATGAACCAGCTTTAACCATTTACCATGCTTGGTTCACTGCAGGAAGTCCGATTGGCTAAGCTTGAGTCTAGAGCCGGGAGAGGATGTGATACTTGATTGACAGAGCTACCAAGACTGGATATATTGTGGGTGGGGTGGTTCCCATAGAAAAATTAGGACACTCCTAGCAAGAGAAGAGTGAAGGAACGCTGGCAGGCAGAAATAACAGATGGCCTGCTACCTATATACACACGGAGAGGAGATCAACTTGAACCTCAAAGGATGGGAAAAAGCACAGAGACCTTTTCATGAGCAAGTTTAGTTAAATAGTGTAGAAATTCCTTATTTAATTGAATAAAACCTATAGCTGGAAAATCAGAAGGATCCCTTTGGTCATTCAGTAATGGAAGAAAGGCAGGGGGTGAGGGAAAAAGAAAGGGAGAGAGGAAGAGAATGAGAGTGAATGGGGGTCTATGCTGTGATGTGGTCTGGCACTACTTAAAGTCCTGAAATAAGGACTTTTTTTTTTTTTTTTTTAAATAGATGGTGCAATGCTCTTGACTAACCAGTGACTTCAACAAGTGGGACCACCTTAACATACCATCACTGGGGTTGGTGTCACATTGATGTTGCAATGACATCACTAGGAGTCAGTCTTCATCCTCCCATTATTCTGAACCATTTGGCTGAGCTCATAACATCAAGGACTTTAAGGCAAAGAGGCTTGGAGTCAAATCTCATTTATTTAAACTTGGGAAAGTTATTTAATCTCTCAGTTTCCTCCTCTGTAAATTGGGGATTTTCGTATCTCCCCGGTAGAGTACATATGTATCTCAGTTGCCTGGGAGACCTGGCAAGCCCAGGGTCCCATCACCGCGTGGACCCAGTCTTCCTCCACTTTCCTTTTTCTCATTCAGCACCACCCACGCTGACCATGATGTTCTTCAAACAGACCAGGCACCATCTGAATGGAGAGAGAAGTTACCCAAGAAAGGAAAATGGCTGAAGCGGGTTCATCCTGGGTGATCCCAAGAGATCAACCATCTCCCTGGTGCCTGTGTGTCTTAAAGCCTGAGGGTGATGAATCTTTGGGAAGTTTTCTGTAGATATGCTTGTGTCAGTTTCCTATAGCTGTTGAACAAATTGCCACAAACTTTGTGACATAAAACAATACAAATGTATTATCTTCTGGTTCTGTAGGTTGGAAGTGTCCCTGAGCTATAATCAAGGTTTTGGCTGGATTGTGTTCCTTTCTGGAGGTTCTAAGGGAGAATTTGTTTCCTGACATTTTTTTGCTTCTAGAGGCCACTGTACTCATTGACTCATGGCCCCTTCCTCCATGTCAGATCCAGGAATGTTGGGACAAATCCTTCTCACACTGCCATCTCTCTGGGTCTCTCTCTTCTGCCTACCTCTTATAATTCTAATGACCCTCCACAATTACATGGGCTCACCTGGATAATCCAAGGTAATCTCCCTATTTTAAGATCAGCTGATTAGCAACCTTAATCCCATCTGCAATTTTAATTCCCCCTTGCCATGTAAATGAACCTATTCACAGCTTCCTGGGATTAGGATAAGGACAACCCTTGGGGGCCATTATTCTGCTGACCACATAAATAATACCCAATTTCCACCTTATCTTAGACTCAATAAACTCTCTAATAGTCTTCCAATAAATTATTTTTATTTTCCCTCCTTGTGTTGACCCAAATCAGCATTGGTTGCCTTTGCCTGTATCATTCTTCCCCCACTACGTGGCATGGGTCACCCTCTTTCTCTCCCTGTGTTTCTTAAAGGGAACCTTCTCAGTGGGATCTGGAGACCCCATCCTTGTCACACTCCAGGATTCCAGAACCCCTTTCTCCTAATCAATTATTTCCATAGCTCTTACCACTTCCTACCTCACTCTATGATTTACTTATTCATTCTATTTATTTTGTGTCTCCATCTGCTAGAACAGAGTGTCTGGGACATAACAGGCACTTAACAAATAAATAATGAATGAATGAAAGGGTTGTTGTCAGGATTAAATAAAATTAACTGAGATAACTTATGTGCAACATGGAGGCATACGGTGAGCGCTCATGGGGGTGGTGGCTCTTATTTTTAACTCCTCAAAGTCTCTGGCTTCTAGAATTCTTCATGGTAGGTCCTTCAGCCCCAATTTGAAGTCATCACAAATGTTGCTAATAAGGCCCAAGAAACTTAACTTTTAGTGTTTCTTTGACTGGAATATAAAACTTTAATTCTCTGAAAGCCACAAACATCTTGAAACAAGGCAGACGTACCATACTGGCCTGGTCTTTCTGGAACCGTCTGGCATGGAGGGACAAATTATGAATTTATGCACCAGCGGTTCAGTTTTCTTTCCCTTTAGGGTAATGGCTCTGTGCTCCCAAATGCAAGAGGCCCTGCCACCTCCTCAGGATTCCAGGCAACCACTCCAGCTGTCACAAAGCATGGGGTGGTGTTGAGGAATGTGGTCCGAAAGCCGCAAAGTGAAAAAAGGCAAGAAGGAGGGTACAGCACTGCCATGTGAGTAACGGGCTTTTGCTAATCAGCCTCTGAAGGACCGCTTCCCCGAATCTGCCCCAAATGTGATGCTTTGACCCTGTAAACCCAAGAAGTTCAGGTTTACACTCTAGGTAACGAAGACAGCCGTCCAGCAGCTGCAGAACCCAGAAGAAAAAGAAGAAGACAATACATTTTCTGCTTGCTCTGCGGTGGCAGGTGCACACCGGGAGTCACGGCCTCCAGAAGGAACTGGGGCTTGGCTGCAGAGCTGTCAATTAATCATCATCCGGGAGAATGCCCTTGACAGCAGCGAGAAGAATCCCTTTCATTTCCTCAGGGTTGTGCCACTGCCGCTAAATGCAAACGCTACTGCATTCGCTGCTTGGCACCCGGCGTCATTTGTTTGCTTCTGCTTCTTGTAGAATGAGCCCTCATTGCAGCCGGACGGGCTCTGCTAAGTCCTCTGAACACATCTGGTGCCTTCGCATCTCTTGTTTCGGTCTAACTGTGCCTCGTTAGGAAAGCTTCCCCTCCCCTCTCTTCCCATGTAAATTCCACTCATCTTTTGTGGTCCCACCAAGTTTCAGTTCCTCCCCCCAACCACTTTTATTGACCTTTACCCTCCTCTTTACCCCATTATGTGAATTGAGTGATCATGTATTACAGTTATAATGATAATAATGAAAACCTGGTTTTCAAAATGCTCCATTTTCCCATTTACTATCTGCATAACTATCTGCATAACCTCGAGCAAGTCACGTGACCTCTCTGAGCTTCTGGTTCCCTACGCAGTGGGGATTCCACCCTAACTAGGAGTTGCTGTGAGGATGCAAGGGGATAACCTGGGAAAGCTTCTCTCAGGTCACCTGGCACATAGCAATGGCTCAGTTAATAGCGATTGAATCTGAAACTCCTGTTCTCAGGATGGTTCAGACGCTAAACTAGAGTCTCTGATGGTTAGCTTTCTGTTGATGTGCCTTGTGAGCTGCTTATATAAGCCCTCCGTCTCAGACGGCGGTGCAATAGAGATGCCGCGTCCCCAGAAGTGCTGCTACTTTAAAAATTTGTTCATTACAGGGGAACCTCTTCCACAGCCTGAGGTTTCATACCATTCACCTAGCTCCGTTCTCTGCCTCTTTGGTAAGCAGATTCCTTCCTCTCTACCCCACAGGCATTAATAATCTCTAGGACAACCTTACCTATTACTAGACCCAGAAGCCAGTAGGTTTTCTGTTTCCTCCCTGCTTATTACTGTGTTTTGTTTTTGTGCTTCCATTTTGGATATATGGAGTATTCACCTTGTTTTTGAGCATTGCTATGTCTTTTATTATTATTTTCCCCAACTTCTTTTTTGGAAAGTTTAAATCTACTGAAAAATGGTAAGAGTAGTAAAATTAACATCTGAGATTCACCTAGTTTCATCAATTGTTGACATGTTGGCAAATTTACTTCCTCCCTCTCTCTTTTTTTTTTTTTGGAACCATTTGAGAGTTAGTTGTAAACATCATTATTTGGAACTTCACCCATAAACACTTCAGTCATGTATCTTGTAAGCATAAGAATATTCTCCTACGTAACTTCAAATATAATTATCACACTCAGAAAATTTATTATCTGTCATCCATACCAAATACAGAGTTTCGCAATGATAGCCCATTATAAATATGTTTTTGAGCCAGGATTCCATCATGGGTCATGAATTGCCTTTTTTTCATATCTCGTTAGTCTTTTTTATCCAGACTTTTTTTCATGGGGTGGGGAGAGGCAACCAGGGGACCCTTGCGGCATTGACAGATTTTGAAGAGGCCAGGACAGTTTGTCTGCAGAATGTCCTCAATTTGGATTTCTTTGATTGTTTTTATTATGATTCGAGTCAGGTTAAGTGGTCTTTTTTTTTTTTTTTTTTTTGTCAGAGTACCACATAGGTGATGTCGTCTACTTCTTACTACATGACATCAGGAGGCGCATGATATTAGTTTGTTGCTATGGTTTTTAAATAAATATTTCACTACTTTATTTCTCTCTGTTTGGGGTTGAGAAGGGAATCCTGCATGAACTCTCAGCACTGTGTTGAGTGGAACCCTTGATGAGCTTTTACTGTTTGACCCTGTAAACCCAAGAAGTTCAGGTTTACACTCTAGGTAACGAAGACATTAGTCTTCGTTAGTCAGGTTGCATTTTTAAAAAATACACTGATGATGCAAATCATTTTGAAAATCTCACACCATTGTCCTCCTGAATCCTGGGAAAGTGGTGAGAAATCAAATGCTGATTCTTTTTTTTTTTTTTTTTTTTTTTTGCTTCTTGTTCTTTTTCCTTGTGTAGGGAAGCTCTTTTTTTGTTTTTTTTTCCATTGTGAATCACTTTAAGATGTCTCGTTATACTCATGTGCTGAGATGTGTTCTCCCTTTCTCGAAGTATTGGGTAGTCACATTTCATTCTGAGCAGCGTGCAGTGGGCCCTTGCCATTTACAACTTTCTCTTTATCACTTTGTGATATATTTTTGAAAAGTTCTTGGCTCTGCCTTCCGTGTTACTAATCAAGATATTCAATCCTTGACCCTGTTACTTTGTCCTTGTCCGTCATCACTCCACGTTCCCAGCGGTGTTCTCACTTTCCTCCTTATTTACTCTGGTCCGTCGGGATCCCTTGCCAACACTTCTCCTTGCCCTGTTTCTCACTTTGTTGTATTTAGTTGGCAAACTCAAATGCTCATTAAACTCAGTTACCAACACACACTGCCCCTCAATCCAAACAACTGAATATTGTTAGAGAGAAAAAACCCACACCTATGCTGACAGTTCTTATTTAAAATTCCCGACCACAATTAGCCTCTGATGGGCACTCAGTCAGCATTCCTATGATGCTTCTGCAGTGCTTTTGCTGTACCAGTCTCCCAAACTACTTCATACTTTCCCCCTCTCGGCAGACTATCTTACCTCCTACTCCGCCTCTCTGTCAACTTGTAACTTCACCACTTACTTTACTCAGAAAACTGTATCAAGCAGCAGGTAGTTATCTACCCACCTACCAGAATCCATACCGGTGCTTATTCTCTGGGCTTTCTTTCCTGCTTTAAGAGATGGATGAAGTGAGTTCCTGTTCCAATGCTACGACGGCATGTCTCTGTTTTCCTTCCCAACAAATCTTTACGGTCATTATCTCAACGAACTCTTCTTTCTCTCGCATTAGCTTCCTTCCTTCCTGCTCTCCACAAACTGCCTTTGTCAATATCCCAGTGATTTTAATATTAATGACAATTCAGTGCCCATTTCATTGTCTTCATCTTACTTGATGTCTCAGCCACATTTGACACAGTAACCACTTCTTCCTTCCTGAAGTAATTTTTATTCTATTGGAGACATTGTACCTGATGATTTTCCTACCACCTCTCCTGCTCCCCCTTCCTCAGGACTCTAAATTCTGAAGTTTACCAGGATTCATTCTTGGCTTCTCTTCTTATCTCAACACACTCTCCTTCCAAGTAATCTCATCCAGTCCCCAAAGCTTTAAACACCATCTTTGTTTTTTGATTATTTGTTTTGTTTTTACTTTTCTGCCTTTATTAGAAACACTAAAAATGAAATACTAATGGACCCTATTCGCTAATCACTCTACTACACCAAGGGAAGAAGAAATCCTGATTCAGGAGCTCGCGCCTTTCTTTTTTTTTAATTTACAAAGAATTTAATAATGGCTCTATTTAACACAGGTATCAGGGAACTCAAGTGAGGTAGTACAGGCCATGGGATTAGCATGAGTGGCCCTAGCATCATTGGCCCTCTTATGACTAAAGGTTTAAATACCATCTTTGTATAAATGACCTGCACACACACGCATGCATACACATGCACTCACATGTACACACACATACATATCCATTTCTGACCTCTTTTCTGGTCTCCAGAGTTGAGCATCCAACTGACTATGTGACATCTTCACTTGGAAATCTCAAGTTGAATATATTTGGAAAAGAACCCTTGCTTACCACCCTGCCCAAGCTTGTTAGTCTTTTAGACTTCAGCATTTCCCAAAATGGAACCATCAATCGAGTTTCTCAGGTCCAAAATCTAGAAGTTCTTCTTGTATCCTCTCTTTCTCTTCCTCCCTACATCTAACACATCATCAAGTCCCCTTGAATAGACCCTGAAAACATAACCCAAATCTGTGTCTTTCTCTTCATTTTCACTGCTATTACATTGTACCAGTGATTCTCAACCCTGGGTGGACACTAGAGTTCCCTGGGGAGACTCTTCAATTTTCTTAGGTCTTGTTCCAGAACAATTAAATTGCAGTCTCTGGCACAAGGAGTGAGCCGCTATCATGTCTCATGTATAGCACAGCACTGGACTCTTAACTGGTCTCCCAGTTTACATTCCCCATCTTCCCTCAATCCGTCTCAATCTAGCAGCCAGAGTGAACTTTATAAGCTACACATTCTTTCATGTCACTCCCCTGTTTAGAATCTGCTCTGGATTTCCTATCATTCTTTGGATAAAATTCAAATTCTATAAGGAATTCTCTTATAAGAGCACCATAAGGTATACCCCTGCCAAGCTCAGAGACACCATCTTGAACAATGCTCTGCCACACTCATCCTGTGCTAAGTCTATAGACCTTTCTGCTTCTTGCCACCCCACATTTATCCTCATCCTTTGACTTGGAACCAGATATTCCCTCCGTCCAGAATGTTTCCTGGCCAGATATTCATGTTATTCAGGTCTCAGTTTAAGTGAAACCTCTTTAGAGATTGCCATTCATTTATGTCACTAGCTAACATTTTATTTTTCACTTTGGTATTTGTCTTGTTATTTTATCTTTCCATTAGAAGAGATTAGTGACCTTTTCTGCTTTTTATTTACTAAGATCAATGCTTGACTCATAATAATCCTCCATATCTATTGTAAAAGATATGAATCAATGATTTGCTTTTCGGTTGTGGTCATTCTGCTATTGATTTTTCTAAATTTAAATTTTATTGTTGTTAACTACAGGCTTGACATGGTTTAAAGAATTAACTAATTTTCATTTCAAAAGAGAAAGTCCAAGAAATAATTTCAAACAGCTAAGGCACGAGGTGGTTCAGGACCCCAACACTCAGGCTGCAGCCCCCTATGGGTCACCAATAGAGCTGGGGGACTTGGTGAAATCATTCTTTGGACTGGGTTCAGTGACCAGAGAAACTCAGGTAGTCTCGAGGAAAACTGGGGCTAGTTGGGGAGTCTGGGTTTCTTCCCATTTGCTTCTAAGCTGTGTGACCTTGAGGAAGTCACTTAACCCTGATGAACTTCACTGTTCTCATATGTAAATGTGGAAGTGGGGACTGAGGGTCAACAAAGTTACAACCAACCAGCTTCCATATGCCCTTCCACACCAGTGCCACCATGGCATGCTCTCCCAGTGCAGCCAGAAAGGGACTGGGAATTATTCTAAACACTGGCTTCAGGCAGCTCCTGTCAATTATTTAGAGCCAACAAAGGAGATGGAATCTATTTTCCTCTTGCAGATACAATTTTAACTTTCAATGATTTGATGATATTGTACTGATCTGAAAGAGGAGAGGAACTAGAGATCCTACTTTCTACCATCCTGAGGGCAGTAGGGGATGGCAAACTCACCATAGTAAAGCATGAATGATGCTAGAATGTGAGCCTTATGGGGCAAAGTTTTGGTTTGTTTGGTGCACTGCTGTGTCTCCAGGACCTTGATCAGTGCCCGGGTGTAAAGCAAACATTCCATAAATAATTGTGGAGTAAATACATTTTCTCATCCCAAAGGTTTTCCCATATTTTATGAAGTCATGTGACTTGTACTGTGAAGGTCTTGATCAGGTCTAGGTCTAAGTCTAATAATGAGAGAGAGAGAACAGGAATCTGGACAGGGGCTGGATGTCTTTACACAGGGAAGATGCCTGCCTCCTGGGTGTGGTGGAGCCTCTCATGGCAGGACCCCTGAATCTGGGAAGACATTCAAGCTGTGTCTACACCAGGACCTGCAAACTGAAGTGCCTATAGGGCCCAGGCGGGAGATATGTTAGTGGACAGACTGGGCAGGGTGACAATGAATTGAAGGTCGAGGTTCCAGCTCCTGCCTGTTGCAGAAATGGAGGTCCAGGATTGTCAGATGATGAATTTTTTTTCAAAGAAATCAAGAAATTTAAAAAAATCAAAACCACTTGATTTTTAAAAGTTAGCAACAAATAAACTTAAAAAAAAATTTACAACCCACTGTGCTGAACAAGCGAAATGTGACTCCAGACCAGATGTACACCCTTTGGCCTAGACATGTCAATTTGTTTGAAAAATTTGCAGTTTTAATTTAGCAAGTAGTTCTTTCGAAAATCATCTGTCAGAGTCAATCAAGCAACTACACGATACCTGAGAACTAAGTGATTCAAAAGAAACTGTTTGACTAGTCTTAGGCTTTAAAAATCTCTTTCCTAAAATATCATGGAAAGATAAACAAATGAAACAACACATCCAGTGATTTCAAAACCTAAACACATCTTAGGTTCTAAATGAGCAAAGGTGTAACTGAAATGGGATTCATGTGTATATATGTATATTTTTTCCCCAGACTTATATACAGGCCTACAACTTTTTATGATACACAAATAATTTCTCCTCACCTTGCTTTTTGTAACTTTCTGGTTTGAGAGAACCGAAAACAATATTCTACCCTGCAACATAACACTTGTTTAAGATTTTTCTATAAGTAATGTTATTTACTATATAAAATGTGGGTCTTCAGAATGATAGACATCTGACAAATTAACTGCTATTATTATTTCTAATAATAATATAATTATTTCTAATAATAGTATCACTTAACGCTTGGCACCAAAGACTAAGTTGGAAAGACCATGTTAAAAATGTTTATCTAATATAACCTGGCTTTAACTTGTGTGTTCGTGTTTTTCTTATGCTCTTAAAGCTTAAAGATCTAACTTAGAGAAATGTGCAGGTAAGCTGGAACGAAGTGAGAGAGTGGCATGGACATATACACACTACCAAATGTAAAATAGATAGCTAGTGGGAAGCAGCCACATAGCACAAGGAGATCAACTCGGTGATTTTTGACCACCTAGAGGGGTGGGATAGGGAGGGTGGGAGGGAGACGCAAGAGGGAGGGGATATGGGGATATATGTGTACATATAACTGAATCACTTTGCTATACAGCAGAAACTAACACAACATTGTAAAGCAATTATACTCCAATAAAGATGTTAAAAAAAAATGTGTAGTGCAGATAGTAGGATAAATGCTCCCAAATTTACAGTTTTCATTAGCTGCCAACTTAACTTTGGCTCCAAGAGCTCATGGGAGAAGCAGCCTTTAGTTGTCGTGTGTCATTTCAGGTTACGTAAGGCCTTACCACGGGTTCCATTTTTAGCTATGTTAATAAAAGGGATTGTTCATCATTATATCAGCTTAGTGGGCACAAATCACACCCAGGATCAAACCTTTAGGGGAAATAAGGTGATTCACTCTATTGATCCTTGACCTCCGAAGTCCTGGAAATCCTGCCTCTTACATTGAGACGAAAATTTGAGCACCCAGAGATGAACTGCCTCTTGCTTTGTGGACTTTGCTCTTGTGATATCATATTTAGGACTTTATTTGGGCCACATAAAAAGCTGCCATGACCATATGCCTAGGAAAATAAGAAAACATGCTCTTGATGTATTGATGAGCAAAACAGATTATTGCAGAGCAGTGTGGTTCAAAACACAAGGATTTAAACACCATGGTGACCAGGCTCACATCTGTTCTAACTGCCCCAGTGTCCTTTGCAGGCACGTTGAGTGGAGAGCAGAGCACACAGAAGCTGAAGTGATGGTCCCTGTGCATGAAGAATCCTCCTTTCCTCTCCAGCAGGCAGCATGGAGCTCCTGGGTGTGAAAGGCTGCTGTTCCCGCTGACCTCTTGTGTGCTTAATCAGGACTTTCACCCAACAGCCAGATCTGGGATGGATTTACAGGCTCTGTTCAAGGCAGCTGGAACAGTAGGTGAGAGATCAAAACTCAGTTATGGCCGATAAAAGAGAGGGAACTTTGAATGCTTAGCTGAAGCTTTTCCAGATTCATCTCTTTTTAGGCTACAAACTCAGCTGAATTTCTTCTAGACAAACCAAGCCTCCTAGTTCCCAGGGTCACCCAGGGCCAAATGTTGTGGGCTCTTTCCTGTGGAATGGGACATAGAGAAGGGCAATTTGGAGGAGGTAGAAAGATGAAAGGAAAAAGACTTGGTCATATTTTTTCAAAGCATTCTTGAGTAGCAGGAGGATCTTAATCTATAGATGGTGAACGCAGGCCTTGATTGCATTTTTCTTTTCATGCAGTATAAAAGCGGCTTTGGCATAGTACGAGTGCTCATTGGAACCAGGAATATTAATGAACGCTATAGTCAACAACGGGATGCCTTGACGTGAGCTATTCACTTCATGTATTGATGACAGCAGCTCTTGGGCCTTTTTCCACTTCTCAGCCTCACAAGTCAGTTCTTTGAAGCTGGTTGGGCCTGATTGAAAAGAGAGGTGGGGTGAGACTTCGATGAGATATGTGTGTGTCTAAGCCTGTGAATATTGAAGAAATGGAGAATCCCATGATTTGCTTTTATGGCAGAAGGTGGTAATTGACAATGTCTGTGGCACATTCTCGCTATGTTAGCTGGGAAAGTTTCTAAACCTTTGTGAGTCTTTGTTTCCTCCCCTGTAAAATAGGAACAATAATATTGACTTTGAAGTGCTGTGATGAATAAGTGAGACAATATATAAAAAGTACTTTCCACTTGCCTGGCATATAGTAGGTACTCAAGGAATGGTAGCTGTTATATTTCCTGAAATTTGGTCATGAGGGAAAAGGCATTCCAGTTAATACTCATACCATTTTACAAATATTCATTTTAATCTACTTGTAGACTGCATTCCTGTATGTCTTCCCTCTCCCATTTTATTAATATCTGCTTTGATTTATTTTAATAGTTGGGTGGGATTTTGCTGTTTTATTGATAGTTCACTTTTCTTATTTAAAAATTTATCAATAGAACTGGGTTTGAAATCGTAGAAGAGAACTTTGTCCACAATTAATTCCCAGTAAGTTTTTACATTTTAATAAGGCCATTTCCCAATTTTCCCACCAATTCCAAGGGAAAGAAAGGAAGAAGTTCTTATTAAAGAAGCAGAGCCTTGAGATGGGTGGTCTAAATAGAGTCTCTCTGCTTGTATACTGAGTCTTTGTTTGATTTTAGCCAAATCTCTTTGCCTAGCAAAGCAATAGATTAAGGCAAATGAACTGAGCAATGATTTGAAGTACTGACCACTTTTATCTAGGATGTATGTCTGCTTAAATTGTACACAAGATTTTATCCCCATTTTTGTGTCCTGATTGGATATACATGTTAGATTCTTTGGGAGCATCTAGATCTCCCAGCATTGATTAATTAATTCATTTATTCATCCAGTAAATATTTCCAATAAGCATTTACTGAATGTGGAGTGCTTTTAGACACTGTAATAGATTTTAGATGCAGCAGGGGATGTTATGATGTTTACAAGATGTGTGGTTTATGTATTATAGAAGTCAATATACATAAAAGTTTATATATAGGAAGAAGTGCTAAATGCTGTGAGAGAATCAGTGAATGTTCTAGGGAAAGATTGTACTTGCTTGAGACGGAGATTTGAAAGGACTCCCTAGATGTGGTATCTGATGGAGGTTTTGAATGATGAAGAGGATTTGGACATCCAGATACAAGCTTTTGGGCAATGGAGGCAGAGAGAGCAGTATGACCAAGTAATAGAGCCAGACACATGCAAGGCCTACTTTACTTCCTGCTTTACTTCCTGTTTCTGTTATGTGATCCTGTTTCTGTTATGTGATCTCTTTGCCTTCAGTATAAAGATGTTTTTAAAAGTAGAAGAGCAAGAAGGAAAACAAAAACTTAAAATGCGAAATGTCTTCACATTTATCAAGCAAAGAACAGTACATCTGAAGCTTTCCAAAATGAAGGGTCTGACAGCCTAGATTGGAACAACTCAGTATTGCACTGACCTCAAAATGCTCAGCTAAGATGATTAACAGTTCCTGTCTTGAGGGATGGATGAATGATTCCCTTCATGGCATCCAACCTCTCTAATAGGTATCCAAATTCTTTAGTCTATTGGATATGAGAGGCTTTCCTTGAAGAGGTAGCCAACTACACCAAACCTCAAAATCCTGAAATGAAACACACATACTGTAGTAGGCACTTTCCAAAATGGTACCTTGTCTATTCTAAGGCACTAGAACCAATCTATCCAACTATGCTTGGTGTTATTTCCTAGTACAGTATTTTCTGTGTGAGTCCTATTTCCCCCGATAAATTAAAGCATCCTTGAGAACACACTCTCCCCATTCACTCAACGTCTTGAAATATGATATTGATCAGAATCAGTACTCATCAATACTCATTTATCGATGATTTTTAAAAGAGAGCTATGGCCATGCTTCATTTTTTGGTGATGTTCTGTGTTTGTTTGCTTTTGCTTCATCCTAGAATGGTAGGTGCCTTAAGAATGAGCATCCAATGAATGTTTGTGAGTTGACTCAGGCTAAATCCTACTTTAACCTTAAGTCCAGTCTGCTCTAGGTAAAAACAGAACTCTCTTTTTATTTTTTGTGAACCCCTTCCAGAAATACAAAGCTGCCACCAGAAAAGATTATCCAATTTAATCAAACTTTAGTTTAAGTTAGCAAATATTGTGCATAAACCAATTAGCCAATTTGATATGACTAGGGCAGACGAGCCCTCTAAACTACCCATAAGGTCAACTGACCAGTATTAGCACTTGATTCAAGGCTTGGTCTGGGAGAAGTTAGGCATTGTGATGCCTCACATTAACCAGGCTGGCTCTGGGGAGAAGAATTGGTTCCTCTTACATGGATGGGACCAGCATCTTCTGTGGCATACAGCTCACACATACCCTAGGCTTTAAAACTCTAAATGAAGGTTGGACTTGGTTAGGGCCTAATGGGTTGTGTGCCCAAAGTAATTGGGACACCCATCCAGTGATTCTCCAGGGAAATCTTGGCTGACTCCCACTGCTCCCCAGAGGCCATCTGCTGCTTTTCTCAGAGAACTTGCTGCCAGCAGCCTGTCCTGGGAGCCTTGGCAGCCAAGAAACTCCCCTTCAGTCTAAATATCTTGGATAAAGGAAAATCCCAGCCATGGATGAAGTAGACTCTCCTCCCCCTTTGAATTTTGGGAACATTTTATCAACTTACTCTAAAGGAAGTTGTGTATGTCTTTTTGCCCTCAAAGGAAAAATTTCATTCAGAAGAATCCTCCCCAGAGAAGTGGGCATTGGTTGGGTGCAATCTACTCAGGAGAACTGGCAAGCATAGAGGGTCTTAAGCCTGCGTGTGTACTCAGAACCTGCCAGTTCTGTGACTCATGACATGGCAGAGGCTGAGTTGGCAGTGAAACACTTTCCCAACCAAATGTCTCCTGCCCTCACAATCGAATTCTCTACCCACTTCTGAGACAGTGAGGTCTCTGGAAGCACAAGCAGTCTCTTCCCCATTTAGTTACCTTTGTTCATTTGCAGATGTTTATATTTGTGGATGTATACGATGCATTTTAAACAGCATATGCCAAGTGTGAGCTTAACCATCACTGTCTTGTTTGATGAGAGAACCTTATTCTCGTGCATGATTGTAGCACTGTTTCACATTTGGAAAATTCTTTATTGAGGCTTCTCTTCAACTCTGGCTCTGATATTGGAATATAAGCAAAACTAAAGTTTGATTTGAATTCTAGAATGCTTCTCTTAAATCCAACGACTTTTTGACACAAACACTCTGATCATGGTAGAGTGACCCTGAGCCTTCCTTCCCCATTTCTATCCTCACGCTTGTGCTCATGCTGTTCTCCCAGCCTGGAGTTCCCTTCCTCCCCTTGACTAATCTATCCCCTTCCCACCCTTAGAGGCTTCCTTGAAGTACCTGATCCCAGTTTTCCATGACCCTTCCCTTTGTGGTATCATTATCAAGTTTGGAGGTTTGGGAAACCAAGTGCAAGACTGCCAGTTGGGCTAGGCCAGTCATGGTATGGTTATCTTAGTCATGAGAATAAATATGAGGTCAGAGTTCAGGTTGTCCAGCCAATCAGAGGACAATTTGTGGTTCAGTGTCTATACACATGGACTAAGAATAATGTTTAGTATGCTGGGCCACTCAGAGAGCAAAAGCAGCAGACTTTGACATAGGCAAAGAACTCTAGAACAAGAAGGTATTTAGAAATCAGCTTCCAGGACTTCCCTGGCAGTCCAGGGGTTAAGACTTCACGTTTCCAGTGCAGGGGACACGGGTTCGATCCCCGGTTGGGGAAGATCCCCCATGCTGCAAGGTGTGGTCAAAAAAACAAAAACAAAAACTTGTATCTAGAAATCAGCTTCCCCTTTACAGGAGATCCAGACGCCAGAGAAGTTAGATGGCATTCCGAAGATCACCAGATTTTGTAAGATGGAGCCAGGACCAGAGCCCAGGTAGTATGGGCTTCCAGAAATTTCATCAGTGTTTCATTCAGCTACACAGCAACAGGATATTTACAGAGTTTCTGACTCAATAAGCTTCAAGAATCAGCACTTTTAACAAATACCACAAGTGTGGCCGATGCGCAATAAATTTTGAAAATGGCCGATCTAGGTTTTCTGGTGAATTCTCATTGTTGCATCGTATGGGACGGACTATTTGACTTGTATTTACCATTTTTAATATTTTGTGTGCTGTATGTATGTGTGATACATACATACATACAAAAGACTAATTTTCTTTTATATATCAAGATTTGGGTGTTCAACTGGAACTTATCCTTTTTAAAATAGTTACTTTAAGAGATTCTGCAATTATCCCACTGGCTTCTATGGAACATATCTAAAAAAAATTACTCTCAGAGCCTGGGGCACTTTTATCATTCATGGATCCTTCTGTTTTTTCTTCTCTCTCCCCTCCTTCTCCTCCATAGGGGATTATCCTCTATCCTCGGTTAGCCTGATTGTTTCAAGTTGGAGTGATTTATGTTGTTCTACTTCCTGAAAACTGCAGGTTAAGTCTAAAGGCTTGATTAGCACAAGGTTAAACATTGTTAACAAGAAGACCTCATAGGTATTGCTGGATACTGCATATTACATCTCAGAACATCATTGAGCAGGACCCACCAATAATGATGCTAATTTAAGATGTCCAGAACTTTCCATTGTCAAGATTTCTCTTTTATTCTTTGCAATTAGCAAGTAGTCAATGGGATGGCACTTGACACCTTGAGACTAGCGTTTTCTCCTCACAACATTTTATCCAATGGTTTTGGCTCCCCATTGATGTTCCTCGTCTGAATCAATGCTTTCATGGGTGGGGCTTCAATTGCACAATGATGATTTAAAACATTTCTATCATCCCTTCTACTTTAATTAGTTGATATTCTTTTGTAAAGAGGAGCTTTCCCACAACAACTGGGAAAAAATTAAAATTTCTCCTTTAAAGATGTTAAAATGGTAAATTCTTTTTTTTTTTTTGAAAGAGAGAGAGATGTGTGAGAGAGGGTTTCTCTAAAGCTATGTCTCATTTAGATTTTCTATTCTTTAATTTTATTTATTTATTTATTTATTTATTTATGGCTGTGTAGGGTCTTCGTTTCTGTGCGAGGGCTTTCTCTAGTTGTGGCAAGTGGGGGCCACTCTTCATCATGGTGCGCGGGCCTCTCACTATCGCGGCCTCTCTTGTTGCGGAGCACAGGCTCCAGACGCGCAGGCTCAGCAGTTGTGGCTCACGGGCCCAGTTGCTCCGCAGCATGTGGGATCTTCCCAGACCAGGGCTCGAACCCGTGTCCCCTGCATTGGCAGACAGATTCTCAACCACTGCGCCACCAGGGAAGCCCAAAATGGTAAATTCTTTATGAGAAATATTCCAAGTAGACGAATCAACACACGTTTATCATGTTATTTTGAGTGGTGTTTCGAAGGAGTCAGCTCACTGGTGATCTGCAGTCGTGCATCTGTCCAAGCCAGTTATGTGCTTTGGTCAATGATCTGTACATTTCAAATTCTATTTAAGCCTTGACACCTTAGGTTAAAATGATGCAAAATTCATTAAAGATTACTGAGTCTACAATACCTGGTTTAAGAAGACTCTAATTATGTATTTAGTCAATTACTCTTGAAGATGACCAAGTTAATTCTGTGCATTTTAAGAAGTTTCTCAATTCAGTATTTATATAAATGGCCTGGAATGAGCAGAATATCAAGTAGTTAGTATACATTTTTAAATGCCCAAAATATCCATGTTTAGAAAGTTAATTATGTATTTATGTGCTATGGATGGGTGGGTAACTGATGGTCATTTTTATAAAGTTCACTGTTTTCTATCTTTGCAGAGGATTACTATGGTTTGTCATGAGCCACAGCGGTAGACCTGTGTCACATCTCCTTTTGCAGACACAGCAAAGGGTTCCTCTTTTTGTTCTGACTAGCATCTGATGAATTTCTTATTTGGGCTTCCCCTCCTTCAAGGAACTGAGGGAAATAAACCTACAGAAGCCAAGTGCTTGCTACAGGAAGTGTTATGCTTTCAACTCCCTGAATTCAACCCGGAAACAATAGAAACCCAGGATCAAGGCTGGCAAGTCTCTCTTCTAGATGAGGTTGTTAGAATTTGTAAGTAAGGCACATTCATGGAAATTAAAATGAGGCTGTCAGTTCAGATGGGAATACCCAAGACAGATTTTCTCACTTTCTGGATTCTCATCATTTATTGAAAATGGACTTCTTAGGAATTTATTATTTATTTAGTTTCAGATATCTCTATGGTCTTTCATCTAGAGGCATAATATTTTTTAGAAGATTTAAAATAGAAGATCTGTGAGTACTACAGGCTATTTTTTTTTAATGGGATCAATTAGCATCAGCTGCTAAAATCCTTGAGTGAAATAAGAGAAAAAATTATTTCTTGAGCTGATTATGTGCTCTGTGGTGTGCTGATACACTGATGATCAAATAATGAATATATTGATAGATAATGTTATTCATCAGAAGAAATCTGATCTTTAGAACACAACTGAAAATTATTCTTTACAGGACTGTTGGTTGACTTTAGGGATACAATAGAAGCCAAAAACCACAGTCCCCTTCAGGAACAGTTCTTGCCACAAAATTTTAATACATTTAATACATAATGACTCAATCAAAATTAATTTAACCGACATTTATTGAACTATCAATATATTGGTTATGACAGGCTAGGCAATGGCTACAGAAACAGACAACTCCAAAATCACCGTGGCTTAACCCAGTAAAAGTTGATGTCTTGCCTACAATGCGAGGTACTGTTCTCAATGTTTTACCTGTATTGTCTTCTTTAATCTTTTAAATGGTTTCTGAAGCAGACGGTGTCCTCATCACCCCCATTTTATGGGTAAGGAAACTGAAGGATGGAGAGATTAAATAATTTGCCCAAGATTGCACAGCTAGACAGTGGGGGAACTGGGCATTGAACTCAGCACTCTGACCCTAGAGCCTTCTCTCGTAACCTCTGCACTCTACTTTTTCCTGGTTTAGGCATGGGAACCAGTGAGCTGTTTGATGCGGGGGAAGGAAAACAGACACACCAAGAAAGTATAGGCAATTCGGCAAGCAGGGATAACACAGATATGCACACGGGTAGGTTGGAAACTTATCTCTGCTAGTTATTAGCTATGACCTTGACATTGCCTGTCTGGCTTTAATTTCATCATCTGGAAAATGAGAGCGAATAAAAGCCATTCCATTGCGTGTGTGGGTGCACGCACACGCCCATTCATGTACACGTGTGTACTCGTGGATATGAGAGAGACAGAGACAGAGAGAGAGAGAGCGTGCAAAAGCAGAAGGTCTGATACTTAATAAAGTTTTATTCCTTTGCAATGGTTTCTTTTCAGATTTCATGCAGGGCATTTTAATTGGCCTTTCCAGCTTTCAGATTATAGTTCTTGATACTTGTACGCCTCTCCTCATTTTCTCCTCACATTCCCCAAAGCAAGTTCCTTAAGTCACTGGGAGACCCAAATCAAGTCTGCTCTCTGAGAACGTGTGCTGTCACCGTGTATCACCGAAGTCCTCAGGAGTAATGATGGCATGAGGAATAATCTATCTATCTATATAAATATATATATCTTACAGAAAGGGAACTTACAAATATGGTTATTTCCTGCTGTGAAATAAAGACAAACTCAGTCTACAGGTATTCAGATACTTGGCCATTTCAGTGACAGGAAAAAAATCTCCAGGGAGGGATTGACATCGGAAACTCCCTTCTACTATTTCTGTCTCCAATGCCTGTTACTGAGATAGTTTTGACTTTTACAAGCCTGGTATTTGGACCGGAGACAGAGGCAGGCAGGGAACCCTCCACGTCCCCATGTTTGTAAGCCCCACACTCACTTGCCACTCAGGGATCCTCCTGACAAGGATTCCGGCTCCACCTCCTCTGCCTCCTCAGGGCTAATTATAGAGATTCGGAGTGCCGGCGAGGTGGACACGACTGCCTTAGGAGCTGAGTTTCTTTCTCAGCCATACAATCCTTGTTTATCCAGAGCCTCGAAATATAGGGCAGAAACCAGGCTTAGATGCCACTCGTTGTACGCAGGTGGACGTCTGGTAGGAGGCAGTAGGAGATATTCTTCCCCAGAGCCGTCTCCATGCAGAGAGCAGGCTGTTTGGGTCCTGACACTTTAGGAGGGAGGTTTCACTGGAAACTGGGTAATTGTGCCTATTGGGTGTATTCCTCAGATAAGAGAGCAGATCAGAGTACCATTCTGTTGTTCTCATTGTGTAAGTCAAAACTTTTAAAAAGTCTTCTCAGATCTAAGTATTTGGTGAGACCGTCATGAGGCTTTCCCTAATTTCTCTATCCCAGTTCCTCCACTGGCACTTCATCTGGTCCAAAGGCCAGTGATGGACACCTCCTATTGGTTGTACACTGATTCTTGCTGCCCTACGGGGAAGTATTCAGTTTGAAGAGCCTTAAACATGTTTTCAGGGGGGATGAGTTTGAGTGCAAGATAGATAAGTCAGTTTAAAACTGAAAGCTATGGGAGAGAAACTTAAATTTGGGGGAATAAACATACACTGGATGTCTCTGAATTGTATGCAATGTGCATAGTGAATATCACCCCACACCCAAACCTAGACAGGGAGGGACTGAATAGCTGTGGGTCTTTCCCTGTCACAATGATCTCTTTGAATAATGACTCTGGTGACAACTTTCTTTGCCAGTAAACTGAAATGCTGAAATAGCCTGGCACCAGGATATATGGCTTAGAAATAAATTTACTTTCTGCTTGGCTTGAACTGGAACTTGAAGAGAAGTCTGTGGAAAGGAGGGGAAACGGGGGGATGCCCCAGGTAGATATATGAGCAATGGGGGAAGCAGGAACCCTCAGGCCATTTCCTTAGTGATTAGTGTTTGTAGGAAGTAGTTGAAGGTAGATTTCAAAAAGTCGATGGGATTCAGGTTTGACTGATACGCCTAGAGATATAGGGTATCCCATGGGTTTGCACATTAGAATCCTCTTGGGAGATTAACAAAGATATCATTAGTTGGATCCAACTTCCATAGACATAAAGTCTGTGGGTGGGCAACCCAGGCATCTGAATTTTTTTAAGCACCCCATCATGCTAATGGTAGCCTGCATTGAGAACCAGTGTCATAAGCAAAGAGAAGCCAATCAACATGGGACCAGGGTTTATGTGTGTTGTAGTTTAGGGTGAACCTGCTGATCTCCAAGTGCTATGGCGTGTGAGGGACTGATGGGGCTTGTAGATGTTAGTGTGAACAATTTTTAAAATGTTATACTCGCAGTTTTTTTATTACTTGCAAGGAGGTGATTAGAGATGGCTCAGTATTTGAGCTTATGAATTGATTTTAAGAAATTAAATACCATGCATTTATGCATGCAAATACTTTCTATTATGAGGATGTTTGTTTATTGATGGGGCAGAGTCTCACAGCCATGGGAAGAAAAAGTGCTTAACTTGGCTCTAACCTGTTAAACTGGCTTGCTCTTTCTCTGATGTGTTTTTAGTACCACGCCTACCCATCCATCCTCATTTTCCTTTAGGAATTTGGTGTTGTGCCATGTGTCCAGGAAGGGTTCAGTAGATGTTAATTAACTTTGATTTCCAAGGAGGGAAATTCTACAGAGAATGCTGATCAGTTCCTTCTTTTTTGTGCTGGAGGTAAAACAAGGAAAATCGCAGCAGTAGAAAGTATCTGTTGAGTCTGAAGTGTGTGTGTGTGTGTGTAACCTGCTTCCATGAATAAGAAGAGAGGGTTGGGTCATAATTTGTGAGGTTAATGAATGATCTCCTGGATCTTAGCCTGCTTCTCCAGCCACCAGGGGCTGGAAAAGGAAGTCAGTTGAAGAGCAGCAGAGTAGATTTCTCAGTGTGCCGTCGGTTGTATGTTACACCTCTCACCTTCCCTTCGTGTCCTGACTTTTGAATCGGTAATTCAAATCTCCATTTCCTTAAATGACATTCATCCTTCTTTCCAATGCAATCTGGCTTTGTCGCCAGAATTGCAAATTATTTTCTTCCTTACCCAGTTGTTTCTTATTTTGGAACATGACATTGCAATCTATTGTCACCGAAGCTAAAGCCTGAAAGTCATCCTAATCTTCCTCTTCTTCACCTTCATTCCCACAGCGATTGCCAGTTCAAGGTCCTCTTTCTCCCATTGCCCTGCATCTAGCCTCTCCTACCTCCAATCTACCCCCTGATTCCTCTGTGCACGACTCATTTTCTCAAGCGCCTGTAGGAAGAACTTTCTTGAAATATCTATATGCTTTCTAATCCCATCAACACCTGTCTGCCCTTCCCTTGTTGGTCTTGCAGCAGTCATGACCCCATATTAGAGACTCAGCCCTGCTACATTCCCATACAGAAAAACCTCTTGTTAATGATCAGGACATCTGCAAACCCCACAAAGCAAAACTTAAAAAGTGGGACATCTGGAGGAGATGCAGCTGCTGTGGATGGAAAATCTCTGATTCCTCTACTAGAGTGGGGACGAGCAGAGACAGTTTGAGGTTTTCTCCCCACTGGGTATGTGACGAACTCCATTCATGGTGTGAGATTATTCAATAGTTCATTTGAATTCCTCTCCCAAGTTCATTTTTGCTGCCCCCAAGAAATTTTATTTCCCTCTAGGATCCTAGAAGAACCTTACCTTCTTCCTCTGGACTCCAATATGGTAGATTTAACTCAGCCATCTCTTCTCTTTTTTCTTTGTTTTTGTTTCTTTGTTTTTTATCATCATCTCAGGCTCAAGATTAATAAAATAATGGTGTGTATATAGAACTAAAAGTTGTCGGTTTTAGACCACATGGAGATACAGATTTAGGGATTATGCAGTGATTAGTAATTCTTTACTGCATGAGCATTCCATTTTTTTTTTTTTTTTTTTAGTTTATACACTTTATTCTTCTTAGCCATCCTCCAGAAAGGTCAAGAGTTAATTCGTTCTCTCCTAAATTGCTCTCTTAAACACAATCCATGCCCCATTCATGGAAGCAAAAAAGTTTTTCTCTTAGGCTGGTGTTTCCTCCTAAGGCTCTCCTATGCCTTAGTATCAGGGAGTTCATAAGATCAACACCCTTAGATTTTAATTTGGGGGATTCTGTAGGATTCTACAGCCCTAGAGAGCAGAGCAGAGGACATGGCTGTGTCTTTGTTTTTCCTCTCTCTTTTTTCAGGCATTTGTACATGGAAAACAACTAAGAAGAAAATCTGGGTATTAATGCCTATCTGCTGGCAACAGAACTGGGCAACCATTTTATTCAATTGAAAATTACTACTATTGGCCTTCAATGTATTCCTTCATCTTGGTGGGAATAAAGAAATCTGGTAAAGTATAAACATGTATATTTGTGGCCTGATTCATCCATTAAAATAGATTAGAACTTTGTACTCATGCCTTGAATCTTTGTTAGGGAGTTGGTGGCCTTCAGGACTGGACATGAAGAATAAGTATTTTCAAATATTCGTAACTGATGAGTGCAAAGAACTGCCTTTACATGTCCCGTGTGTTTTGATCAATTGCTTAAAGGTATGTGACTACCTGAATGACATAATGCTCTCCCCAAGACACAATTGGATTTTCCATGGACAACTGAGAAGTGGCAGTATCCACTGGTGCCTTCTGGGGGAATTGTTTGAGGTCAGAAGTCCAGCTCTCTTATGGTAGAGGCAAATAAAATTCTTTGTGGGGTTACAAAAATGTACTGAGGACAGGGATATGGGTGGATATATCTTGAAATCTATTCATGTGCTTTTATGCAGAAGTGGGTTTCTCCAGTGTTGCACCTGAGATGAAATCTCAAGCTGGTCTCAATTCAGTCTCCAACTCCCTGCCCTCTCCTCTAAATTGAGGTGTGACGGTACTGTCCTCTATGGAGTCAAGGTCTCACTTCCTTGAGGCTTACAAGTGTCCTAGACTTTTGAAGAGGGGGGCTGTTCCACGTAGGGGAATTTGGCTGAATAGGGCAGTCTGGAGGCCTCGGCATGTTCCACTGCTGTCCAAGTGCAGGCAGTTATGCACGAGATGTCCTTGAGGGACAGCTCGAGCAGCCCCCCTGGGGAAGCAACACTGGTGATGCTCACTCAACTGGAGACAATCAGAGGCGGCAGGATTAGCTCCCTCCAAGTTCCCCGGCTCTGGCCACCGGAGGTGCTCACTCACAGGCTGGGTTCCCTCTCCAGGTTGAGTCCCACTTCTCCAAGTGGTCCTTTAGGTTCAGGGAGCACCATTGGTCTCCTCACCGCCCACAAATTTTGTAGAATGCCTATCTGGGCAACACAGTGTTCTTTCTTCTACTTCTTTTTTTTTTTTTTTAATAAATTTATTTATTTTATTTGTTTATTTTTGGCTGCGTTGGATCTTCGTTGCTGTGCATAGGCTTTCTCTAGTTGTGGTGAGCGGAGGTTACTCTTTGTTGTGGTGCACGGACTTCTCATTGCGGTGGCTTCTCTTGTTGTGGAATAGGGGCTCTAGTCGCACGGACTTCAGTAGTTGTGGCTCGAGGGCTCAGTAGTTGTGGCGCACAGGCCTAGCTGTTCCGAGTCACGTGGGATCTTCCCGGACCAGGGCTCAAATCCATGTCCCCTGCATTGGCAGCAGATTCCTAACCACTGTGCCACCAGGGAAGCCCCTTCTACTTCTTTTCTATTCTCTTCTCAGTTTGTTTATGGATAAACTTTTGAGTTGCCCTATGGGTGTATTAACACTTCTAGATTGGACCCAATCATCTCATCCTTGTTATTTTATCATCATCTCAGAGAGACTCTAGATTGATGAAAGAATGTTGTATGGGACTAGTGAGTTATTGGTCTTAAGCCATGTGGGCGTTGGAGATAGTGATTCAGGGACTAGGCAGTAATTAGTAATTCTTTACTGTGTTCTCAACACATTCTGCCAGCTCTATCCGGGCTTTGCATTTTGATATGCAAAACCTTTTTCTCCTCTCAAAATCTTGGTTCTTAAAAATTAAAAGCAGTGACTTTCACGAATATTTTAGAAGTTGAAAGCTGAAATGGACTCTTTCATGTCGCTTTCTTACTACAAAAATCCTAATTCTCTCTGAAGCCGGGGGGACCTCTGATTGAGTTATCATTTCCATGCATAGGAATCTGTTCTGATTGCTCTGTGTCTTCTAACTCTTTCTAGCTTCTCAGTGTCTATAAGATAAAGTCCCAACTCCAAAGAGATTTAAAGGCATTCGTGGTCTGCATCACACTTCTTTCCAGCCTCATATCCTGCCTCCCTCCCAGGCTCCCTTTGCTGCAGTCATTTCCCAAAGATGCCTCACTTCTTCACAACATCACCCCTTTGTTCATGCTTATTCTCCACTATGGTACATTTCTGACCCTTCTCCATTTGGTGAGCTCTTACTTAGTCTTTAAGGTTCAAGTCCGATATTATTTCTCCTATGAAATATTTATGCATTCTCCATGTAGACTTAATCTCATCCCTCCGTCCTCTGAAAGCATACTATTTATCACAAAAGCATAGCATTTATCACATGATATAATAATTAACTACATCCTTCCTCACTATACTGTCAACTCCTGAGGCAGAGACTATATCTGATGAATCTTTGCAAGTGAGGTATCTACCATGGAGACTAGTAGAGAGTTGATTCTCCATAAAAGTTTGTTGAGCTAGGTACTAGAGAATTCTTTACAATAAAAATGTGTTTGGATTATGTTAATTTGGAATTTATGAGTTAGAGTGTTATTGCCATTTATAAGCAAACAACTAATATACTAATTAAAATTAATCCCTCTATTCATTAAAGCAGGTCCCTAATGCATTTCACTTGTCAGTGTTTTGTTAACCTAGAGTTACTGTATGCATTTGAAATTTGTTAGCTTAATTTGTTTAAAAACCCCATCATTTACAAATTGGTTACTCTTCTCATTAGTACAAATTTAAGAGATTTTAAGATATTCCCACCTGGAGATATGCCATTTCCAGACCTGTAATCAGTCATGAGGATCTCATGAAAACCCAGTAACTCTTCTGGCCACTGAACTGAGTTTCATTTGTAAGCTTTCTGAAGGAGAGGGACAGATTTTTGCCACCACATTCTGCAGAAATATTCCTGATTCATCATTTGGTTAAGTCATAATTCCCTTATGAAATGAATTACCAGTGTGTCCACTTGGGTGCCCAGCCCATCCTAGGGGACTTCAAGCCAATACCATCTGAGAGGACTTTGAAGCTGTCACTTAAGATTTGGATCTGCAGTGAGAAATCTTCCATTCCAAACATGGTCTGTATTTGGTTCAGACAAAGTATCTTTTTGGTCATGATTCTTCAGAAATGTTGCCCTCCAAGTGGCTGTTCATTTTCATCTAGTAGTTCCTCTGAGAAACAAATGATGAAAGAATGCGGGTTTTAATTCGTGACTTCAGGAATTGTCCTACTTCCTGAAGTCACACTATAGTGAAGACAATCAAAGACAACAGTGTAGTCATATAGGTCTACATCAGTCATGATCATTCTGCAAAGGGAGGAACCCTCCCCCTCCAAAGTTATGTGCTCTGCGCCAATGAAGGCGTGCTCTGCATGGGCAGTGAATGCCAAGTGATGGGAACAGATGTAATGGAATTATTCCAGCAGTATTTTTTCCATACTTTAAAAGTCATAGAGAATAAAAAGTAATAGGACTTCAACCTCCATTTTAGAATCAGCCTGATTATTTTAATTATAAGAGAAAAGCATTCAGTTCTATAAGTACCTAGGAGCCATGGTTCTGTTCTCTTCCAGTCACCATTTGCTATTCTTAGAAAGAGTATGAAAGAACCTTGAAGTTACTTCTGAGTTCCAACTGCTGGGGTAATTGATTTGATCTCCATGATTTCTAGATTCTAGACCTTAGCAAGCTTGGACTCTGAGACCTGATAGTTAAGTTTTTCCTTATTTGATGTCAAAGTTTCCAGACCCTTGGATGGTTATTGACCTTAGATAATCAGGGAAATGCTGACCTCTATCTTGACTTCCTGATTTCCTGAAACCTTTTCTCACCCTGTCCCACCTTGACTCACCGTGGCCCATTGTGATTCACTTTGATGTTTTGGCAAAGGCTGTGACATTAACCATCAGGGTGCTGATTTAGAACCTGGGCTTCCTTTCTAACTTGTTCCCAAATCTGACCCGTTCTTCTGATCTTCTCCTATCCTCTGGCACTTACGCTTGATGTGATGCTTTGTAAGTTGGCCGCCTCTGGAACAGACACAGAGGTAATGGCACATAACTATGATGAGCAGAGGCCTTTCTTAAGGTTGCGAATTTCAATGCAGGGAATCATATGTCTAGCTATAGCAGCACATTAAGGAACAGCAATGTCGCGAAGACATGATACTCACATTCATTTGTTGGTGGCAATTTTGTGTGTGAAACTAACTGCAAAATCTGACATTTTCTTTCAACCTCTCTATTTCACCACATCCTACTTTCAATTGCATCATAGTAGCACAACAAGTAAACTATTTAGATAAATTAAGTTTGTCCCTCAATCATAAAACATTGTTTAAGTATTTTTTTGATAGAAGCCTTTCTTTCATATATTATGCAAAGCCCTGTCTTCCTAAAGAGGGTATGTTAAATGAAATTTAAGTTGTTTTTTTTTTTTAAATTATTTATTTATTTATTTTTTGGCTGCATTGGGTCTTTGTTGCTGCGTGCGGGCTTTCTCTAGTTGCGGCGAGCGGGAGCTACTCTTTGTTGCGGTGTGCAGGCTTCTCGTTGCGGTGGCTTCTCTTGTTGTGGAGCATGGGCTCTAGGCGCATGGGCTTCAGTAGTTGTAGCATGCGGGTTTACAGTAGTGGCTCGCGGGCTCTAGAGTGCAGGCTCAGTAGTTGTGGCGCACGGGCTTAGTTGCTCCGCGGCATGTGGGATCTTCCCGGACCAGGGCTTGAACCCGTGTCCCCTGCATTGGCAGGTGGATTCTTAACCACTGTGCCACCAGGGAAGCCCTGAAATTTAAGTTTTTTAACAAAGATTCAAGTTCGTCATTTCAAATGCCTCTGATATAATTGTTGCTTAGTTTTTATTGCTTTTATGTTCCCTGAAACCTTCACAGACTCACTTTTCTGTTGCTGTGTAACAAATGTCCCCAAGCTGAGTGGCTTAAGACAATAATCATTTCACTATCTCTCATGATTTTGTGAGTTGACGGGGCTCAGCTGTGTGGTTCTTCTGCTCCATGTAATGTGATGGGGGCTGCATTCTGGGGGCTTGACTTGGCTGGACATCCAAGATAACTTCCTTCCATGGCTGGTGCTGGCTTTGCTGGGAAATCAGCTGGGGCTGTTGATCAGAGGGACTCTGTTCTTCTCCATGTGGTCTGTCTAGGCAATTTGGGCTTCTCACAGCATGTCCACTGAGTTTCAAGAGAGCAACCTAAAAGGTAGAAGTGAGAGCTGCAAATCTCTTAAGGCCCTGCTCCAAAGATACACAGTGTCACATCCATCAAATCCTATTGGTCAAAGTGAGTCACAAGGCCAATCCAAATTCAATTAAGGTGCCATCTTTGAGGACTTGTTATTAAAAATATCAAGCAAGTTTTCTTCTAGCAATAAAGCCCTAATTTCTGGAGGGATTACCCTAGTGGCTCAGACCTGGTTAGACTGTCTGTTGCTTCCAGTTTTAATCCCTGGTCCCTTGACTTGCTCTTTGTAGCTGAATACTACCGAGACATCTGATTCAGTCATTGGCCTCTGACCTTCTTGTCTAATGCATCTAGTTGACTACAAATTAGATGCTGCTCAGCTTCTTCCATGCTAACTGCCTAAACCATCCTTAGATATTTTCCCCTTTCCCTGTCTCTCTCAATGTCAACTCCCCACTTGCTGGGCCTCCTCTTATTCACTGAAAAATCTGATTTCTCCTCCTGGGATCTATTTGACTTGGATCCAAATATCAGTCTGAACTGACTCACTACTACCTGAGTTCCACTAATGCAAGAACTTTGCTTGGAGGCTGAACTTAGTTGCCTAGAACCTGTGTCTGCCTATGTAAGGGTGGTCACCATATCTGATTTGTTTCTAATGCAGTTTAATTCTGAAGACAATAAAATTGTTGGCCAGGCCATATTTGCTATTTATTTATTTATTTCAGAGTCCCCAGGTCCCCTCCCCAGGGCCCAGTTGGTCATTCTGAGATAGCTACATATGTTTATGTTCCTTCCTCTGTGGTAATATTCCCCTAGCACCTTATTTATGTTGACTCTGGTATGTCAGCTTGTAAAACCAAAGAATCTTTGCAGTAAAATAATCTTGCAAAGGTCAGTCATACCTTTAACACTGGTCCTCTTTCACCAATTTAGGAATATCCACCCTCTTAAAAAACGTTAGCATTCTATAACACAGGCTTCTGGGTCATGTCTATTCATCTTATTTCATTCTCTTCCAAAAGAAACAGAACACGGGTTGGCATAAGGTGGATGTAGAATGTTTATGTAATGACATAGTTATTTTAAGATGTCTGACTAGGAAGCAGCTTGTTGCTGCTAAAACGCTTAAAAGAACACCCCAAACTGCCAGGACAGACTATTAACAAAATGTCATTTGAGCATGCATGATGCCTATGTGTATACCTTTAATTATTGAAGTCACATTTATTAATAGATTTCTTTAATCTCGTATTCTGGACAGGTCCCAATTTCAATGAGTGAATTCTTCCTGTCTAAATTTTCCTAGTACCAGAGAGTGAAAGCAGAATAATACCCTAACCCTGATTTCCCATGGTCCACTCAGATAACCAATAAACATTTAATGGTGTACAAACTGAGTGTCCATTGATGAATATGTATTTTCTGCAATAGTGATTCCAAATAGTAGATAATGCATATTTATTGATTTGATTTGAATTCTAACCCAATTCAGTGGTAACTCATCTTGTAATTTATGGCATTGTACACTAATAATAGTACTATATTTTAAGTGTTAAGTATGTGTCAAACACTACTCCAAGTCTTTTACATGTATTATCACTTTTGATCCTCACGACAAACCCATGAGGTAGGTTAGGTACCATTATTATCCTTCCTTTATAGACAAGAAAACTGAGGCACAGGGGATTAACTAACTGTATCGTGTAGCATTGACAATGCCTCTGTCTTACCAAAATGTAATTCAACAACAAAAAACTCAGCATAAATCTCATAGGTGTCTCATCATAAGCAACTTTATTATTCTGTTCTGGTACCTAGAGAGATGTGGGTTTGAAGAAGCAGGAATGAAAAGGGCAGGGCAGGAGACATGGCCGAAGTTTACAAACTCTTCTTGTGAACTCTTTCTGTAGAGGATAGAGGCTCATAAACTTATATGAGTGTGTATGTGTGATACATACACACACATATATATATATTTTTTAACACCATACACTTGCAAGTGTGTATAAGTATTATGAATGGGCCAAAAATTCTTGCCCAAAATAGGAAAATCTTTAAAGATTATAAAACATTTCTTTTTTTTTTTTTTTATAAAACATTTCTTAAATAAAGGACGCTTGCTCTAATTAATCAAATGAAGAATTATAAGGGCTTGTATTCAAATCTAATGAGAATCATTTAAAAGGCCTTGAGAAACCATCAGATCTTGGTTTGTGCCACCATTAAGCCAGCCAGGCTGTATCTATGGTCTCTTTAACTCTGACATTTTTGTGAATGTATAACTATGAGGAAAAGTGAGAAGAACAGCATACGTACCATCTTTGCCTGCAGAGGATGTGTTTATCTTATTTGTCCGAAGCAGATTTTATGACTTTGGTGGCTTTGGAGAGCTCTAAATATTTCTTCCACTATGGGAAAAGCCGAAAAAGTTATACTTTTGGCTACCCTCTGTTTCTATATGGGACACCTGCCAATCTATTTATATATATATGGAGACATCTTTTTAATCTGTGTGTGGACTGTGTTCCAAGTAGCATCCTTTGCTACCCCTGCTCCTTGACTACTTGCAGGTCCTGGAGCCGCCCGCCCCCATCCCCCCATATTTAGGTACTTCTTTACTGTCATCGTCTGCACAGTGGCCTTGTTGTCACAGCCCAGCAAGCCCTGGGTCTGGATCCCCTTCCAGTGCCACATGTGAGTGGATTATTTTGCCTTAAAGATTATTCCCATAAAGATTATTCCCATAAAATGCCATTTCCATGGCTGGGGAAAGGGGAGAGATTTCCGAGTTAACTGTATCTTCTACGTTCTTTCTCCTATTCAAGGTTCTTGGTAGAAATTCAGTTGATTTGATTCATCTGCTTCTGAGAAGGAAGAGAAGGCCAATATATCTGTGCTATTTGCTTTGGCAATATTAGGTGTTAGTATTGTTGTTTAGCTTAAAAGTCCCCCAAAACATTAATGCCAAATTGTCAGGACATAAAAGCCTTAGAGAATGATTACATTCAGACACCAATAAATCCTCATAGATGCTCAAAATAATAATATTGTAAAGTAGATCATAGTCTCAAATTTTTTCCTGGGCTTCCAAAGCAAAACTTCTCCAAGTCCTTTTCAAACCCTGCTTTCAAAACTTTGACCCACCCTCTGGAATCTCTTGGATTAAACAGAAAATAAACAACCCAGGGTAAAATCACACACACTGGACTCCAAGTGCTTTCTGTGAGCAAGGCTTGATTCTATTGGATTGCTAGCAAGATGACTAGAGTTCTTTTGTACTTTAAAAATAAACAAATATGTTTCATAGAAGCAAAAGATCTGGAAGCACTGTTAGAAGTATTGAAGTCTAGCCTAGTGAAAGCAGTTAGAGGTCAGCTGAAGGTTGGCTTGTCTTTCCTAGGACATTTTTCTAGGCTGGGAGCCGCCCAAAGAGGAAAGCACAATTCCATATTTGCTTTTGGGACACAGATGGACAGCATACAAGCTATGCATCTTTGTTAGCAGCCAATGTGATGCAGCTGGAAGGGGAGCAGGAAAAGACTGTCATCAGGTTTCATCACCTGTCCTAGGACAAGGTGTATGACTCTGCCTCAAGCGCATGGCTTGGGCAGGGATGTCAGAGATGGATGAACATCATTACGTGAGTGTGTGGTCAGTGCTCCCGATATGGAAGCCTCATCTCTTTCTCTCGATTTGCTGAGGGCATTCATCAAGACCTCGGTGGGGAAAACTGCCGCTGTTGACCCCAAACACCCTCATTACTGGTGTTGTTTCCTGTTGTTGAGCATGTTCTGCAATTCACATTGTATTGTTTTAGCTGAGGCAGGGCCAGGCTTGACAAAATGTGAGTTTTTCATTAGTGGTCTCATTGTCCTACCCTTCCTGTTCTGATAAAGAGGCTGATCCAGAGGCACATATCTGACTGCTCTATAGATGCCCATCTCCCACTGGTATACCCCTGCATGTTAATGGTACAGAAGCAGTGGGCAGCAAGGGTTACCCCTGGCCTCTTGCAGCTGTCCCCCTGAATTGGCTCTCCCCTTACCACCTTCTGACAGCACTCACTTAGGTGGGAGTGAGTGTACTGAGCACATTGCCAGGACATGTATGGGGCTTACCCAGTACATATTATAAAGTTTACAGGGTTTGTGTTCTTTTTTGTTTTTGTTTCTCCCATCCTCCTTTTGTGGAACCTTTCACGCTGGGCCCACAAAGTTTTGCTAATAACAAATGAAATCTTAAAGAAAACCCATCTCTTGTGTGAGTAGGAGGGGAATTTATTTTGAAACTTATAGTTCATTTTCAGGAGTATTTAGTCCATTTTCAGGTGCATTTGGCCCAAATTGTCGTCCATTTTTCAGTACTATTTAGTCCATTTTCAGGCAGAATTAGTCGAAATTTTAGTCCAACTTCAGGAGTATTTAGTCCAAATTTTAGTCCATTTTTAGGAGTATTTATATTTTTAAGGAAGCTATCTGGAAAGGGCAATGCTTATTGCAAATGATCATTCAGTAATAATCAAATTCTGGGTATTACCAAGGAAATACATTTATTCAGGGATGGACCCCACCCATGTTAGATGGATGACTGTCTTTTTTAAAATCCAATATGGCACATAGGACTGGAAAGTGTCTTCTGCCAGTTTTGTTTTCAAGTCTGCTTTTTATCTACCCTTCACAGCCATATTTCTGTTCTACTTAACAAACAAACAATCCCCCCAAATCCCCAAAAAACCCAAAAAGCAAAACACACTGGAAGCCAATAATTGTACGGGGGGTCCAGGAAGCCAAGAAGTGAAACTATTGAAGAAAGATATTAAGTGGCTAAAGCATGAGGGTGGCTTGTGTTTATTTAGGGACGGTCTGGATGCTTTACACCTGGAGCAGAAAGCATTCAATTAATAGGACTTGTCCAAATGATGAAAAAAATTTATAATGTGGCCCTAACTCCACTTTCCTGATGAGGAAAAATTTAACAGAACTTATCCCTAAGGGCTTACCTTTCAGCTATTTGTACCACTTATTTCATTTAAAAACTTCCAAGGGATGCAAAAAAAAAGACATGATCTATTTCAAAAAGTGTAATTTACACTCTCAAGGTATCCCATATTAGCTAGCACTTTGGCAAAAAATAAGCAGACCAGTAAGAAAGGAGATGACAGTGAAAAAAGAGTGAGTGTGGGCATAGATAGTAAATGGGTCAGGTTAAAATTAAATTAATTCACTGTCTTTATGCTCTATGTTAAACCAGAAATCCATGAAAGTTAGATGCACAGAAATAATGTTCAATGTCTTTCATTCAAAGTTTACAGAGTATTTTTTCTGGTTAAAGATGTTAAACTTAATATGTGGAATTTTTTGAAAGGAAAAAAGACTGAGCTTAAGATAAATGTTTCTTTTGTTTTTTCTGATTATGAAATAATACATGTGTTTTATAAAAAACAGTAATTACAATATAAAAAAACAAAATGACAATAATCTCACTACCAAGAAATAAGAACTGCTAATATTTTTGATATATTTCCTTCTAAACATTTTCTTGCATGCATGTGCACATAAAAACACACACATATATGTTTCACAGAATTAAATATTACTGTATTTCGTTTTGAAGTCTTTTTTGAATATAATTAGAATATTAGAATATATTAAATAATTAGAATATCCCCATACCATTTTACATATTCTTTAAACAAGAGTCCACTTAATGTTCTTTTATTACACATTGAGATCAGTCCTTATTTTTTTAATACCATAATAAAAGCTATGATGAACATCCTAGTGCAACAATTGTTGTACATTTATTTATTACATTATTGGACTTTTAAAAAAATATATTCTGTGCAACATCAATTTTATCTTTTTCTGATTTAGGGTGTATGTTTTTCTTATTATGTTGTAATTGTTCTTTATACATTTATGATATCAACCTTTGGTTAATATTTGTTTCAAATGTTTCCCCAATTTGTCATGTATCTTTTACATTTTGATGCTTTTATTGACATACAGAATTTGTGCCAAATTTATTGATTTTTCTTTTAGTCTTTCTTCCATTGCTTTTAAGTTTTGAAAGTCATCACTCCAAGATCAATAAAATATTCACCTACATTTCCTCCTCATTTTGAAAATTATGCATGAACTTGTTGCTTACTGTTTTTAAAAAGACAATGGAGAAATATAATATAAAAACAGAGGTGCTTTTGTTTCCCACCCCCTCCCTTCTATCAATCCTGATCCACAGACACTCCTCCAATTTTTGATGATTTTACTTTTTATGTTTCATTAATTAACATCAGCTGGAATTTATTTTGTTGTGTGGTCTGAGGTGAAAACCTTATTTGAAAATTTTTTTGTTCTTCCAGATAATGAGCCAATTTTCCCAACACCATTGTTGAATAATTCATTCCTTCCTTCTTGGCTTGTGAAGGCCCATATTTTTTGAGTTACAAAGACAGGAAACTCACAATGACATTATGCAACAGAAATAACCTGCCTTTAGTGCTTGAATACATGACTAGCTAAGCACGTGGTTGCTTATACAGCTACACTCTGTATAGAGGCAGACCATGTCGCTGTAGGGCAAGCAATTGGATTGTCCATTTTTAACAGAATGTTCTAATTTGCTGAACCACACAAGTCTTTCATTTTTCAGTTCAGTTCAGTTCAATTCAACTGACTTAATTTCAACCAGTGTTTATTAAATGCCTATTATATGCATTCACTGTAGTATGTGAATTATGGTTGATCCAGTTTTGGATTTCAACCCAGCCCATTAGTAACTTGTCTAATAACTCAGGCAAAAGCCAAATAAAATTCCCCAGACAATTCTGGAAGAAAAGGAGGAGGCTTTGCTGAAATAATTTTAAATGACAATCTCTAGGATTTGAACTGATAGCTTTTAGGGCTGCAGGGTGCCTTCGTGTTCTCATCTCAAAAACCAACAATGACAAATTGTCCAAGTCATCTGGATTATTCCAGGGGAGCAGACTGAAAGCTTATAAGCACTATTGAGCTAAATAAATAAATAAAGCAACATATGTAAGTCAAGGAGACACATTCCTTTCCCCATTTAAAAACATAGGAAGACAAAGATGCCTGCTATGCTTGGATAACCACCATAGTTCATCAAGTACAGAGGAGCGGGCAGAAACAACATTCTTATCACAGATGCCACATGAATATCTAAAATAATCATGTCCGCAAATATTCTATTTTATTTGTATTTCTATTGCTTATCTTTTCTTTTCATCATGTTAGTATTCATCTTTTCATAGAGTGGTATAAAAACAACTTGATGAGATTATATATTTTTTTGGTTCCTATTAGAGAAAACAAAATTATTCACATGATCCCATTAGAGTATGACAGAAAACTGCTGACAGGATGGAAATGTAACAAAGGTGTGTTTCTTCTGTTTGTAGTTACACTGCCTTTTTCCTTTATCACTCCTGACATGTTGCCTATCACACCAGGCAGAGTACAGGAGACTGGGCAATGTTATCTGAAAACTTCATTCCTCCAGGGAGCTTAGGAGCACCTGCTAATTGCCCGACACCACTGCGTTTGCCTTCACCCACTTCCTCCTGGGATCTCCATGGGGCAAAAGTTCCCACAATCCACATGATGATTTTTTTCAGTTTACTCAACAACATCATTGTTTTTAAATTTAGTTACAAGAGTATTTTTTAAACACAATGTATTTTTACTACCTAATATTCAGCATGATTGCAACTTTATGTTTATTTGTGTGAATAGTGTCAGTTTGATTGTGTAAATTCAGTATGGAGAATTTTGTGTATTCTGGTGTTTAAAACAGTGCCCCTAATGGGAACTCAATAATTATTTATTGACTGAATGTTGAATGAACCAATTATAGGAAAGACATTTTGCTGGAGATAGGGAGACACAAAGATGTGTGACATATTGTTTCTATTCTCAAAGTACTTACAGTAGAACTGGGAGCCATGACAGACACAAAATGAAATAGGAGGAGAAGCCAATAATACAAGAGATGTCTTTCAAAAGCATACAAAGTATCCAATTAAAGGTACCACAGTCTGTGCTTGTATCAGAGACAGTGTTTAACAAATGAAACACTCCTACACATTTTTTATCTCCCCTCATAGTTAACAGGACCAAGCCAGTAGTGCTAGCTCCATTCCATGGAATGTGAATGCAGTTTTGTGTGGGTCTTCAGGGTGGAGGCCAGTATGACCCTTCCATCTTGCTCTTCCTCTGCTGGGGCAAACTTAGAGACCATGGCATAACTATGATATGCAAGCATCCTGGATCCCTGAGTCACCACTTGGAGGACTCACAGGACTTGGTGCCCTGTGAAGTCACTCAATCCACCACATCCTATGATGTGAACCAGAGATAAACCTTTATATTAAGCCATTGATTTGCTTGTGTGACAGCTAGAGTAAAATATCCTAATAAAATATCATTTTCAGGAGGTTGGAAGGTCATAGAAGGCTTCTGAAAGTAGTGGATTAAGGCTGGACTTTACTCAGTGTTTAAAAATTGCTAAAATTAAGGAAGATCCAATGGCTTTTTTTTTTTTTTTGGAGAAATAGAAAAAAATCCATCTTAAATTTCATATGGAATCTGAAGGGACCCTGAATAGCCAAAACAATCTAAAAAGAAGGACAAAGCTGTATTTCTCACATTTCCTGATTTCAAAACTTAATTCAAAGCTAGAGTAATCAAAACAGTATGGTAGTGGCATAAAGACAGACATAGACATCAATGAAATAAAACTGAGAACCCACAAATATACTCTCACGTATGTGCTCAAATGATTTTTGACAAGGATGCCACAATGATTCAGTGGGGAAAAAACTGTCTTTTCAACAAATGGTGCTGGCAAAAGTAAATATCCACATGCAAAAGAATGAAATCAGTCCCTTACCCTGCATCATATACAAAAATGGATGTAAAATGGGTCAAAGACCTAAATGTTAAGAGCTAAAACTATAAAACTTAGAAGAAAAAATATGAGAAAAGTGTTATGACATTGCATTTGGCAATGATTCCTTAGATATGACAGTAAAAGCACAGGCAACAAGGAAAATAATAAATTGGACTGTATAACAATTTTAAAACGTCTATACATCAAAGGAAGCTATCAACAGAGTGAAAGGACAACTTACAAAGTGGGAGAAAACATTTGCAAATCATATATCTGATTAGGCATTAATATCCGGAGTACATAAAGAACTCATACAAGTAACAAAAAAACACATACACACACACATAACAACAACAGCAACCCATTAAAAAATGGGCAAAAGATTTGAACAGACACTTCTCCAACAAAGTTGTACAAATGGCCAATAAGTACATGAAAAGATGCTTAACACCACTACTCATTAGGGAAATGCAAATCAAAACCACAGTAAGATATCCCCTGACACCCATTAGGATGGATACCATTCAAGAACGAAAAACAGAAAATAACAGTGTAGACAAGAATGTGGATAAATTCTATCCCTTCTCCAGTTTGTGGGAATGAAAAATGGTGTAGCTGCTATTGGAAACATATGGAGTTTCCTCAGAAAAATTAAAAATGGAACTACTATATGATCCAACAATTCCACTTCTGGGTATATACCCCCAAACTATTAAAAGCAGGGTCTCGAAGAGATATTTGTATACCTATGTTCATAGCAACATTATTCACAATAGCCAAGAGTTGGGGGTAGCACAAATGTCCATTGACAGGTAAATGGATAAACACAATGTGGTCTCTACACACAATGGAATATTATTCAGCCTTCAAAAGGAAGGAAATTCTGACACATGCTACAACATGGATGAAACTTGAGGCTATTATGCTAAGTGAAATAAGCTAGTTACAAAATACTGTATGATTCCACTTATATGAGGTATTTAGAATAGTCAGATTCAGAAACAGAAAGTAGAATGGTGATTGCTAGCATTAAGGGTAGAAGGAAATGTGGCATAGTTTTTCGATGGGTACAGAGTTTCAGTTTTGCAAGATGAAAAGACTTCTCGACATGTGTTGTACAACAATGTGAATGTACTTAACACTATTGAATTGTACACTTAAAAATGGTTAATGATAAATTGTATGTGTATCTTACCCAATTAAAAATTTTAAAATTAAGACAATAAATACAGATGGCAAATAAGCATATGAAAAGATGCTCCATATTATATATAATCAGGGAAATGCATATTAAAATAGTAGTGAGATACTACAACACTCCTATTAGAATGGACCAAATCTGGAACACTGACAACACCAAATGCTGGCAAAGATGCGGAGCAACAGGAACTCTCATTCACTGCTGATGGGAATGCAAATTTGTACAGCCACTTTGGAACACAGTTTGGCGGTTTCTTACAAAATTAAACATACTCTTACCATACGATCCAGCAATCTCCCTCCTTGGTATTTACACAAAAGAGTTGAAAACTTATGTCCACACAAAAATTTGCACATGGATGTTTATAGCAGTTTTATTCATAATTGCCTAAACTTGGAAGCAACCAAGATGTACTTCAGTAGGTGAGTGGATAAATAAACTGTAGTACATTCAGACAATGGAATATTATTCAGTGCTAAAAAGAAATGAGCTATCAAGCCATGAAAGTGTATAGAGGAAACTTAAATGCATATTACTAAGTGAAAGAAGCCAATCTGAAAAGGCTTCTAGTAGGTGTGATTCCTACTATATGACATTCTGGAAAAGGCAAAACTATGGAGTGAGTAAAATGATCAGTGATTGTCAAGGACTGGGGTGGGGACAAGTGAATAGGGGGAGCTCAGAGGATTTTTACGGCAATGAAAATACTCTTACAATACTATAATGATGGGACTTCCCTGGTGGCGCAGTGGTTAAGAACCCGCCTGCCAGTGCAGGGGACACGGGTTCTAGTCCTGGTCCAGGAAGATCCCACATGCTGCGGAGCAACTAAACCTGTGAGCCACAGCTAGTGAGCCTGCGCTCTAGAGCCCGCAAGCCACAAATACTGAAGCCTAGAGCCCATGCTCTGCAACAAGAGAAGCCACAGTAGTGCAACGAAGAGTAGCAGCCCCTGCTTGCTGCAACTAGAGAAAGCCCGCGCGCAGCAATGAAGACCCAATGCAGCCAAAAATAAATAAATAAAAAATAAATAAAAATTTTAAAATACTATAATGATGGATATATACCATTATACACTTAGCTAAACCCATAGAAAATACAACACCAAAAGTGAACCCTAAGGTAAACTATGGACTTTGGGTGATTACGATTTGACAACATAGGTTCATCAGTTGTACCAAATATACCCTCTAGTGAGTGATGCTGATAATAGGGAGGCTGTGTATATTGGGGTCATGGGATATATGGGAGCTCTCTGTACTTCCCTCTCAATTTTGCTGTGAACTTAGCACTGCTCTAAACAAATAAAGTCTTAAGAAAAAATTAAGGGGATGAGTTTTATTTCTTCCTATGTTTCATATATGAAATTAATTTTAGCAGAGAGAGGAAAAGAAATCTTTCTATTCCTGGGGCTTCCCTGGTGGCGCAGTGGTTGAGAAGCTGCCTGCCAATGCAGGGGACACGGGTTCGAGCCCTGGTCTGGGAAGATCCCACATGCCGCGGAGCAACTGGGCCCGTGAGCCACAATTACTGAGCCTGCGCGTCTGGAGCCTGTGCTCCACAACAAGAGAGGCCGCGATAGTGAGAGGCCCGCGCACCGCGATGAAGACTGGCCCCCGCTCGCCACAACTAGAGAAAGCCCTCGCACAGAAACGAAGACACAACACAACCATAAATTAATTAATTAATTAAAAAAAAAAAAAAGAAATCTTTCTATTCCTAAGAAAAGAGGCTCTCTGGATACATACTAGTCGCACTTGCAGTTCACTGCTGAATTTGGATAACTCTAGCCTGTAAACATTGTATTGGGTTGGCCAAAAGTTTCGTTTGTTTTTTTCCATAAGTTGGCTCTTGTAGCACTCAGTTGTCTTTAACTTCATTCGAAACAATTTTGTTTGATTGTATGTGACAGCTGTCATATCAGCATGCATTTAAAAAACGACTTATCAAAATTGGTGAATTTTTGTGTAGCCATTTTAATATTGAAGATGGAAGAAAAAAACAACATTTTCAGCATATTATGCTTTATTATTTCTAGAAAGGTAAAACACAACTGAAATGCAAAAAAAGATTTGTGCAGTGTATGGAGAAGGTACTGTGACTGATAGAACGTGTCAAAAGTGGTTTGCGAAGTTTCATGATGGAGATTTCTTGCTGCACGGTGCTCCATGGTCGGATAGACCAGTTGAAGTTGATAGCAATCAAATTGAGACATTAATTGAGAACAATCAATGTTATACCACACGGGAGACAGCAGACATACCCAAAATACCCAAATCAAGCGTCGAAAATCATTTACACCAACTTGCTTATGTTAATCGCTTTGATGTTTGGGTTCCACATAAGTTAAGCAAAAAAAACCTTCTTGACCGTATTTCTGAATGTGATTCTCTACTTAAATGTAATGAAAACATTCTGTTTTTAAAAGAAATTGTGATAGGAGATGAAAAGTGGATACTGTACAACAATGTAGACTGGAAGAGATCATGGGGCAAGTGAAATGAACCACCACCGACCACACCAAAGGACAGCCTTCATCTAAAGAAGGTGATATTGTGTATATGGTGGGATTGGAAGGGAGTCCTCTATTATGAGCTTCTTCCAGAAAACGAAATGATTAATTCCAACAAGTACTGCTCCCGGTTAGACCAACTGAAAGCAGCACTCAACGAAAAGCGACCAGAATTAGTCAACAGAAAACACATAACCTTCCATCAGGATAATGCAAGACCGCATGTCTCTTTGATGACCAGGCAAAAACTGTTACAGCTTGGCTGGGAAGTTCTGATTCATCCACCGTATTCATCAGATATTGCACCTTCAGATTTCCATTTATTTAGGTCCTTACAAAATTCTCTTAATAGGAAAAAATTCAATTCCCTGGAAGACTGTAAAAGGCACCTGGGACAGTTCTTTGCCCAAAAAGATAAAATGTTTTGGGAAGATGGAATTATAAAGTTGCCTGGAAAATGGCAGAAGGTAGTGGAACAAAAGGGTGAATACGTTGTTCAATAAAGTTCTTGGTGAAAATGAAAAATGTGTCTTACTTTTACTTAAAAACCAAAGGCACTTTTTGGCCAACCCATAGCTTGTTAGTAACCTTTAGTCAGTGGAACAATGACAAACAAAGGCTCTAAGGCTCATGCTATCAAGAAACTTATCTGAATTCTCCATTGTGCTATGTGCTCATGCTTTTAATAAACAAGGTCCCATCAACGAGAACTAGAGGAGATCTGAGTTCTCACAATGGTGCCACTCCTAAGGCCATATGTGCCTGCCCATTCCTGACCTCAAGCTCCTCACTTCTAAGTAAAGGTAGTGAGCTCATTCTTGTTGCTATGTTCCTTCACAGCATAACTGGCTCATACTTGCTGCAAAGATATATATTTCTCTATATGTGTTTGTGGGGCACTGTTTCTATTTTATTATTATATTATCATCATTACTTGTTTTCTAAATTATCAATATTCAAACACTTTTAAATTTTGGAATGAATAAAATTCTATCAGTGAGAATCCAAAGAGAGACCAAGACAGGTATAGAAATGGAGGGAATTTAATAAATGGGATTCACTATAAAGTAGTTGGAAGAACTGAAAATAGTGAGTTGCTGCTGCTCTTAGGGTGATAGGGTAAGGGGAAGAGATGGAGGTCCAGATAGCCAACATGTGGGAGCTGGAACCATGGAGAATGTCTTGTGGGAGCTGGGACCATGCCAGGAGCTGGAATGACACAGGAGCTGCTGGAGGACCTCCTGAGGTGTCATGAAGTGGACTTCTTCCCTCCTCCCACCCTCCAGTTTCCACCAGTGCTGCCATTGACATAACCTTAATGGAAGTCAACGAACAAGGGACCTGGGAAACGTAACTTACAGAGACCAGCTCTCCAGAGAGCCAAAAAGGAGAAGGATGGAAGGTGGACCTAAGAGCCACAGAAAAATGACCAGTACAAATATAAAACCTCAAATACATGTCTACATATCAAGGCTACAGTGAGGTACACCACTTCCCCTATAGATGAGTAATTATTTGGGACAGGGATTGGAGGTCATTGGAAGACTTTTTGGCAAATACTTAAGGTGTGTGTCCTTTGACCCCCAAACCTCTTCACATGGTCGGATCAATTGTTCTTGGGTGAGATTGTGGAAATGCAAGAACACTGAGAACTTCAGAACCACAAATTAATTGGGGTTGAAGTAGGGGACAGGAGGGCAACCCCCTAAAGGAAACGGTCCTCAGTGTAGAAACATTTTATTTGGGACACAAGATGCTAGATTCAGAAGTGGAAACCTCTCAGTGTCCTCGGAGAATGAAAACACCCTGACAATCAGAGCCTTTCCTTCAGCCAGCAATAAACTCTTTTCTTAGAAGACAGAAGCTGTAAGACACGTCTTCCTGTTCTCCATGGATGAGTTTTCTGGTGGGACACTCTGAACCTCTTAAAAAATTCAGATCAAGTTTTCTCAGCTTTCATGACGTGATTTCAATCACATGATCTGTGAAAAACACACCAACTCAACAAAGCAACGTAAAAGCTTTTGAAGTTGACTGGAAGTGTTGTGGTTGCTTTTGTCTGTGAATGAAAAAAATGAAAGAATTGGACATTAGGCTCTTATCTCAGAGGAAACAAAGGAGAAGAAAGTGAAAAACTGAATATTCAGAGGGAGGCATGGAATTAGGCCACCTTTCATAATATTAGTGGAAATTGTTAAATCTTTATAAATCTTTCTTCAGAAACTGCCCCATCTGAATCATGTGGGCAACTTTTAGTCCAATGGGTCTCCTCTCTGGATGTCCTCAAGCCCTAGTCCATCAAAGACTTTAGTTTTCCTCCTTATAATTTTGCCTCTTATTAATTCTAGAGATTAGTGGAAAAGAGAAAATGTCTGTTTCCTATGTGGTAAGATTTCTAAGGAATAATACCAACACTTCTGATAATGCCCCACTCTGCTCTGTGTGTGTGTGTGTGTGTGTGTGTGTGTGTGTGTGTGTGTAGGTTAGTGAGAGCTACAAAATAGACATAGAACTTAGGAATTTCTTTCAGAAGTGTCACACGGTAACCATCCAGCCCCATCCAGGCTGCCCCAAGAACTTCAAGAGACCGTCCAATTGAGTCTTAGATCACATATAACCTGGAAAAGCATTTCGACCTCAGAATAATTTTAGGTCAAATGAGGCCTGGGGAGCTGCAGCTTAATTTGAGCCATTGCAGCAGGGAAACAACAAAAGACTTTTAGATATTTGGTGGCACTGGTCCCACCAGAAAGTAATATTTAGCACTCTGGGTCAATTCAATATTTAATTATATCAGTTAAGCAGGGAACTCATCTAATACAGGCTTTGTCTAAACGCTCTTTCTATATTTAACTCTGCATGCCATGAACTTGCTAGATAGGAAATTCTGAGTTTAATAATATTTCAAACCTTCTTAATAGAAGCACCACCTATACCTTGACTTGTGTTCTAAGAAACAGAAGCGCTCTCTCTAGACGTCTTGGTGGGAGTTGAGCTGAGCTGCCCGGGGTCTGGACACAGGCGATGCTCTGTGGGGATGAGAATGGTAACTGCCAGCGAGTGGTTGTGAAGGAGATGAGGCTCACAGGTACACGGGTAATTAGCCTGTGTACCTCTCCTCATCTTTAGGGAGGCAGAGTGGGAGCAAAGGTTCTATTGTAATTCACTGTCTCTGAGCTGCGCTCACCACTGTCGCTGTGAGGAGCCTTTCCCTTTTCCACCTTTAAGTCTGCTCACAATGTTCATTGTAATCCAATTTCCCTTGCAGGGGAAGAGGAACACAACTCCCCAGGGATGCCCCAGTTTCCCGATTCCCTTTGGGTATCTTCCTGCTTCATCCTCACCTCAAATCTGCCAGAGACTTGATCGGGACTTTAAAGTTTTAGGTTTTTTTTTTTATTCCCAGACAGGCAAAACCTTATCAGTCGGTTGGAATATGGCTGTAAAACCTTGTTTTGAATGGGTGTGTTCTGTCAGATTGATTGGGAATTTCTGCCTAGAATGTTTAATTATCACTTAATTAAGACAGGCTTGCATTAGTCTCTTCTTTTGTATGCCTTGAGACTTGCCAGTGGCAGGGTAAGTCTTGCTTGACTGACAGCTGTCAGTGGCCCATATGGAAATGACAAATAATGTGACAGGCTGAAGGTAAAAAGTTTCACCCCGACAGTGACCTGTGCCAGTGTTCCTTTTCTCTATTCTAGGTTTTTAAGGCAGATGCCTTGGCCATGTGGTGCATTGACTTGTCCATGAGAAGGCTGTGTTCTGGGCAATGACTGTGGAGACCTGTCAGGCTATCCATCTTAACTCAGATGTTCAGCTGTCTGGGTTGGACAGACCACACCACTGAATGAGCCACTGCTCTGCTCTGAACCACTCAGATGCCTGAAAACAACTCATTCTACTCAGTAGAGGTGAATCAGTGCCCATTGAAGCCACACCCAGTGTATTTAAAATGATGTAGGCATCTTTATAAGACCAAGATGGAAGATGTTATAGGTAATAGCTCCATAGGGTCTTATTTTAAAAATCTGGTGTGTGAAGTCTAATGGTGTTTCTACAACCCCCAGGAGGGAGACTTCCAATTTCTTTTTTATTTCATTCATCTTGAACAGCACCCCAAATTGATTTCTTGGAAACATCAGCTTTTTTTTTTTTTTTTTTTTTTTGTAAATTGTTAGTAGTGTCTTTTTAATACATGTAGTCAAAGCACAGTTATTTGTACAGATGAAAGTAGAAATACCTTGCCAATAATTCTTCACTCATTTTTATCTGGGCTCACATATATAGATATTTGGTAGGTATTTAATTCAAAGATCAATCATTTTATGAAAAGTGTAAAGTCACAATGCTTTGCTTCTGTGGACTAGCCTTCAGAGATTATGCAGAAACTCATATGTGGGTAGAGTTAAAACATTTTTCAAAATGTATAGATGGCTATATTCAAGGAAACATCAGCTTTTGTCACACTACTCGCCCACTCAGAGGCCTCCACTGAGTGGAAGACGGCCCGTTGCTGACAATAGAAGTCCAAACTCAACTTGGATTCAAGGCTGCGCAGGGACCATCGTCAACCCATCAGTCCAAACACATCTGCTCCCGGGAACTCCACTTCACCAAACTCTCTCCTCCCAGTTCCCTGAACCCATCTCTCCCATTCTTAATTCCAGCCTTGACTTGGGCTTTCTTCTATTTCCTCCTCCTCTAAGTGGATGTCTCCCAGGAATCCTCACTAGACTTCTTGCCTTAACTGAAATTGGCTTTCTCCGGGGACACAGAGTCTCCTGGGGCTTAAAAGAGCAAAGGTTGTTCATTCCCTATGCTCCACGTGACCCAGGGCAAGAGAGGGAAAGGGAGGACTAGGGCATGCTCCTTGACCCCCATGGCCACTCTGCCCTCATTGTTCTTCCACCCTTGCAGAAAGTCTCCATCTATTTGGATACTTATGGCGGCACCCCTCCAGACTACCCTCTAATGTATAGCTTATTTCCTCTCTCATCTGTGGAGTCCATGCCACTCTATGCCCCAAAACCATGATTTTGCTTTCTGACTTGTGATTTAAATTTCTGCCAGCCATCATAATAAGCATCTTCAATGTATGTTCAAGTAATCTGTCTAAACCCCCCTCATTTTTTCCCTTGAAATTGTCAGCTCCAAAGACCTTTACACCATATCTGTTACAGTAGCGAACTTTTCTGGCCACACTCAGAATGGTTCCACCTTTGGAACCTCTAATTATATCTCTCTGTCCTCCCAGCTCAGTCTTTTACCACCATTAGATGTGTTCATTAGCCTCACGGAGTCCTCCAGACTTTGGACCATTTAATTTTCACTTATGTGTCTAGCTTTGATCTCAATGATATGTCATTTCAATTGTTCACCGGCTGATCGCCTCCCTTATCTCTTTGGTCTTTAGGTACATTTACCCTGTAAGACACAGCTTCCTGATCATCCAACCACATGTTTCCTCTGCTCTTAGAAATGAATTTCTGAGCTACTGAAGGAAAAGAAAATGTTGTGGTCAAATAGTGCTTCATAATTTGAAACAGGAACACTGTGGTCATGTCTGAAGAGTGTTTCCTTTTAGAATCTTTAACAGAAAGTTCCGTTGTGGTGTAGAGGAATGAACATAGCTGGGAACCTGGAGGTTCTGTCTTTAATACCACAGTAATACCAATGTCCCTTCGGGCACCTTCCTTCCCCCCTTCCTTCCTTCCTTCCTCTTTCCATTAATAACTCCTTTATCTTCTCCTTTTCCTTTCACAAACATTGATTAATCATCTATATCATTTGTGTCTCTGAGGACACAAGAACAAATAGGACATAGGTCCTGTCCTCAAGGAGCTCACGTGACGGTAGGTTAGGAAATTGTTTACTCTGGTGCTGTGCAATAGGAGAGCTGTAGTGGTGGAGACACAGATGTGGGAGAAGCCAACTCTGCCTGGGAGAATTGTTTAAGGTTCCAGAGAGAAGATGGTTTTGATCTAGGTCTAATTCATCTTCTGAAGGCATTGATCCATACAGGTAGACTAACTGTGCCTCAAGTTCAAGAGCCCAGGTCAATTTTGGTATTCTGGGTTATTTCCTTTGGTAATCAACAGAGTGTAAACTTACATCCTTTATTTCTGATGTGTAGGCACCATTGAAACATCCCAGTTATGACTCTTCATTCAGTCACCTTCTCTAGAACCGAGCCCTCAGAGGAGCTCATCCATGTACACAGCTTCCTCTAGAACATGGTGTCCAATATGGTAGCCACTGGACACATGTGGCTATTTTATTTTGAATCTAAATTAATTAAATTTAAACGATATTAAGATTCAATTCTGTGGTTGCACTAGCCACATGCCAAGTGTTCAATAGCCACATGTGGCTGGTGGCTACCGTAATGGACACAGGGATACAGACCACTTCCATCATTGCAGAAAGTTCTATTGAACTGCTCTGGTCTAAGAGCTACTTCTTCCATTATTCTTTTTATCTTCTTTTCCAACAGATCTAACTGTGCTAGCCAGGCTAGACCACGAGTCAGGTCCCTTCCTTGCCATATCCTTAGCAGCTGGCCTAGCTCCTTGCCAGAGGGCAACAGGAATGGAGAAGGATGTCTCGGAGACACTTTATCTCATTCAATTTCATAACTGTGGCAACAGGCAGGTCCATCCTATGGGAAATATTGTCAATAGAAATTATTTACTGTACTCTTACTACATGCCAGGCACTCTGTTAAGTGTTTTATATGTAATATCTCATTTAATCCTCATAACAAATGTTTGAGGAGGGTATAATTAGTCCCATTGTGTAATGAGGAAACCAAAGCTTAGAAAAGTTAAGCAACTTGCCAAAGGCCACACAACTAATAAGTGGCAGATCCCAACTCAACTCACACATGTCTAACTCCAAAGCTCCTACACTTCTGAAACACATAACCTGCAACCAGGTTATATCAAAATTTCCTGGGGAGCTCTTAAACCAGCAGATGCCTGGGCTTCATCACAGACTTACAGACCAGTTCATGGGTTTTCAATTTTCTATGAATCTACTAGGTACTTAGCATAGGTAGTACAGGCAGCCTAAGGCATGCTCCCTCCTCTCCAGAAAGACCACGCACTTGGTCTGTTCTTGTGTTCTTTGATGTTCACGCCACTTGGGAATGCCCAGATCCAGGTAGGGCTGTCTATTGTTGCCTGAGCAGCTGGAATGAGACTGAAAAGCTACCCTTCTCTCACTACTCTTTAGGTAACTGCTTTGAGTCTCAGGTCACACTCAGCACCAGGCTGCCTCCTCTCCCTTGTTCTTTACATCCTGTACTATTTGGGTGACATATCTTTCTGCACCATCACCAGGTTCTGAGCTCAGCTGTCTTTGCACCAGCCCTCCCTGACCCTCTCCTATCCACATACTCATTAATGTCTAACATTGTGATCTGTATAGAGTGAAAGTTCAAAATAATTCTGTTAAAGTAATGAGGGATAGTGTTGTTAGAAATACATGCAAATGACCAATGACTATGGCTTTCCTTTTTTTTCATTTGTAAATTTCAGTAGTTGGACCAAGGTGCCTCAAGGTTACAAACAAGAAAGTATTTCCTATCAAACAATGATGATTTAAGTGTTTTGAGGACCACGTTTATTATTTTCATCTATATTACAGGTTACATAATACATAATATAATGTTTCATTTTAATAAAAATCTGCTACCGATCTTTAAAAAAATTCTGTTAAATGGAGTCAAAGAGGAAACAACTAAGCATCATTTTAGGTGGTGTTGATTCTAAGTAAGGGCAATAGAGGCTCAGAAAAGGGAAAGAGCAATATGACTGATCAGTCAGGAATGGTTCCAAGGAGGAAGAGAAAATCTGGTACCCAAGTGGTATAAGTTTTGAAACTCATTGCATGGAAACAATAACTTCAGTAAGTGTATTCTTTAGTGATATACCCATCCAGAGGTCTTTACTACATTATCATTTAAATTTAGTAATTTTTCCTGCTACAATTTGAGTTAACAGTGGCAGATTTTGAGACTCTTCTATTTCACCCTATTTATACAATAGATTTATGTCACAAAATGTATTGCATCTCATATCCACTTCAATCTGTATGAGGTAATTTAGGACCATATAGTCCAATGACTACAAATATAATTGTAGTTTCAAAATCTGCTGAGGTCATTTGTTGAGGGCATAGTCAATACTAGAATGATGTTTTAAACTTACTTTGCTTTTCATTAACACAATAGCTAGTCCATTTCTACAAACTTATGTAATAAAAAATTTTTCTGCAATTTGAGCTAGTGCTTGAAGATGAAAGTGAATCAATGTTTTAACTCAGTGAATCCTACCTGGGCTTTTAATTTATAAAATGAAAGGGAAAATAGATAAATCAAATATTGTAGTTGGAGGCTCTATCGAATGTCTCTCAGAAACTAAGATCAAGAAGGGAAAATCGGTATAGGGAAATAAACTATGAAATGAATAAAGTTTTGATTAGATATAGATATAGATATAGATATGTACAGTCAGCGCTCCATATCCGCAGGTGCCACATCCATGGATTCAACCAACCACAGATCAAAAATATTCGGAAGAAGAAAATTCCAGGAAGCTCTAAAAGTAAAACCAGAATTTGCCTCACTCTGGCAACTATTTACATAGCATTTACATTGTATTTACAATATTTATTTAAAGATGATTTAAAATATATGTGCCCTGAAAAAAATATATATGTGAAGATATGCAGAGGTTATATGCATATACTACACCATTTTATATGAGGGACTTTAGAGCATCCATGGATTTTGGTACCTGTGGGTATCTAGGGACACGTATATGTATGTGTGTATGTATATGTATATATCTTCAAGAAATTGAGAGAACACATTTTTTTCTGAGTACACATGGAACATTTACAAAAACAGATCATGATTTAGGCCTCACAGGAAGTCTAAATTTAGGCTCAGTGACGTCAGCAACATGGTGGCGTAAGATGTTCCTTCTTTTAATCCCCCTTTTTAGTCAACAAATTAGACATCCAAGCATGAACAAAAGCGCTTTAGTGTGTCTTTTGGATCTTAGGACCTTACTCCAAGGGACGCAAGAGGAATCTCGCCCACCAGTGCAGCTGGTAAGGAAGTCTAAGTTTAAAACAACATTTAGAGGAAAATTTATATATTTAAATCAATAACGCTTGCCCAGACTATCCCATTTAAAAATTCAGTTCTGCACCCTGACAGTCCTGATCTCCATTACCCTGCTTCATGTTTTTCTCCCTAGGTCTACTCCTCCTAACATACTATGTAATTCACCTCTTTATTATGTCTATTGATTATGACATGTCTTTCCCAGTTAGAATGTAAGTTGCAGAAAGGCAATGCTTTTTGTTTGTTTATTCATTGATGTGCCGCCAGCTACTAAAACAGTACCTGGCAAATAGTGAGCACTCAATAAAATTTGTTGAATGAATGGATGAATGAGGAAAGGTTTTTTTAAACAAAGCATAAACCCAAAAAACCCTGTCAATAAAGGTGTTTACATCAATATTAAGGATATCTCTTCAACACTATGAAAAGTTAACAGACTGATGACAGGTTGGGAGAATATACTTGCAATATCTAAATCAGACAAGAAACAGATATTTAGACTATATGGAGAGTTGCTGAAAAGCAATAAGAATAAGGCAGCAACCCAAATAGAATAATGGGTAGTCTGGAAAATACAACTAACCCAAAAACATAAAGTGGACAAAAAATAGAGAGATGGATGGTGCCAAGGGTTTGTGGGATACAGGGAACCTTTAAGCAGTTCTAATGGAATGTAGACTGATCCAACCATTTTGGACAGCAAATTGGTAGTATTTAGACTAATTATAAATACAGATATCAACTCCACTCCTGGCTCTTAATCCCAGAGAAATTCTCATATAAGGGCCCATGTATGAGGATGTTCATCGAAACATTCTTTGTCATGCAGGACAAAGATGACAGGCAGAATGTCTGGTGACCATCACAGGAGAGTTTGGAGAACGGGAATACAAAAAGGGGATAAAAGGAAGTAAATAAATAAATAAAACAAGAAAAATGCCTTGTACAATGATTGTATGCTATGAACTGAGAAGTATAATGAACTGAACCTTCTGAAACTAAGACCCAGCTGAAAATAAATAAAATTAAATTAAATTAAAAAGTAGCTGTCCAAGGTGATTTCTAAGTTTCTTTACTTACTCAAATGATTATTCTCCTATTTTCATACAGAATTAACCTTAAATTTTTTTTATGGTTAAGCGACAGCTTTATCAAAATATAATCAACCACAACATAATACCACAAAATTTGTCCTTTAGAAGTGTACGATTCAGTGGTTCTTAGTATATTTACAGATAAATTTTTTTAATAGTTTGAAAATGTTTTGCAAATTCATTTTGGTGTAAATAGTGTACTCTTAATCAGAATATACTTTGCATTTAAATCATTTTGCTTTAAGATCTGCTTTCAATCATCATCTTTCCTATAAACCTCTCTAGTTGTCTTAAGTGAAATGTTCTTTCCCTTTTTTATCCCCTAAAATACCTTCTTTCTAATAACAATTATTGTTGATAATGATAAAAATTATAGTCTTCATTGAGACCCAGTCCCCATATTGCATCAGGGATGTTGTAGGATATAGAATAGAAACATCAAGTTCTTAGTGTTGCATTTGGCAGGGACCAGATATCAGATGCTTGGGGCTTAGATGCTAAAATGGCATCCATCAACTAGTCTCCACTTTTCACTGACGATATCTCTAAGGGAAACTGACAAGAAGTAACCCTGAATATTAATGTTCCAATGATAGAAGAATATCAGAACACTCTAAAGTGACAGGCTAAATAACAAGTAAAACTCATAAAGAAGGGTGTGGAATTACTTTCTCATATGGTTTTTAGAAAAATACAATGGTTTCTCCTTTATGTACCATGATATAAAGAGTCACAATTTGTTGAAAGTAAAATATTTGTGTTTCAAAATCATTTCATTTAGTACTCACAGTATGAATACATGTTTGTATAAAGCCTAAATGGGATCATAGAATAGTTGTGTTCACTACTTATTTTGCTCAGTACCCATTGAAGAAAGATCTTTTCGTAATTCTGCCCAAAGGAAAAAAGATGGATATTTGATGATTTTCCAGGACACCTTCTCACGCTCAGTTTCTGAGATAAAGAGTTAGTAAGTAAACTGGAGGCAAAGGTTGCATTTATAATCACCCTTTTTGAACAGATGTCCTCAGTCTGTTGAGGCTAGGAAAGATTCGAGCCTGTGGTTTTCTTCATGAGCTCTCTGAGGTGGGAGAAGCAGAGGGTAGGGTTTCGAGCAAGCGGCTGTAAGGAAAAGCAGAAGCAGAAGTCAATTGTGTGTTTGCCTCTGCTCCCCTGCAGGAAATGATTTTCTCCTCAGGCCAACTCCTGTGGTGGGGGCCACTTTTCACTTTCTTATTTGTACTTAAGAGTTGTGTGGTCCTTTGCATTTTCTAATGCTCTTAAATCTCTTTCAAATTCAATATCTTACTTGATTCTCACAACCACCCCATGAGATAAGTAGAACTATATTTTCACTTTACTGATGAGGTACCAAGGTTCAGAGAAGGTAAGGCAGAGCCAGAACTCAAACTCTTTTGCCAGCTTTGAATGTAGTGTTATTTCTTTGAACCAAAATGAGTATTATGTTTCCTTCCTCTCCTTTCACCGCGTAAACCTCTCACCCCATGATTCCCTCACCCCATATCACCACCACCACTGAGTTCAAAAACCAGGTTTTAACATTTATTTTAAAATTAAATACCACCATGATTCTCATACAAAGTTATTATTTTTAAAAAAAGAGAGAGAGAGGATAGCAGAAAAAGCAATGGGACAGAAGAGATCCTAAAAACTATAATTTGAGAAAATATTCCTGAAATGAAAGAAGTCTCAAAACTGTATATTGCAAGGGGACACCTCAGGGGACATATTTCTGAGAACATCAACTTAGAACAGCCAACACCAAGATGTATGCTAGTAAAATTAGTTAGTGGACCTTGAATAAAAAGAAAAAAAAATCATTTGGACATCTAGGAACCACCATCCCAACAACCAGAACAAAACAAATATAAATTAAAAAGTTACTTATAAAGGAAAAAAATCACATTTTCATTAGACTTTTTGATTGTGATGGTTTATGGTAGATGATAATGAAGTAAGTTACTTTCATTTAGAGACTAAAGGGAAAAAAGGAGTCAGCGATTTTATACCCAGCTAAAACAACTTCCAAACATAAAGGCTATGGACAAACTGTTATGAATATGCAAGAAAGAATCCAAGGAATATTCTTTCCATGAACATTTCTTAAAGACTTTATTTGTAAACATGCTTTAGATAAAATAATTTGAAAGACATTGACCAAAAAAACCCAAAAATTAACCCTATGCTACCTACAAAAATATACCTAAAGTCAAGAGACTCAGAAAGGTTAAAAAAAAAAAAAAAGATAGACAAAACTATATCAAAGCAGGAGTTGCAATCTTATTTCCTGACAAGGTTGAAATCAGATCAAAATGCAGTAGAAGTGACAAATAAGTTTTAACATAAAAGCTAAAGTTGCAGTGAAGCTAGAACAGTTATTAATATGTACCCAATGACTCATTAACAGTTTTTATACATCAACAACTTTAGGAGATTCAAGGAGGAATACCCAGGAATATTGCAACCCAAAATGTAAACGATACAACAATCTCTTTTATGAGTACCAATGGAAAACATATAGGGAATATTAGTAATCAGAATCCAGAGCACATTAAAACAATAATATACCATGACTAAATGAGATTGTTTGCAAAAAGGTTCAATACTTTTAAAAAATTGATTATTATAATTTATCATATTTAGAGTGCTAGAAATAAAATTCATATAATCTCTCCACAGATAAATGAAAAATATTTGAAAAATTTAATACCCATTCACAGTAAAACATACTCAGTAATGTAGGAATGGGTGGCTACTTGGTTAAAGAACGATGGTAGGTAAAGCTAGCTTCTTAATAATTAGAGAAACACCAAAGTCTTGTCTGCTAAATCTTGGAAGGAGTGAAGTATGCTGACTATAATCATTATTATGTAATAATGAATTAGAAGTATTAGTTGACATATAATTATACAAAAAAGCTCTAAAGGCAAAAGAACTGGTGTACAAGAAGTAAATACTATCTCTTTTTGTGAATGATATGAGTATAAATCTGGAGAAACTGGGAGTCCATGGGAAAACTGCAAAAATGTTATAAACATGTTATAAAACAAACCTTTAAAAGAATAGATTATACAAATATTCCAAAAGAAGATATAAAGGAAGACTTCATTTTAGACCCACCTTTTTCATGAATAGGAAAATTCAATACGGCAGAGATAAATTTAATCTAATATCAGTAAAAATACCATACTTTTTTTCCTTCGGCAAAACATGTTGGTTATAAAGTTTATTTGAAAGACACAGAGCAAAAATAGCCATTGAAATTCTGAAAAGAAGAACTCTGGGAAACACTTCCTTAAATATTTAAATTTTTCAATAAATTTTGAAGGGTGAAGAAAATAAGACAATTATCTTTCAACGGTACAAATACTAGACAAAATATTTAGCTACATTTTTCTTTTTGCTTATCTCCAATTCTTTCTCAAAGATGGAACTTTTATTTATAAGCAGATTTAGGTTTCAAAATATCCTCTAACATTCAGGAAGACTTTATTAAATGGATGAATCTATGCTTTTTTTCCATGACCCTCCAATTTGAAGAGACTTCTCATATTTGAACTAGGCCTAAATGTATTTTAAAAATAAACACAGACACAAATCAAATACGTTGACATTGTCTCTGTACATATTAATCATGAAGACATTGTGAGCTTTGCGTAGAAAGTAAGCATAATATTGATGAAATAATGTTCCTCTTGGAAAATCTGTGTAACTGTAATATTAAGAAGGCAGGACGAAGGATAAGAGCTCTTTTAATATGTGGCTGGATTTACCCAATATCAAACATCTAAATAACTGACCCAAAGTTCAATTTATCATCCGTATCTCTATGACTAGAATTTTTACTTTCATCTGTTTATATTAAGATACCAATGACTATAGACACTTTTCAAGGCCTTCTAATTTCAGGTACTTTTGAAATTTGCATTCTGATTTTTTCCCTTTAGGTTTTAAATCCTCTTTTGCCTCCTCAAATTAATGTATGACTAATGCTACATTTCCCATGTTTCTGCCTTTCATACCATTTTATTGGTTGGCCATTGCTATCTTTGAAAGTGGCAGGACTCTAATTGTTTTGGATTTGAATATTCTCTTATTCATTCTGGTTTTAGTGACGATCTGCTTTGCTGGGGTTTTTGTTTGTTTGTTTGTTTGTTTTCCAGGGCTTGTCTTCAGTACCAGGCTTATGGGACCCAACATCGTAAGCTCCAAAGACACAAGTGAGATAAGCTCCCCTGACTGTCCCCATAACAGGCAAAGGTCAAATTCACCAACTCCACATGGGGCTTTCCTATGAAGCAAATGACAATTTGCAATTAGAGAAATAAATACCAAAATATTAACAATAATCATTTCTTGGTGGTTGCCATGGTAACTTGTCTTTTTAAACATTTCATCCCAGGACTTGTTTATTTCATAGCTGGAAGTTTATACATTTTGACCACCTTCACCCGTTTCTCCCATCTCCTCCTTTAAAAAAAAAGAAGTTTTGTGTTTTCCATGTTTTCTAATATTTCTGCAATTATTACTTCATCAGAAAAAGTGGGTGAATGTCACTGGTCTTTTGAGGATACTATGAAAAAATTTCTTACCTTCAGAAGGCAGAAAACACTTCCTTTTCCTCTAGCTCTTCCTGGCCACTCGTCTTCCCTGCTGTGTCTCTTGCAGTATTTCTAAGTGTTGACAACACTTTCATTTAAATTACAGTATATCCAATTATTTCTTATTAAGAACCTACAAGGTATTCCTGGTTTTCTAGGAGGATCAGATCGAGTAGAAGTATTCAAAATAAAGTATTCTCCACATTCAAGATATTTATAACTCCCCAGAGAAGACATAAATGAAATAATTATAGAATATTATACAGCAGTAAAACTTGTGGATAGATATGTGTGGTAAATGCTATAATTGCTTAGGCATTCAGAGAACATGGCCCATGCCCTCTCCCAGTATGCTTTTAGAACTTTCTTGATGTTATAAATTGCCTAGGTTGCTTGTTAAACATACAGATTCCTGGGCCCCATTCCAGATTGATTAATTCAGAATCTCTAGAGAAGAGGCCTGGGGAAACGTTCTTTCCCAGATGATTTCTGTTATCACAGAAGTTTGGGAAACTCTGAGCTAGAATGATCAGGGGAGATATTGGGAGTTGCCAGAACATGAGAAAAGCATTAAGAGATGGGCAGAAATTAGGCAGAAAGTTCACAGGACAAGTGTTCAGGAAGGCTTCTTGGAGGAAACATATCGGCAGGAAAAGGGAAACATACAACTAAATGAGTCCCTGGGTAAGTTGCAAAAGTGTATTTTATAGAGGTGCTTAACCCTCGAAGTCCAAGTTTTTCTGAGTAATGAAAGTAATGTGACCTTAAGTACTCTCTCTCTCTCTCTCTCTCTTTCTCTCTAACTTGCTTACCCAGATTTTGAAATGAATACTGGAGACAGGAGGAAGTGTTCAATTCATTGGCAGAACCGCAAGAAGCTATCACATACTTTTATCCATTCACATTAAATCCAAATCATCCATCCTCATACAATTTTTCTCTGCTTCCCGATAGGATGAATATAAATCATGAGAGATAATTTGCAAAGAAGGCTATTTAAAATCGCGGCCGAGCAGTTCATGCGTTACGATAATTCACTTCGGTGTAAAATTCAATTATTACTGACAAATAAAAGTTAGTAACTTAACCGTTATAAAGAACAGAGGAACAAGTAAATTAGAGGATTCCCAAGTCTTTTAATCTCCACCCCCCAGTGATTCCAGAGGATTCTCAAACCTTGTAAGAGCTTTAAAAAGACTCTCATCCTTATTATCCTGGGATAGAATTCCTCCCATAAGTTTATTTTAAAAGTAATAAATGTGTAAATACATGCTGTAAGTTTATAGACTGGCGCAATTCTGTAGCATTTTTTAATCCAGCCTAACTGTTCTGAAAATTTGGTCTTAATTTTTCCCCGTCTGGCACAGACCAAAGAGAGAACCACAGCCTATTTGTTGAAGGCCCTGACATCTGCTGATTTGTCAGTTTTGTTTAGTTAAAATGGATTTACGTTTGTGAGGAAGGGGCCCTTTAGAGGAGCTAGCACTGGAGAAAATTAGTTCTACTTTTACCAACATTTACTCCCCTGAATTTGCATTAATTGTGATACGCTTTGTGACTGGGGAAACCACTTCACACAAGGATTTGGTGAATTGGGGATGTTTTCATAAATCAAAATGAATTCCAAAAGGGAGGGTGGGTGTGACAGAGGGCGCAGTCTGGGATGCCGTACACTTGGGGCAAATGAGGCAGCCCTGTTGCCTGCCCGGCCGGCGCTGAGTCCTGGTTCTGATGAACAAGCGGAAATTCTAAAGAGGTGGAATTTGTCCTTCCTCTCATTATAGTTTCCCACTTTGGGTAGTTAGTATGCATTTAATCCATTCATATTTGTATTGGAGTCCACTTCTCTATCCAGACCCCAAAAGAGTTGCTACTCAACAATCTTCACAGCTCAGCATTTTTTTTTTTTGCACTAAGGAAGAAAGCTGGTCAACCAGTTTATAAAATGCTGACAGAAATACACAGTACTTTAGAGAGCCTCTATGCGCAGTCTTCAAGATGAACTGCCCTACATCTCTTGTTGTTTCAACTCATCCTTCAGAAATGGTTGGCCACGTAGAGAAAAGCTGTAAAGATATGGCGAGCAATGAATTATTTGCAAGCAGTATAAAAACGGTGATAAACCTTTTAAAACTTGTATCTATAGAGCGGGCACTTCAGAAAGTAAATAGGTATTATAACACATCTTGGGATTTCCCCGCCCACTCTTACATGTATTTCTTTTCAAAGGGAAGAAAGCCTGGCTAGGTAGCTGGCCTTTAAGCTTTCAATTAATTGAACAAAGATTTTAAAATTGTTCAATTGGTTTCATTAGGAAGTGTACAATGAAATAATAAAGTAAAACAAATGATATAAAGCAGAGCCACTAATTAGCTCTACATGATTGATATAGCTTTGGACCAGGCATTTGATCTCAAACAAAATGCAGTTCCTTGTTAAGAGGATTTTTAATTGATGTGCAGAGAGGTATTAGATGATGTTGGAAAATAATTACTCCAAAGCTATTCATGCATTTGGCTGAACATAACAAATGAAGTTTGGGCACTGGATCTGGCGAAGTGGACACATGCTAATTAATAATGAGAAGAACAAGCATCTTCCAGGCATTTTTAACCCAGTATTTGCTAGAAAATTGCTGAGCAATTATGTACCATAATGAGGTTGTCATATAAACAAGATTAACATTACTCAGATGTCAGATGAGATTTCAAATTCATGCAACCCATATGTATTTTCTGGGTGTTATAGATTGTAATGCAGAGCTAACCAATCAGGATTGCTGCTCTAAGTTCAGGTATGATTAAGGAAACATCCTAAGGAGATGGCGAATCTTTGCTAGTTTCCGATGGCCTGAAGAAGACGGTCCTCTTAGAATAAATAAGCAGATTCGCTTGAGCTTGTGTCAAAGCACCGATACATAAGAAAAAAAGAAAAAAGAGCTTTTTTCAAAGAAATGAATATTGACTAGGGTAAATATGCTCTTCATCTCTAAAAACTTGATGAGCATATGCACCGAGTTACACATAATTTGTTAAATCTGACAGGAACGTTAAATTAGCATTTGGTTGGTCTTGGCCAAATTCTTTGCTCAGAAAAATGTGTGCATGTTGACATGAAATTAGAGGGACTTATGGGTGAATATCTGAAGAAAGAATTTGTCTTTGTTTTACATAAGGCTGATTTGCCGCCCTCCCAAAACTGGTAGAAGACAAAGCTAACAGGATATGTCTATTTTTCCTTTTAAACATCTTTATTGGAGTATAATTGTTTACAATGGTGTGTTAGTTTGTGCTTTATAACAAAGTGAATCAGCTATATGTATACATATATCCTCGTATCTCCTCCCTCTTGTGTCTCCATCCCACCCTCCCTAACCCACCCCTCTAGGTGGTCACAAAGCACCAAGCTGATGTCCCTGTGCTATGCAGCTGCTTCCCACTAGCAATCTATTTTACATTTGGTAGTGTACATATGGCCATGTCACTCTCTCACTTCGTCCCAGCTTAACCCTCCCCCTCCCCGTGTCCTCAAGTATATTCTCTATGTCTGAGTCTTTATTCCTGTCCTGCCCCTAGGTTCTTCAGAAGCTTTTTTTTTTTTTTTAGATTCTATATATATGTGTTAGCATATGGTATTTGTTTTCTCTTTCTGACTTACTTCACTCTGTATGACAGACTCTAGGTCCATCCACCTCACTACAAATAACTCAGTTTTGTTTCTTTTTATGGCTGAGTAATATTCCAGTGTATATATGTGCCACATCTTCTTTATCCATTCATCTGTCAATGGACACTTAGATTGCTTCCATGTCCTGGTTATTGTAAATAGAGCTGCAATGAACATTGTGGTACATGACTCTTTTTGAATTATGGTTTTCTCAGGGTATATGCCCAGTAGTGGGATTGCTGGGTCATATGGTAGTTCTATTTTTAGTTTTTTAAGGAACCTCCATACTGTTCTCCATAGTGGCTGTATCAATTTACATTCCCACCAACAGTGCAAGAGGGTTCCCTTTTCTCCACACCCTCTCCAGCATTTATTGTTTCTAGATTTTTTGATGATGGCCATTCTGACCAGTGTAAAGTGATACCTCATTGTAGTTTTGATTTGCATTTCTTTAACGATAACTGATGTTGAGCATCCTTTCATGTGTTTGCTGGCAATCTGTATATCTTCTTTGGAGAAATGTCTATTTAGGTCGTCTGCCCATTTTTGGATTGGGTTGTTTGTTTTTTTTGATATTGAGCTGCATGTAAATTTTGGAGATTAATCCTTTGTCAGTTGCTTCATTTGCAAATATTTTCTCCCATTCTGAGGGTTGTCTTTTCGTCTTGTTTATGGTGTCCTTTGCTGTGCAAAAGCTTTGAAGTTTCATTAGGTCTCATTTGTTTATTTTTGTTTTTATTTCCATTTCTCTAGGAGGTGGGTCAAAAGGGATCTTGCTGTGATTTATGTCATAGAGTGTTCTGCCCATGTTTTCCTCTAAGAGTTTTATAGTGTCTGGCCTTACATTCAGGTTTTTAATCCATTTTGAGTTTATTTTTGTGTATGGTGTTAGGAAGTGTTCTAATTTCATTCTTTTACAAGTAGTTGTCCAGTTTTTCCAGCACCACTTATTGAAGAGGCTGTCTTTTCTCTATTGTATATTCTTGCCTCCTTTATCAAAGATAAGGTGACCATACGTTCATGGGTTTATCTCTGGGCTTTCTATCCTGTTCCATCTATCTATAGTTCTGTTTTTGTGCCAGTACCATACTGTCTTGATTACTGTATCTTTGTAGTATAGTCTGAAGCCTGGGAGCCTGATTCCTCCAGCTCCATTTTTCTTTCTCAAGATTGCTTTGGCTATTTGGGGTCTTTTGTGTTTCCATACAAATTGTGAAATTTTTTGTTCTAGTTCTGTGAAAAATGCCCTTGGTAGTTTGATAGGGATTGCATTGAATCTGTAGATTGCTTTGGGTAGTATAGTCATTTTCACAATGTTGATTCTTCCAATCCAAGAACATGGTATATCTCTCCATCTGTTGGTATCATCTTTTATTTCTTTCCTCAGTGTCTTATAGTTTTCTGCATACAGGTCTTTTGTCTCCTGAAGTAGGTTTATTCCTAGGTATTTTATTCTTTTTGTTGCAACGGTAAATGGGAGTGTTACATTAATTTCTCTTTCAGATCTTTCATCATTAGTGTATAGGAATGCACAGAGATTTCTGTGCATTAATTTTGTATCCTGCTACTTTACCAAATTTATTGATTAGCTCTAGTAGTTTTCTGGTAGCATCTTTAGGATTCTCTATGTATAGTATCATGTCATCTGCAAACAGTGAAAGTTTTACTTCTTCTTTTCTGATTTGGATTCCTTTTATTTGTTTTTCTTCTCTGATTGCTGTGGCTAAAACTTCCAAAACTATGTTGAATAATAGTGGTGAGAGTGGACAACCTTGTCTTGTTCCTGATCTTAGAGGAAATGGTTTCAGTTTTTCACCATTGAGAACGATATTGGCTGTGGATTTGTCATATATGGCCTTTATTATGTTGAGGTAAGTTCCCTCTATGCCTACTTTCTGGAGGGTTTTTATCATAAATACGTGTTGAATTTTGTCAAAAGCTTTTTTTTTGCATCTATTGAGATGATCATATGGTTTTTCTCCTTCAATTTGTTAATATGGTTTATCACAATGATTGATTTCTGTATATTGAATAATCCTTGCATTCCTGGGATAAACCCCACTTGATCATGTTGCATGATCCTTTTAATGTGCTGTTGGATTCTGTTTGCTTGTATTTTATTGAGGACTTTTGCACCTCTTTTCATCAGTGATATTGGCCTGTAGTTTTCTTTCTTTGGGACATCTTTGTCTGGTTTTGGTATCAGGGTGATGGTGGCCTCGTAGAATGAGTTTGGGAGTGTTCCTCCCTCTGCTATATTTTGGAAGAGTTTGAGAAGGATACGTGTTAGCTCTTCTCTAAATGTTTGATAGAATTCGCCTGTGAGGCCATCTGGTCCTGGACTTTTGTTTGTTGGAAGATTTTTAATCACAGTCTCAATGTCAGTGCCTGTGATTGGTCTGTTTATATTTTTTGTTTCTCCTGGTTCAATCTTGGATGGTTGGGCTTTTCTAACAATTTGTCCAGTTCTTCCAGGTTGTCCATTTTATTGGCATATAGTTGCTTGTAATAATCTCTTGTGATCCTTTGTATTTCTGCAGTGTCAGTTGTTACTCTTCCTTTTTCATTTCTAATTCTGTTGATTTGAGTCTTCTCCCGAGTCTGGCTAATGGTTTATCAATTTTGTTTATCTTCTCAAAGAACCAGCTTTTAGTTTTATTGATCTTTGTTGTTGTTTCTTTCATTTCTTTTCCATTTATTTCTGATCTGATCTTTATGATTTCCCTCCTTCTGCTAACTTTGGGGTTATTTTGTTCTTCTTTCTCTAATTGCTTTTGGTGTAAGGTTAGGTTGTTTATTTGAGATTTTTCTTGTTTCTTGAGGTAGGATTGTATTATTATAAGCTTCCCTCTTAGAACTGCTTTTGCTGCATCCCATAGGTTTTGGGTCATCGTGTTTCCATTGTCATTTGTTTCTAGGTATTTTTTGATTTCCTCTTTGATTTCTTCAGTGATCTCTTGGTTATTAAGTAGTGTATTGTTTAGCCTCCATGTGTTTGTATTTTTTACAGATTTTTTTCCTGTAATTGATATCTAGTCTCATAGCGTTGTGGTCAGAAAAGATACTTGATATGATTTCAATTTTCTTAAATTTACCAAGGCTTGATTTGTGACCCAAGATATGATCTATCCTGGAGAATGTTCCATGAGCACTTGAGAAGAAAGCGTATTCTGTTGTTTTTGGATGGAATGTCCTATAAGTATCAATTAAGTCCATCTTGTCTAATGTATCATTTAAAGCTTGTGTTTCCTTATTCATTTTCATTTTGGATGATCTGTCCATTGGTGAAAGTGGGGTGTTAAAGTTCTCTACTATGATTGTGTTACTGTCGATTTCCCCTTTTATGGCTGTTAGCATTTGCCTTATGTATTGAGGTGCTCCTATGTTGGGTGTATAAAGATTTACAATTGTTATATCTTTTTCTTGGATGGATCCCTTGATCATTATGTAGTGTCCTTCTTTGTCTCTTGTAATAGTCTTTATTTTAAAGTCTATTTTGTCTAATATGAGAATTGCTACTCCAGCTTTCTTTTGGTTTCCATTTGCATGGAATATCTTTTTCCATCCCCTCCCTTTCAGTCTGTATGTGTCCCTAGGTCTGAAGTGGGTCTCTTGTAGACAGCATATATACAGGTCTTGTTTTTGTATCCATTCAGCCAGTCTATGTCTTTTGGTTGGAGCATTTAATCCATTTACATTTAAGGTAGTTATCTGTATGTATGTTCCTATCACCATTTTCTTAATTGTTTGTGTTTGTTATTGTAGGTCTTTTCCTTCCCTTGTGTTTCCTGCATAGAGAAGTTCCTTTAGCATTTGTTGTGAAGCTGGTTTGGTGGTGCTGATTTCTCTTAGCTTTTGCTTGTCTGTAAAGGTTTTAATTTCTCTGTTGAATCTGAATGAGATCCTTGCTGGGTAGAGTAATCTTGGTTGTAGGTGTTTCCCTTTCATCACTTTAAATATGTCCTGCCACTCCCTTCTGGCTTGCAGAGTCTCTGCTGAAAGATCAGCTGTTAACCTTATGGGGATTCCTTGTGTGTTATTTATTGTTTTTCCCTTGCCGCTTTTAGTATTTTTTCTTTGTGTTTAATTTTTGGTAGTTTGATTAATATGCGCCTTGGTGTGTTTCTCCCTGGATTTATCCTGTATGGGACTCTGTGCTTCCTGGACTTGATTGACTATTTCCTTTCCCATATTAGGGAAGTTTTCAACTATAATCTCTTCAAATATTTTCTCAGTCCCTTTCTTTTCCTCTTCTTCTGGGACCCCTATAATTTGAATGTTGGTGTGTTTAATGTTGTCCCAGAGGTCTCTGAGACTGTCCTCAATTCTTTTCATTCTTTTTTCTTTATTCTGCTCTGCAGTAGTTAATTCCACTATTTTATCTTCCAGGTCACTTATCTGTTCTGCCTCAGTTATTCTGCTATTGATTCCTTCTAGAGAATTTTTAATTTCATTTTTTGTGTTGTTCATCATTGTTTGTTTGCTCTTTAGTTCTTCTAGGTCCTTGTCAAATTTTTCTTGTATTTTTTTCCATTCTGTTTCCAAGATTTTGGATCATCTTTACTATCATTACTCTGAATTCTTTTTCAGGTAAACTGCCTATTTCCTCTTCATTTGTTAGGTCTGGTGGGTTTTTACCTTGCTCCTTCATCTGCTGTGTGTTTCTCTGTCTTCTCATTTTGCTTAACTTACTGTGTTTGAGGTCTCCTTTTCTCAGGCTGCAGGTTCGTAGTTCCTGTTGTTTTTGGTGTCTGCTCCCAGTGGCTACGGTTGGTTCAGTTGGTTGTGTAGGCTTCCTGGTGGAGGGTATTGGTGCCTATGTTCTGGTGGATGAGGCTGGATCTTGTCTTTCTGGTGGGCAGGTCCACATCTAGTGGTGTGTTTTGGGATATCTGTGACCTTATTATGATTTTAGGCAGCCTCTCTGCTAATGGGTGGGGCTGTGTTCCTGTCTTGCTAGTTGTTTGGCATAGGGTGTGCAGCACTGTAGCTTGCTGGTCGTTGAGTGGAGCTGGGTCTTAGTGTTGAGATGGAGATCTCTGGGAGAGCTTTTGCCATTTGATATTACGTGGAGCTGGGAGGTCTCTGGTGGACCAATGTCCTGAACTCAGCTCTCCCACCTCCGAGGCACAGGCCTGACACCCAGCCAGAGCACCAAGCCCCTGCCAGGCACACGGCTCAGAAGAAAAGGGAGAAAAAAGAAAAAAAGAAAGAAAGAGAGAGAGAGAGAGAAAGAAAGAAAGAAAGGAAGAAAGGAAGGAAGAATCAAAGAGAGAGAAAGAGAAAAGTTATTAAAATAAAAAATAAAAAAAATTATTAAAAATTAAAAAGTAATAAAAAGGAAAAGAAAGAAAGAAGGGAGCAACCATACCAAAAAACAAATCCACTAATGATAAAAAGCGCTAAAAACTGTACTAAAAAAAAAAAAGGACAGACAGACCCCTAGGACAAATGGTAAAAGCAAAGCTATACAGACAAAATCACACAAAGAAGCATACACATACACACTCACAAAAAGAGAAAAAGGAAAAAATATATATATATCTATTAAAAAAAGGAGGAAGAGAGCAACCAAATCAATAAACAAATCTACCAATGATAATAACCTCTAAATACTAAACTAAGATAAACATAAAACCAGAGACAAATTAGATGCAGAAGCAAACCCCAAGTCTACAGTTGCTCCCAAAATCCACCTCCTCAATTTGGGATGATTCGTTGTCTATTCAGGTATTCCACAGATGCAGGTACATCAAGTTGATTGTGGAGCTTTAATCCGCTGCTCCTGAGGCTGCTGGGAGAGATTTCCCTTTTCTTTGTTTGCACAGCTCCCAGGGTTCAGCTTTGGATTTGGCCCTGCCTCTGCGTGTAGATCACCTGAGGGCATCTGTTCCCCGCCCAGACAGAACGGGGTTAAAGGAGCAGCTGCTTTGGGGGCTCTGGCTCACTCAGGCCGCGGGGAGGGAGCTGTATGGAGGATGCGGGGTGAGCCTGCGGCGTCAGAGGCCGGCGTGACGTTGCACCAGCCTGAGGCGCGCAGTGTGTTCTCCCGGGGAAGTTGTCCCCGGATCACGGGAGCCTGGCAGTAGCGGGCTGCACCGGCTCCCGGGAGGGGCGGTGTGGAGAGTGAGCTGTGCTCGCACACAGGCTTCTTGGTGGCGGCAGCAGCAGCCTTAGCGTCTCATGCCCGTCTCTGGGGTCCGTGCTGATAACCGCGGATCGCGCCCGCCTCTGGGGTCCGTGCTGATAGCCGTGGCTCGTGCCCATCTCTGGAGCTCCTTTAAGCTGTGCTCTGAATCCCCTCTCCTCGCGCACCAGGAAACAATGGTCTCTTGTCTCTTCAGCAGCTCCAGACTTTTTCCCGGACTCCCTCCCGGCTAGCTGTGGTGCACTAGCCCCTTCAGGCTGTGTTCACGCAGCCAACCCCAGTCCTCTCCCTGGGATCCGACCGAAGCCCGAGCCTCAGCTCCCAGCCCCCTCCCGTCCCCGCGGGTGAGCAGACAAGCCTCTCGGGCTGGTGAGTGCTGGTCGACACCGATCCTCTGTGCAGGAGTCTCTCCGCTTTGCCCTCCGCACCCCTGTGGCTGTGCTCTCCTCCGCGCCTCCGAAGCTTCCCCCCTCCACCACCCGCCGTCTCCGCCCGCGAAGGGGCTTCCTAGTGTGTGGAAACCTTTCCTCCTTCACGGCTCCCTCCCACTGGTGCAGGTCCCGTCCCTATTTTTTTGTCTCTGTTTTTTCTTTTTTTCTTTTGCCCTACCCAGGTATGTGGGGAGTTTCTTGCCCTTTGGGAAGTCTGAGGTCTTCTGCCAGCATTCAGTAGGTGTTCTGTAGGAGTTGTTCCACATGTAGATGTATTTCTGATGTATTTTGGGGGAGAAAGGTGATCTCCACGTCTTACTCCTCCACCATCTTGAAGGTCTCTCGGGATATGTCTTCATAGTCAAAAATGTTGCACTGATTCAGGTGTTGAGATAACTGAGATAAACAATTTAAAATTGCAGGAAGGAAAACCTGAGTTTGGTATGAGTTAAAACATTGAATAATTGCTTAATATCTCAACTTACTACTGCAGGATGTAAACTCAGTTTGATGACAATTTAGTTTTCTGCCTTTAAAAAAAATTCATCTGACTCAAATATTCTCCACAGATTCTTAAAGTACTGAAAACTTGATGTTTTCCCATTAAATGATGATATACATGTACTAAAGATTTCCTGATTTTTGCCAGACTAAAAAACGTATGTATATGTTGTGTATATTTATGTGTAGATTGTGTATGTTTGTGTGCGTGTAGGGGATGTGTGTATAGAGTGAGAGAGGGATCAGAGTCAGAGTTGGGGGAGATCTTCCATACTGCTAACAAGTTTCTCAGTTTCTTCATGAAACATTACTTCTCACCCTAGTTCCTACACAGTCCTCTTTACCTGGAATGGTACCTTGATAAATGTGTGAGTGTGCGCTTGTGTGTTTGTACAGAAGTTTTATTTACAAAGGTTCTTTTTCTAAAAGAATAGGTTTAAAGGCTCTCTCCTGTGATTATTCTTTGTTAAAGTTACCCTTGATTATCTTGATCATGAAAATTTATTTCTTTGCTACTCAATATTTGATTTTTAAAACCTAATAAATTACTTTTCTAACAGAAAACCTCAGAAAATGGACAGCAATTATTGCAGGACACTGCATGCCTTGATCATGCCTCATTTCAGTCCTGATCCCTGTTTTGGGCTTTACTGCACAGTTTCTGCAGCACAATGCAGAGACTAGAGGACGAAGGCACTGAGCCCAGGGGTTGTCCAGGCTCTGCAGGGACAATAGAGCCTATAGTATGACCAGGAGCACAGGGCAGGTTAGCGTGCTGTGAGAGGTCACAATCTTGTTTGAATGGGGTTATATGCAGATCACATCACTGTGGCCTGTAGGATTGGTAGGGTTTAGGTAGATGAATAGGAATGTAAAGGAATTCTGGTGGAAAAGGGTGCTTCTTTCCCCAAATAAAAGAAGGAAGCATTCATTATGAAGATAGTAATGATCAATTGCTTTGCTGCGCAGTACTATGGAGACTGTAACAGAAGTGAAGGAGTGAAATGTGAAACCCAAGGAGTAAGCTGGCTTCCAACCAAAGGACGGGTCTCTAGTTACGCTCTGTGAACTTGGAGATATCTAAGTAGAGCTTGAGAAGGCCCTTTCCTCTTGGGTTAAGCATTGAACCATCTGAATAAATACTACAGAGCAAAAATGAACAAACAGAAGAACCCCTGGGATCTAAGTGAAAGGTTGAGTCTGTCTTAAGTATGACTGTTGATTATATCCTAAGTGTCTGGAGGAAATGCTGAGGATGTTTAAAGACTCTTCTGTATTTAAAATCTAAGTAATTACATGTTATTATACTTTATAATGTAAAGTGACAGGAGATTTATGACAACATAATTACAAATTACGGCCACATTAAATAATATGGATAGAAGTGAGACCAGAAGGAAATAAAACACAATGTCAGTATCAGTTTTGTTAGAGTGATGAGATTATGAGTCACTTACGCCTTCTTTTACAAACTGCCCATAAATTTAAAAAATTATTTGTATAATGAACACATAAAAAAGACAATTTACTGCACTAACCAGACCAAAGTGAGAAAGCTTCCAGAAAAGCAATTGGTAATTCTCATTGTTCTGTGTAACCGGAAACTCCAAGCTGACTGCTATTGTTCAACAATCTTCTGTGGTCTCAAAGAATTTCAAAGTGAATTGTCATCTTTACTCGTGAGAGTACGTGATATTTCTCACTGGAGCTGTTGGATGATAAGAACACAGGTTGGTTTCTACACCTCCACACAGACGCCATGACCTTAATAGGCAACTGATATCTTTATAAGACCTAGTCATGGCAGCACTGAGCAAATCTGGCTGCCCAAGAAAGGAGCAATTGTCCCAAAGTCACTGCCTGTGGGACAAGCGACAGCTTTTGCTCCCCATCACCCATGAAAGGTAGCATCAGATGAGATTTAAAAGCAGCTCTGAAACATGCCTGAAGATTTAAAGAAAACTATTTGCTGGCAAGTGTCTTTCTTTTATGCAAAGACGATCACAAGGATAAGAATCCTTCCTCTGGGCAAGAAAGAGCATTGGGAAGATGAAGTTTCTTTCTGCGATTCACTTAACATCAGACTTTAAACTACTACATAGTCAGAGGCTCTCAGAGTGTGTGGACCTTGACCAGTAACATCAGCATCACCTGGGAACCTGTAAGAAATGCAGAGTCTCAGACTTAATGGATCTGAGACTCGAGTGAGACCCAACAATCCATTTTTATAAGACATCCACGTGATTCTGGAGTCGGCTGCCTAAAATTTAAGAACCACTGATACAAGTGTAATGGCAAAGGGCACGGTTTTTGAATCAACACTTGGGTTTAGATCCTGACGCTATCCCTTCCTAATTGGGTGAACTTAGTGACAGAGGGAAGTGGCTGGGAGGAAGGCATGGAATTGCAAGAATATCAACAGGCGTCGTCATCGTCGTTGAATAGGAAACACACAGGTAAAGAATTTGAATTCTTACGAACTTTATTTCTTATTAATGGGGTCTATTTCTTTAATCAGTCAGGCTAGAGTTTTAGGGTGAGAGCTTTGTAAGTGTAATTTATTAAAAGTTAAAAAAATAAAAAGAGTTGAGGAGTATATTTTTTTGAGAGAAAATCATGTCATGATTTTCCACGAGTAGTTATGTTCCAACCACACAGGAGCCCTAGAAAGAGAAAATTCCACAGGTAAAATAGTTCATAAAAGGTGAGAAAACAGAAGGAAACAAGATCTGGCCTTGGGATCTATAAAAAAATGTAGGTCAACATCTCAGAATGGAATGAAATGGAAAGATTACCAGGGAGAGACCTGTGCCCTGACAAAAATTCAGCACACAACTGAGAAGCACGGGTTTTAAACTAATTATTTTCTAACTCATCTTCCACAGCTTTTGCCCAGACTGTGGTAGCAGGGGCAGCTACATAATTTGCAGGACACAGTGCAAAATAAAAATGCAAGACTTTTAGTTCAAAAAGTAGAAACAATTTGCCATTAAAGGTATTAAAATATAAGTTTTTTTCCTTTCTTCTGTTCTCTCTCTCAACTTGTCAAGATGTTTTTTACTTCGCTATTTAATGTTGTTCTAAGTAAAGAAAAATTAAATCTGCATTATTAACGTGGATTTTCTTGTTCATCTTTATATTGTACAATGTCCGTTTAAAATGCAAGTATCAGAACATTTATTTCCCACGTGGAATCACTGAACTTACACAATATTTTTTCGTGTCTTGTCTCTGGACGGTGCCTCAAATCGGCCAGAAAAGACAAAAGCCAGCCAGATTCAGGATTGTTGGAAGGAGGCATCTCTCTCAAGGCACAACAGAGACCTGAAAGAATGCTCCTTCCTCCGGGTACTCTTGGGGTGAGCACGGACTCTCCAGGCACCTGGAGGATCCCTTGCAGTTCAGGGAACCTGAGTCCACTCCAGCCTGACAACTGCTGGTTCCCCGCTCCAGCCGGGGACTGGATTTATAAACTGGGCCCCAGCCAGGGTGGGAAGATAAGCTAGGGATCTCCCTTTCCCATAGATTCGCTGCTCCAGCCCACGGCAGATGACCATCTCCAAGCACAGGGGAGCACTAAGTACCTGGATGGAGACGAGCATCCCTGCCGTGTTGCCCATAGAATGTGCTACGACCCTGTCTTGCCCAACCTTGACCTTCCTAGGCCCCCGGGGGTGTGTGTGTGTACAGAAGAGGGTGGAAGGCAGCAATGGTCTTACCTGGCAGGGGGTGGGGACAGTGAGGCCAACTGGGCCCGGGCACCCCAGGAGGTGGGGCCCATGTAGAGGGGGAGGGCTGCAAAAAAGGTGGGACTGTGCATGCGCCAGGCCCCGTGTTGCTTCTCCCCCTCCCCCATCTCATCTTTTGGGACTTCACCCACAAAACACATATTCTAAGATAAAATTAAGAATTTCAAAGAAACAACTGCAGAGTCCTAAATCGCAAGCACGGGGCCTTTCTGAACACTGTTGCCCACAAGTCCAGTTCTGAGTGATGGAAGTGGTGAGCTCCCAGGTGGGCCAGATAGCAAGATACCTTGGAGAGGGTGACTCGACCTGCGTTATTTGTATTTGGAATCTATTCTCTATTTGTGAAGGATTAGAGACTTATACAATGAGTTTTTATTTGATTCAATGTGGCCTGACGATTTGGCCAAGCATCCTATTGAAGCGATTTATTGCGTTGCTTCATCAGATCAAGGACATTGTTCAGAATCAAGGGCTCTAAAATACGGACATTTTCAAGCTCTCTGTGGCGCATAAGAGTGTAATTTCTTACTGATATGGAAAAACATACTGAACTTGAAGTTATAGGGGAAAACACATAAACCTCACTGATTTAAGAAAGTGTAGGGAGTCAGAATTCCATTAGATTGGATAGTAGCAACTGAATTTTACACTTTACATTCATTTCTCATTGCTGACCTTCCTTAGAATCGATGAAATCGCCAATTATGTTTGCGTGTGAGTGTGTGTCCACGTGTGTGTAACTATTTGTTTAAAGTAGATTTATTTCAAAGACATTCACGAATGGTCATACGTATGAATCTTGCTTTAAGCGTTTCCAGCTGCCTTTGCAGAACCCACTTCCAGGCTTCGAGCTGTCCATGGCATATAGTAAGTGCCCACCCAATATTGTCAAATGAAGTTTCAGGAAGCCATCCTATTGGCGTGGTTCAGTCTGTCAAGGCTCACCAGGGAGACATTGCAAGGATCCCAGAGCCATCTTGGTATTTCTGGCTCTGTGGGCAAACTCAGGCCAACATTTGGACCATAGTCTTTTTAATGAAGCAGTTAAAATCAAAGCCAGGTGCTTCCCTCAGAGATTCAAACCTGGAGTCAGAAGCAAGATGTACAAAGATCAAAGCCCGAACTGTCACAGTGGATGATAAGTTTGGAGTAGGACCCCTGAGCCTTCTCTTTTGATTTAAATTGTTGTAACATTCTCTCCAACCCCCATCTTTTTTTTTTTTTTTCTTTTCATTCTTCACAGGTGCTTCATCTGTGCAAGTGAATTTCAGATTCCAGTGTTTCCATGTCGAGTCCAAACTTTTCAAATGCTTTGCTGGCAGCCCTATACATTTTGGTGTAAAGTTTATTTCAATGACTAGAAAAGTCAAACTATATTCTGCAGGACTTTTGATGATGGAGAATAATTCAGCTTGCCAAATACTATTATTTTAATGGATTTGTTCCCCAGAGTGACTCTTGCCTAACAAGTATACTTTAAGTATAATCATACCCGTATATAAAATTGATTCAACGACTTTTGAAATACGCACATTTTAAATAAGAGGCTATATTTCATCAATGGTTATCAGTGAAAAATTCATGGATGTTTAACAATTTCTGATCCTGTGGTCCTCTCCTGAAAAAAACTTCCGAAAGAGAGAGAGAGAGAGAGAGAGAGAGAGAGAGAGAGAGTGAGAGAGGGAGGGAGAGAGAGAATTGTGGCTATTTTTCTTTTGCAGCTTTCCACAAAACATCCAGACTATATGGTTTATGTTACAGAATTTTTTTGAGTGCCAGCAACATTACAGGCCATCTCTCACGTACCCCTCATCGCAGCCCTGTGACAGACAAGACGTTATCGCCCCCAAAGTTCCCAGAGACACAAGAAGTTGAACTAGAGTTAATTACACAGCCAATGTGAAGCTGAAGGAAGATGTAAACAGCAGTCCCCGGACTCGAAAACTCTGTTATTGTCACTGTGTTCTCTCATCCTAATGTCTAACTTTTCCCTAGAGAACCAGCTTTATGCTTCCTTTTTCACCAAGAAAAGGGATTCCTCCCCAACCCTCATAAGCCCTGGGGTAATACCTCCCTTTGGATTTCTCAAGCTCGTCCAGTCCCCGGACTATCCCTCCCGTTTACATTCTTCTTGGTGACGTCATCTTCCTATTAGAATATCTGTTAGGATGAAAGATGGAGAGAGAGCCCGGAGGGTTAATTCACAGCCAGAGAATCTTCTCTCTCCTCCAGGCTCTTTCTTCCTTCCTCTTCAGTGAGTCATTTACTTTGAATAAATGGCTTCTTTGCTGAGCAAGGCTGCAGCAATGTTTACCGCTTTATACTTTTTTTTTGTTAAACACAGCTAGATTCTTTCCTTTCCGGATGAGTTTAGATTTATTGTGAACATAAAACAGTGCTAGATTCTCGAGTTCTTGTCTGGATAAAAGAACTAGTGCCTAAAGAATCAGCCTTGCAGGCTCTAAGGTTAAATCTCCTACAGGGGTCTTTACATGGTTTTTTAAAGTATGTTCTCCTTATCTACGAAACAGGAACAGACTCATAGACATAGAGGACAGACTTGTGGTTGCCAAGGGGGAAAGGGAGTGAGGGAGGGATGGATTTGGGACTAGTAGATGCAACCTATTATATGTAAAATGGATAAACTACAAGGTCCTACTGTATAGCACAGGGAACTATATTAAATATCCTGTAATAAACCATGGAAAATAATATGAAAAAGAAAAAAAAAAATATATATATATATATATATATATAACTGAATTACTTTGCTGAACCCCAGAAACTAATGCAACATTGTAAATCAACTATACTTCAATAAAAAAATAAACTATGTTCTCACCTACTGCCTCTTTTTTATCCTCTAAATATCTGTGTGAAATAACCAGAGTGGGTGATTATCACTCACTCCCATTTCTCAGATTAAAGGCACTGAAACCCAAGTTTTAGAAAATTAGTGGAGAGCTAGGATTAGAACTCAGTCCTTCAGAGCCCGTTCTACAGTGGACTCTGCAGCCTCTCTTCAGGAAGGACCTGCATCGGCCCTTCCCCGGTCTGGGCCACTGCTCTCTCCAGCCATCCTTTGATCTGTCATTCCTTGCACTTTTTCAGCCATATGCCTCTGCCGTACAAGAAAAGTGAGAAAAATAAATTTGTAGCAAGAACAAATTGTACGAGTCCAAGGAAACGTTTCTATCAGTATTTTTATTCTCTTGTTTAATTAGGTTTTTTTTTTTTTTAATGTTAGTGCAGTTGTCTGTGTATCTTTTTGTCATGAACCTGTATCAATATTTTTTGATTTAGAGGGTGAGCTCCGAGAGAAAGAGAAGTGTGGCTATTTTTCTTTTCCAGCTTTCCACAAAGCACCCAAACTATATGGTTACGTTCTCTTCCTGACCATCCCTCTCCCAATTTTGTTCTCTTTTAGGAAAAAAAAAATGAATTCTTTGACTGGAGGAAGCATTTGTTTAAATAATTTTTCCTTTGAAAACTCTCAGCTGTGTTCTGGTTCTGGACTTGGGCAAGATTAGCTCACCACGTTTGGTTCTGTTCTCCAGATCAGGAGAAATGGAGCACGGTAACCTTGAAAGCTGGACCTAAGAGATAGCACTGGCTAAAAGCATGAGCTTTCCTGTAATATACTTAATGTGGGTCTTTGTTCTCTGGAGGTATATCACCTTTAATTATGAAGGAGGACAGAGCAGAGAGGATACACAGGTATTATATTGTTTCACAATTTTCACCAAGTGGGATGGAGAGGCCCTTCACTCCAGATCCTTCCAGGAGCAGCCATCTACCCTCTTTTCCTCTGACTTTTGGAAGAGAAAACACCCAATGACCCTGACTATAAAACATCAATCGAAAAGGAGAAAAATCCAGTCAGTGGTCCAAACAATTGGTCTCTGTGATGCCACATAATTGAATGCTTGTGGTCTAAACATAATGGAAATGGACTGGCTTGCTTATGTCTGAGTCTAGTTGTGGTTGTATTTGAAGGGTCCCTTTATATTGATGCAGCTCAGTGGGTTAGAGCGCAGATTCCAACCTTTTTCCTAAACTCGTGGAAGCAGTCCCTGGAGGGAGGGGGTATACATTCCACCTGCTGCCAGGCTCCAGGTTCCCCCAGGGCGGGGCTGGCTTGGTAAATGACACTCATCATTGAGAACCCCACGCCCACCCAGTGTCTCTGATGAATGGCCCTGGGGACACATGAGCACCTTGCTAAGCCCTCTGAAGCCGACGGTAGACTTGAAAAGTAGCAAGGACACCAGGTCAGTCTGCTTCATTTGGAGCAAATGACTTCTCGGCAGACCAGGGAAGGAGTGACATTGTGCAGTGGGAGTGAGGGGACCTTGCTGATTTGCGAAGACACACATGTCCCCCATTTCCACATCTGAGAAGCAGCTGGACTTCTAACAGGAGAGAGGAGCCTGAAGGGAAGGCAGCCCCTGATCTGCCCCGTTTTACATTAAACCATGGTCTCTGCCGATGAAGCCAATCAGATTGACAAGACCTCCCACTTCTTTCTGCTAACAGCTCTGTGCCGACCAAAGCTGGAGTGGCCAGGAAAAGCCAATTTTCTTCTACCTTCTTCCCTTACTTCTTTCCTTTTCCCTCTCTTCCTATCTCCTTGCATCCTTGCTTTGTTCAAACATTTATTGAGTAAAGTTATGTGCAAGGGGCTGGGTAGACAGACTAAAAATATCATGCAATAAACAGAGGTGCATATACAGTGCAATGGGGATTTAATAGAGGGGGTGACTGATTCTGCATAAATTACTTGGGTCTTATAGATAAATTTTCCACCTAGCAAGGGGTACTGACCTTCCGAGGGGTAGGAGCAACGCAGTTCAAGGTGCAGATGACTGAAAGGGCATGAAGTGATCAGTAGTCCAGATTCTTTTGGTAGTAAATTACAGAATGCCACTTAAACCATCTGGATAAAGAAGTAGAGATTTGTCATAGGCGTATTTATCACTTCAAAAATATCACTCAGATCTGCCTTGACCTTCACCTTTCACTGCTAGCACCTTAGTCCAAGTTACTCTCTCTCTCACAGGATCCCTGAAAAAGGTCTTTTGCTTCTTTTATGCTTGTTCCATTCTCATCTCTGCTCCAGACAGCAGCCGTCATGATTCTCTTAGAATTGCAAATTAGATCTCAAGTTTCACTCAAGTCACTGTGCTGACCTCCTGTTGCACAGAGAACACAGGTCGATTCTTCACATGGTCTACAAACGATGACTCTTGGCTGTCTTGCACCACTTTCCTGGCCACTTTCTACTGGGCAAAGCCCTTCCCCAGTTCTCTGAGTCTCCAACCTCTTTCTGACTTCAGGGCCTTTTCCAAAGCTGTCCCCTTTCCCCCAGATGCCCTTCCCTTCTTCTCCCCACTCTCACCCAGCTTATCTACTTATCCTTCAAGTCTGGATGTAAATGTCACTTATCCTCCACCTACTTATCCTTTGAGTCTGGAAGTAAATGTCATATTTTTTAGTGAACATCCCCAGAACCTTCAGTCTAAATCAAGTCACTCCTCTCATTTTTCCTCATAACACACTGTAATTTTCTTTCTCATAGTTTTTCACACCTTGTGATCATATATATTTATGTGTTAGTCTGCCATCTTTCCTGCTTGATGACAAGCTCCATGAAGGTGTTCATGGGAAAGCTATGGCTACGTTAGATGAGGAAAATTCTAAATTGCGACAAAACCAAGTATCGAGAAAGATATGGAGCAACAGAAACTCGTATTTGGCTGGTAGGAATGTAAATTTGTACAACCTCTTTGGAAAGCAGTGGACATTATGAAGTAAAAAGGAAAACACACATACACTGTGATCCTCTAACCATACTGTTAGGTACATACACTCGACAGAAATATGTACTTATGGGCACCAGGATACAGTTACAAGAAAGTTTGTGAACATTCCCTATACATCCCCAATGTGCAGCAATGAAAATGAATAAACTATAGCTTCACACAATAACAAAAAAAAAAAATCTATGGCATAGAATGAGTCATAAGGGAAGTTTTTCTTTTATCAGTATTTCTCAGTCCATTTATCCAGCTTTTTTTTTTTTTTTCATCTCCCTAGGGTTTGCCAAATATTCTGTGGTGTTCAACTTTTTGCAGAGAAAGGATCAGATCATGAGCAACCTCATTGTTTGGTTAAATGTATTTATTAAAACTATAGATGTGGGGTCTGCCATATGGTCCACATCTATAATCATCAGACATGAAAATTAATTTGAGTCAAGTGAGTCAATTACTTGGTTAATTCAATCTCCTCTTGATGTTTCTGGAATGTGTATCTTTGGGAAGCAAAGGCAGTTTTTAACTTCCATGTCCCTTCACTTGTCAATTCACAAACATTTTAAAAGTAGAGAAAAAACAAATCTCACCATCTCATGGTCATCGAGATTTTGACTTTGACCGCATTCAGTTCTACACCGTTTTTCCCTCCAGGCTGGTTTGTCAGAGTTCTTTCTCTGGGTATCTCCCCTGATGGTCATTTCATGGATTAGGATCTGCAATTGAATTGACAGGAAGCATAAAATTAATAAAAACCTTCTGGAAACCCCACCTCCCAAGCCTCTTGGTAAACAGATGTGGTATCTTCCTAAACAGAATACTCAGGGGTATTGGAAACTAAGAGTGTGTGGAAGGCAGATGTTTAAGTGTTATAACCGTATCACCTGGGGAAAGTTATAGAACCTCGGTAAGCAGGGAACAATAATAAGACCTACCACAAAGGGTTACTGGGAGAATTAAATGAGTTTAAAAATACAAGGTACATTTTTAACATACTTAAAACAATGCCTGGCACATACTAAATATTCAATAAAAAGACATTCTTTTTCTTTCTTTCTTCCTTCCTTCCTTCCTTTCTTCCTTCCTTCTTTCCTCCCTCCCCCCTCCCTCCCACCTTTTTCTTTCTGCCTTTTTGTATTTCTGCCTTTCTGTTTTTCTTTCTCTTTCTCTCCCTCTCTCTCCCTCCCTCCCTCCTTCCCTGCCTCTCTCTCTCTCTCTCTCTCTCCTTTTTTTCTTTACTTCTTAATCTTCAAGTTCCACCAGGTTCAACAGTTATCACCAAACTCAGGTAAGTGAAAACAAGCAAGTAAATGTTCGCAGACTGTAGAAATACATATTCAATCAATATTTAATTTCCTTGAAATGTATTTTTGTTGCCAAAACCCATTTTGACACAAGGATTTGCATAAGTGTAACTTTGGAGGCACAGTTTTAAGTTTTATTTGTACTTTCGTTGTTATATATTATAGAAGCAATTCATGTTTATTGTTAAAAATGATTGCAGAATACATACAACGGAATATCAGTCGGCCTTAAAAAGAAAGGAAATTTTGACCCATGCTAAACATGGATGAACCTTGAAGATCTTATGCTAAATAAAATAAGTCAGTTACAACAGGACAACTATTTTATAATTCCACTTATATAAGGTTGTAGGAGAGGAAAATGATCTTCTTCTTCTATCCTTCGAAGCTCTCAGCCGGGAACCCTATAACAAAAGGCAGATTGGCAAGAGAAAAGCATACGAATTAATTTTTGTGTGACACAGGAGCCTTCATAAGGAAATGAGGACACAAAGAAATGGTTAAACCTGAGTGTTTTTAGGCTAAGTTTAATGAAGAGTGGAGAACCATGGAAAAATGTGAGAGGACATTCTGATAACTATGAGCTAAGTGTAGTAAAGTGGGAAACAGCAAAGCCTGTTCGTTCAGATTCCTCTTGGTTGCCCTCTGTCTTTGGCGATAACGAAGTGCCTTTCCTCTGGGTATGGGGAGGGAACCTCTCACATGAGGGTCTTGTAACATGCTTCAGAAGACGGGCAGGAAATCCTTCTGCAACCCACATTCCTTCAGCTTGAAATAGTCAATATGCCAAGGTGCCCTACTTGGGGGTAGCATGTCCAGAACTCTGTCAAGGTACCGAGAGTAGTCAAATTCATAGACACAGAAGGTAGAATGGTGGTTTCCAGGGGCTGGGGTGAGAGGGAAATGGGGAGTTAATGTTTAATGGGCACAGAGTTTCGGTTTGGGAAGATGAAAAAAGTTATATAGATGATGGTGGTGATGGTTGCACAACAATGTGAATGCATTTAATGCCACTGAACTGTGCACTTTAAAATAGTTAAAATGGGAAATTTTATGTTATTCTATCATAGTTTAATTCTTTAAAAAATGATTGCAAATTAAACAAAGGAAAAATCAAAAGTCTCCCTTCCCTTGCTCCCTCTGTTCCTTTATCTCACTCTCCTCTTAAGGAGTAATTCCTGTAATAGTTTGCTTTACTTCATAGTTAATATATCTTGGTGCCTTTAAAAATGGTTCTCTATAGTCTACATTCTACATAAACCACATTTCTTTAGCTATTCCATTCCTGAGGGGGCACTTAGATTGTTTTCAATTTTCCATCATTACAAAATTCCACAGTGTACATCTTTGTACATGAATCTTTGAACAAGTATGTTGTATTTCTGAAGTATAGATTCCTAGACGTTGAATTCCTGGATCAAAAGCCAAAAACACTTCAAACTATGGAAGATGACGCAAAGATTTCTTTAAAAATACTATCCATTTTTATCAACAATGTATGAGTGAGCCCATATCTGACACCACTGAATATTTTTAATCTTTAAAATTGTTGTCAATCTGATGGGTGAAAATAGTATTATTCTTCTTCTAATGAAAATGTCACTAAATACTAGTGAAACGATCATATTTTCGTATGTGTATTGGCTTTATCTCTTTCCTGTACATTCTTTTGTCTGTTTTTTCTCCTGTTGCTTACTTTTTCTTTATTGATTTACAGGAATTTCTCACATATTAAGGATGTAAAATATTTGTCTACTATAGTATTTGCATATGCTTTCTTCCAGCTTGCTGCTTATCTTAAATTTGCTTATCAAGTTTTCTGTCAAAAATTTATATTGTGAACACAACATTGTAAATCAGCTATACTTCAATTTTAAAAATTTATATTACTTTACAGAGTCAAATCTGTTGGTGATCCAGGTATTGTGCTTTTTTTGGGAATTCTTCACTACCCCTCATAATGAAAATTTTCTTTTATAATTTATATAATTTGTTTTAATGATATTTAAATTTTTAATTAATTTGAATATATATATATATATATATCATGAGATAGCATCCAATAATTGTGTAATTCCTTCAGTTTCTCTCTTTATTATGATGATTTAAATTTGGTCTTATCATGTGCTCAGAAAAGGATCATTCAGAATAGTCTTCATTTTTGGACTTTTCTCCACTTAGGATCTTGTGTCTGCATTTCCCCCTTGAGTGTCTATTTAACTAAGCACCTATTGAAATAATCTTCTGTGATATGTTCATTTCTTCTCCTGCTACTTGAGGGTGTGTTTGTGCTTTTTTTGTGTTTGTTTTTATTTTTAGAAATCATTCAGGGGGGGAAAAAAAGATGCTGTATTATCCTAGCAGAGATCAGGAGAACACAGTGTTTCTAAAAACAGCCTTTGTGCTGGTGACTGCTTTGTGAAGAAATTTCATAACCAAAGGCCCGTTAACGGGACTGATTATTTAAGACAACTGTGGTTCCTGTGTAGATTTCTCGTGCAATGTGTGAACCACACTACTAATTTACTCTTTGACCAAATGCTCCTCCTCCGTAATATGCCGTACTCCCCTAAAGCTTGGGAAAACAGCTTTAGGCTTCTCACTTCTTTAGTAAAGAACTTCTCAGTTGATTTCAAGTGAAATGCCAACAGTCTCACTTTTTTTTCAAACACACTTCACAGCCATGCCTGTATATCCACTTTAAAAGTGTATGTTTTGTGGGTTGGGGTGCGGTGTGCTTTGAGCAGTTGTCAGATGTTTTATTTTTGGAAAATTCTAAATAGCATTTTGGAAGATAATTAAGGGTTGCTCAAGTTTCTTTCAGAATTTAAAAAAAAGGTATATTTTACCTTCTTTGTGCATTTTTGCTCTCAATACTTCATTTGTCACCTCCTCCTCTATTTTATAACTCTTTTAATTAATGGTGTTTATTCTCCTCTCAGTCTGGACTGACTCTTGTTTTCATGATCATATTATTAGGAAGTGATAACATGTGTGGATTTTTTTTCTGTATCTGGGCTTGCCAATCACTATGGAAACAAGCAAATATTTACATAGCCCAGATACTGATTAATACCTACTGGTTATTTTGACATTATAAAGTTACTGTTTGAATGTAAGGAATTTCTCCTGAATAGTAAAGTGGTCTATTCTCATTTATTTACATTTATAATTTGCCCATTAGAAATTAATCTGGTAGCAAAAGCTCCATCAAATTACAGCCATTTCCAAAAGAGTCATTTTTGCCAAAAGATGACTCAAAATCAAGTGCTAGAGGTTTAAAAATGGTTGTTTTACATTTTAACAGGGACAATTTTTGTAAAACAAAATTCACCTGACATTAGTAACAAAGATATGTTGCTTAAGATAATATCAGTACTGCACTACGTACAAGATGATGAATCTCAAAGGGACTCTTTAAGGAGACATTTTATTAGGACCCCAAAGGAATATTTAGCTACAAATATAAGCCCTGGAGTTCAGCCTCTTGGGGACACTTGATAATTCCCTCTGAGAACAAAATTACCTCACTCTTTCTCTCATTCTTTCTCCGTTTGGGTTTTCTTCTTTAACTAAGGGAGATCTTTATAAATTTAATTAATTTTTTTCTAGCCTAGGATCCAAAAAAGTTGTAGTCTACACTGCAGAACAGTGGCTCTCAAACTTGAATGGACATTAGTATCACCCGGAGGGCTTGGTAGATAAAACACAGATTTCTGAGTTCCACTTCCCAGTCTCTGATTCAGTAGGTCTGGGTGTGGCCACAGAAATTGTGTTTTGAACAAATTCCCAGGTAATAATGTTGGTCCAGGTGCCACTCTTTAAGAAACCCTACCCTAGACAGGAATAAAGATGCAGACGTAGAGAATGGACTTGAGGACCCGTGGAGGGGGAAGGGTAAGCTGGGACAAAGTGAGAGAGTGGCATGGACATATATACACTACCAAGTATAAAATAGAGAGCTAGTGGGAAGCAGCCGCATAGCACTGGAAGATCAGCTTGGTGCTTTGTGACCACCTAGAGGGGTGGGATAGGGAGGGTGGGAGGGAGATGCAAGAGGGAGGAGACATGGGGATATATGTATAGGTATAGCTGATTCACTTTGTTATAAAGCACAAACAAACACATCATTGTAAAGCAATTATACTCCAATAAAGATGTTTAAAAAATAAATAAATAAATAAATAAGAAGGCATTCCAAAAAATAAAAAGAAACTCTACCCTAGAGTCTAATATTTTTTCTTTTTGTTAACCAAGTTGGGAAGAGTTTACAGATATTGCAGAATGTTTTGAAACAATCTCCAAAATGACTCTGCAGCATATTTAGCAGCAGAGTTGGAGCTTCATGAAATCCAAACAATATGGGAATATTACTCCAATGAAACTAGAAAGTGGTACTCTAGAGGTCCAAGCTTCAGGATGAGTCAGGAGCCCAATGCTATTACAGCCATAATCTCTCAAAGGAAAGTATTTCTCAGAAACTATGGAACTATCTCATCTTATTAATCAATTCAACTGAACTCTTAAATCACACAAACCCATAAATCAGTGGTGCATGGGCTGGACAAATGGAGGCTGAATCTGTGGAGACCGCCTATTCTTACATTTTTTCATGAATATTGGCTCACATTCTTCAAAAAGACTGATTAGAGTTTACCATATCACTCATTTCTATAGAATCGAATGTGAATCTTAGCATCTCATCTTAGCCAGCAAAATCGTTAGGATGGCAAATCTTGGAGCAACATGTTCCAGAAAAAAAGACTAAGATTTGGAATCAGAAGTTCTACATGATTCTTGGACACATTCCTTATTTTCTCTACATATAAGTATCCTCACCTATAAAGTGAGGCTAGTAATATTTATTCCATTGAGTCTGCAAATACTTATTGAATGTTTCCTATGTGCTTTGCTGTGGTGACAGTAAAGAGAGTCAGACATGTTTCTTACCTTCAAGGCATTCATAGAATTTATTTTAATAAATAAATGAGAGCATGGGCATGAAGAGTTCAGGAAACTACAAAGGCCTAATGTAAAGTATTACTGCTCCTTGCATAGCAGCTGGTCCTGAACTTGGATTGAATGAGCCTCATCTATTCATGGAAAGAAGGAAGCCAGAGGGCAACTCCATGCTAAATGGAATCATCCCTGGTGAAAAGTTGCTACCATTGATTTTGGCATCAAACTCGTGGGTTGCAATTACAACAGGTATTTTTCCTCAAAATACTTTTGACGTCTGGAGAATTCAAATTATATTTTCATTTCAAGAAAATATTGATTTAGCTGCAAACCAGAGAATCTAAAAAGAATGGTTGGAATATTTGCTCAACGAACAGCATTCAGGTGTGTGGTGTGAAAAACAAATTTAATAAAATTTATCATAGAAAAAAGTGTTGAAGAAACACTCTTTTTAAAGTTTTTTTTTTAAATATCAGATGATTTGGAATCTTATAAAAAATAGTTGCGTTTTGTTTTGGTTTGTTTTGCTTTGCTTTTTAATGAATAGTACTCTTTTTAAACTCCAGCTTGGAACAGAAGGCAGATTTCTTCATCTCTCAGGAAGTTGGGTACCGTGGTAGCATTGAAGGTGCTGGGTTTCAAATCTTATTGAATTTTGTTCCAGTAAGGCAATTTCATTCTCAAATTGGACATACCATTTCTTCTTTATTAAATTTCCCAGTTATTCTTTCACCTCAGGTTTTTATGTTGCTTCCTATTTATTTTTGGACTTGTTCACTCAAAATGTGGGAAGGCACAAAGGTTTATATCAAGCCCCATGTATCCTGCAGCTCTCAGTTAGAACCCAGCATGAAAGGACAGAACTCAGAACAAAAATGACTCTTGTTGGTGAACCCAGGTGAGGCTCTGAGGGAGAACTGACATTTGGCAAAGAGAAATTCCATCCAGGAGTTACTCTGTCTTTAGACAGGTCTCCATTTCAGTGGGTTCCAGAGAGAGGATGTTGCAAATGTGGCATCACTCTACCAACACTTCCTGCAAGATGCCCAGTGTCTTCCTGTGAAACACCAAACTAACTTGAAACCTAAAAAAGAAAATTGGTTGAACTACGTGTTCCATGTGCTCCAGGTTTTGAAGCAGTTCAGTTATGTTTCCATATTTTTTTGCAATGTCAATTTTCTTTAAGATTCAGTTTAAGTAAATAACTATTTTTTTCTGTTTGAAATAATCTAGTCCTTTCCCCTTTGCCCCCACTACTCTGGCTGGAATCCTGCCATCATATCCAACTTTCTCCTGAATTTGTGGATAATTTCCCAACGTACAGTCAATTCTCAATACCTGTAAAGAAGTAATCTTTGATGCCATTATTTTATCCCTCAAAACACTCCATCAAGTTAACAATCCTCACTGTGGACTTCAAGGCTGGCTGTTTATTCTCCCACATGACTGCCTCATGTTCCCACTGGTCCCTGCTCAGTACTCTCTTTTGGTTTACCTAGTTTGCTTCCTAGAATTGCTCTCCATTGGCTAATTTCCATCTTATGCATGCTATCCATTTCCAATCAGTTAATCACTTTCAGCTTTCTAAATCCAGCATGTCAACTGCTTCTTCTAGAAAATGTTTAGGAGGTAGGTAGATATTTAGACAGTCTTCTGTAGATAATGTGCAATATATCAGTGCAGGGAAATACTGATGAGTGGGGTTTGATTATCCAATTGCATAGAATCACCTGACATTGATTTTTGCTTCGATTCCCTTCCTCCCTCCTTTTTTTTCTTCTTTCTTCCCCCTCTCTTCCTCCCTCCCTCCTTCCCTCCCTTCCTTCTTCCTTCCTTCCTACCTTTTCTTCCCATCCTTCCTTTCTTTCTTTCTTTTTGCTCCCCTCCCTCCCCTTCTCTGTCTCTGCCTATCTATCTTTCTCTCTCTGATACTTACTTTTCTTTAATGTAGACCCCTTCACCCCCCACCCCCCGGCAAATATGGATGAGGGAAGGGAAGAGGAAGCAAGATTCATCAGTCTATTGTTTTGATGATTTTATTAACGCTATGGCTTAAACATTGTTAGGAGTTTTTTTTTTTAACAACTAAAATGAGCTGTATTATTCAGAATACCTGAATTTGTTGCAGACTGTGAGGATATGATCTATTTTAATACCTCTCCATTTAGAACAAAGACTTATTTAATCATATTATATAATTAATAAACTGCTAGTTATATCGTATATTCAAATGCAAAAACTAAACAATAAAACTAATAATAACAATGAAATTCTATGTCTAGTCTTTTCTTCATCAAGAGAAGATGGGCAGTGAATACAACTCCATCAGGACAATGCTATCCACACTCTAGATAAACAATTCCAAATGAATTCCTGCTAAATGTCATCATCATGCACAGGCGTGTATGCCTTGACACTCCCACTGATTCAAGGCAACTTCTTAGCTTCTCAATCATAAGGCATTTTTCATTCATTAAACAAAATTTCATTGATGTCTACTAGGGTCAGGCACTGTGCTAAGCATTGAGGATACAGAAATAAAAGATGTTTAGATTCCTTAGTTTAATGGTTAGATGAGTTGCAGGGGTGGGCAGAGAGAGAGAAGAAAGCAAATGCATAATTGCAATACAAGATGATAAGTGCCATCATAATATAATTTCAGAGAAGTGAAACTTCCCTTATTATAAGCTTAAAAATGATCAGTACTTACAAAACAGAAAATGCATAAAACCACAATGAAAGGAATTAGCATGAACTATATGAAAACGATGTTTTTGTAGGGCAAAATGGTAGGCGCTCAGCAATTTCATATAGTTCAACATACTGAAATTCACAGTTTCAACAAAGAGTTAACATCTAATAATATATTGGAATATAGATCTCTCAAATGCTTTCTGTGATATCCTTATATCTTCCCAGAAAAGATGCACATATATTCACATTTAAAGTGTTTTTTTCTTTTTTTTTAAGAAAAAAAATATATTATACTCTAAATTTGTTGTGTAACTTTCTCCCACTAAAGAATATTATGAACACCTAATAAAATATAGGTCTATATAATTTTTTTTTAATGTTAGTCAATTTTTAAAAATTTTTTTAAAAATTTTTATTTATATTTATTTATTTATTTATGGCTGTGTTGGGTCTTCGTTTCTGTGCGAGGGCTTTCTCTAGTTGTGGCGAGCGGGGACCACTCTTCATCGCGGTGCTCGGACCTCTCACTATCGCGACCTCTCTTGTTGCAGAACACAGGCTCCAGACGCGCAGGCTCAGTAGTTGTGGCTCACGGGCCTAGTCGCTCCGCGGCATGTGGGATCTTCCCAGACCAGGGCTCGAACCTGTGTCCCCTGCATTGGCAGGCAGATTCTCAACCACTGTGCCACCAGGGAAGCCCCTCTATATAACTTTTAGTGACTGAATATTTTTAAAAATTTTTATTGGAGTGTAGTTGATTTACAATGTTGTGCTACTTAGTTGCTGAATATAATTGCACAGGATGAAGGAGCTGTAATTTATTTATTACATCCCATTGTTGGATGTTTATGCTATTTTCCAGTTTTCACTGTACATACTATAATCACTATATGCATAATGCTGAAATGAACATGAAGACATGGCTCTAAATTGTTCTTCCTTAATGATTGCTAGAACGTCACCATAAATTAAAATAATAAGTAATTGAATAAAGTAAGATTTGGTCATCAAATCCATATTTTGTCCCTGTGATTTGCATATTATGGAGCATGTCTTAGAATGTTTAATAAAACCTCTGTACCTTGTTCACTCACTTTCAAACTTTGTGAAATTTTTTTTTAACAGGGAAAGAGACATAGACATGAAGGGTGAGGCTCCTGAAGGCAGGTCCAGGGTGAATAACCACTCTGAGAAAGGAGTCAGATAAACACCGCTTCCCAATAAACAAATAGCATCATGTTCCGGTAACAATTGCCCTGGGCCTTCCCCTGAGAAGAACGAGGCACGTACAATTGTTTGGCTCTCTTTCTGCTTCCACGTTATTGATTTAGAGCATGACATGTCTGTACGATTGCAACTAAGTCACCAAATGGGAAATGTCTAAATCAAGCTGCAATTAATGCAGCATAAAGCGCTGGGTAATAAGCCACACATTACCTCCAGGAATGACATGTTTTTAGAACTCAACCTCGGTATAAGTCTGAAGCAGCAGAAGAAGCCTGGAAAGAAAAAAAAAAAAAAAAAAATACTTGCTAGGTTATTGTGGGGTGTGAGAGCCACGCTGCTGTGGAAAGGCACTGTAAATCCATATTATGCAGAAATCAATGGCAGCCCAATCTTTGCCGACTGTACCAGGAGCCCTGTGACAAGGGCACAGCGATTCTCCTCATCAAGCAGGTTGTGTGAAAGCAAAGAGTCCAGCTGAGCTTGGTATATCCAGCTGGACTTTGTTTGCTACTTAATGGAGCAGGTCAGAGTGATAACACCCCAAAGAAATCAACCAGCTTCGGCTGGAGGAGCCCATGGAAAGTGCAGGAACTCCAGCAGATCTACATTAAATCACTTCTATAGGTCATCTGCAGAGAAAGAACTCGAGAAATAATAAAGGTGCATCATTCTGCTGTCTGTGTTTATGATTTCCCCCCGGGGAACGGAGTTTGGTGGGGAGGGAAGGCCACGTGGCTGGAGAAACATTTCGTCTTTTTTATTCTATGCATTATAAAGCTCTTGGCAGGGCATCGGGCACTGAACTTAGCTCCCCCTTCCTGAAAGCCACACGTTACAGGGGTTTATAAGCCATAGTGACAGTGATAAAAGGCCAATTCATGGCTTGGAGACAGTTTTTCCTAACAACGTGCTTTTGCCTCTTTGCCTTCTTAAACACCTGCTGCTTTGCCCAGCACCCTCCAGCATAGTGTTCTGGGCAGCTCTGTCTCTGAGCTGGGATGGTGAAGTTCAAAGTGAATGTCCCTCTCTACTGTCGCTGCCAGTAGACACTGAAAGACCAGTGTCACTGCCCTCAGCCTGGCCTGAACAAAGCCACTCAGAACCCGTATGGAACTCAGGAGGGTAAGACAGGATTCTTTAGCAGGCATTGACACCCTCTCCCATTCTCAAAAGAGGCCTTAAGAAGCTCTTGGGGTTAAAGCATGCGGTACAAAAGTTGCCCAATAAATCGATATTTGGATTCGATAAGGAAGTGACAAGTTTTCTGAATACAGGTGTGTCAAGGTACACCAAGCAGGGGAGATGAGTGCTCTATCTGAACATGCACCCCATCTCCTCTTGTCCCTCCGGGGGACCACCATCACTCACTGTGGGGGAGCTGGGCGTGGGCCAAGGCAGGGTGTTGGCTACTGCAATTTGGTGAAGTATGCATGACTAAGGCTCGGGCTCCAGAGTCAGGTGACCAAAGTGACGCAGAGCGGGAGTGATGTGGCCACAAACCAAGGTATACTGAGAGCCTCTGGAAACTTGAAGAAGCATGGAACGGATTCTCTCCTGGAGTCTCCAGAAGAAACCAGTCCTACCTGTTTGATTTTAGCCTGTAAGACTCATTTCTGACTCTGACTTCGGGGCTGTAAGATAATAAATTTTGTTGTTTTAATCAAGCCACTAAGTTTGTGGTGATTTGTTAGCAGCAATAGGAAACTAATACAACTTATAAAAATAATAGTTAATGAGAAAGTTACATTTTCAAAATGGACATTCCCTGAAGAGCTCGGTTAACTTAGATTTTATTTGGAAGCAGTTCTTCTAATGAATTAGTATTTTTCTAAATATCTTTCCCCAGCTAGACCTAAGAATTCCCAATTCACACTCCTTTCCTTTCAAATTCTTCCCAAGCACCAGAGGTTTACTAACCATTAATATCCCACCATGTCATGGTGGGCAGCTGCCGTCCACGAAGCAGGATGACCCCAAACTGTGCCTGTTTTTTTCCCATTCAGAGCAGTCAGGAGTTCTTGTCCTGTCTATCAGTAACCCGGGAGAAGCAGCCTCTCCAGAAGTCTCTAAATCCTTAATCTTCAGCTGCAGGTAGGAAAACTTGGCCTCTTCAAACTCCAAGAATCCCCTGAGAAATACAAAGATGAAGCGTTCTCAGTTCTCTGTTAAGAAAACTGTGGAGGAATTACTGTCAAACAAAGAGGACCACAACTGTTCAATATTTGCTTTTTCTGCCTTCATCGTGTTACCCCCAGGCCTTTCTTTGTAAGCCATTTCTGACAACCCTTCCTTGACTACTGGATTCATTTCAGTGTGATTAAATTGAGACTGTACTATGTGATTTAGGGTCGAATGTCCAAGGACGATGTAAAGATTGATTTTAAAATAACGGAAGAGAAACAAATTTAAAAACTACCATTCCTTAAAACTTTGAAAAGGTCAGTATTCTTTTTTTTTAAATTTATTTATTTAATTTATTTATTTTTGGCTGCGTTGGGTCTTCATTGCTGCGCGTGGGCTTTCTCTAGTTGCGGCGAGCGGGGGCTACTCTTCATTGCAGTGCGTGTGCTTCTCGTTGCAGTGGCTTCTCTTGTTGCGGTGCATGGGCTCTAGGTGCACGGGCTTCAGTAGTTGTGGCTTACGGGCTCTAGAGCGCAGGCTCAGTAGTTGTGGCGCACGGGCTTAGTTGCTCTGCGGCATATGGGATCTTCCCGGACCGGGGCTCAAACCTGTGTCCCCTGCATTGGCAGGCGGATTCTTAACCACTGCAACACCAGGGAAGCCCAAGGTCAGTATTCTTAATTGGAGAGGAGGTGTTAGATAACAGTGGTTGCTGTAAATTCTTTGCAGATGTCAGCTTATAACTCTACCAGAGCAATTTTCAGCTAATGTGGGCCTTGAGGTGGAATAGTTACTTCCAAAGGCCTTGTCATTGGTTCTAAATTTGATGCTCTTTCACAAAGTTGCACACAGATTTTCACAATTGGTCATCTGCAGGGTGAATTTTCCACTGGGAGGCTGATTTTGGAATTTGCTTCTTGCGAAGATATATACTAGACAGTGACAATATAATTAGTTTTAAAAGTTATATATAAACCAAAGAAATAGTTAAGATCTGAAAAGCTCTTAGCAAGTCTTGTCAACTTGTTTATTTTGTGTAAACTTTTAGATGTTTAGAAGTAAATTTTGTTTTTTCCTCCTCTTATTTCTCTTCTTTTCTTCTTCGTTTTTTGCATTTATTCAAAGTCCCTTCATGTTTCAGGTATCTCTTATTGTGTAACAGACTACCCCAAAACATGGTAGCTTCAAATAACAATGTTCCTTAGGACTCTGTGGATGGCTGGGGCTCAGCTTGGTGGTTCTTCTGCTGGTCTCACACAGGATCTCTCACGTGGTTGCAGTCAAATGGTATCTGGGGTTGGGATAACCCAGATAGCTCCACTCATGTGTCTGGGACGTTGGTGAGGGTGGCTTGAAGACTGGAATTTCTCTCTCTCTCTCTCCACATGACTACTTCAGACTTCTTTACATGGCAGCTGGATTCCAATAGTGAGCATTCCAAGAGCCCTAATGAGCAAGCACTTATTCATCTCTCTCTCTCTTTTTTTCTTGGATTTCATAGACCTGTTGATTTATAATGTTGTATTAGTTTCAGGTGTACAGCAAAGTGATTCAGATATATATATACACACATACATATATATATTCTTTTTCAGATTCCTTTCCCTTATAAGTTATTATAAAATATTGAGTATAGTTCCCTGTGCTATACAGTAGGTCCTTAATGGTTATCTATTTTATATATAATAGTGTGTATATGTTAATCCCAAATTCCTAATTTATCCCTCCTCCTCACCTTTCCTCTTTGGTAACCATAAGTTTGTTTTCTATGTCTGTGGGCCTATTTCTGGTTTGTGCATAAGTTCATTTGTATCATTTTTTTTAGATTCCACCTAAAAACAATATCATATGATATTCATCTTTTTCTGTCTGGCTTACTTCACTTAGTATGATATTCATCTTTTATAGACATTGTGTTTGCTAATATACCGTTGGCCAAGCCAAGAGTCAGTGTGGGAGGGGATCACACAGGCATCACTACTGGGAGATGTGAGTCACTGTGGTCGCAGTCTAATACACTTTGGATTCGTAGTGCAATATCAGAAGAAAACCCTGTTTTTGTCCCCATATCAAGCATGTATTTATAGTATTGGAATTTATAGTATTGGAGATAAGAATAGATCTAAAGTTTAGAGTTATTGTTCAGCCATGAGAACAGATAAATTGAGCTAATGAATTCATTATTTAGTTGTAACATTACATATTTGGTTGTAACATTTTACAGATTATGACATTTCGATGGTGAAGGGAGCACAAGGCAGGAGTCAGGCGTCCCAAGTTCATCCCTAAGTGTCCACAAGATTCTCACTCAGTTGTCAGAGTTACCTTTAAGTTCCAACTGGGTGATGATAATCAGAAGTTCTTAAAGCAAGAGTCCTGATCAAGTGCATCAAAGTTCCACTGCTTCTACACTCTTTGCATGAGAAAGAATTTGCTTCTTAGTGTCTTGACTTTTCCCACCCATTCTTTATGTCGACAGACACAAATCTTCTTGGACATCATCCATTCATTATTGCAGTGGATGCCTTTGGACATGCATTTGCCCTCGGCTCTTTCCTAGGGATCGGCCAACTTCCTGACAACTTGCTTTAACTCTAGTACCTAATGCAGAGCCTAGCACATAGTATGTGCTCAATAAATAATTCTTGACTGAATAAATAAAACGACGGGCGTAATATCTCCACATAGGTTGACTTTTCTCACTGGTCCAACTTAGTGAATTTTTTTTTAACCCATTAAACCTATTTTGACAATATTGTCTTTGGGGTTAAAACTAGCATAGGCCCTTTTCTATGATAGAATAAGGCAGAAATTTGGAAAACTTCCAACCACACAATTTTTCCCCACAGAAAAACTTTCCCTTTGTCATCAGTTAAGTTTATTAAACATAATCGAGTAAAAAAACTTGCTAGAAAAGAAAAATGTCACCCAAAGTCAGAAGGAAACATGGTGACTTGGACTGTGCTATTAGCAGCCTCCTATTTAAAGTCTTCGTAAGTGGTTACTGTACAAAGAAATTGCTAACCACCATGGTTTTTACCTGCAGCTCTGAAACATGCTGATAAAATGCTCTCTCATTTCCCTCTCTTTCTTGCACCATTAGTGTTATTCTGCTATATTTGGAGCTGAGCTCAAACCAGATCAATAAAGTCATTTATTATAAAGAAAACAGATTTAAGAAACAACAGACTTGACTACTCAGATAAAACACAGCAAGCTCAAAGTCTGAATGCAGGGTTGAGTGAAGGATTTGATTTATATGCCGTACTGAAACTTCCAGTAAGCAGAAATGGAAGTTTTTATTGCTTGTCTATAAATGACTGTCCATAAATATAAAATTATTATTTATTAAAATAAATTTAGCATTTTACTGTAAATAGGGCCATTGTAAATAACAACCTTTTATTATCTTCTATTCACAATGCTGCCTTTTAAATTTTAATCACCTCTGTAAAGTAGCTGCCTCAGTTTGCCAAGATTTACATAAAAATAAATATTTATTTATGAGTCCAGTTTATGCTTTACAAATTACTCACCATGTAAAAAGCTTTCGTTTGCAAGAGGGAATAGTACTAAAGGAGCTAGTTAGTACTCCTAAATAGTAGGAGTACTACTCCTACTCCAAGACAGGGGGAAAATCCCATGTCTTGAATACCATCTGGTGTCAGGAATGACAAATCCTGGTCTGAGATATGAATGTCTACACTATACTGTGTCTGCTAAATGCCAATGTCATTAGCATTTCAGGTTGAGAAGGGCTGGGTTCTTTCATGGAAGGGGCTGGGCTGTTTTCCTATGAAAAGTGATTCCAAGGATGATGGGAAATCCTGGTTGCAAAATATCTCCCGTACACAGGTAACAAGGTATTTGGAATTTTCCTTTCTTACTTCCTTTCCTTTTTTGTCTTCTTTCCTCCTAGAAACAGAGAAAGCATGTAAACAGTCCTGGGAAAGGGGGCATCAAATTAAAGTAACAGTAAAGCATTGATGAGATCTTCCATCCCAAGTGGAAAATCTCAAGGCCACGGCAGCTCAGAAAAAAAAGAAAGAAAGGAAGGCTCTAGAAAAACTGTAATGAGGTCACAGGAGAGAGGCCAAATGTACTGATGACAAGCCTTCCAAGCCTGGTTCTGCCCAGGCTGATCCTGCAAACCTGTGATCACTAGGGATAGCACTTTATTGAGGGGTGACGACCAGGCAGAGGGCTGTGACACTAAAGAGTCCATGGGAGGTGACATTCCTCAAATGCTGGCATATTTTGCTGATACACTAAGAGAAGGATTTGAGACATTGAAGCCCTGAACTTTGATCTCAGAATAACTCTGACTCACTCCAGCTGCAGCATCCAGCCTCGTAGTCGTTTGTTCCAAGGAAGGGTGGTGTTGGTGTTGGATTGACCTGCGAAGGCCCCATCAGCCACCATGAAAGACCCTCTTACAATTAGAGCATCAGCTAAGTGTTTTCTTCATAAATTTGTAATTGTTAACCTTTATGAAATCACTACTAGGAATTACTGAGTTCTCAAAAGTTAAATCAGCCATTATTTCGTCATTGGACCTTTTTCCTTCTTTTTCATCTTCAAAGATATCTATAACAATATAGATAGATATCACTTATTTATCAGTATAAGCTAATATATTGACTTACATTGTTTATTAATGTAACTAATATCCTAATTTACATTGACAGAAAATGGGTCTTTGCAGATGCAATTAAGGTAAGGGTCAAGATCATCCTGGCTTAGGGTGGGCCTTACATCCAATGAGAGTGTCCTTATAAGAGACAGAAAAGGACAGAGAAGAAGGAGAGGTGAAGACAGAGGGAGGGTTTGGTGTGATGCACCAACAAGCCAAGGACCGCCAGTGATTGCTGGGAGCCGCCAGAAGCTGGAAGAGGCGAGAAAGGGTTCTCCCCTAGGGAGTCAGATGGAGCGTGGGCTGGCTGACACCCTGGTTAAAGACTTCTAGCCTCCAGAACTATGAGAAGATAAACGTCTGTCATTTCAAGCAACCCAGTTTAAGGTAATTTGCTATAGCAGCCCTAGGAAACAAACACAACAACGAAGCGCTAACATAAAGCTGTGTGCTGAACACCAGTTGCTTGAGGGGGTGGGGAGAACCAGAGGGGATTTACCATGAAGCTAAGGAAGCAAAGGGACCCTTACTTACGTTGGCCTCTTTTAAGGCACCGGCAATGTGCTCACATAGTCATATTTTTAATTAAATAAAATTAATAATTTTTAATTGTTTAATATATTAAAATACAAGCTACCTTAATAACAATTGATTAAGACCGATAATCCTTTCCCCTGAATCACACTTCCCTTCAAATCGGAAGGTATTGAAGTACCTGTGAGCATTTTTGGATTCAACTAAGGTGGGGAGCTTAGTTTGGTTTAGAGGAATTTAGTGTCTGTGGTTCACAGGGACTTTGGAGTTTAGTTCAGTGATGCTGCTGGAGGTTCCAGTAGGGGACTGGTACCCAAGGTCCTCCTACTGCCCACTGTGTGGGGGAGGGAGTCAGAGGTTGTATAGTGAAATGCATTTATCCTACAGCACCTGACACTGCAAGGATGTGGGTGATAAAGGAGAAATAGCAAAGAGTATGAGGCCAGAAGCTAGTCTGTGCACAGTCTCCCAAAGATCGATGTTTATAATTGGAAGGGGAGGATTCAGTTCTCCCTAAAGACTGATAAGTGATCTGTCAGGAGTATATTCCATTTCTTCAGCATATACAATTAGAAATGCACCATAATTTTTTTCTTTCTTGGTGGGAATTGTGCAGAATAGACTATAATTGTTGTGTTTGCAGAGCAAAAGCACGTAGCAGTCCTCAGAGGGTAAGTACGTCTGTAACAGTGCATATAACAAACTTGGTAGAAGTTTTCCTAAATTTCACAAAAATTCTCAAAATTTACATGACATTGACCATAACAAATTGTGAATCTGAAAGAAACCTTTTAAAATTATCAACAATAAAAATGTATTTTAATCAACTCTCCTAGAGGAATGATTGAATTATCTTTTAATTCTATGAAAAATTGTATTATAAAGCCCTTGTTATAAGAAGTGGCAATCAAAGCAGATGTAGCCAAAAGATGTCAAAAAAAAAGAATGATAGAAGTGATTCAGGCTACTAATTAATAAAAATATTGTGTTATTTGTCTGGATTTCATGATGTCTGTGGTATTTGTTGCTTTTAAAATATGGAATTTGTTGTGATCCTTTTTCTTGTTCTAGATAAATATTCACTTTGTAACTAAATGTTGTATTTGTAATTTTTCGTTCTTTTTTTAAATGAAGGTCTCCCAAATTGTATACGTGTGAGGTCTCTCAAAGCCTAGCTCTAGCCCGGGAAAACAGAGACGGACTACTGTATAAGCCGGAGCAGGAAATCATGAAGAGTTAATATCCTAAAGTTCCTGGGCTGTCTCCTTGCGTGAAAGCTCTCAGTGGCCACTGTTTCCAGAAGGTCGCTGTATCTGCCCTGCCCTTGAGTTATCATTCCTTCTCCCCATCTCCTCCCTGTTTCCATGCACCCCATCTTCCTCCCTTCCCAGTTAGCCAGTGGAAGGAGCTGCTTCCCTATTACTTTGTTCGGCAAGCTAACTTTGATTCAAACTTCAACTGATATCAGGTTCGGTCTTTTATATCCAAGCATTTTCTTATCAGAAAAGTCATCTTCCTCTGATCTGCACACTCAGGTACATGCAGAATGAGCAGAGTCTTGGAAGTGGAGCTGAAGGAGACCCAGCGGCTCACTGAGAGCTTCCGTGGCACAGTCTTGACACTGGGAAGTGGTTACCCCTCCAGTGTTTGTATTTTCCAGGATCCCACCTCCCGGGGTCAGGGCTTCACTCTCACGTTTGCAGCTTTAGCCCGGACCTGTTCTCTGAACTCTAGATACTAATATACCCAACTGCCTACTTAACATCTCCCTCTGGTTGAGATATGTATTCCAGCTGAGTTCTACCCAATGAAATGAAGTGAAAATGTTGGGTTTTTTTTTTAAACTCTTTATCTCTTTTAAATTTTTCATTTTTTGGCTGTGTTGGGTCTTCATTGCTGCACGCGGGCTTTCTCTAGTTGTGGTGAGCGGGGGCTGCTCTTCGTTGTGGTGTGTGGGCTTCTCCTTGCGGTGGCTTCTCTTGTTGCGGAGCACAGGCTCTAGATATGTGGGCTTCAGTAGTTGTGGCTCGTGGGCTCTAGAGCGCAGGCTCAGTAGTTGTGGCGCACAGGCTTAGTTGCTCCGTGGCATGTGGGATCTTTCCGGATCAGGGATCGAACCCACGTCCCCTGCATCGGCAGGCGGATTCTTAACCACTGTGCCACCAGGGAAGTCCCTGAAGTGAAAGTGTTGTGTTTCATGTTTAGACTTGGTCCATGCTAACCCTCTCCTCGTAGCACATACACCTTGCATGCTCCTCCATGTTTTTTTCCCCTTCTGGAAATGGACATGACCTCCAGGGTGACCTTGAAAGCCACATGTTGCATTTGGCATCAGTCTAGGTCCTTGAACAATCATGTGGAGGAGGACTGTTCGCCAGCCTGTTCGCCTGCCCGGTGCTATTACATGATCAAGAAATCATTTAGTGTGTTAAGTCACTGAAATTTGGGGTTTAACTTTTTAAAGTAGCTAGAATTACTCTGACTTACATGACAGTTCTCTGTTTGGTGACACCAAGTTCCTAGATAAGGCCCCTCCTTTCTCAAACAACCATCTGTCTAAGTAGAAGAAGACTGGTAGAATATTCTCTCTCTCGATAGAATGAGCTAGAAAGGTAAGTATATATATATATATATGTATGTACTATGTATTCTTTTATTCTCCTTAAATAATAATTGTTATTAGTAGTAGTATTATATAAACCTATTTTTTCACATGTCATCAATGAATGCTTACTCTGTGCTAGGCTCTATTCGAAGTCCTTTACATGTGTTATGTCATTGAATCCTCAGGTGGTTCTATTACAGTTAAATCAAGTGTCCTGGCTGGAGTCACAGTGTAAAGCGAGGGGCTAAGCCCTCACACAACCTAATACTGACCCCCGTACGCAGAGCTCAGGTCAGTTTCACATATTTATCCTTAGCCTGCACGGTTAACCGCTCTTGTCCTGCCTCCCTCACGCAAATTACACTCTAATGTGGCTCTTTCATCCTGGTGAGCTTCTCAGCCACGAAGGTGCTCCGATCATGCTGAATAATCCATGGCTCTGAGATTGCCACAGTCTTTGGTGTCGCACATTATTTTATTCATACGTAGAACAGAGCCCAAGGAACCTGACTCCCTACTTCACAGTGAGAAGAAGGCATGAGCTAATGTCTTTAAGGTCCATGGAGCTCCTTGGAACGTGGGGTTAGATAAATAGAAGCTTTATTAGGATGCCACTTAACAAGCCCCCTCAGCCTTCGCTCTCCACCAACCTGCCTGAATTGGCTACAGACTCCCCTGCCCATCTCCCCCCGACCGGCAGGCTGCCCATTTCAACTTGGACTGTGCTTCTGGAGCATCAGTCGAGGGGCTGGAGGAGCTGGAGGATGGAGCTGGGAACAGGATGTAATGGAGGCATTGATTTAACAAAGATGTGTTCCACTCTTGAAGCATATCCGGGTTCAGCAGTGCAGATGGAGCTCACTGCTTGCTGCTGTAGGAGCTTTAGAAACTTGCATTCCCTGTGCTGGACTGCTCAGGGTACGTTCTTTTCAGAGAGAAGGAGAGGTGGTTTCTCCATTTTGTTCTGTCCTTCGAAGGGACCAATCTTACTAGGCCATAGGGTCAAGGCTGAAAGATGTCTATGTCAAAATTCACTTGCTTTCAAAGCTTTTCTCCCCCTCTCCTTTCTCTGTTGAACCATCATACTAAGGCACTACAGACACAGACCTCACCAAGCACTGATGGCTCCCACATGCTAAGGCCAATGTCCAATTCTCCCTCATCCCACTTCCACCAACCAGCTACTCTTGCTCCTTGAAACACTTTCTTTATTTCAACGTTTTTCTCATTTTCCTCTTGCCCCAATGACTGATTTGTCTTCTTTTTCTAGATTATTCTCAGACCCATAACCTCTAAATATTAGAGTGTTATATGGATTAATGCTCACCTCTATTTTCTCTTCTGTCTAAAATTCCACCCTAGGTGATCTCATCCAGTACAATGGCTTCATATCTCTCCTCTATGCCAATGACTCTCATTTTTTAGCTCCATCCTTGACTTACGCTATTAACTTCAGACTCACATATTCAGTCACCTATTTAACATCTCTCTCTGGTTGAGATGCATATCCCAAACGTGTCCAAAACTGAACTCTGATCCCCAGCTCCAAACTACTTCTCTCATTGTCTTCCTCATCTCAACATTATTCAAGTTCCTCAGGTCCCAGATCTTCGAATCATTTTGACTCTTTTTTGTTTGTTTGTTTCACACTCTCTATCCAAATCCCCCTGGCTTTATCCTCAAAATATCTGCAGAATGCAACAATTTCTCCTCACGTCTGTAGTCAGTTCTTTGGTCTGAGTCATTTTCACCTGGATTATTGCAGGAGGCTTTGAGTTGGTCTCTCAGCTTTCACACTTTCCCTGTAGAGTCCATTCCCAACGTAGCAACCAGAGTGAGATCGTATCACTCTTCTGCTAGAAATTTTGCAAGAGCTTCTCTAACCATGAAGAATAAAATCTGAATTTGTGATCTAAGCTTATGATTTTTCCTGCCACCATCTCCCGGATCTCATCTACCTCTCCTCTTCCTCTCTCACTACAGTGGCCTCCTTAGTAATGCTGAACTGTGCCAGCATGCTCTGACCTCAGGGCCTTTGACTTGCTATTTCCTCTGCCCCCAGTGATCTTTGACCAGATGTCCACATGGCTTATTCCTTCTGTTTATTCTGGCCCCGGCTTGAAAGTCATCTTTTAAGAGAGGACTTCCTTGGTCATCATAGCCAATAAAGCATCCTTTCCATCAATCCATCAGTCTCTGTACTCTTACCCTGCCTTATTTTTCCCTTAGCATTTTATAATAACCTGATAGATTATTTATTTGTTTGATTGTTTTGTTTATTCCTTATTTCTTTCCTGGAAATAGAAAATATAATTCATTTAAAGAAGAGCTTTCTCTGTTTTCTACACCACTGTACCTATATGGGAGTCACAACAAATATATGTTGAATTAATAAATGAATTTCTTCTGATCAGTGGAAGTTAAAATATGTGTTTGTCTGTGAGTGTGCTCTCTGTGTGTGTGGTGTGTGTGTGTGTGTGTGTGTGTGTGTGTGTGTTGTCTCTGACTCATCAAAGGCTGTGTGCATGGAAGGTTAGATTTTATTCCCTTCTCAGAAAGTCAATGTGTTCTTCTCTGTAGCCTTTCTGCCATCATGGCCCCAGGGAAAGGAGCAGAGTAAATGTGTTTCTGGAAAGAGACGATATGATGTAGGGGAGGTTATTGCTGCATAGAAGGGGGAGGAAAAATCTCTCTGTTAGCCCAAGATGATTGTGGGGAAGGGAAGGGAGACAAAGAGATGCAAAGAAGAGATCAGAGATAAACACACCAGACTCACCTTCTATGTTAACCTCCCACCTCAGTGGAAATCACAAAAATTCTGAAAGTACAAGGAGTTTCCCCCTGTTTGTTATATGATATTCTGAGAGAACACCGTTTCATACAGTAATCTCCTACCCTCTCTACACCAATCTATGAATCAGAATAAGATTGCTGTTATGTCATGATTAAGAGGGGGACAAGTTGAACCAGGTCTCCTACCCTACTTAGTTTCCTATGCTTTCCAAAATATCTAGAAGTTCCAACTTGCTCTATGGAGAAACACAGAAGGAAGGTGGTGGTACTTCTGGCAGGTAAGATTACTGGGAATCACTGCAATGATGGTAAACTGGCCCTGTTGCCTTGGCCTGCTGAGGAGGTTACCCAGGCTAAACATCAAATGGAAATCACTTTCAGATGTCAGAGTTAAATAGTATGAGCAAAAGTTGAGCTGGGACTGGGTCACCTGAGTAGGCATCATGTCCTTGCTGAGCCAAGAAAGAAAGGACCCCAAATACACCAGTTGCAGATTTCAGTAGCAGATGCCAGCAGGGCAAGCAGTGACCAGTAGAACAATTAGGCCATTACACAGAGGCCAGCTATGACCCACCATGACCCCCTTCTTTTGCTGGTACAAGGATATGGTGAGCTACCTTACACATCCATTTACCCAGAGATGATATTTGAGACATTTAACAATGATGTGGCCCAGGTAGTAACACTGTCCATAAGGTGGGTTGATTCTTCCCTGCCCTGAGGTCATGAAGACATTTTTCTGTATTGGTTTTATGTAATATAAACTTTACAGCTATTCAGGTGGGTTGATTCTTCCCTGCCCTGAGGTCATGAAGACATTTTTCTGTATTGGTTTTATGTAATATAAACTTTACAGCTATTCCTTTAATCTCCAGTTATTTTAATGTATCTGGAATTGATTTTTTGTGTATGGCATGAGGTAGGGATCCAATTTAACACTTTCCCCATTATTGACCCATAACACTTCCAAAAGTTCCTTGGTTTTTCATCATGCAAGGGGTTAAGTTCCCTGTAATAGAGTGGGTTTGATGGGATGTTAGAGACCATTTGTATATGTAGACTATTTGTAAGTCAGGTGTTTGTTAGTTGGATGCTTTATGCCTCTCTCTCTCATTGTCCATTAATGCTCCATGCACCCTTTAACCTCTAGGCCCAAGTTTTTATAGGTTGATAGACTAAGTCAAGTACATTGGCTAGTGTTGTAACACGGGATCATATATTTGCCCAGGTTCCTCAATAGAACTAAAATAGGAAATAATTATGGCTCAGTATATGATACATTTGCTTTTCCACATTACGTTGATAGAAGGGAAGCCCAAGGCAGAGGAACTATGAATCAGCAAGGATGAAAATGAAATTTCTAAAAGCCTAACACGCTTAGGAATTTCTTTGCAGCAAAGCCATACATTTGGTGACTAAACAATAAGCATTTATTCAGCATCTATGAAATGAATTTTAAGTTTACAAAGCTTTAAAAAAATGGCAAAATCCCTAGTTCTCTGCAATAGGCAAACCAGAAATTCACTTAATTTGTTACTCATCGTTTTGGCCTATAAACTCAAATACTTATTAACGCTGTAAATATGCCTTTTTACTGGCTGTCTGACAGCTCCCATGCTTTCTGTGCTGTCTCCTTAAACATTTATGAGTGTTCATGAATATGCAAATACACAATCTAATGTCTGCAAATGGTTGCAAGTACAAATGCTACGTTAATATTTCATACAGTGATGGGAGCAAATCAACAATCATAAATTTTGAACAAATATGTTGCCTCATTAATAACTAATGAAGCAGTGCATTGAACTGAGGATTTGGCATTTAATTCTAGAAGTGGTGTTTAAATAGAGCCTATCAGGCAAGGCCACTGCTTCTAAAAATTTCACTAAGATCTGCTCCTTCCAGGGTGGTTTCTGTTTGGGGAGGTGGCAGGGGTCGGGGGGCAGTATTTGAAAAGAGAAGATTCCATAATAGTTGTTTAAAAAACTGAAACTCCATTGCCTGGTAGAAATAAAAATAATTTGCATAACTAATAAATTGCCTTAAAAGTGGACCTGCATGCCCAAGGAGTGTGCTTGATTTAGTGTTTCCACTTTCCTGAGAGCTGATGAAGACAGGTAATATCAGCAGAGAAGAGCTTAAACACTTAGTGGAAACATAGAACTGTAAACGTCAAAGAAATTTGGTGGGTTAACCCCTTTAGTTCCTCATAAGACTTGAAGAGGTGAAGTATTACCTTTAGTAGCAGGGCCTGTTCTGGGCTCATAGCTTTTGGTTCATGGTCTCAATCCATCCACACTTTGCCATGCTGCTACCTCTCCAGGGTACCAATTTCTTAAGGAATCCAGTGTCCTGGTTAATCAAATATTAAAGTGAAAACTCACAATTACTGTATGTCCGAGATACTATGTCAAAGATTTAGAACTGAATAAAATGTCAATACAGATCCAAAAGTCCCTTGATATTTTTGGGTGACAATATATTTATCAATTAGATTAAAATCCTTTCTGTCTCCAAAAGTTTGAATACTCTCAGTGGGCTCTTCCTTGGGTGAGATACTTCAGAATTTTTCAGCCTCCCTGAATGATCATACAGAGTATCAGTGACCTTTTTATAGACCTATAGGATTAAGATGTATGGTAGATTGGATAAACTAGTATTGAGCATATGGTATATACTGGAAGATCTTTTTAAAAAATAAATTTTTAATGTTAGCCTAATCATTTATCATTTGTGTTATCTTCATGAAAATCATCACAATACTTTTGATAGTAGTAGTACTTTACCATTTTTAAAGTGCTTTCTTATATATTATTTCATCTTCACAAGTTGCCCCATAAATAGGTATAATTATGCACATTTTACAGATGAAAAACTCCATCTGAGAGAAGTTAAGTCATTTGCTAAAGGAGAAAAAATGACAAATCTGGTTATTTGAATGTGTGAAAATTGGAGTTTTTATTACATACAGCTTTATAAAATAGTCTCAAAAATATTCTTGACTTTTTAAAATGGGATCCATTTATGTACCTGGACCAATTTTCTTTCATCTTCTTTTACTCATATTGCACATTTGGTTAGCCTCATTCTCTTGGTTACTCAAGTCCTTATCCAAGTAGAAAATACAATATTTATGGGTTGGCAATAATTTCTTTGGTTTTGAATTTCATGCTCAGTGATAGTGATGTATTAAAACACCCCTTTGTAAGGATCTTTGTGGTGATGGAACTCTTGTATATCTTGACTAAGGTGGTGACTACAGGAATCTACACATGCAATAAAATGGCATAGAACTAAATACACACACACACCAGTGCATGTAGAACAAGGGAAATCCAAATAAGATTGGTGGGTTGTATCAATGCTAATTTCCTGGCTGTGGCATTCTACTCTAGTTCTGTAAGGTGTTACCACTGAAACTGAGTAAAAGTACGTAGGATCTCTCTGTATTGTTTTTTACAATTGCACGTGAATCTATAGTCATTCTAGAAATTACAATTTATAAAACTACAATTAAAATACAATTAAACTAAATCTCTCTAAAAAGCCCTTTCTGATTAGTTGACATTGAATAGTTTGCACAATTCTTCAGGACACTTTGGACCCAGAGGGGCAGGAAAGATATTTTAATATGTTTTATGCTCTGACATTAAGCCATGACACCCATGGGGTGGGGTGGTTGTAGTAGAGAGGCTGTTAGGTTTAGGGTCCTGGACATTAACTAATTCTTCTATTCTCTAGCAATGTGATTTTGAGCAAGTCACTTTCCTCTTTGAACTTGTTTCCTCATTTATAGAATACTATGATGAGATTAGCACAGAGCTCACTCTTCATATACAGTGAGACCTCACCTCCCCATCCACCAAACTTCCCATTTACCCCACTCTTCATATCCATGGTAGGTATCTCTTTTACTTTCCTTTAAAAACATTTTGGATTTACCTTTTTGAAAAAGGACATTTTGTTTTATGGAAAAATGTATGCAAGATGGAATCTTTTAATGATTCTTCGACAATGATCAACTCAAGGTCAATCTGGTTTTCTCTATTCCTCCGCCTACTCCCTAGCCAGCACCATATCCCGCCCCCTCCCTCATTTTGAAACAAATCACCGACGTAGTAGTATTTCATCTGTAAATATTTTGGAATGTATATTTGAAAGAAACAATCACAAAACATAATCACAACACCATGATCACATCTAAAGCATTAATATTTCCCTAATATCATTAAATGTTCAGCATTCAGATTTCCCTGATGTCTCATGATTTTTTAAAATAGGCTGCTCAAATCATTATCCAAATGAGGTCACAGCAGATATTTCTATGCATGTTTTTTTCTGCTGATCCAGTAATGCTTCAGAATCTGTCTCAACACAGCACACCAAACCACGTCACTCCACAGATCAGAGGGGCCACATAGGGGAATTGAATCTAATTTGCTTTCCCTGGACTAGAGTTCTGATAAGTCCACTTAGACCAGTGGTTTCTGATTGATTAAGTCATTACTGAGACTCTGATAAAAAGCTGGCGGTTTCTTTCTCCTAAGATTAATCATTAACATTTTTTTCCAAAAATATTTTTAAAAATTAACATAAATGTAAAATACATATTTTAAATTTTTAAATAGATTTTATTTTAAAAATATATTTCAAAAATAAAACTCCTATGTTTGATCTAGGCTTCTATGCAAGTGGTTAAGACCAGGGAAGTTGGGGTCCAGCTTACCAGGGTTTGAATCAAATTGTCAACACTTATTTACTCTATTACTTTAGAACACTATTCTAACATCGTTTTTTGGAATCCAGAAAGATAATACTAGAAATCCCTGCTTGTTTGAAGGTCTGATTTCTGAAAACCTCAGTCTTTCTGAACAGAGCCATCATCCTGAAAATGATGGGGTTTGGGGGCAGAGGAAAGAACTTATAATGAAAACAACTTTTCTAAGGTTCAAAATGGAGCTGCCCTTACCTTGAGAAATGCCAGAGCTGCTGGTGAGAGACGCCACAGGAGCATTAGGAAAGCTTGCATCTTGGGGCCATTTTAGAGTGGGGGGCAAATGGGGCTCTAACATCCTCTGAGGGCATCCTTGTGTTGCAGAAGAGGCAGAAAAGGATGTTCTTAGGATGATCCAAGGAGACATTAAAAGTGTATCCAAAGACACTGAGAAAGAAAACTGTGTTCTACTTTCTAAAAGTTCTACTTTTTAGAACTAGAGAATAAGGTGTCAGGTACTTCACATAGGATGAAAACACACACATATACAAAATGGGCCAACACTATACTCATTTAGATAAAAAAAAATTATGTTCAGAGTGCTTCAAAAACCATTCTGCATTTTTTCTTTTAGCACTTTCTGACACTATGCCAGTTGCAGGATCCCCACTAGACAGAATCTGGTGCTCTGGGGTCTGAAAAGGTAAGGTTTTGGCCCGTATTCTGGAGCTTCTGACTTTGTTCTATTAAAAGCCCTGTCTCCTTTAAATGTGGCCAATCAGCATCTTCTGTAGTTTTCCATTTCCAAAATCCTCTAGAATGTGGTAGAAATGGAGTCATGCTTAACCCACTGGCAGAGCAAAGTTATGAAAGAAAGAAAACACCACCAAGCCAGCAAAGGGCAGGAGATTCTTCTGGAGCCAAGAACACAGCTAAGTCACATGGGCCAAAAACTGAGTTTGGGTAAATGGGTCCTACTACCTCAGCAGAGGGGAACACAGAGGAGACTGAGTTTGATTAAGCTAAGACCAAACTCTCTCCTGGACCTGAAATTGCCCAGGAATCTTGAAAACAGATTGTGTTTGGAAGACAGGGTATCTAAGCCAAAAGCTGCCTAAACCAGCCCAGGCCAGGGAGCCAGCCAATCTGGACCGGATTATATTTTTCCTCCCCTTTAATGATGTTTGGGACTCTGGACTGACATAAGGCCTGGTGGGTGGCAATGACAGACGGAGGATGGGAGAGCTTTGGGATTTTTCGTATCGGAGTGAGAAAGAAAACCAACTGTGGCCACGAAAGGTGGTGAGTAAACAGAGCACAATAACATTATCATAAGGCATCAGACTGACCAGTGACGGAATGCTGGGGTGAGCCTTGGGTGTTGCGGTGGGAGATTTTATTCAGAATTACCAGAGACCTTTATGAAACCACAGAGTTGGGTACCACTGGTGAAGACCTTTTTAATCTCTGCCTTAATTGATGAATTTTTTTTTAACTTTTAAAATTTTTATACAATTGTTAAAGGTTACTTTCCATGATGAATTCTTATTTTGAAATTGTAGCATCCATGACCCCACCTCTCCTACTCATCCTCAAAGTTTTCCCAGCCTTGACATTATACCTAAAGCTCAAACTGCGTGCTCATCACTTCTTTCAGGAGAGCAGAGAATTAAAAACAAAAATAGGGAACAACCACCAAAAAGAGCCTCTCTTTTCTCTTTGATTCTTCCTTCTGTTTCAAATCTTCTCTTCGCTTCCACAATGGGTGTCCAATTAATCCACGCTAATTTGTTCTCGGAATTGCTCACATCTTCCCTTAGCTGTGAAGTATCGACTTGTTCCTGCCCTTGAAGTCTGAGAAAGTTTTAAATTTTTATTGCTAGACTAAACTTGTGTATATATATATATATATATATTTTAAATTGGGGTGTAGTTGTTTTACATTGTTGTGTTTGTTAGTTTCTACTGTACAGCAAAGTGGAGTTCCCTGTGCTATACAGCAGGTTCTTATTAGTTACCTATTTTATACATATTAGTGTATATATGTCAATCCCAATCTCCCAATTCATCCCACCCCCCCATCCCCCTGCTTTCCCCCCTTTGTGTCCATACGTTTGTTCTCTACATCTGTGTCTCTATTTCTGCCTTGCAAACTGGTTCATCTGTACCATTTTTCTAGATTCCACATATATGCCTTAATATATGATATTTGTTTTTCTCTTTCATAGTTCACTCTGTATGACAGAATAAACCTGTGTATATTTTTGAAGAGGTTTTTTTTTTCCTTCATAAACTAAATAAACTAAACCAAAAAACCACAGCACAAAATAATTAGAACAGAAAGTATGGAAATTATCCTTAAGTTAGCAGCCGGGCAGCAGATAAGGAGGAATTTCCTAGGGGAGAATAATCCAGAGGGCATACATACACCGTTATTTTATAAACCAGATGGTGCCTTGTGGCGTCAAGAAGCCCCAATTTACTCTGCGGTGGTTGAACTTCTATGAAGTGTATTAGTGACATAAAAAATTTAAAAAAAGTAGATGCAACTTACAGAGTTCTTATTTATGATTAGGTTAGGGAGTGTCTGAAAATGAAAGGATCCAGAACAACATGGGAAGAATGTGGAAGTAAGATTCACCCACCCACCTGACATATCCCTTCCCTCCCCCTCCATTGCTGAGCCAAACCCTCTAAGCCCCCTCTTCCCTCCAGGCTACTTCTCTGACCATCCCACACAGGATGACAAAGCTTTTCCAAACGTGGAATCTGACCCAGGTTGGAAAATTGGCACCCCTGATTCCCCGGTGCTTTCCCTGGCTTGAGTTATTTCTACTCCCTGAGCCTGTTGCCTCGTTTGTAAAATAGGACTAATAACGACTCCCTCAATGGGTAATTATAAATGTTAAATTGGAACACAGTAAGTGAATAACAGTAGCCATGATTATTTATAGCAATAATAATGCTAAAACAGGTGATTTAGCACCTAATGCAAACTCAAGGGTGATATTCAAATATTTAATAAAAGTCAGGGCATGGGCACCATCCCATCAGAGCAAATAGCTGCCCTGATCCCCGAGGGAGCAGAGATCACTGCTGTGCCCAGTGTTAACTCCTCAGTTGCTGGATTGTCAGGCAAGGGAGTGGGCGTCCTAAGGGAAGGTTTGAAGGGATCTGAGTAGCAGGTGGAGAACTCAGGAAGCTTAGAGCACTAATTATATACCACCCAAAGGAGAAGTACTAAACTATTTTAAATGTACGTACCCCTGTAGTGGGGAAAATATCAACTGTTAACCCTGCATAGAATGCCTTGTACTATTACTTATCATGTTATTAATCTGTACAGGACTTTTATATTCTCAGATAGATTACAAGCTAACAATTGAGTACTGAAACTAAATCTTGTGCTTTCATTTAATTGAAGTATAGTCGATTTACAATATCATGTACATTTCAGGTATACAACACAGTGATTCAGTTTTATATATATATATGCTTTTTCAGATTGTTTTCCCTTATGGGTTATTACATAATACTGAGTATAGTTCCTTGTGCTATACAGAGGTCCTTGTTGGTAAATCTTGTGTTTTGACCCTCCGAATAAAAAAGTCAACTCTCAGAGGTGTTCAAGAAACATTTACCATTTGGTTGTTACATAGAAGACTCTACTGCATGTTATTTCTATGTATCACTCATATCTTGACTACTTTTTAGAAGGGATTTATGGTGCTTTAACACACAGGACAATGGATGATTTGGAATTACATTAGGTCAACGGCAATGACATAAGATCCTAGTAATAAAATGTGGTGAACCAAGTTGTGGTCTGTCTACAACAGAGCCCAGAGCTTTGCGACAACCAAAGCAAAAAGAGAAACTGATTTGTTGCACAGATTCAATTATTTACGTTAAGGAAGCACATAAGCACAGCAGTATGTCCATCTAAGAGGAAATCGTTATCCTGGTAATTATCAGAGAGATACTGAGCAACATTATGGGCATTGTTTCAAGAGCTGGCCTTCCTCTCCCTTGCATCTTTCCTCCTGAGCCCCTGACCCTCATCATCTATCTCTACGTCCCAGCTGCTCCAGAAGTCTTGTTGTCATCTCATCACTCCATGGCCTCCCATCCCCTGGAGTCTTTGCAGAAGTATCCCCTCTGCCTGGAATCCTCTTTCTTCGTTTTCTTCCTTCATCAAATTCACCCCCTCTTTGACACCTGTCCCCATCAGGCTGGCTCTGTGACACCTCCCATGCCACCCACTAACTAGGTCGCCTGTATCCATTGCAGCTCAATGATCAGTTCGGGGAATTTATACCTTCTGTCTTCTACCCACAATTTCAAGCCTTTATGCTCTATCTGGTTTCAGGTTCAGGTACCTGGATTCTTTCTCTCTGACTTTTAGATGGAAAATTCACATAAAGAGTTGGCTGGCTTTTGATTTTTCTTCTCCCTGAGAAGGTAGACTTTTGGATCTCTCCTCTTTGTAACACATACTACAGATCCAGGAGGGCATCAGCTTCCCTTTGTGTGCATCAGAGTGAGTTGCCCAGAGGGACGAGCCAATGTGAAAACCTTATGGTTACATGGTTCCATGTCCTTTCCTTCCAGAGGGCAGCACTCCCCGCCAGGGCACACGGCTAAGCGAGTGGAGTGCAGCAGGGGTGCTGTGTGCACGGCAAAAACTTCACATCCCTAAAGCCCCACATCCCAGATTCCTGGGGCAACTCCTCAGCCTAGGCTCACAATGGGAAGCGATCCATACAAAGCCATCCCTAGCTCCTCCGGGAGATATCTCTTTCCTTTGAGTTTAGCTAACGTTCTGTAAGGCACGAAACTTCATAATGTGAAATCTTTGCTTGCGTGTCTGACTCCCAGGATTATGAGGCCTGGGTCATTTGTATATTTCTAGCGCCTTTCGTTTACTTATCACTGCTCCAAAATTTTATTTTAAAAGAATCAACAAATGAATATATAGCAGAAAGTTTTAATGGATCCCCACTATTTTCTTGATTAACTCCATTTCACTACCAACAGTCAACAGAACTGCAGTTATGTTTAAAGTCTTTCCGTTCACCAGGCAAAATGTTAGATTGGGAGGCTCTAGACAGACTTCTTGAGTAGAGGCTGGAGTCAAGTCTACACAGGATATCCAGCTGATTGTTGGGTCAAAATTTTGCCAAAAGAGAGAGAATGTCTCTTTCTTAGCAAGTTAATTAGAAATAAATCATTGTGTAAGTTTGGGGTATACCACTTAGGGAAGGATTTTTAAAATTCTGGGTTAAATTTTCTTCCCCTTTCTGTGACTTATGCTATGTCTCTACTGCTTTATAAAACTGCGGTGCTATAAGTCCAGAAAAATTGCTCACTCTGGGCCATGGTTTGAACAGGAGTGATGCTCAACTCTGCAAATACGGGATGACTCAATACCTAGGCCTAGACCCTTTCAGTGAAATGTATATCTCATAAAAAGTATTACTTGACTTGAGGATATGGGGAGGGGGAAGGGTAAGATGTGACAAAGTGAGAAAGTGGCATGGACATATATACACTACCAAACATAAAATAGATAGCTAGTGGGAAGCAACCGCATAGCACAGGGAGATCAGCTCTGTGCTTTGTGACCACCTAGAGGGATGGGATAGGGAGGGTGGGAGGGAGGGAGATGCAAGAGGGAAGAGATATGGGAAAATATGTGTATGTATAACTGATTCACTTTGTTATAAAGCAGAAACTAACACACCATTGTAAAGCAATTATACTCCAATAAAGATGTTAAAAAAAAAAAGTATTACTTGATGACTTTTCTCAGCTTTATCCACTGAGGGAAAAGGGAAGGTGAGTCTTGCAGATTGCCTAGATAAGGTACATTTCAATCTATTATCTATCTAAAGGCTTCTCCCAGAAGGTAGCCGGACTTGGGCGTTTTGAACTGTGAAGGCCATTACATGTCCAGAGAGCTCTTTCCACTGGTTCAATCCTCCATCCCAGTTTTTTAAACAGACCAAAAGAATGCAAAGTTAGTGGGAGCATTTTTATTTGTAATCTTCACACCTTCACATCTTCATCCTTGGGAGTGGTAAATAGAGGAGATAATAATAAGAATAAACAGTAACACCTATAGAAAAATGTTCATTTGAGGTGAGAGCAAAGGTGATCCTAGATGTTTCTCATTGGTTAAAACACAGTGTGTTGCACATAGTAGGAAACATATATGTGAAAGAATGAATCAGATGGGCTACAATTGAGCAGTATTGAACTGTGATTATCACAGAATGGAAAACAATGGCCAGCCTTAGAAATGAAGCCTATGAAAATTAAACTCTGTTTTAGGTCTGATGATGAATATGCATCAGCAAGCAAATCCCTCCATCACCCTGACATTGCTGAGTCTTACGATTCCTGGGTTCAAGAGCTTCCAAGTCCAGATTAGCCTTCTGATGAACTCTCGGGCTTCTTATTGGTGGAATTATACAGACAGGGAAATCATAATAATGATAATAAAACCTACCCTTGAATTCCAAGTATGCACCTGTCCCTGCATAACCCTGAAATACAGGTTTTGAGTAACTGCTTTTATATGTGAGTCTAATTCAGGGAGCTGGGGCTGAATCTTAATTTGAATGTACGCACATCTTAAACACAAAGCCTGTGCCCTCTATATTTGCACCAACCATGGAAATGCTCCTTTGAAGGAGTCAGATTAGGATTGGGAGCAATAAACCCAGAGTCTATGATCCAGGTGACTTAGTCACCGTTCTACTGATATTAACTAAAATCACCGTGACCAGCTCACCTTTACAAGTTACATTATCCAGTCAGTGAACAACATGACCACCATCACAACAAAAAACCCTGACTCCTTAAAATGTTAAATGAGAGGAAATTAGTCTCCCAAAACACAGATCTCTTGTGAACAAATAATGTTAAAGCTCATAAGGAAGATTATCAAATTAGACTACTTGTCTTTAGTTCTTTATCTTTACTCAACCAAGGAAAAGCTTTTTTATGGAGTCTTATGTTCCATAGAGTCTTGAGAATTGAAACAAAATGCAATTATTTACCTTTGAAATGGAATCACTCTATTGCTGCCCAACATCACTTGAGTAGGACAGGTCTAGACAATTATGACTCATCAATTTGCTTATGAAGGTGAGAACTGATAAAGAATCTGCTGACTGTACAGTGAATTGGCTTCTACAACTGGTGAACTTGGAATTTGATGTGGCTGGGTCAGCAGGAGGGGGACTTTGATGGTATCACACTGTAAGCTCTGAAGACAGAACAATCAAATCAGGAGGGTATCAACTGGCAAAATTTATAGATGGTATGTAGTACCCAGTGGATACTCATATTCATTGTTGCTAAATGAAGAGCAAATAGGAAGTTTGATGAAAAACATTATAAGATATAGTAAATTAATTTTAAACCAGAATGAGTCCAGGTTTCCTACCATGGACAACTGGATGAATAGTGCCGTTAAGCCTAGATGATATAGAGAAGTCATTAATAGTGAAATGAATAAAACAAAATAAGCTAAAACTCTACTCTATATAACAGAGGAAAACAAGATGAGGCACACACAGTAAAAGCATGGAAACATATCAATAAGGTCTTGATCTAAATCAGAAATAACTAAAGTGACTGTACCATGAGTAAATGATTAATCTGTTTTAATGCCTTAGATATTTCTTTAGGCTAATGTGAAGAAGTTTCTTATTCTTCAGCAGATGCCATGCTGAACCATGTGCAATGTTTATGATCTTTCATGCAAAGCAGACCAATGAGCTTGCCTTCCGCAGTTGGCTGATACTGTTTCCAGGAAACCACATTTGTAACTCTTAGTTCTCCTACCATCACCTCAGGTTGCAATTTGGAGGCAAAATCTTTTGGAATCCATTTATATCCTTTGACATTACCTTGTAAGATTGTTTGATAGATATCATGTTACGATTTTGTCAAGGAGAGCATCTATGACTTTAATCAATCAAAACCATAAGTCCATGAGCATTAGGATTGGAAGAACCATAAATGTTCTTTGAACTTCTGTGTGTCTAGTCCTGAAAGGCATTAATCTTTCTAAGCCTCAAAATATTTATTTTCAGTGCCACATATTTTAATATATAGACCATTTACTCTTTTTAAAATGTTCTCTGTTGGATTTTTCCCATGAAACCCTAAGCTCTATCACCATCCCTGCTCTCTGTCTAGAATTCCTTAAAGAATGGAACTGACAAGTAAGTTGAGGAACCCCTACCATCTACAGCTTTATTTTTTTTTAACTTTAAAAAAAAATTTTGGCTGCACCGCACGGCATGTGGGATCTTAGTTCCCCCACCAGGGATCAAACCCACATCTCCTGCATTGGAAGGTGAAGTCTTAACCACTGGACTGCCAGGGAAATCCCTACAGTTTATTATCAAGGAAAGAACACTGTTTAGAGAAACGGGAAAGATTTTCAATGGTGTGTTTCAGAAAAAGCCATCAAAGGAAGGAAAAGGGTAAAGAGAGGAGAAAGCATAAAGGTACAAGAAATTGCTGACTGAAGCATGAATCTTGAAGAGTAGGGGGAAAATAGTATTCATATGTTCATTTTGAGGTTCATTATATCATAATATTAGCAGGGAAAAGTGTAACTTTGAAAGGAATTTCATAAAAGGGAGCTTTTTAAAAGGATTGTAAAATGCTGATGAAAAGGAATTTGGAAGAAAGTCTTGGGTACCAATCGTTTCTCCTAAGATAAGAGGAGGAAGTTTGTATAATTGTCTTGCAAAGATCTTTATGGTAAAAAGTGTCCCCAGGGAACTTCATAAATCGGAAATGGGTAAAATATGACTAGTGTGCTTTTATGCTTTTAAATGTGTAGATTTAAAGCAATGTTGGTTTTACACAAGACAGTTGCCCTAGGCAATTCTTGAGACTGTGCCTCTGTGGTAAATATCAATGGTAGATAAAAGCAATTATCGGGAAAATCATGTGTCTTGTATTAATAGAACATAAACCTTTAGGGCAAGACTTTGTAGACTCAAAGTATGTAGGCATTGCCTTGTCCCAGAGTGGTTTAGAAGGAACCAAAAGACTTCATCTGCCCCCAAGTATCTCCCTTACTTTGGAATCAAAACCCTTGAGGATCACTCTTTTTAATCAAAATATATTTAGAAAGACATGCTAGAATGTACATCTTCTACTCAGAAGGGAAATAAAACAATACAAAATTACCTGTTATTGCCTTAACTTCACCTAATAAAAACACTAGGTAGCCTGGAAATCTGGGTGCAGAATTCAGAGAGTCTAGTACCAGGACAGAGCCATTTCACAGAGGAAGGATATTTTAAAAGTTACAGACCTGAGGGATCTGCTCAGAGAGGAAAATGCTTGGATCCTGTACCTCACTCAGATGGGGCTTCATTAGGGCACAGGGCATCCCGGGAGAAGAGCCTAGTAGAGCGGTGTGGGTGATAAATACAAATATTGTCTTTTTAATAATCTTTTCCAGGGTAGTCCCTGCAAGCTTTCTAGAAACTTATTCTAACTCTTCACTATAAAACAACTTTTGAAATAATTTGTCTTAGTCCTCACCCAAATGTACCCACTACTGAAGTATCATAAAGACCTTGAAGTAGACCTAGTAATTAGACACCGTAGTGTAGTGAGGAAATTTGACCCATCTTTGGGATCTGAAATTCAGGTGGACCTAGGAAGTCAAGACTTGAGTGGTTCACTTCCTCCATCACCCTCCCTCTCCTAGACACATATTCACACAAAAAGGAATAACAAAAGACAAAAAACTAAAAAGAAATGGTCATGCAGTGGCCAATGAGCTTAATGGCCCCTTTGGATCTATAGGGGAACAGCTCTATAATGGAATGCCAAAGTATGCTCTAACCAGGCATCCAAATTTCAAATTAGAAATGATGATAAGAAACAAAACGTGGGCTTTTCCTATGTTGAGGACTTCAGTGAGTGCTGCCTGGTACTTGGGTCCACTTCTTCGAGAAACCAAGGAACTGCTTTTTCTCCTTGGTTCTGCCTTGAAGAGTCTTCTCATTTTCCTCTTTTCAGTGAAAAAAAATAACCAACATCTTCTCCGTATGTGCCCCTGAGCACTGTATTTGGGGAAAGGTGGTGTGACCTTCCAAAGACAAATTTGGCAGGCAGCAAGCCAGGGGGCTGGGAATGTGTGCCCACCGTTGGTAAAGCTCAGTGTGGGAATATTCTGGCTAGAAATTTTATGGGTTCCCCAGTATTCCCTGACTCTTGTCTCCAGCAGTGGTGGATGGGAGCAATGACAGCAATTCAAGACTTGTGACAAACCCTTAATTTAAACATTTAAATAAGGATGCAGTTGGTGTAGCCTGAGCTTTGACCATTATGTATTACTTTAGTGTGATTTAGTAGAGATTTTTCAAGTACGGTAACTGCAATGCAGACATCCTTGGTTTGATTTGACATTTTCTCTTTGGAGACTGTTAACTCTGACATGGTTCCTTAGTAACCAGCCAAGTTCACTGGTAGCACGATGGTTACCTGTAGGAGATTCCCTGAAGGAAGAGGACAGAATAATCAGGAGTGTGGCTGAGGTCAATCTTTCCTTGACTATGTCTTGATTGGGAGGCAATTTACCTTACATTCTTTCATCAGTATTGAAGTAAACATAAGTGCAAATCTATCCCCAACTCCCCATTGACATGTAACACTTTCTATTCCTCCCGATGGATTATTTAAAAACATACAGACATATAGTTTCATTTCAGATAGCTTACCAAAAATAAAAAATTGTGTGTCTTTGGAGGGCCTGCTATGGAATGAAACTTGTTAGAAGTGAATCTATTTATTTTATTTAACTTTGTTGGAAGCTCCGTAATCCCATTGTGAGAGCACCTAACTCTTAGAAGAGATGCTAAGCAAGAAAGGAGAATGTGGTTTTTAAATCTTATTTATTCCCCTCCCTTCCCTTCTCTTGTTGAATCCTATTTATATTGCAGAGATTGAGTTCTCAGTTCAAGTACGTTCTCGTTAATAAAATAGAGGGGGGTGAGTCTTCTAAATCCCTGCACATATTCCTTGCAGATAAAAGCCAGTCTGCTTACTAAATACTCATTTTTTCTTTCTTGTTGGCACTCCCTCAGCAGAGGACGTTTCACAGCAGGGTGAACTGTGGAGTAAATGTCAGAGGAAGTGGGAAGAGGTCAAGGGGATAGCTCCCTTGAACTTATTGGTTAGTTTTAAACTGACCAAAGCTATAGCAAACAATTCCATCATTAATCTTAAGGGGGAAAAAAAAGATGGTGACAAAGGGCAGGAGATGGTTTAAAAAATACCAACAGCTGTCAAAATGTCTCCCTTTTTATCGCTGAAGCGTGATGGTTTGAAGGAAGTATGAGAACCTTCTCCAACTTAGCAGAGCTGATCCATTTTTATTTTTATTTTTTAAAGGAAACTTTTATCCTTGGTCTAACCTGATAGAATGATGTGAGGGCTAATATACATCGTTTTTACCCCTTGACGCCGTTTATCATGCAACAAACTGGGCCTTCCTATCAGTCGCTTTTAAATTTCTTGCTCTGCGTCGCCACTGGCTTTTGGCACTTTCATTTAGCCGTAGTTAAAAAAAAAAAAAAAAAAGTAAAATAAAAGATCCTTCTTCCTACCTTGGTATAAAGATGAACGAGTCAATCATTCAAGGAGAACCCTGCTCACATCCAATGGTACAATTTTGGATGTTGATAATTTACTTTTGATGCTAATTAATTACAAGTCATCATAAAAACAAATTAAAACCACCATACTTATTGCAGGTTTTCCTGTGCTCCTGAAATAATGCATTTTTATGCATCTGTTTACTTGCTTTGTAAAAAAATGTAATAATCTATATTCATAGAAAAACAACTTTAGTGCTCTGCGTCAAAGCTGTAAACTGTTATTGGTTATTTGGGGTGTTTTTTTCCCCTAAGATATTAAAATGGAAGAATGAAAGTGAGCCATATCAAGTGAAAGAGATTAATACATTTCAGAACTAACTTAAAAGCAGAAATTGAGGATTTTTAAAATTTCTGTTTGTTGTTTATTTCTCTTTTTAAGGGACAAAAGTATTATTTTGCTCCTGAAAATTAGTAGGGGGGTGGAGTACCAGCTTTGGTTTGCAGGCCTAGAAATGGCATAAATCTCCAAGAGACTCTTCTACATTTTCCCTGTAGGGGGAAGGAGGGGGGTGGTGGTGAATCTCTGTGTCCTGTTTTCTCCAACAAAGAGGCCTTTTCACCCCATTTGAGAAATGTGGTGAATGGAACCACAGTGTAGCCTCAGTAGAATTACTATTTGTGCTCTGATTTCTCATCCCACTTCTCCTCCTTCTCCCACCTCCCTAAAAGCTCCTCAGGAGGCAGCAGAGAGTAGCAGAAAAATGATGGCTAGGAGTCAGGGGACTGGGGTTCTGGTGTGGACTCCTGCCACCTACCTCATTGGATGCAACCCAAATGCAATAAAATAACACCCTACTTGGGAGTGCTTTGCAAGCTACCATACCCCTCCTCCTCCTCCTCATCACCATCACCACTATAAAGGCCAATATGCACTGAGTGTTAAAGACAAGTACCTTTACTTGTAGTATCTCACTTAATCATCCCCACACCTCTGCAAAGGCAGATTCTATTTTCTGTAACTTTGCAGGGATCTGTCCTATCTCTCAAGGGTGAACAATCTCAGGCAAGAGAATTTCAGGGCCTGGTTTTGCAGTTTTTATCCTCCATGGCCTCCTATGGGATTCCTTTACACAACGTGCTTGTGGTTTGTAAAGCTTTGCACACCCATTAGGGGGGAGTTTAGTGGGCAGAATTCCTTGCTCCATGGGGATGTGGAATATCCTTCAAAGATTTTCACTCTTTGTCAGCTCAGCACCCATTCCCTGCTTCTCTTCCCCAAATACCCACTGAATCCCCCCTTCTCATTTTTTGGATATCTGCTCCCCTTGGGAGGTCCAGTTTACACTTGGAGATGATATCAGGTGAAGTTGAGACTTGTCAAGGAAGATAGTTGAATTTCTTACAACTATGTCAAGGTAGCGTAACCCAATAGCCACTTCCAGGGTAACCCCAGGGTCATGATAATTTCTGTACACACACAGTATGCAGCTCCCAACCCAAACCAGATCCTATCTCAAGACATGTGTTATGTGTTAAGCTCTGGGGAAAGTCTAGTTGGACCCTGAAGAGGTCTCTGGAACCTGGTCATTTGATTTGTAAATCTTGGGATTATCACAAAGCTGTTAGAAGTCAGCCAGCCTTGGAGGCTTTAATTTATATTATCCATGTATTAGGTTACCGAAGCCTCAGTTGTCAATTTCCAGCCATTGTTTAAAAAAATTATTGTCATTTAGAATTTTAATTCATTTTCACAAAAATATATTTGGTTTATCGACGTAAGTAATTTGCATTTATGAATGTTTTGTTTACCCTTTTTTAGTCCAAGAAAATCCTAAGGAAGAACGTGTCGGAGCATGTCATTAGCCCTATTTCTAGACGTGTAGAAATACCACAAAGTCATAGACACTGGGAGGCAACGTGGCAGGGTGCTTTGCAGGCAGGCACACCTGGTCCAACCTGGCTGCTTCACACGCATGACCTAAGGTAATATCATCACAATGGACTTGGGCTTCTTTATATGGAATGAGGGGGATTAAAAAGCTTACTGCAATTCCCATGAAGTTTAAACGAGGGAACGTTAAAAGTGCGAGCAGAATGTCTGGTGCAGAATTGGCACATGATAAATGTTCCTTCCCTCTTCTTCCGCCCCCTGACTTTCAGAACATGGAGCAAAAAGAAGGAAGTATTCTCTGTTCCTGTAAGTATCTTTGAATTAGTCCCCATCATTCTTTTATTCCAGCCACAACTTGATTTTCTCCCTCTCTTCCTTCTTCCTCTTCGCCCTGTGCTTTCCAAAGGGAAGGAAGCAAGTCAGGCCCAAAAGGTCCCCTCTGATGGTGGAGTCTCCACCAATGCTGACCCTCAAGTGTCTACTGGACCCTACCCTCCTCTCCTTGCGCCATCTTAACCTCTCATACTCACCCTGCTTGTCTTGTGCACTAACAACCTGCAAGTCCAATGACCTCCTTTCTTCTTCCAGTGGAGCCAAAAGGAATGGAGGAGCAAATGTTGGTAGGAGGGTGTTGTACCTTCTCTTAAGATCTGTCACTGACCTGGGCTCCTGGAGGCTTTCACATGAAGCAAGGAAGTGTCGCTTTGACAACGGGATAGCTTCTAGCTGGGTTCAGTTTCCTGGTTTGGCATTTTGGAGGCTCCTGCGTCGCCATCTTTAGGGTAGGAGGTGTGCCGAAAGACAGTTTGCAGCACCCTAATCATCTAGCCGCATCTCATTTCAAGCCAGGAACAGACGAGTGCAGAGCAGGGAGGATGCTTTGGGCTCCTGTCTCAAACGATGTTTCACACATTTTAGATTTAATAATGTCCTACAGGCGATGTACCCAGTGCCTAACTCTCATGATCATCAAACGCGTATTGTATGGGAAATTTAATCAACCAGGTCTCATTTATTGAGACCTGTTAATCCATTACCATAATATTTTAAGAATTCCCTGCCATTAATTTTTTAAAAATAACACAGAGTTTCTAAATGTTTCAGTTGTCTCAATGTCTGGAAAATGAATCTATGCCTAACGATTGGCAAGAAAACCCCTCGGTCCCAGAGCAGAGCAGATAGCAGAATAACCCATCCAATTCCACTGCCTACATTCTCCACATCCCCACAACCAACACACCCATACAAACACATTTACTAGATAGAGTCACGTCTTGGTTTGGAATCATTCTCACAGGGGACTGACCAGCCAAGGGAAAATCCTCAGTGCACTGTAAGTAGCCAGCAAGAGGTAGGAGAATCACAGTAAATATTTGAACATACATGCAATGTTTTTCCACATATAGGAATTTTTTTCTTATATAACATCTCAACTAATATTTAAAGCAGTTTGGGAAGGCATGTATTATTATCCCAATTTCACGGATGAGGAAACTGAGATTTAGAGAGGAGACCCAATGTTCCCAGTAGGAAGTTGTCAGAAGTTGAATGTGGTCTCCTCGCACTCCAAATCCTGCATTTGACCATGGCACTGACCATGTGCCTTCAGTCATCAAAAGAGGACATAGCCCAAGTGTACGGGACAGATATTGAAGATTTTGCTTAAAGTGGGAAGGGAGCAACTCCAATATGCTTTCTAGTCTAACAAAAACTCAGGAACTAGCACCATACAAAATTGTGACATTTACATTTGGAGTGTATTCTCCTTTCTCGAGGCTAATTCACCTCCTACTTGTTTTTTCCCCCTCCTTCTTTTTTTTTTTTTTTTTTATGGTGTGTTAGTTTCTGCTTTATAACAAAGTGAATCAATTATACATATACATATGTTCCCATATCTCTTCGCTCTTGCATCTCCCTCCCTCCCACCTTCCCTATCCCACCCCTCTAGGTGGTCACAAAGCACAGAGCTGATCTCCCTGTGCTATGCAGTTGCTTCCCACTAGCTATCTGTTTTACATTTGGTTGTGTATATATGTCCATGCCACTCTCTCACTTTGTCACATCTTACCCTTCCCCCTCCCCATATCCTCAAGTCCATTCTCTAGTCCATTCTCAAGTCCATTTCCCCCTCCTTCTTTATCCCCATTGCAGGTAACCAGATAAAGAGCATGAATGGGGGGAAGAAAAGCAGATCCTTAGTCCTGAAATTCCATCACTTCTACAACACTCCAGGGCATTTTCCTGTACCCTGCATGAGACTGCCTGATATTCTTGCTCCAAGAATAAAGAGCATGAACCCCTATAAATGCTGAATATCTATACAATCCAAGCAACTTCATAAAGAAGAATCAAAATAAAACCAAATCATGGTTTCATAGGTGACATGGCCTTGGCTAATGACTTACACGTTTGTTAAACAGGTAAATGCCAGCACTTGTTTAAGGTTGCTTAGCTGCTCCAAAACAGCAAAAGAGCCTCCATGCCAGACCGTCGAAAGAAACATAATCTTCTAGAGAATTTTCACTCCAAATGGAGAGCAGGTTGTAGAGATGACAACAGTAAACAAGTCAATGAAGTAGGCTCAGGCCTAGAGGATAAAAATCACGTATGACTATTCTGTTACCAGAGAATTACCCACCCAAGGACTCCCCTGGAATAGCTCAGGCTCATTGGGAGATCTTTTGACCCAGTCTAGAAGAGAAAGAGTGAGACAGATGGAGAAAGTAGAAAGAAGGAAAGAAGGATGTATCTGGCTATAAGGAGAGCCACAAAACTAAAAAACACACAAAAACCATAACAGGAACTGCATACCTTCCAAAGGGGAGGCCATTATTCAGAAGTGGTGAAATGGTGACATTTGCTCATCCTGAGCTTGGAACTTAGATGAACAAGAAATACTGACAGGTGAGACTGATGAAAATGAAGCTGGAATGACAGATGCCAGGGTTTGATTTTGTTTCATTTTGGACAGGGTGTGAGTAAAATTTCCACACCAAAGGAATCTGGGGGAGAATTGATCAAAGGGCCAGGACCTAGGCAGAAATGCAGAGACAGGATTTGAGTTGAGGGCTCCACTATGGCATAAGCAGGCGGAGCCATGGCAACAGCAAAGCTTAGAAAGGAGACAATCAGATCCCACAGTGGAAGTGAGTGGACTCACTGACACTTGCGTTGTATGTCTGGGTTCTTCTTGGTGGTGTTGGTGGTTTAATTAGAGCAGATTTTTGGAAGAGGCCATCTAGGACTTCTTGGAAAGCCCCAACTAGGGGATGGTTTCCTGGTCTTACAGGATATCCTAATATAACCCATGTTCTAAGCCTAAGTTATAAAACAGTAAAGTGAAAAGCCATTTGGCTCATTCATTCATTTATTCACTGTTTTTTTCTTTAGACAGGATACTTATTGTCGAATAAGTATCTCATGCCACGTACCATGCTAGATGCTAGGAATGCACATGCAAGGAACAAACGGTATGTGCCCTTTGAGAGAGAGAAAGCCATGGGTTCAGACAATTATAAAATATTGTGGTAAATGATAGAAGAAATAGCTGAGCACTAAATAGATAGTAGGGGCGTGAAAAAGCCTGGAGGATCTGGAAAGGGATATGATTTTTTTACCCAAAAGGGAAAATAAGAAGACATTTCAGGGACATTTAGTAAATATTTGCTGGGCAATGCAATAACCTCTTTTTTAAAATTAGTTTTTAATTGAGGTGTGAGGTAGTTACAGTACATTTCATAAATCGTGTTCAGCTAAACTTTTATGTGCATATACCTGTGTCATCACCACTCAGATCAAGATATGGAATATTTCCACACCCCAGAAAGCTTCCTCATACTCTCAGTCAATACCCTCCCCCAAGAGGTAACCACTGTTCTGACCTCCATCACCTTAGGTTACTTTTGATGGACTTGAACTTCACAGAAATGGAATCATACAGTATATATTCTTTCTGTCTGTCTTTCTCCACTCATCAACTCAATGAGATTCCTCCAGATTATGCAAATATCTTTCTACTAAAACGAGGTAGCAGTGGAACTTGTTCCTGGATTTTAGGATTTTCTTAAGGGGAGTTAATTGGCTGAGAAAAGGGAAACAGATGGTGGAGTGGAAAAAACATAAAAGTTTAGATTCAGTGGGGGTGGGTTTCGGTTTTGAAGAGGCTAGCTGTGTATCTTGAGAATATCGGTCTCTGAACTTCTGTTTTCTTCTCTGCAAAATGATGACAACTTCACCACTTACTTCATGGAGCTGTTAATATAATGTATGTGAAAAATTGCTTTTAAATTCAAAGGTGTGACACAAATAGACTTTTTAAACTATTTTTATTTGTTTATTGTTTGTGGACAAATTGATGTATATGTATGTTTATGAATGGCTAAAGATATGCAAAATAATTTTTCTATTATGCCTTTTATACGTAGGCTCTTAGTAATCAATTGAGTTTTATTACTCAAATGCAATTCAATTAACATTCAACAATTGCCTTGTTAAATTTAAAATCTTATTCTAGTTGCATGTAATCTGAAGCTAAAACATGGGCTGGTGTTCTAAGTCTTGAGATCTGGTTGCCAAATCAAACAATACTCTGAATTTACCAACTTGCTAACACCTGTAATAATGCACATTAAAAAGGACCCTACCTCAAGCATCTATTTCCTTCTGTTACAAGCCTTGCATTGTAAAACAGCAAAAGCAAACATTCCACAGAAGGAAGGAAAGGTTTTAGATGTCTTCTTAGTGTTTCCCCCCCCCCCCCAATTTCCAGTTTGTGACCACAAAGGGAAACTGCAGAGATGAACGTCTGTTGAAATAAGAAGTGATAGGAGATGGCTAGAACTGGAAAGTTTCAATCTGGGTCAACTGAGAGAAAGTAAAACTTTGAGACTGACTTTTTAATTTCTTGAATTAATTGGTAAATACCTTACTTGCTCTTCAGTGAGATTATGAGTTCAAAATTAGAAAATGGATTCATTCAAATTCTCCACCAACTGTTGTAAATTTTCTTGCTGATGGGAAAGAGAGGGAATTCATTTTCTCAATGGCTACGTTGCCAGCCATCATCTGGAGCGTTCTGTCTATAAACATGAAACCAGAAACGTTGGCGGGAGAAGACATTAACCAGTCCCCTACCAGGCTGTAAGGAATACCACATCCTCCACCTGGCACCATTAATAATTCTATTCAATGAACCCTTTATTATTAATATTACTGGTATAAAAAATGACCCCACACTTACAGGTGTAACTTAATGAGGCACATGTTGTGGCCAGATGTCTTCCAAGGCCGACTCCACCACCACAGGACACATCTTTGTGCAAGTTTCATAAAAAGAAACCATCTGAAAGCATTCATTTCAAGAGCGTATTCATCATGTAGCATGGTCAGTTCAGGACTGACGCGCTTCTACTTAAGTTTAAACAGATGGAAAAAACCTGGAAATTATATTCAATGTACCATTTTTTAAAAAGTAATTATCTGATTAAAACTGCCAAATACATTTTCTTCTTTTCACTTCCTTCATGAAAATGTGGAGGAATTGGCAGGGCTGTCACTGACTCGAGTTAGGAGGGATGCCTGCTATTCAACTGGCCTCCACCTGCTGCCTGTTAGAGACTGAGTTTTGTGATTATCTTTCTTTTTTCCTTCTCCGCATTTGCTAAAATGTAGAACAGATTTTTGTCAAAACTCAAGGGGCAGTCAGAAGTCGATTGAAATAAGAAGAAGAATAGCACCTAATTATGACGATGTTAAAACTTTCTGGTCAGGGTCTTCCAGAAAAAAGTAAGGTGCCCTATGGGCATGGAGCTTCTTGCGTGTCCCTACATAGGAGACAGACCTGCTTTCTGCTGACAGCTAGTAGCATGGATGCCCTTGTGTCAACTAGCATTTGCAGGGGACACATCTAGTGTACAGATCTGTTGAGTTTCTAACTCTCACTAACCCTTCTGCAGAGGATTCAAGGTCAGTGTAAATGATGGCTTAGATGAAACCACTGGTGGCTAAACTAGATAGAATTTTAGCTAGTTCTTGAAAAAAAAGCATCATGTAGAGAAGGAGGGGAATAGCCTAAGAAAAGGTAAGGAGAAGGTAGGTGGCCATGTAGGACCAGACGTGTGGGTGCCTTCTTTAGGCTAGCATAGCGGTGCTCTGCGCAGGCTTTTAATTTGGCACTCCTTCAAACTGCTGTTCTCTAAATTTATTCAGAAAAGAAAAAACGTCAGAAGTTACATGAAGGGAAGGGCAGAGAATAAGGAGGTGAGTGGTAGCATCAAAGATCTTCGTTCTCAAATTAACTCAGCTTTGGCTCCAAACACATATACCTCACTCAACACAATGAGAACCCTGATTTTAAGATGATCTGATCTTGTTTCAAGGTTATTTTAAGACCATCTGTTGAGCCTCAAGCATGTCTCATGGGGGAAGGGTGTGTCTTCTGCTACTCCAAGCAGCTTGTCAAAGAATGCCTTCCCTCCACATGTAGGAGGCTCCCTGAGAAGAGTTTTAGAAATAAAATTGGTTCCATTGCACTACATTTATAGTGTCGTTGGAATACTGCTGGGGATATTCTAGTGTTTGTAAAATATCCCTAAGAATATTGTAATACATTTATACAGTGGTGTACCATATAGTTACTTGGGTGGTCCAGTCCTCAATCCAACTCTGTGAGCTTGACATGTCTGGGCAGCAATGAGATGAGCAGAACTAATTAACTAGTTCCATCACTCTGCAAGGCTTACATCTCCCTTTCCCACCTCCCCTCCGTTGTTCTGTGGTAATAATCCTCCAAGGAAAGGATGCTTTGATTTCTCTTTCCCTTTCTTCTCATCTCAGAATGCCTGTCAGTCTATCTGTCTGTCCGTCTGTCTCTACCTCTGCTTACTCTTGTCCCTCTGCAAACCTTCTCCTGTTCCAGGGTTCACATGGCAGCGTAAGCTTCCCAGGTTTACATATTACTACCTCAGTCATCTGGAGAAACAACAATTCCTTGGTTCTAGTTCCAAAATTCCCCAGGAAGGACTTTGGTGGACTCTCTTCCCCAAGTTTGCTCTCACTAAGAGGAAATGGTTTGGATGCTAGTGTGGAGATCCCCTGGTAGTTGTAGCCAAACTTCAAGTAGCAGAGCCATGGGAGATCACTGGGGGATCACAAAGAAAAAGAAGATAAAAACTAGATTGTGGAGGCTCTGAGTACAGCCAGAATACTTGACTATCCTGTTTCTAACAAAGTGTTGTTTCCAGATGAATAACCTGCCTAAGTCAGGGGTAGATCAGATTGATTCAAGCAGAGCGAGACCTGAGCCAGGGAGACAAATTTAAAGGGTATTATTTATCTACAAGGATGTTCACTACAGAAATATTTATAATGGTGAAAGATTAGAAATATAAATTTTCTAACAAGCAGGGATTAGCTAAATAAATCATAATGACAAATTACAGCAGAGCTGTATGATGGAATACTGTGCACTCAACAAAAATTCTGTTATGAAATATTTAGGAAGCATATTTCAAAGCTCCTGATCTCATATTATGTAGCCTCCTAGGAGACATACAGATATCACATAGCACATGTTAAATCACTGAGTCTAGAAATAGCTGAATTCCAAACCTGACTTTGCCAAACCAAAACCAACTTTTCTCATAAAGCTTGATTAGATAAGACTATTAAATCTTACTTGTTCCTTTTCCACTAGAATTTATGGGGACATTATATGATTTGGTCATGTATGTATGTATGTGTGTGTGTGTGTGTGTGTGTGTGTGTATGTATATATATAATCAAAATAATAGTCCATTAACCTCTTGGATGAATTACATTTTTAATAATTCAAGCTGATCAAAAATTTAACATTCATTTGGCATGGACCACCTTCAAAATGAAATAGAACCTTTGCTTCTTCTGGAACTGAGTTGGAGGAAACATACTGGTAAGAAGGCAGATAAAAATCAGGTTATCTCTGCCTGGGTTGCCCCTTATCAGTGGAAAAATATAGCATTTGAGATTCCACCACTATCAATTTGAACATTCTCTTGCAAGCACTAAGCTGTTTTATGGACTATTAGCTATTTGAAGGAAGTCATGCTTTCAGTCATTTTTTTAAAGCCAGTCTTAAGAAACATGGGTAAAGCACAATAAAAGAGTAAATAAAGTTCAAAGAAGGTTGTGGTAGCCAATGAAATACCTATTTGCTGATAGAGCTCTTAACAGTACCCGAGTCTGGAACCCCTGCACATAGCCATATCCTCAGTACAATTACGCACTTGGCGAAAGCAGTGGCTTTTATGAGATATCTTGGATCAGAGTTCACGGACCCGGCTTACAAAGAGGCATCACTTTAATTGTGTTGCAAGAAAAAATAGGGCTATGATCTCAAAAGGACAGAATCCTTGTAAAATTTATGTAGCTCTTTAATACAACAAGCTTTGGTTTAAAGAGGTGGAGGATTTACATGTGTTAAGTGCTTCTACAAATCTACTTTACCCTTTCTTGGAAAAGGGCAACACAATAATAATAGTTAAATTTATGTGTAAGATGTCTGTATAGTAGAGCTGCTCAAATCAGTAAATATTACACAGTAGACTAACTGCTTCTGCTTTTAATCTTTAAATATCTTCAACAAAATGCTGTCGGCTGGGCGAGGGACACTTAGCCCACACTCTTTAAACCTTTAGGGTCTGGTTCTATATTATGAACAGAATAGTATAAAATCCAAACTCCAAATGGGCTTCCTGCCCACTGTTGTTTTCAGATTCTGCCCACCCTGAAGATAGATGTCAGAATATTCTTTCTTAAATAACATCTTCAAAAAGGAGTGCTTTTCTATTGAATTTTATATCCTATCTATTTTCATCTCTCTGTCCTTACAAGCCTCCAGCAACTTTTCCTTGCTTTTATTTTTTCCATTAGAAAAAAACTCATTTCTCGTTTTTCTTCCTCATAAAAGCAATAAGGAACTCTTCAAATTACTCACTTGCTCACTTACTCATGACACACACACACACACATGCACACACTCAGCATATAATCAAAGAAAACAACATGTGTATATAAATTCCTCTTATTAGAGCTGCTCCTATGACAACTGTCTGTCCCAGCTGAAGGGCTGGGCCCCTCCTCGTTCTGTCTTGGGATTTTACTCCTCTTTGGACACAGTTGATGGGACCAGAGCTGGACAGCTGACCCATGACCTAGGCCATTCACATTCTGTCTCTTAAGAATTTAAACTAAGAGACAAGACATTAGAGGTCATGGTGCTCCCTGGCCCATGAAAACTTGGTGCGGAGAGAGGCCGTTCACTTGGAAAAGCAAGAGAAGACAGCAGATGGTAGATCATGTGGCCCCAGAGAGAAAAAAAAGAGAATGAGAAAGTAGTTGCTTTTGCTCCTGATGTTTTCCAGGTCCCAGTTCAGTCTTCTGAAGACTGGCTGAACTTCCTGCACTGAGGTTCTATGTGATGATATCCTTGCATTGGTATAACAAATCCCTCTGGTCTTAAATTAGGTTCAGTGGATTTCTGTTTCTTGCACCCAAATGGATACTAAGATAATGCATATGTGTCCGTGTGGATCATACATCTATACTGATCATATACATATACATGTAGATATCATTTAGATTTATACCTGATACATGCTATGTGCAGAGAGAGTAGGTTTAAAACAGTGACAGAGACTAAGACTTGGCCCCTACTTTTATATGACTCTTAATTAACAACACAGGCAGTGAAAGTAAGATAAGTGCTCGGTGAGAGGAAACCACTGCAAAGGCTCCAAAGACTTTGGAAGAAGGAGTTCACTTACCTATAGACTGGGTTGGTCAGTTGAGGGAAGGACTCATGAGAAAAAGGATAAAAATTGGGCCTCACACCACAACAGTCGAATAGGTAGGATTTACACAGGTATCAAGGACAAGAGAGAGAAAGAAGTAAGAAAATACAAGACAGGAAGAAGGCAGTGAGGGTGCTTTTGGGGAATAGGCAGCTGATTAAACAACCTTGCTTTGTAGAGGATTCAGATTGCAAATTGCTGTGTACATGTTTTCAAAGTCCTTTCCGTCCAGGAAGGCCCAAAATCTCTGAGTTGAAAGCTCTTTATGGGCTAAAATTTTAATTTCCTACTGCAGGATTTCAAAGTGATTGAATTGATGTGTGTTATTACCCAAGCTGATTGACTTTTCCTTACAGATACCAATATTTTGATCATTTGTCAAAATAAGATCATAACATCTACAAATTACAATAGTTATTTTTAAATTTTGAAAGCCATGTTTGGTTATAAGTGATCAGACATTATCTCCAAGGAAAATAGGGCATACCTTTGGTTTCTTTTCCCTGGAGATAGATGCAAATTTCTTATTGTCTTCAGTGGAACTTCAAATTCACACACGATCTCAGACACAGGCACACAACCACATCATAGAATTTTAGAGCAGTGAAGAGGCCTCATTTGAGATAGGAGAATACAAAAGACCAGCGAAGCTGGAGGCTGTAGCTGTTAAGATTCTGGGTTTGCAGTCACAAGGACCTCTTCCTCCTTCTAATCATGTGACTATGGGCAGGTGACCTCAATGGCCTCAACCATAAATGGCAATAATAACCATAAAGGACAACTGCCATAAAAGTGATTCTGTAAGGATTAAGTGAGAGTGTGTGCACAAGACACCTAGCATGGGGTCTGGTTCACAGCCAGCATTCAACACGGATCACGGTTATTATTAGGTCAGGAGATTTCCTAGGCTCAGGCAGCTAGACACCAACAGAGCTAAAGTCTGAACTCAGGCCTCCTTGCCTTCAAAACAGGGTTCTTTCCATAATTTGTCATACAAGGATATTTAGAATCTATGTTAGAAGTGGCAAAGAGAGTAAGAGAATTTAAGATGGGGTACCCAGGAACTGTCCCTGACAAGTCAATTTGAAGGTGTCCTTTACTTGATTTGAACTAAAAAATGTTTCTTGCATTGTGTGATTTGGCAAAATGGGAGACACCTAAGTGTGTTAATTTTTTTTCCATTTGTGAAACTCTCATGTGGTCACAGTTGATATTAAAGATTGGGATTATTTGGTACTTTGGTCAGAATGCAACACATCTCTAAAGGCCAGGTCTGGTGGCAAAGAACACAGACAAAAGCCCACATGCAGGAGGGTGGAGGAGAGAAGGGGCTGGATCTGGCTTACAAAGTGGGAATCCTGTAGGGCTGAAGCCAGTTCAGCTGCAGAAGCCATCCTTTCCTATATGGGTCTTTTCCTTACACTGTGGTCAGATTTGCAGAATACACCCTCATGCTTCATTCTGGTCCATACCAGAGTCAGGAGAGAGGCAGCTAGGACATGACATCCTTGTGCATCTTGAGTCTTACGATTTGTATCTACCACTTACACAAGAGAATTCTCAGCCATTTTCTCTTCAAATATTGCTATTCTGCCAATTACTCTAGTCTCTTTTCCCAGAACTCATCATAGATATATGCTTCCTCCAAGTCTTATAACTTCTCTAGCATATTTTTTAATTTTTTTATCTCTGTTATTATATTCCAGAACATTGTCCCTCCTCTATCTTCAGTTCATTAATTCTCTCTTTAGCAGTATCTAATTTGCTGTTTGATTCATTTGGTTTTTAATTTCAATGATTAAAACTTTCATTTCCAGAAATTCCACTTGGTTCTCTAGCAACATTTCCTTTTTTTCCCCCTGTATCTTTTTTTTTTGGAGGGGGAGGGGGCAGCTATGGGTTTTTTCTCTTTTTTTTTTTTTAATCTTCAATCATTTAAACATATTTATTTTATACCCTCCATAAAATTTTTGTTACCTGATGTTCTTGGGAGTCCCACTGTTCCTTAAGCCTTTTGACTCACCCTCATATAGAATTGTTTATTTTTATAATTTTGAATTGTGAGCTTTTCTTTAGCAGGGATTTATCTGTGGCCTGGTTAGATTGTGTGTCTTTCTGGAGAGGTTTTGAATTTACTTCCATTTGGCACCCCAGAAGTAACAGTCTATGTCTTCATTTTATGTTAATTCCTTAGCTTGTGTAAAACTTTAAGGTTACTAAGTTCAACACCTCTACCAGTCACTCTCCTCAAACACTCAAGTTTTCAATTCCATCTGTATTTCAGCAGCTAGGGATTTCCACACCCCCACCCCACTCTTCCCCTTGTCTCCCTTTTTTCCTCCCTCTCTCCCTTCTTCTTTCTTTCTTCCTTCCTTTCTTCTTTCCTCCCTTCCTCCCTCCCTCCCTCCTTCTCTCCCTTCCTTCCTTTATAGAGGGAGGTTTTTCAGGTAATATACTCTTCTCTGTTGTTTGAAGCAAATGTCCTATATGTGTGCCCAGTAACATTTTAGGTAGGTATTTCTTAGTGTCCCTGGTTAAAAAGAGACATACTTCTGGCCCTTCTCCAAGTCATCTCCTACTTCTCTCATACAATCTCCTGTGCCCCAGCCATCCTGCTCTCTGGATTTTTCCCTGAATATGCCCCATGCTATCCTGCTTCCGGGGCTTTATTCATGCTGCTCCCCCTGTTCATTTGGTCTCACCTGCTCATCCTCACCTGTTACAGTTATACCCTCCCTCAAAGTCCATGTCAAATGTCTCCTTCTTCATGAAGCCAACACGAACTCTGTGAAGCAGGTGTAAATTCTCCTTCCTCTGACCTCTCCTAGTATGCCTCACCTTTATTGTAGCACTTAAAGTACCTTATTTATGTATTTGCTTTGTGTTCCAACTAATTTTTTTAATTGCTTGACAGCAGAAACTAGAGTATTATACCTCTATATTCCCTATAGTACCATGAGTACTGTTTGATGTTAGGCGTTCAAAGAAAATAAATGTTGTTTCTTTTTTATTGAATCTATCTGAGTATAAAGGATAATATAGCAAAGATTTTACTTATAGGAGGCTGGATGTTCTTTTGAAGTATCTCTTTTATCTACTAGCAGTGTTTGAAATTCCCCCATGCTACAATGAGAGATAAAGTTTAAACCTGAAAATATTCCTGGAAGGTGGGTAGTCATTAATTTAAATACACCAAAAGGTAAAAAAAGGTGATTTTTCTTTGAGAAGGTGGAAGGGGGATGGAGTTGATGTACTCGCTCTTCCTTTTTGATGCAATTTGATGTGAGGGAGTTGACGCTGAGTAGAGAAAGCATCTTCAGTAGTAAAAGCAGGTATAAAAAAGAAAGCTGAGCTCCCTGGAGACACACTTTTCTGCATCCCCAGTTCTGCCATGGACTGGGTTTGAGTGGGATCTCCAAGGACAGGACCTCTGCCCCTAGATGACGGCATCTCAGTAAACTTTCCATGGGAGTCTGGGAGAGAAGTTTTTTACTTTTTAAACTTCTTTTAATTCCACATCCTAAGGTTAAAATTCTACCATCATGGGTAACAGACTGGTATGGATTCTTTGGACTTATTTCTACACATATGATAGCATCATTTTACTCTAACAAAAACAGGATTATGTTATATGCACTGGTGTATTATGTTTGTTGCTTTTAATGAACAAGATAACATGGAAATCCTTCCCTATCAGCACACCTAATTGCAACTATTTAAATACAATTCCACTGTAAGGTGGTACATAACTTATTTTAACAATCTGAAACTCATTCTGTCAATTGTACTTCAAGCTCTATGATTTTAAACTTAATAGCCCATTTCTTCCTATCAAGGATTTTACTCAAGAATAAAGGGGAAAGAACCCCCCACCCCTGCCACAAACACACACACGCACACCAGTTTCCCTTGGAATTACAGGGGAGATACCCTGGGGGAGACGTAAGTCTACTGTTGGGATTTTCCAGGTGCATTTGCTGCCTATGGGGATACATCTATGGGTGGTTTCTGTGAGCATACACTTTACTGTGAAAGAAACCTGCCAAAAACCTGATCACTCCTGCCGTGTAGAAGTCATCCGACAGCGAGGCAGTACTGCATAGTGATTGAAGTGAAACCACGTAGGTTTAAATCCAGCTCTGCCATCTACCACTTACGTAACAAGGAAAAAATTACTCAGCCTCCTGTGCCTCAGTTTTCTCATCTTTAAAATGGGGATGACAATAGGACTTATTTTACAAGATTGTTACAAGGACTGAATGCTTTAAAACCTGTAAAGTATTTGTAAGGTCCTGGTACATAATACATGCTTACTTAAATATTAGTTAAACCTTGACATGTGCTGATACCACACAGTGCAAAGAGGAGGCTGGGCTGGCAGCTGAGTGCAATGAGCTAGGTAGCAGCTGACAATCTCAGTGCTGAAATGAGAGGGTTTCCTGGCACATACAAGTACTCTGACAGCTTCAGTCCTCCCAGGTTTGAAGCGCCATCCCAGGTCTCCCTTTCTGGGAACTTTACTGCATTTCTCTAGTCCAAAACAATGCCACAATAGTGTGGTATGCATATGTGGCCTCTAGCCTACTGTCCTTTGGGGCGGGATAATTCTTTGTTGTGGGCAGCTGTTCCGTGCCTTGTAGGATGTTTAACCGCATCCCTGGCCTCTACCCACTGGATGCCAGTAGAATCTCCCTCAGCTGAAACAACCACAAAATGTCTCCAGACATTGCCAAATGTCCCTTGGGGGGCAAAACTGCCCCTCATTGAGAATCACTGATGTAACCTCAGACTGGATATGAAGGTTGCATCTCCTAGCTGTTTCTTGGATACAGGTCTATTTTACTAGACTATAAGAATCTGCAGGCAGGGACCATCTTTGTATCCCACCCCCCGACGAGCAGAGTGGTGGATATGAAGACGTCACTTAAATACTTACTGCCTAACTCAAAACAGGCAATCAAGCTAGTTGGTTAACATTTTAATTTCTGATTTGCACTCAGATTGACTTAAATAGAGGTGACATCAAGACTAATTATTTCTGCTAACTCTCGAAATGTCAATTACTTCAAAACACATCCTTCTCATACAATATGTAACGCGACTCAAGCTGGGGTTTTTGTCTCTTCTCGGATCACAATTCCGTACATACTTCACACAGTAGCTGAGTTATATAAAGTTTGGTTTTAATTGCCGTCTATTCATTTCCTTCTTTACAATGAACTGGAAATATCTCAGATGCACGGAGGATGTCTTTCTCAAGATCTCTTTGTCACTGGTGTCACGACATCTGAATTTTAAAACACTAGCGGTGTTCAGTCGAAGAGGAGGCATCAGGGATTTCGCTGTGTGCCTCTCACACACGGCCTGTCAGCCAGGAATGCTCCAGGAGACTGCTTGTTCCCTTGAGAAGATTTTTATCCTGACATTTAACATATTCTGATAAAGACAAATTTCACACTTCCAGTTTTGCTATTTCATATTTTATGCTTCTTTTTGTCTTGCAAATGGAGGCACACGTGTGAGTATAAACACCAATGTGTACCTGTGAGAATACATTGTATTGCCATGTTCATCCCTAACTGAAAACTGCAGCTTACTGTATTGAAGGCTTCAAACTGGGGTTGAGAGACACATCTGTTGAGACTTTCTACTGGGATCATAGAAAACCTCATACCACAGATGGGGAAGTTTAAAGGAATACATGTGCAGGGTCCCAGATACAGAGGCACATCATAAGGAGAGAACAGAGGCACTTTGCAGAGGCCCCAGGAGGGAGCAATTACTTCACGGACTTGCCATGGCATCGGGGCTGATCCTTTGCTTTCAGGCTCAGGAACCGAGCTTTGCAATCCCAGTGATGATTCCGAGGACAGATTCACATGAGCCCAGTTCTTGAGACTATGTCTAATCAGAATGCCAATAACTGCTTGGCAATGGGAAAGGTAGGTGTAAGTTGTACTCACGCTGGTGGGGCTGTATCTTATCCTCCTGTAGGGACTGCCGTGACAGGCCAGGTAGCCAACAGGAGGAAGTTTAATGGGCTTGGAGTAAGCACAGAGGGATGTGGCTCTATGGTCTGAAGACAGTCTACTCAAGTCAAGATACCTAAGACATCCATTCTCCTCACAGGGACACACATACCACCACAGCAATCAAGTAGAGTTTTGCCCAGAGGCCTCTCCTTTCTGGCTTGGGCTCCCATAGGCACTGGTGACATTTGACTCAAGGACACACACTCAGTGTCTCATGGCCAACCAAACTCCTTTTGAATGACCCATCTTTTAAAGATAAGTTATCCTTTATATAGTTTATTCTCTTCTGGCATCCCTCCCGAGAAACAGAGACCGCGAGAGTGAGCCGTGAAACAAGGGAGACCCAAGTCTTGACCAAGCCTACGCCAAGAAGTAAGAAAACGATTTTTAAAAATCACATCCATTCAGAACCAAAACGAGCAGGTTAGGAAGTCGTCTATCTTTTTAAATGACTTTGAATATCTTTGCTTGGATTCTTCATGTGTATGAGATTACAGTTTCATCACAGAAGACAATCTTACTTGTCTCTCTTCTATGTCCTTATTTGAGGATGAGGGTGAGAAGGGACCGCATTTTTTACTCCGATGGACATTAATCAATGTTTGAGGTGAAGTGAAGTTGATCAAGTGCCTGTCCCCGAGGAGGCAGCCGTGCAGAGCTGGGAGGATCGTGGACTCCAGATCGGACTGCCTGGGTGTGAAGCCTCTCTCATCCTAGTTTGGGAAAATTATCCTTTTGTGTCTCTGTTTCTTCATCTCTAAAGTGGGACTAACAAGTTAGGATCAAATGAGCTAAGACAGATAAAGGGCCTAGGTCTGTGCCTGGCATAGGGTAAGCCTCTCACAATGTTAGCCAGTGTTTTTTAATCTGCCTGACTGAAATATCTGAGAATTTTTGGTAATTGTTTTTATCAATACAGAAACGCCAATCATTAAAGTTCGTTATCAGCGTTTTATGTGCAAACTCATATTTTCTATCCACGGAGGAAAGTATATAAACTTATATGTCCTAGGAGTCCTTGAAGACCCACCGTTGGTGTCTCTTCAGTTCTTTAGTGCTGGAGAGCGTGTGCTTCAGAGAGGCGAGAGCCCTTATGGAAGGTCATGGAGCTGGAAGCCAGTGTGGGTGGGAGAGAAGGAATAAAAGTCGTGTCTCCCGGGTTTTTGAGCTCCCACCAAACAATGCTTTCTTATTCCACTGAAGGCTATATGCTGGAGTTCACAGAGGAGCTCTGCCAGAAAAGATCAGGATTTTAACAATTTCTTCCCTTTCTTCTTTAACTGCAATATGGATAGACAGAGGCATAAATGGGCAGAGAGATAGACAGATAGATAAAACTAGCTTAAGGTCTTCCCATTACAACCATGCCACAAAATATGTGAGTTGTCCCTGAAATTCACTGGTAGGAAGAGCCACAGGAGAGATTGTAATCGGGAAGAAGAGGAGACAGGGAAAGCTAAGGGCATTGCCATGACGCTGTCTTTAAGGAGGACATTATCACCTTGGGGTTAAGCATGTCTGCTCATGTCAATACTTGGTGAGACAAAATAACAATATAAATAGCCCATTACCAACAGACATTACACTGAAAATTTATTTGGTACCGGGATCTTAGGATCATTTAGAAGACATCTTTTATTTAAAGTCTCAAAAAGTTTCTGTAAGAAAAAAACAAATCTGAAAAGCCTCTCTTACCAGGAAGAACGGCAGCATATGCCTAAGAACACAGAGCAACCCTACATTCAGATTAGGACAGGAAGTGAAAAAAAAAGAGCACATCCAATTGAAACTGCAGGAGGACACAGTAGACAGAGTGTAATTAGTTTTGTTGACTGTCAGCCAAAGCCTCAGGCAACCACCCCCTTGCTCTTATGAAAACTGCCTGGAGATTTTTAATGATGATGAGGAGTCAGGATCATGGTTTAAAATCTTCTCTGAAATGCAGGGCGCCATCCTTCCCTCCAGCGACGCTGGGATATTGGTTCTGGGTTGGCACCAAAGAGGTCTCAGAAAGGTGAACCCTAGCTCCCGAAACAACTATGACTTCTGTCACCAAGTGTTCAGTTTTGTCAGTGCTTTAACTCTAACTAGTCCAGCTGAATTTATGACAAGTTGGGTGATTTCCAAACGAGGACATGGCTGTGTGGAATTTGAACTTGGGATTGGGGAAGGGGTGTCTTCATTTTAGTGTTTTCCTTAGAAGGGTGTGATGAGAGGAATTCTGGATTGGGAGTCACAGGGGTTGTAGTTCTATGTTTAGATTTGAAGAAGTTCAGTGGCACCAAGTGTGTGGGTAGATGCTACCTAGTTGTGCTGTGTCCCTCTCCCAGGCTCCTTGAAAGAGCCACTGGAGGGGAATAGAAAGAACATAGACACGGAAGCCAGAACTGGCTTTGAATCTTAGCTGTGTCTCCTGCTAAACATGGGATCTTGGGCAAGCCCCTTAACCAATCCAAAGCTTGTACCAAAGATGGTAGAACTTGGGGGCGGACTCTTTGTTTTCTCAAATCCCTTAAGTTATAAAACACACTACACTCTGTTTGATTTTAAATACATGTACAAAATGTGCTATTGACGGTGCTCTTTCCTGTGCCTAAAATTGGGGGTCCAAAAGCATCTAGGCCTCCTTGCACGCAGATTGTGTGTTTAGTCTGTCCTGTGGCTGATGACTGCAGCTGTTTCCTGCAGAGCCTGTTATAAGATCTATAAAAGGCCGAGATATTATGGCTTCAGAAGCAGGTAATGAGCATACACAGAAACCGCATGGTTTTTTTCTTTCCATTTGGAGTTTTAGTTTGTGGGCTTTCTGCACAGGAGTTTGTGCGTATGATGCCACCTCTCGCAGACAACAAGGATTTATTGTATTAATAATCTGCAAATTATGGATCGCAAAAACAAAGACCTTTGGGGATTTCATTGAACTTCTACCAAGAAAGATGCCTCCACGCTGAGGTTTTCAAGTTTTTCACTGTGCCCGGCTGAAATTAATTACAAACTATACATCTATTTGCATATTAATTATGAAAACATACTATGGAATATACTTAGGATAAAGCACAACAGACAAAGATGCCAATTTATGAATATTGGATACCAAACCAAATGGAACACCCAACTAAGACTATCTCCCAAAAATAGGCTTAAAAATATATCTTTGCAAAGCTATAGAAATTTTATTCATGCAAATCCACCAAATACAAGCCCATTTACAAATTTTCTCAATTTTGGATTGCTTGAGATAGTACATACTTGGACTATGATGGGAAATGAATCCCCAAATTAATTTTAAGGGGTTTTTTTGACTGATGACCATCCACATGATCAAATCTTGTTCTATACCTGTTCTATCCAATGTGGCTCTAAAAATCTGGCTAAAAAAATGTGGCTTTCAAAACAGAATCCATGATCAAATTGTAAAAATGTGTGTTTTTTTTAACAATTATTTTCTTTATTGCCAATATGTGTTGTAAGTACTGTATTACACATAGTGTTTCCTAAGTTTAATTGGACCAAGGAATCCAAGGCAAATGGAACAGACACAATCAGAATTATGTTCCTTGTTTATTTCATCAGAGGCTGGCCTGCTACTCACATTAGCTCTTTCTGGCTGGGCTACGTGATCCACCCATGCTCTGTACACTTCTGACCTGAAACAGTAGGAGGGTGGAAGAAAGGATGGGAATATCTTCACAGGCCAACTCTGTGAAGCCCACGGGGAGCATGCTTCCAATAGGAAGTCCATTGTCGTAAGATGGAATTTAGGAGCTGTAGCCAACTGTTTCTTACAGCCCTTCTCACAATTAATGTGTCGCGGCTACTTGATCTGTCAATCTTGGCAGTTTGGCCCTGGGGCATTTCATCTCCTTCATAAGCAAAGGGAAAATGGGAAGAGAGTGGTCCAGCCCAAAGAGGAGGAGTGGAGAGGGAAAGAACATTATTTGACCTTGTGTTATGTAACCAGCACAGGGCCAGGTGCTTTGCATACAGGATCTCAGTCATGATCTCCATACTAGGACTGAATTTTAAAAGGTCAGAGAAGTTAAGGAAAAGAAAGGAGGAAAAGAATCTTGGGGGAACCAGAGTATCTCTGTCTCAGGGAAAGAGCATACCACCTCTTCTGGACCAAAAATTCACCAGGGCCTCTATCTGTCCCTTCCAACTGGGATGCCAATTCCCCCACTTCATCTTCATTCCAACTCCTCATCTCCATTTCTTTCTTTGTCTCTAAAAGCACTCTTCCTACCATGAATCCACCACCACCTATCTCTCTCCTTCATTTTCATAAAATATTCTCATGGCCCCTAATTCTTCAACTGCCCTTTACACTCAACTCCCTGACTTTGGCTCTACTGTGCAACACCAACTAACCAATAGGATCACCAGTAATTTCTTAGTAGCCAAATCCTGTGGAAAAGATTGAGTTCTCCTCTTTAGTTGAAGGGTATGCAGTAACTTGTGTTCTTGACACTTCCTTGTCTCTTGATTTATTACTCTTTTTTTTTTTTTTTTTTTAACATTTCTCTTAACCCTTTAATTCCTTCTGATCCTTCTTGCCTGGCTTATCGTCCTCTTCCTATCTTTCAGTGTTGGTGCCTCCAGAGTTTATGTTCTTTTCTCTCTTCTCATTTTGCATGTTCTCTTTGGGTAATCTCATCCACTATTCCATCTCTAACCTTCTCAATCGTTGTGAGTTCTTGTTCCCCATGTATTGATGCCTCCTGGGCTCTACCCTACCTTTTCTACTTTTTGTTGGATATTGACATGAGGAGGTCCCCAAACCAAACTCATTTTATTTCCTTTCAAACCCATCCTTCCTCTTAGAATCCAGTCGTGGCATAAATGGTACCACAGTTTCCCAGTGACCTAAATCAGAAAGCTGGAGGTCATCCCCAACTCCAGTCTAACGTTCATAGTGCCCCCTGATCTTGTCATTAATATACAGGCTTTAAACATATTCAGAATCTCTCCACTGCTTGTAGTTTAAGAAGCAGATGACTTAGTATGGCATTCAAAATCCTTTAAAAAGTGGCTTTGACCTATGTTTTCCGTCTAATCTCATGTCATTCTCATCCCCAAATTCCCATCGTGACTCACATGCTTCAATCATACCTCATTGTTTGCAGCTCTCTAGATACACTGGGTTCCTTCTCATCTTGATGTCTTTTCTTAGGATTGCGTTCTTGACCATGACTATTTTCTATGTCTTCAAGACCTACCTCCTCTTGGAGAAACTCCCTCAACCTCCCTTTTTCTCTTATGCCCTGGGTCATGGGTCTCTTTGAGTTCTTTCTGCTCAGTAGAGGGAGCTCTAGTGTAGGGCTTCTCACACTGCACTGGAATCAGTTGCCCAAGTGTCAGTCTAGATCTACTAGACAATAGATGCCCTTCCCTCTGTCACTTACTGGCCTCCAGCACAGTGCCTAGTTAAATGAATGACCAAATTAAAGCTGTCTGCCTTAACCCTGGTTTTCTCAAATGTCACTGATGTCCAAATGACATAGGTGTACCTCTCCCCTTCCATCTCTTTCGCCTCGCCTCATCACTACTTCTCCTTTACAGTTCACGGATACAAGGCATGGGCAGCTTGCATAACTTCTCTGTGCATCACTTCCTTCATCATCAAATGAGAACAACAACTGTACTCAACTCAGGAGGTTGTCATAAGGATTCAATGAGAAAATGCATGTACTATTTTAGTACAACGTCTGGCTTATATGCTCAGTAAATATTAGCTGTTGATGTTGCTTCTATAAAAAGAAGATTCTGTTTTTTTCTTTTTTACAATTCAGGGTAAGTAGTTGCTTACTTAGAGAGGAGAGGTAAAGGTTTTAATAAGCTATTAAGAGTCATCCTTGCCCGTGTTTTGTTTTATACTTTTTTCTGTCTCTACTTGTTTTTTTATTGACATTGCCAATTAACATAGAAGTTTCATGTGCATTGGTCATGTTGTCTACCCAGTATCTCTATATCCTTTCTTTGGTATGAGCATCCTTTCTTTTGAGAAACTGCCCTCCCCACATTTTATGTGGTCCTAGGAGCTGTCAATCCAAGTGTCTCTGTTAGCTCCATTCCCCATTCATAAAGTAAGGGCATGGCCTAAGCCAGGATAATCTTTCTTCTGGGATATTGTCACAGAACCAAACTTCTGGGGGCTGACTCACAGTCAATACTATATGCATTTCTAAAGTTATTTTCACCCTCTACTTCCTGATGCTTGACTGCTCTTTATATTGTGTGCTTTTTGAATTCACTACTCTTCTAATAAATTAATTTCTTTCCTTAAATTGGCCAGATTGTAATTCTGTTGCTTGCAAAGAAACAACCATAACAGGTAGAGCATTGTCCAGTTACATCAATACCAAATGAACCACTATCTTTTGAGCAAGTGACAGTTGTAAGGGAATGATTACAAAGAAGTATGAGACATAGTTCTGGTTTCAAAGAGATTACAATCCAAATGGGAAGAGAAAACAAATACAAATAAAATAATTCAGGAACAACTAAATGACAAATTGTGGGTAAGTGAGTATTAGGATAAATTGTAAACAGTTTCTCTTTTTGTAAGTAAGAAAACTATTGGCAATTTTGTATATGTCCACGTAACAGAATTCTAATGGAAGTTCAGGAAAGGGGTGGAGGGGGGGACAAATATAAGATGAGCACTCTGAAATGGGAAAAGCTCCATGTGGGAGGCGAAACTTAAGCCGGTCCTGGAAGGATAGGCAGACTCGGAGAGAAAGGGAAAGGGCTTAGCTGAGAGGAAGAAGCAAGTAGGGAAAAGCACAGAGATGGGAAAATGCACTGACCTTGAGAGTCAATGGGAAGATTAGCTTGATTGCAGCAAAGGGCATATTTGGGTGAGCAGTAGAGAGTATGCAGGGATAACTGCATGAATAGTTATGGCAGGCAGATAAATGGTCCCCAATGATGTCCATGTCCCAATCTCCAGAATCAATGAAGGCTGCGGATGGAATTCCAGCTGACCTTAAAACAGGGGGGTATTTCTGGATTATCTGGGTGGACCCATTGTATTCACAATGGTACTTGTAAGTAGAAGAGGGAGGCAGAAGAGGAAGTTAGTAGTGATACGATGTGAGAAGGACTCAGTCCATGGTTGCTGGCTTTGAAGATGAAGGAATGGGGTCACAAGCCAAGGAATGTTGGCAACTTCTAGAAAATGAGATAGGCAAGGAAGTGGATTATTCCCTACAGCCTCTGAAACGTGGTATAGCTCTGTCAAGACCTTGATTTTAGCCCAGGGAGACCTGTGTTGGATTTCTAACCTACAGAACTGTAAGATCATAAACTGTGTTGTTTCAAGCCACTAAACTTATGATAACTTTTTACTGCAGAGATAGAAAACTACAAATACAATGGTATTTTAAATAGCTTTAAAAAAAAAAAAAGGTACAGAGACCGACCAGTCAGAATGGATGCCCAGCCAATCAGAAGTCCATGCTGGACATCAGTTCAGGGTAAATGGGATACAACCACTTTAGAGATGGCCTTGACCTTAATCCCATGGACAAAACATAGCCTAGTGAGGTCTCTTTTTTTTTTAATTTTTAAAAAACGTTTATTATTTTTGGTTGTGTTGGATCTTCATTGCTGCCCACAGGCTTTCTGTAGTTGCAGCGAGCAGGGGCAACTCTTCCTTGAGGTGTGCAGGCTTCTCCTTGGGGTGGCTTCTCTTGTTGCAGAGCAAGGGCTTCAGTAGTTGTGGCACGCAGGCTCAGTAGTTGTGGCTCGTGGGCTCTAGAGCACAGGCTCAGTAGTTGTGGTACACGGGCTTAGTTGCTCCGTGGCATGTGGGATCTTCCCGGACCAGGGATCAAACCCCTATCCCCAGCATTGACAGGCAGATTCTTAACCACTGCACCACCAGGGAAGTCCTAACCTAGTGAGGTCTTGGGTAGGGATGTATCCTGGTGAAAACAGTAAGATCAGTGTGGTAGTGGAATGAATGTTGAATCCACGGGCTCTCTAACACATTTCTGACCACACTTGGGGTAAAATTTTCATTTAAAAGCTGCCTGGTTTAAACATACCAGCACCTTTAAAACTCTGTGTGATTCACCTGTGGGACCTGCCAGATCATTTTGTTTGACTATTTATGTTTAAATTATTAATGCAGCAGATATGGTTGATGTTTATTGCTCATACTAGGCACAGTTCTTTGGCAGTCGCTTTTCTCAGCAAGAGAATCAACTAAATGAAAAAAAATTAAAAATTCATAACATTTGAGGGCTTCTTTTTTGTATAATAAGTCATAAATTAGGAGGAAGAATGGGGTGTTTTTCTCTTTCTCCAAAATATGAGATGCAGTAGTGACTAGAGCATCAACAAGGGACTATTTCTGAGTCTAGAAGTTAGAAATCATGTGATTCCTTGAGGACGTTTTGTGACCCATTTTTGAGGATTATCATAAGATGAAGGGCAATTTTTCCCACTTTCTCTTCTTTCTCCTCCATATCGTTAATAAAACAATTATTTTTTGTCCAAAACTGATTAATCTCATTTATACTATTTAGCAATTTAAAAATACCTTCCAAGTTTAAAAAAATGCCACTTATGTGAGTGAAACTCTTATACATTGGAAGTTATTTAATTGGTGGGTTCTCTTAGGTGGTACATCTACTTCTGTATGTTTGATTATTAAAAGGAAAGCCACAAGGCCTCAAAGACAGGACATGGAATTCGGAATCGAATGGCTGTGGTTTCAAATCTCAGTTTTTTCATTTACCAGCCATGCTGCTGGAGCATGTCAGTTGATACTTAGTTTAAGCTTCCTATTTATAAAGTCAGGATAAAAATAATGCCCTCAAATGATGTTAATAATAAAACTTACAGATATACAGCTTACTATGTGCCAAGTCCTGTCCTACCCTTTAACATCTATTAGTTTACTTCATTCTTATAACACCAGCATGTAATAGGTATTATTTTACAAATGAAGAAACCAAGGCTCAGAGAGATTATATTTTGCCCCAAGTTTCACAGCTAGGAAATGGCAGAACTAGATCTGAACCCAGGCATTCTGGCCGCCAAATCTGTGATCTTAACCATTTAATCTAATTACCGATTCCCTTTCTCAATTGTTATTTGAAGGATTATCCAAGCAATGCTCAACTTAGAAATGGATTCTATTTCAAATTCTCTTTGAAGTTGGTTATTTGCCACTTTGAATACATTTCCCCCTAAAACTCTGCTATAAAATTGTGCATCTGTTCTAGGTCATTAAAGATAAGCAAATAAATACATAAATAAAAATAAAATCTTTATTGGAAATAAAATATTATAATTTTTAATGATAAATAATAGAAGAGGAATACCACAGAGGGCAATAGAAATAGTACGAGGAAGATGACTTAATATTTCTAGGCCTCAGTTGCCCTGTTTGTAAAAGACCTTATCCCTGAGATCCTAACTAGAATGGAAAATCTGAAGGGGGTGTTTCAGGTACATGAATACACCTGGCACTTGATCAGTTGGACTCTTATTTTTGTTTAATTTCCCCTCAAAATTTATGAATTTCCTTTCCCTTGATATATGCCTATCACTAGCACTATTCTTACAATTTTTCTGTCTTGAGAAAAGAAGGAGAGGCAATGGAAGGAGGAGAAAGAGAAAGGGATAAAAAAGAAGTGGTAAAATGGAGGAGGTGGACCAAGAGGAAGATTAATTTTCTCCAGTGAGTCGAGGAACAGGACAAGATGGAGGTGGTAGTTGAAGAGGCTTGAGGGTGGGCGAGAAGTAAGAAGAAAGTGGGTAATTATGACAAATCTAAAGTCTCTGTTAAGTGTATTCATATCAACAAATTCAGCTCAATCCAACGTTATATTCGTCATCTTTGGTCTAACACCCTTAGAAATCATTCTCACACATATGTTAGCTTTCTGTCATTATAAGCGAATAACAACTTACTTTTTTTTTTTTTTTTTTTTTTTTTTTAGTATAAGCTATCTCCTCCCAGATCAGACTTTGCATTTGTCCCTCTGGAACTTGCTGAGATATGAATCTAGTTATAGGTCTGAGGACAGTAAGCGGTAATTGGGGTAAGTCTTCAGGAGAATAGACAATCTGTTGCCAGGCAGCTGCCCCAAGCAAGGTTATTCTAGAGTCTTTGAGCAAAGGGAAGCTGATTTTCTCAAACCCAGGAGAATGAGCTGCTTCCACTAGGAAGGGAGGCTCAGAGGAGTTAAGATTTAAGATTTTGGGGGTTCAAGATTCTCAGCTTTGGCTCAGTTGACCCAGAGGTCATCTCCCAAGTGTCAGGGTCCCCTTTTTCCCCAATGCCCTGACTTTCACATAAGATGTTTGGTGAGTCTGTGTAATTTTGCAATCAACACAACTAAATTCTGAGTCTGGTCTTCAATGAGTTCAGCCCTGTGGTTATAAGAAGAGAACCTTTGGGGGCTACCATAGAGAAAGTTCTTGAGTTTTCTCACGGTCATTTGAGCTGAGAGCTTAAAGCCCTGAGCTTGTCATTGTCCTCCTATAAGCCCCTCCATTCACTCAATTCATTCACCCTGCTGTCCTTGCAATTGTCATCAACTGTCATCACTATCCCTCACTTTGCTACCATGAAGGCCAAGTTCAGCAGGCATTTGGTCCCCTAAGACACTGACTTAATAGGAACTTTATCACAATGAGCCACAATAAATTGATAGGCTGCTGCTTGGCATGAAATACTAACATTTCATTCCCATGAGCAGGTGCCAGCACTGCATTCAAGCCCAGGCATAGAACCAGACCAATCCCATAACCCCATCCTGGAGGGCCTCCTGGTACAAATACTGTACAATCAGGGTCCATGAGGAAAACAGAAATCACATTAAGTGTTTCAACTGGAAAATCTAATAAGGGAATTTAGAGGGTTAAAGAACAAAAAGGCAACACTGCCAGAAAGCCGGCAGTTCAGAGGAAGGGCTACAAGGAGGAAGGGCACAGACCTTCAGGTAGGGTGGCTTCTGTGCCTAGACGCCGCAGTTCCCTGGGAGCGTGGTGATGGAGCTGGTCCTGAGAAGGCTGAAAGGAGTTGGCGTCAGGTGCCATTACTGGGACAATTCAGTTCAGACAATATCTATTCCAAAGAAGAAGTCCCTTCTCCTCTCCTCCTGGATTCCTTCCTCTACTATCTCCTATTGGCTGAACCTAACTGGAAACAAAGGGAAAACTTACTTTGCAGAGTGTTATCCCAGTATCACAGAATAGATTACAGAAGCTTAGGTCTGGAGCAAGAGACTATAACTTAATCACCGCACAGTGGGTAAGGAGTGAGAAAGGAGTTTACAGTCATGCGTAAGGGACATGTGTTGGCCAGACCATTCACATGGTGTCTATATTTACACAGCTATGGCTATGAGTTAAGATAATCAACAGGTAGCAATTTTGAGCAAATGAACTGTTAAACCAATAGGGCTATACTTCCATGGCTAAAAGTCTCAGGTCTGAATGTCTAATCAGGGCTGAGATGGAACATTCTAGGTATTGTGTTATAAAAATTACTGCTTTCTTCATTTTAAAACTGTTTTGGAGACGTTGTAGGGGAACAGCAACATTGGGCTTACAGCCACTGGTACCAGACCTTCCATTATAATATGAAATGGAGAAAATATCTGCAGCTGTGATTCACCATGAATAACTAATAAGACACTGTGAGCCACAGGACTTCTGGACCTTCACTCTGTGGCAAAGGCATATACATGTCCCCATGTGGCTGGAACTTCCGTATTCCAATCCACTTCATCAGTATAAACCTGGATCTTAATCTACTGTGAAGTGTACTTCACTGTAGTGAAGACCTAAACGTCATCATTAAATGAAATCTTGGATAAATAAATGTATAGATAGACGAATGATTTAATAAATGAATATGTGATTGGTGCAGATTTCAGAGGCATCCAAACTGGGGGCTTGAATGACCCAGATGGGTTGCTGACATTGATTGTACAGTTTGGCTGCTTATTTTTTTTCCTCGAAGAACCAGGTTGTTGCAATTTAAAGGTCTGTTGGCATTTTCACCAAATCTTCTCAACCTATTCCTTCTTCATGGGGAAGTTAAAGCAAAGCAAACACCTGCAAGTTAACCAGGCCTTATTAGGTGCAAACTGTTGTGATGAAGTGGGATGGAATGGAAGTGGAAGGTGATTTCGAACTTGTCTTATGAATTTCAACAACCAAGAACTGAATGGTCCAAGGTAAAAAGAGATCAATGATCTCTATAGAGAAAGACCACCCAAGGATTTGGTACAAAAAGAAAACCCACAAGGACTTTAGCACCCTTCCAGTGAAAAATGGGCTTGTATGGTTCGTAGGGGGAAAAAAAGAAGGTCCTGGAGGTGCCGGATAAAGAAAGAAAAGAGATAATATAGCCTTTACCTGTTTTACAAGTGGGCCCAAGACAAACCTTGCTTAGCAGCCCACTGTGGGGCAAGAGCTTGTCCAAGTGAAAGGAACTGGGCAGACATGCCGCTGGCACTGCTGGCATGCTGCAGGGGCTGCTGCCTCCTTCTGTGGCAGAGCTGGGCAAAGCCTTCAACACTAACGGGCCCATATTGAGGCTTCGGCCCTCTGTGCGAGCCTGTCACAGCACCTGCCGGCCATGGCCGTGGCTGCGATGGCACCACATACGTCACTGGGGCCAGAATCTGGCTCCCGAGCGCTGTGGTCAAAAGGCCCGGTGAGTGATGTGGTCTGGGGCCGTGGGTACTCGCTTGAGTTCTGCTTTGGTCTCGACCACAGCATCAGAGATGATTTGATGCACTGGGCTTGAACATGTTTTGAGTTACGCTGTATTGCATACACATGTAAAACAAATCTGGGAACCCACAAGTGTGTGACCAATTATCTTGCTCCTCTGCAAAGTGTTTATTAAATTTTGAAAAACGAGATGATACAAAGAGGCAAACAACAGAAGCAATCACAAACCCCAAACAGTTTTCAAATCTATAAACAACTTTTGAAAAACATTCAAATAACTTTCCAACTGTGTTGCCAATGCAGTGCAGAAAACAGATCTTTCTTAAGATTCAGGAAATTTTCAAGAATGTTCGGAATGACCCACACATGTCTGTTTGGCTGTTCTGAGTGGTAATGAATCACGGAGAACCCTTGCTCTAGATATTCAAGACATTAAACAGCAAAGGGCAAGGCTCTGCAGCTTAGTACCTTTCAGTGATTATAAGTCTCTTGGGATTGGGAGCTCAGAGCCCTGGACTGAGGGCTCAATTCTGCCCTTGTCATATGAGTGATACTGAACAAGTCACATTAAGCCTTACTTCATTATCTGTAAAAAGAAGTGCTTTCTCTATATCGGTGTTTTCAAACCATTAGTAATGACTCATTAGTGGGTTTTGAAAACAATTTTTTGGATCACGACCAACGTTTAAAAAAGAAAAAAACCAGAATCAAACCAAAAAGAAAGTGACTTCCCTGGTGGCACAGCGGTTAAGAATCTGCCTGCCAATGCAGGGGACACGGGTTTGAACCCTGGTCCAGGAAGATCCCACATGCCGCAGAGCAACTAAGCCCGTGCACCACAACTACTGAGCCTGCGCTCTAGAGCCCACGAGTCACAACTACTGAACCCGTGCACCACAACTACTGAAGCCTGCGCGCCTAGAGCCCGTGCTCCACAATAAGAGAAGCCACCGCAACGAGAAGCCCGCACACCGTAACAAAGAGTAGCCCCCACTCTCCACAACTAGAGAAAGCCGATGCGCAGCAATGAAGACCCAACGCAGCCAAAAATAAGTAAATAAAATAGGTAAGTTTTTTAAAAACCAAGAAGAAAATATCAGAGTGCATGGCAAGGCAGTAACAGTATGTCTTATTTCATGCAATATCTGTTTCAGTATGTATGCATATTGAAATTGTTTTGCTCCTCTACAATAGGCTTATTAAATTTTAAAAATGAAACAGTATAAAGAGACAAATATCAGAAGCTATCACAAACAAACCCCAGTTTTTAGCAATTTTTGAAAAATGTTCAAATAATTCCATGGCAAGTAATATTCATTTTTTTGTCCTGAGTGATACAATAAAATGCATTTCTTCTTAGAGATTTTGGTCAAAAAGTTTAAAAACCACTCCTTTAAGTTTCCATCCGCTCTAGTGTTCTATGATTCTAGAATATGGAAAGGGGCATGCTCATTAAGCCCATAATGAGAATATGAAATGCAGCATCCTTTAACACTTTCTAGGCTTCCAGACACCATGTTAATTGCTTTCCATGCATCATTTCATTGAACACTCCCAACAACCCTATGTGTTAGGTAATCATGATGCCATTTTGTAAGGACTAAGGAAATTAAGCAATGTTGGAGAGGTTCAGAACTTACAGTTGGCAGGAAAGTCAAGATTTGAAATTCGTAGGCTGACTTGCAAGTCCTTCTTAATTTTTCTACAATTTGCTGCCAAATGTGTGAGATTCTGAGCATCAGTTAGCAGCTCAGCCCATGATACAGATGGACGCAGGTCTCTGTCTAGATTATGAAACCGACCACGCCCCTTCTTCTTGACTAGGGAAGGTGCGACGCACACCCCAATGCCTGCTTGGCCTTGGAAGACGAGGGAGTCAGTCACTTTCTTTGCATTTCATTTTACTCATCTGGAACCCAAATTCCCCTCACTGTCTTGCAGAGTCCCCACGATATCAGAGAAGGCAAAAGCCATGGATGTGATTTCGTATGAAATGAAAATATCAAGTCTTGTTTTTTCACAAGTGTCCTCACCCTGTCAAGTCTAGAAAGAGGAGCGTGACTCTACATACTGCAGAGAGAAGAAAAGCTTAGCCCACCTGGAGGGTGTAAAGGGATATGTAAAGGGTGTAAAGGGACTTTTAGCAGAAGTACTTATAAATCACACAAGAAGCCTTCCTTTCTTCCCAGTCGATACTCCCACAAATGCATGGATGCTGGCCTGGCCTTACCAGGATGCAGAAGAGGCCTTTGTGTGCATCCCTGACCAGAAGAATAACAACTGTTTCCCTTCTCAAGTTATTGAGCCCCCTCAACCTGCATGAAATTTTAGCATTAGATAGTCATTCCTTTTGCTTTAAGGCATTATATCTACAGAAGTTCCTGATTAAAAAGGAAACCTTTCTATGGCTCACACACAAAGTAATTAAGAGCCTAAGGCACAATTAGGTCATCCTAAAACCTAACAAGATTCCAATGGTACGCAAACAGTAAGTTCAACTGGGGGTCAAGGAAAAGCTTGATAGTACAGGGCACAATCTGGAGAGGCAGGCTTAGGTAGGGATCTAAGTGCAGTGTGAAACTCAAGAGCATAGAGGGTCATAGAAAAGCACTGAAGACAACTCTAGGCCACCTTTCATTTTGGGAGAAGTTGCAGTACTCCAGGAAAAACACAGTCTTTTCATCTGGTGCTTTCTAGTTTCACCCATGTTAGCCATTTAACGCTCACAATATCCCTTTAAGGTAGGTATTTCCAGAGGAAGAAACGAAGAGTGAGAGAAGGGAGGTGACTTGCCCAAGGTCGGCCAGCTGTGAAATGGCAGGTCTTACAACTCCTGAGTCCTTCAAACTCACCACAGCTCTCCCTAGGTGCTGGGATGCATCTTCCAAGCCCACATCTGTGCTCAGCAATCTCCCTCTGGGTAAAGGTGCCTCACACCCCTTTTGATATGCGTCAGGAAACACGGAGATGGATCGAAGGAAACTGGATTCTGACTTTGATCCCTATCAGTGAAATAAACGACTGGGGATGTTTCTGTGTATGGCACAGACACACACACACAGACACACACACACACCACACATAAAGTATCACCAAGAAGAATAACTGTTCTAGGTTCACAATTCAACCAAAAGTCATCAGTGATTAAAGCTTCTGGGCTTTGCTTCGATCTCTGGTTTTGCCTTGACTTGCAGTTCTCTGCTTCTTTCTCCTTTTCTCCCCGCCCACTTTTTAGTGGCCTTTGTTCTTCGTTCCTGAGCCATCTGGTTGCAAAGTATGGAAGGGCACAGTGCAGCAGACACATGAAAAAGCAGTACAAAAAAAAATAGTAGGAGTGAAAACAAAAGACACACAGATCCTGAATTTTTTATTTCTCTTTTCAGAGTGAAATATCACGGCTCCTAGTTCGGATGCAAAATGGGCAAGTGTGCATGGGGTCTTTGGATAGAAGATTGACATATGCAGAAAGAGGAAAGGACGGCCCCAGGCCACCCTGTGTGTCAAGGCTGGGCTCTGGCACGGCTGGGCAAGCGACATGAGTCGTCTCTAAACCTGCGACATGTATCAGAGGAGATGTTAGAGCAACCACATAGCACACCTGCTTCTAATGGCCCCCACGCTGCTGTGCTCAACCCTTTGCACCGTGGAATTTATTTTTTCTGGAAGCCAAGGCTTTGAGCCTCTCCTCCCCTATAGAAAGCTTCTGTGTCTATGTCCATCTACCATGTGAATGCATGCAGCCACTACCTCAAATATCATAAATCCTCTCTCTCTCCCCCTTTCTGTCTGCCTGTTTATCTACAATCTGTCTATTTAAATTCTTTTTAAACAAGAAGGGAATATCTTTATGCCTGTTTGTAGGAATATTCTACATCCATCTGTTATTTACATCATTCGTTTTCCTGAGGTGTCTCCAACAAATCCTGGCTGGATGCACTGTATGTGTTATTAATAAAACAGCTGTAAAAATATTAACTGTACGGCCTAATTGTCAGCCCTGATTAGGAGCCAAGTTTATCCCCGGACGGATGCGGAGACTCAGAATTTGGGCTTCAATCCAGATCTGACCCTTGCAGCTCACTTTACATTGGATTCTTTGACCATTTAAGCCGCTCTGGCTTCTTTTTTCCCCTCCAGGGATCTGTGCACATCCGGCCACTGGCCTCCTGACTCCTTCAGCTGGCGTTGCTCCAGTTTCTGGAATGTTCATGGTCAGGGCTCCTACCCCACTCGTCCTATCCACCCCCCCGGCCCCACTTTAGTTAAACTTAACAGCCATATACTCTATAATCACCTTTCAGGGACTTAAAAGATGAGTAGAAATATCGTCAGCATTGTTTCTCCACGCACACTGATAGGAAATCGCATTTGGAAAGTCTGCATTGGAAAACACGTCTCTATTTAAAACCCCTGGGTTAGGACACCAGAAGACCCCTAAGGATCAGCCAGAGAGTGACATCCCCTTAGTATCTACAATTAGATCAATCTTTCAGACGGACCTTCTGGATATGGAAGATAAATGAAGAGGTGATAATGCATTTTATTTTTAATAAAGTGTTCAAAAGAAATCAAATGAGGGCAGAAGTTATCAAATAAGACACTTTTGTTACTGTTCCCTTCTCAGTACAGTTGGATTAGCTCTGACTGGCTAATACCTAAGTGAGGTCGAGGTGTTTACTGGGAGAAAACAACTACATAGAAAAAAACTTTCTTCTGCCGGTGCCCAGAAATCCTTGGCAACACCTGTGTCATCTAGACCTCAGCTGATGGGAAAACAATAGAAGACACTTAGATAAGCTGATATGATGGTTTGCACCATTACATATGAAATGTATAAATTATCTGCCAATGTTTCATAGAGCAAAGGATTAATGACACAAAGTGTATAGCCCCAGTAACACCTAACATAGCTATGATTTATTGTCAAAAACTTGGATAAGATTTGATATCTCATGTTACTCTTCTATCAGAGATTTTCTTTAGGACTGCAATATTCTACTTGAGTGGAGTGCTTTGGAAATTTTACAGCAATGGCCTTTGATTTTGCTTATTTTTCCAGGAAGTTTCCAAGCTGGCTTTCTTGCCATATAAGATTACTTCTTAAATTCTCTCTCACCTCACAGGTTCCAGACCACCCTTGCAAATGTTTCCAAAAAGACAGCATGTGCTGTGTCCCCATCTTGCCTCCAATTCTCATGACCATCAGTATTGACAATCTGGTAGAATGTTCATGGCTTGCTTGAATTGTACATTTTAAAAGGATCATTTGTAAGGAGAAACCATATTTTTGTCTCTAACAGAGGTGATGAAAATTTCAGAAAAGAAACACAAAACTTCTCATTTCCATCTCTTAAAAGAATTTGTGGCGGAATAGTAATGAAATCATCACATACGCTACTGGAGAGCCAACCTCCACAGAAAGTTCAACACACGACTGTCTTTGCTTTAAAAGTACACATTTCTAAAAGGCATGGTCAATTGTCTCCCCAAAATGTCTGCACTGTAAGATGTTTTTATCTAACAATTGGACTCGATTCAAATGACTTTGTGAAGACAAGCTGTTTTTAGCCTTGAAAGGATTAGTAATTGCTAAATGTTTTAACGGATGCTACTTCCTTTTTTTCTCCGTTGTTTATCGTAATGTTACCTGAGTTTAAATGTATGGGTGTTTCATGGCTCATATCTTATAAATGTACAACAAATTGGATGTCTTTCCAATGAAGCAAGAGGAAAATAGCCATCTCAGCCTTCATGAGAACAACACCATACTTTCTCTTGCATCTGTATCTTCCCCAACTCTTAACAGACAACTGTATACCAATGGGGCTCAATATTCATTCACTAATGACTAAGTTCACAAGTTCTCTGCTTGGCATAGTAGAGAGGACTAAATTTCATTCTTCTTTCACGTTTCTACATTTCATTCTCAAGTGATAAAACTTCTTTCGGCAATAATTTTGCTTAGATGTTAAACAGAATTTATTGGGTACTTTCTATGTGCCTAGCACTAAGCTACACACCAAGATGAATTTGTAATAAGCCTAAGACATGCTTCTGCCAATAAATAATCATACAATTTTTTTGCGGAGCCAGAAAAGCCCACGTGGGAGGCATTGTATAAGCTGGTGTAGAATGGTGTAACTCGACATAGGCAGATAGGATATTCAGTATTAGGGAAGAGTGTCATGGGATTAGTTACAAGACAAAACTTTACTTGAAAGACAAAGCAGGAACTGGGTCATGAAGAAAGCAGAAAATGGAAAGAAATGTGTAGTTTAAGATTGAAAACTTGGTAGGCTCAGCATATACATTATTGAGTTTCTTGCCCTAAAGCCTTACAGCTAAATAATATTTTTTTTAACCAGATGGAGGTTGGCTGTTGAGCTCAAAGTGTGGTGATAAGACAAGCTTTTCTTATAATCAATGTTTAGGATGTGAAATTGATTTTCTTATAATCAATGTTCTAGAGTGCAGAAAAATTAATCTGCACTCAAGTGTCTGGCACGCATTTAATAACTTACTGAATATGTTTAAGACAGACCAAACCTCATGACATCACTATTGTCCATTAAGACTCAGCATTCTGAGAAGTTGAGAAGTTAATTTTTTGTGATGGCTTCTGGAGATGGATGGAAGAAATGGTCCTCGGGATATTTGACTACCAGACAGAAGGCTACTGAGGGAATGAGTGTATCTCGCACCATTCTGGAAATCTCAAGTGAAAGATCTTTTAAAATGACAAATTCAGGGAATATTTACTATTTAAAATATAACACCGACTTTCCATTATTTTTGTCTGGCAGAGAAGTGGAATAATTCATCTCCGAGGAGACAGCACTTTGTTTGGGGAAGATAGCCTGATGGGCCCCTTTTTATATAAATGATGCTCCCACAGTCTTAAAAGATAGGATGAAAAAAAGCGAGTTAAACTGCACTACATTAAAAATTAACTGGCATTTGGGAAATGGTCACTGATGCTTCATTGTTGGTTAGAGAGGGCTGAGCAACTTGGCAAGAAGTTGGCAAGGAGCCTGAGAAGAAAAGACAGCCAATGTGAAAGTCAAGGTGAAATGATGGCCGATGGACTTTCAAGAATAGTGGTGATTAATATTCAATTGTCAACCGTTTCCTATTCTGTGCTGACACCACCCTTTCCTACCTTGAAAGCTTCGGTAAAGATCTGTCACTGTAAAGATCTGCCTAGAGATGTGTTAGGGGTCTTGGGACAGAATGGAAGAAGTGGTGTAGTGCTCAGCCTGGACCAAAGCACTGAAGAAGGAGGATGTTGGCCACTGGAGCTGAGAGAGTTGGTTTGGAGGCAGGCTACACAGAGACGGACCCAGGAGAACATAAGCCTCTCCCTGGGAATCCTCAGAGGTTATCAGGGAGAGTGTGGAGAACTTCCACTGACACTGGCTGGAGGCTTGAGCCATTTGACTTGGATAGTAAAGAAAAGGGAGCTCTCAGGCACTGACATCTGGGTTTCTTCTAGTCATCCTAAATCACCTGTCTGCAAAGAGCAAGGATGACGTATTTATCCATCCCTCTCATCATCCATCCATTCAATAAGCACCAAGACAGAGTTTCCTTCTTCCAGATTTTAACTTTAAGAATGAACATATGCACAAAGCACATTAAAGAAATAACAACCAAATATTTGAGAACTAGGATGGGTAGTATGCAACACACGTGGTTAGAATGCAGAGGAGAAAGAGACAGCTGTTGGCTGGAGTGGTTGTAAAAAGCTTCAAAGAGAAGGTTGAACTTTATATGGGCCTTGGTCAGTGACTTGAATTTGGATAAGAATTAAAGGAGGGAGAATTCATAGTCATTCTTCATAGTTACATCTCACTTTATAAGTCACCATGCAATTTCATGTATAATATCCAATTTCTCATCACAACTACTCTCTGAAGTAGATATTAATCCCATCTCTCAGATGAAGATGCTGGAACTCATAGTTTAGAAATGTTTAGAAACATAAAATTAGACCATATGGGTGATTCAATAATCAGAGTAATTGTTATTAGTAAGTTCCTCTAAGATTTAGAAACAGTCTTTGAATAGCCTAACATTTTAACAGTTTGTGATGAGTCCCATATTAAAAGAACAGATACATAATGAAATTTAAACTCACAGAAGATATAAACTAGGAAAGATGGCTTATGAAATTATTCATGACTCACCTAAATATCCAGTTCTCTATTTTATATGAAGTGATTTTCAAAATGCCATGAATGTGTCACTTTTCTGGAATGCACCATAGAAATTTACACTGCGAAGGTGCTTTGAAGCCCCCCCTGTCCAACGGCTCATATCTACAATATAGAGGATTTGGGCCTTGCTAAATGCATCTATCACATATTAGCTCTGCTTATTACTATCCTAATGTTATAAATAACACCAAAGAAATACAAACTATAGTCTCTGCCCCTAATCTGCTTCTAATCTGCTCTGTAGACCTTTTCCCCTTTCACGAAAGAACTATGATAACTTGGGCTCCCATCTAAAAGCTCAAACATGGAAATATTATACCAAGTTAAAATAAGCCATTCCTGGGGCTTCCCGGGTGGCACAGTGGTTGAGAATCTGCCTGCCAATGCAGGGGACACGGGTTCGAGCCCTGGTCTGGGAAGATCCCACATGCCGCGGAGCAACTGGGCCCGTGAGCCACAACTACTGAGCCTGCGTGTCTGGAGCCTGTGCTCCGCAACAAGAGAGGCCACGACAGTGAGAGGCCCACGCACCGCGATGAAGAGCGACCCCCACTTGCCGCAACTAGAGAAAGCCCTCGCACAGAAACGAAGACCCAACACAGACAAAAGTTAATTAATTAATTAATTAATTTTTTTTTAAAAAGCCATTCCTAACATTACATTACTTGTAATACAATGATTTATGAAGAACAAAAAGTAATTAGTATAAGCATTTCCTTTCCCTACTCTCATTTTGAGTATAAGAAGCCAGTGTTGTTTCAATAGTTCCAAATGTCTGAGTTGTTCTTACTCCCATTCCTGTAGGGGAAGTGAAATTTTCCCTCTCACTACTTCATCCCCCTCATTCCACCCTCCTTAGGCCTCTGAGTAGCATAAAGTTGGTTAAACGAAGAGAGAATTTTGAGGATTTTGAGATAAAGAGGTAGGAACAACTGGGTCCATGGGAAATGCAGGGGATGCCTGAGATGGAGGGACCAAGGAGCACTGGATTTTCCAGCATTGGGCCCCCTGGAGGATATGCTCCAGTGAGGAATTACTGTGGGATGCTGAGAGAGAGACTGCACACCTGGTACCAGGCTGGCCTGGAAGGCATCAGTGACCCTCCCAGTGGGTTTATATAACCATGGTCAGTTTTGTTGACTGCTGAGAAGGTCCCCTCTGCACCCTCCTGGAGTAGAGGCTTGAGTGATGCTAGAATACCAGCACTCGGCACCAGTAACAAGTGACTAAAGGACAAAGGCAATAAGGGGACCACCAGATGCTAAGAAAGGAACTTCCCTTGATTTTTCTCACAGCACACACACAGATCAGCATGGTTTGTTTTTCCTAAGCGAATGGAATTTCCCACTAGTCAGATATGTGGGTGCTCAGAGCAGATTTAATTTTATAATGGCTGGAACCTTTATACTTGCTCTTCTTTGCTTGCCCTTAAGTGCTGTAAGTTAAAAGTCACATACATTTACATACAGCCTATCCTCATTATTCATGGATTCCATATTTGCAAATTCGCCTACTTGCTCATATTTATTCCTAACCTCAGAATCCATAGTCACGGTGCTTGCATAGTCACTCATGGACATACACAGAGCGGTGAAAATTTTGAGTCTTCTGAGACGTACGTTTGCAGCTGAGATAGAACAAGGTGACCCTCTGCCTTCTTGTTTTAGTTCTCAGACTGTAAAACGAGTGACCTTCTCACAGCCGGTTTAGTGCCACGTTTTTCATTGTTGTGCTTTTTGTTGATGATTTTGGTGTTTAAAATGGTCCCCAAGTATAGAGCTGAAGTGCTGTCTAGTGTTCCTAAGAGCAAGAAGGCTGTGATGTGCCTTATGTAGAAAGTATACATGTTAGATAAGCTTTGTTCAGGCACGAGTTATGATGCTCTTGGCCACAAGTTCAATGTCACGAATCAACAATACATATTAAATAAGGTGTCTTTAAGCAGAAACACACAGAAAACATCATTACATATTGATCAGCTGACCAAAATGTTGTGACCAGAGACTCACAGGAACCTAATCCTCTACCTCCTCTAGGAGCAATGGTTCAGGATTCATGAATTCAGTGTTCGTTGTGACTTTAGAGAAGATAACTGCCGGAACAATAAGAATTGACTGTATTTACATGTTCTTTGACTCAACTTGTTATGTGCAAAGCATTGTACTAAGCATCAAAATAAAAACAGGCAACACGGTCTGCAATTTCTACCAGATCCGAATACACTGCAACCGCACCATGTGCTACAGCACAGAATCCAACACAGGTTCTTACTCAGGACATGTCTTGAGCCTCATCCAGAAAGGGGTTATTTCTGGAAGTAAAGAAGACAGTTATAAGGCAATCTCATTTACAAAAAGACCCCTAATAAGGACCCAGAAGACAGCTCTGAGGACATTTATAGTGTGGCTCTGTGGACCTGGGGTCACCGTTTCCTGTTATAAATACCACTCTGAGTTTCCAGGAGGCTTTGTGGGCATCTGAACTTGAGTGAGACTTGGCGTGCTGCATCCCAGTATGGGAGTTCATGTAAACAGGTTGTAAAATAATCAGCTTGACCCTTTCCAAATGCAGGCAATGTTAAAAAACACAAAAAACAAGCAAACAAACAAAAAAAATGCACACAACCTCATGCCTATGAGAATGTAGTGTTTTGCACCTGTATAAATGAAAACAGACAAGTTTGCAAAATGAACGTGGCAAGCGATTAGTGATGATTGACTTACAAGGGAGGAACCAAAAAAGTCAGCCATTTGCTACTGGGCCATCTTTAAGTCCTGGAGCATTTTAACTCAAACTTGGTATTTTGTCACAGTTACGAAATTATGTTGTCAAAGAGGTGACTGCAATTCTCCGGTAAGCATCGTGGGTGATTAAGGTTGAGTTCTAGCCTGTATCTAAGCCTTGGTTGCAAAATGATGACTAAAAAGTGGTAGAGAAGCCTAGAAGGTAAGCGTCTGAAGGATGAGTACTTTTGACTGTTTTGTTCACTGATGAATCCCCGGTGTCTAGAACAGTGCTTGGCCCAGGGAAGGCACTCCATCAATACTTGTTGAATTAGGTCTATTTTAATATGTTATTTTAATATAAGCACAGCCAGTGCTTACATTTCTAAATATAGGGCATCGTGTATCTGTGCCCTGTTTCCTATACCTGTGCTCTTTCACTCCCCAGCCCAGTCTGCCCCAGTCTTCACCCTGAGCAGCCAGTGACTTCACCCCAGAAGAAACCAGAGGAAGAAGCAGCCTCAGCAGCAGGAGCCCCATTACTGTCCAAAAGGACCCCAAGTGCCCCAGCCAGACCCATCCTCTGGGCCTCTATTCCCAGTGGTCTTGGTCCTAACCACTTCTGTAGGAGTGTGTGCAACGTTTGGATTGTTGCCAACCTGATATGTGAGAAACGGTATCTCAGGGTATTATAACTTGAATTTCTCTTATTAGGAGCAAAGCTGCACTCTATTTTCATATGGTTAAGAGCCATTTGCCTTTCTTTTTATAGGGAACAGTCTGTTCATTTCCCTAGTCCATTTATCTACCAAGTTATATGCTTTTTCTTCTCTATTTTTAGACGCTCTTTATATATTTGACATGTTAACCCTTTGTGATAAAAGTTGCAAATTTTTTCCCATTTGTCATCATTTTTACATTGCTTAGAGTATTTTCTTACTTGAAAAAGTTTTTTTCAATACCATAAAATTTAGCTAGTTTTTTACTTAATGTTTCTGGACTTGGTTAAATAGTTGAGACACTTTTCTTCATCCTAGTTATTGGAGGAAAATACCCTTCTCTTCGAATATGTATAGCTTCATTCATTTCACATTTAGATCTCTGAGCCTTTGGAATTTATCCTGGTGTACAATGTGAGAAATGGATCCAATTTTATCTTTTTCCATATGGCTATCCACTTATCCCAACACCACTTATTTATAAGTCCATCTTTTGCCACCAATTTGAAATGCCATCTTTATTGTATATTAAATTTCCATATGCAATTAGGTCTATTTCTGGATTTTTCTAGTCATTGATCTATCTACTCATGTGCCTATACAGTTCTTTAATTATAGAGGCTTTAGAATGTATTTTAGTATACGGTCATGCCAGTCCTTATTCTCATTGCTCTTCTTTTACAAGGATTTCCTGACTACTCCAGCTTATTTTTCCTCCCAAATGGTATTTTTTAAATTATATTAATTGTTTAAGTTAAATTAACTTTCAATTAAATTTATAAATTAACTAAGAGAGAACTGACTTCTACCTATCCAAGAAACTGATAACGTCTTTCCATTTCTTCAAATCTCCTTTTGCATCCTTGAGGGGTGTTTTTAGTTTTCTTTGTACAGTTTTTGCACAATTTTTGGTTTTTTAATGTACCTAAGTTTATCATTAATACTATCTTAAACATATCTATCATATATCTTCTAACTACTTTTAGTTTATATGTATGAAGGCTGTTTACACGGATTTCTTCCCTATCTGCTACTTTACTGAATTCTCTTATTACTTGTGGTGCTTTTCCGTTGAGTGTCTTGGACTTTTCAGTTATATACTCATGTCTTCTGCCAGTAGAGATATTTTTGCTCTTCCCTCCTATGTCTTATGTAACGGCAGATGTTATGCTATTTGTTTTCTACTAAACTTTATATTATGAGGTCTGTGCAGTATCATTAAATGGTCTTAAAGGCACAATTTTAATGGTTGCATGTATTTTATTTTATGGATACACCAACATTTAGTTAGCCATTTTCAACTTGAAATTCAAGTTTTCTCCTTTTTATTTTTTGTAAAAAATGTCACAGTAAACATTTTTTTTGTTTGTATTTATTTGTGCACATTTCTGATTATGTCTTTAGTGTAAATTCCTAGGAGTAGAATCAGTAGGTCAAATAGCCTGCCTGGTTTTAAGGTTTTTTAAATGCATAATTGACAAAATGCCCTTCAGAAAAGATAAACCAATGTACACTCACATCAGCACATTTGTCTTCCTTCGCTGTGCCCTCAACAACCTAGGTATTTTAAAGTTATGGTAACTCACCAGACAAACAATATCACATCGTTATGTGGCTGGTTTGTTGGGCAATCTCAATTCAGCACAGGTTCATCTATGAAACAATTTTTTTAGAGAAGAGGAGTGTGAGGGAAAAGGACCAGTATCTTCTTATTCATATGGATGCAATGGCAATATTCTTCCTTGGGCACATGACTATTTTTCTGACTTAGACTAACTAGACATTGATATCTCTATGTGGTAGACATCCAGGGGTGGCTGGCTCTTCCAAGAGGTGGATGCAAAGTCTTTCTGAATTTGTTAGATTCTCTGGAAGGCCTTGTAGGATTGTCTCTGCACACTTCTTTCCATGGGAGATCTGGCTGTATCTCTCTATCTCTTCTCAGTTCCCACCACTGGATGGCCTCACGCATTAGGCAAGCTTCTTGAGCAAATCAATACTAGCTAGAGTCTCTGGTGCCCATGTCACCCACTAGAAACTTGTGCATCCTTGGGGATACCAGTTGGGGGGGGAGTACAGGTTGCTTCTCTCACCTCATTGTGACTGTCTGGTAGGCACAGGAGCAGATCAGAAAGCCTGCCTGCTCCCCAAGCAGAGTTCCAGGCAGGGAAGTAAATCCAAGACTGCCTATCTGTTAGCACCTACAGTCTCAACGGGTGATTCTCTGTGAAGCTCTTCTGCTATCCAGGTTGAGTGGAATCATGGGAGGCAGGCCAACCCCCTCCCTTGCCCACAGGAGAGAGGGAGTAACCTCTGATGAATAACACTGCCCCTGACCACTCCCAACTTTGCTTCCCTTTCCCTCCTGCCCCCTTCCTGTCCTCTGCTTATATAAGGGTGATGTGGGGCTGGGGTCTGATTGCTCTTTCACTTGTTAACACCTATTGTTTTTCGCTGGGGGCCTGGTGCTGATTCCAGGGCAGAAGTCGAAGCCCGGCTCCACATTCTGGTATGCTAATTTTTATTTGTACTTCTTTGCAGCAGTGAGATTGGACATTGTTCAGGTGTTTCTTAATAATCTTATTTCTCTTTTTATGAATTGCCTGCTTGTGACTTGCTCTTTATTCTCCTGCTTCTTCTCTTTACCTGTCAAAGCTTTCTCCCTGGGAAGTAGTCTGACCTGAGTTCTCTAAGCTGCACCACATTACAGCCCCATTGGTTCTGAATTTAACACAACTGCTTTCCAGTTGTAGTTTCTGCCTTTAGGGTGTCACTATTAATATTCAAGATACAACGAGCCAAGAAACAGGATACACAGATCCACTATTTGATATTCATCAACTGGTTTATAAATTTATGCTAAATATGAACAAACTGTGATATACATATTTACATGTATGCATGAATACCTATTATATAAAGTTATGACATGATGTTCAAAATCCGTTTTTGCCTCCCATTTAATTTTCCTATAACCTCTCAGTCATTCATTCAACCTAATAACAGCAATCTTAATCAGAGAATCAATTTATAACCCTACCAGGTGGCAAAAGGCTTCTCCAAGTGACCTCTTGGGGATCACTTCTGGCTATCTTCTGGAAAATAGGAGATTAAAAACATGTGTGTTCCCACAATGCTGCATTCTGAAGATGTTTCATCTCCTAGTCCTGCCCCCCGTGTAAGTTATGTAAGACTATTGAAATCAACAAAGAACAATTCATGCCTTGACTGGGATTATTGTTGTTGTTTTTAAGGACAGACCTAAAATTGGAAAAGCAACTGAAATGCAAGCAGTTCCTACATACTGTCAAGCTCAGAGAAAATTCACTTCTGACTTTTCTGCAAGGGATAGAAGTGGATAAGAATTCTTGGCATTCTGTGAGTCTATTCACTCTTTAGGATGGAAATAAAATGTACTTAATTTAATATCCTAAAATCTCAAGCCGTCAGAGCTGAAGCCTGGGAACCTATACCTGAAGCGTGGGTCGAGCTAGGAGAATGCCTCCAGAGGGCTGGAAGGATGAGTGTGCCTGGCATCTTGATGTTACTATGGGGATCGCTATAGTAACAATTCTGCTCGCCCTTCATTTATTAAGTTATTTTGTTGTGGAACCAAAAGGTAAACCAAACATTCAAAGAAACAATGCTTTTAAAGAGATTTTTGCTGTTCCTGCAGCCCAGGCCAAATGCTTCAATGAAAGGAAAGGACAACACTGGCAGATAATTTAATACAATTGAAGGAATGAGATTCCTCCAGGTTTCCTCTGAGACTGGAAAAATAACAGCTGATCTGTGTCATAACGCAGCGTTGAATTTGTGAATTTACCAGTCCTGATACGAAACCCTCTGAGGAAACAATGGCGTTGCCCCTCACAAACCCACACCTAGCCTCTCTCTCTTTTACTTTCACTCTGCCAGAAAATGGCTTGCCTTTTTTTTTTTTTTTTTTTTTTCCATAAAGAGAATGGGGAAAATGAAGCTGACCAGAAAAAAGAGACTTCGTCTTGAAGGGCTTAAAGATTTTAAATGCAGCATCCCACCCACGGGGGTCTTAGCAGGTCCACAGTCTTCACTGGAAACAATAAACCAGTTAGAACTGGGAGGAGGAGGGGGAGGAAGCCTGGGGAGTGATCTTGAAGTAGAATTTTAAGTACCTGCTTAGCCTGACTCCACTTCCCCTCATTCTAAGCGGAAGGTTCCACTGCGTTTATGCTTGTCATCACTATGATCCAATCAACCAGTTGACTGTTTTGGTGTAATGAAATCAAGGCTTGGGAATTGGGGCAGTCACCAAAATACAGTAAAAATGGAGCCCAAGTTGGTCTAAAAAAGGATTTCAGGAAACAGTAGGAGCAAGCGCTGCCCTGAGCCTTTCACCCGTGTTAATTCAGCTCATTCACACACCAGCCCTCGGAGGTCGTTCTTATCAGTACCCTCAATTTTCACGTGGGAAAACTAAGACAGAGAAGATAAGTGATTTGCCTACAGTAAAACACTGTAAAGAGAAGAACCCGGTTTCAAACCTAAGCAGCTGATGCCAGGGTCTGTGTTCTGATCCATGACCCTATACTTCTGCTCCAAGCCAGCTCGTGCAAAACAGAGGAGGCAAATCCCAAGGTTGCTTTCTAATAACTTGGAGGGAGAGCAGCAAGAAAGAGAACAGAGACTTAGAGAGTGACTGTGTGCACCGGCAGAAGCAGACAGTCTCCTAGGGGATGGAAAGCTAGGACACACTGAACCTCAGATAAGGCAAAGCAGGCACAAGACAGCACCCTTAGGAAGCTCTAAAATGCGATGGGGTCCAAACCTTTCTGCTATCACCAAACTAAATCCTCTGGGTTCCCCTTGTAAACCTTGTTTATAGGAACAGCACAAGACATTATTCTCTTTCTTTCCTCCTTCACAGACTGGAAAAGTCAAGTTCCATAGAAGGAAAGAATCAAGCATTTGGATTTTAAATTGCCACCATCGGAACGAGCAGGAACAGTCTAGAAATCTCCTCCTGCGAGTCAGTAATAGAAGCACATTTAAAATCTCATGTGCAAATTCCTGGCACCTTCAAAGAGAAACAGAACAACATTTAAGACGCTCAGCCTCTATTATACTTCAGTAGAAGATTGAAACAGTGCCTGGCCTCGTGTTTAGCAAGCTCCCCGTTATTTTATTTGGATCATTTGGTTGTATTTGGTCTTTAAAAGTTTCAGGGCTTTCTCCACCGATGACTTAAAAAGCGAAAGCGAGGCCGAAATAGGCTTGTTTGGGAGCTGGAGATGGAAAGGCTAGGCTTTACAGTTACCATGGTTAGGGGTCCTCTAGGGGGCGGGGGTGGGAGGAACTTCCAGAAAGAATTCAAGGAAAGGCGGTGTGTGTGTGTGTGCTCGCGTGTGTGCACGTGGGTGTACAAGTGTGTGTACGCACGTGGGCAGTGGCAGCTGCTGCCGAGGAAGGAATAGCCTCCCTTGACTATAATTAGGCATCCTCCAGACTGGGGTGTTTGCTCACAAGGCACGTCTCCCCGGCTCTCAGAGCTCTAGTAATCATGCAAAGTCCTGTGTGCCTCAGAGACCCCAGCTCTCCTTCCCACATGGCCGAAGCCTGGGAAGCCCCACATCATACTAAGTGACTGCTCTCCAAGGATGCGTTCACATGGAAAAAAAAAATGACAGCCCTTGGGAAGTCTCTAGAAGCCACATACCCAAATGCCTGGGGGTGGAGCATCGTCAGGAAAAGGGAAAGGCCAGGAGGAGAAGGAAGACAACAGAGAATTAAACTTGCTCCGTAGCCTTACGTTTTATAAGGTGCAAACATGATGCTAGCTATACTTTGCCACCTCACAGTAAATACAAGGTTACTAGGCAATTATATTTAAACACTACAGAGCCTCCGAAAAGAATGGCCATGTTCAGGGCAGTTGTTCAATCCCTTGATAACAGTATAGTTTAATGGATAGAAACAACTATATCATTTAGTCCTCTTACATAAAACGCTCCCAACCATGTAAGTCCGTGATCGATAGCAGGGGTTTCCAGTGGGCAGGCCGTGCAGTTGTCCCCAGAACAGCAGCTTCATGAGAAGTAATAAGAGGTAAAATGAGAATCCAAAAAAAAAAAAAAAAAAAATACGGAAACGAAGTTCTTCAACAGAGCGAAGACCTCAAAGGCTTCTCAGTGCATTTATTTTTATGGTGTACAAGGAACAATGGCAGAGTTAAATCTGGCACTTTTAAGGGATTTGTAAACCCGCTGTAAAATGTCATCCTGGATTGGATTTTTCCATTCGGATCTGTTGGTAACGGGGATTGGAGCTGTAGGCGGGGTTTGGGTGCGGATGGAGAGAGCGAGCACGCTGCAGATGAGAACATTTGTCTTTTGACTTCTCATTTTTCATGTATCTGAATATTATTGCAGGCAGGTCTGGACGCTTTGCAAGTATTAATTTTACTGAAAAAGATATTCCCAGGGCAGCCATTGTGTACCTTGAGCAGCATATCTCAAATTGATTCAATCATTGATTGCTCTTCTGAAAAAAAAGACTGCAAAGCTACTAATAGGTGGTATGAAGGTGGGGGGCTTTGGAACTGGCTAAGAAAGCAGAGGGGAGAAAGGTGACCTGCTCCCTGATGTGCATGATTTCTTCCTAGAGAGGCACACAACCCCTTGGGGACCATCAGACTGCACTGGTGCCCTATTTCATGAGCAGATAGCTTTTCCCTCCTTGATAATTGCTAACCGTCATCGAGGGCTTCCTATGTTCCAGGCACGGTGCTCACCATTTTATTTGTCAAATCTTCCCAATCATCCCATGAAGTATGTAATATCATTATTCCAGATTATGACAAAGAGGGATTTGATGTTTTGTGAAGTTACGTTACGTGGTCAAGGTGACACAGTGTTTTAGTGGTAGGGCTGGGATCCGCCCTGTCAATTCACAGCTTTCACTCTTAACCACTTACTGCTTCCCTTCCTATCCAATCCAATGATCGATTCCACTTAGGTCAAAGGAGGGCAAGAGGGACCATAACATACATGGATCCACCTGGGACTATCCTAGTGCAGTGTTTGCTATCTTACATTTGTGAGCTTATTTAAACGTTTGAAATAGCCTAGGGAAAATGCATTTTCCCTACTGTGTAGAAAAGGAAACTAAAGCTCAGAGAGGTTAAGTCTCACATCTAGGAGATGGTTCTAAGCCAGCTCAGCTTGATTTCTGACCTCTCCTATTTCTGCTGTAACAGGCTTCCTCTTACAAGCTAAAGAAGCCAGCTCAGCTAACCATCCAGGACCAAGTTGCCTGAATTCAGATTTGCAATAAGGAAAATGAAAACCTGCCTTTTTGACTTGTATTTTGGGATGTTAGTGAGATATCAGACATTTCGGAATGCTTAATGGAGAAGATTGATGTGCCTCTCAGCTCTGCGTCTGCCTCTCTGGTTAGGATCACGTCCTCATTGGTACTCATATAGAGCTTCTTTGCTTGTGATATCCATTCTGTCTTCCCAATGGTCCAAACTCTATTCATATGTCAAGGCTCAGATCAAGTTTGCCTTGTTCCATGAAGCTTTCCAAGATTGCTCTTCCCATGTTCCCCATATAAATCCCATTACTCCCTTGATCTCCTGAGGCACCCAGTACCTATACAAGCAGCATATTTTCTGTTATAATGACTCCTGACTCCTCAAAGGCTCCAGGAACTATTCCATATACTTTAAAAAACATCCTGTATAATTCCTATGATGAAATTGAGTTCACACATGAATACTTGTTGAACTGGGATTGAATTAAGTTGGCCTCGTCAGTGCCCTGAACATAGAGGGTATGGAAAAAAATAAGAAGAAGAAAAACATGAAATTGGTTAATAGAGTAAGTTGAGAAGAGACTAATGGAGTTGCAAAGAACAAAATAGAGGTTTGGTGGAGGAAAGTAAGTCAGAGAGGGGGGCCTGGGAGACTTCCTCAACATCTGGACACAGAACCAATCTGTATTTCCCTAGCTCACTAGTTCTCAATCTGAGTGTGCCTCAGAATCACCTGCAAGGCTTCTTGAAACATACCACTGGCCTTCCCCCCACTCCGCCAGCGATTCTGATTCAGGAGGTCTGAGAAATTGCATTTCTGAGTTACCAGGAGACGCTGATGCTGCTGGTCCAAAGATCACTACTTGAGAACCACAGTGATTCTCCACCCGGACGGCACATTAGCAACTCCTGGGGTGGGGCTTAGATCTCAGTGGCCTTCCCCACACCAGACCTGTGAAATCAGAATCTCTGGGGAGCGGGCTGCTCTAGCCAGCCTTTCACAGAAACAAGTCACACTGTTCTGGAACTGTCTCTTGGCTCCACTGACTCATCTCTTACCGCTGAGATCCCTGAGATGTCCATGGTCTTGTTCTTTTTCTAGGAATGCATTTGGCAAATAGAAGGAGTTCAATAACTCTTTATTGAAAAAACATATATATTGTGGGTTGGGGTGAGGGGCAGGATAACTCTGCAGAAACATGGCAACCAGGGGCCCATCCCTGCCTGAGATTGAGGCCAGAGATTACCTGAAGGGCAAGGCAGGCTTCATAGGTGTTTATTTTGTTTTCTTTGAAAATATCATTGTGGTCTCAACATCTAGGACTGTGGTCATACAGGTAAACCTAATACACATTCTGTCCACGCTTCCCAAACCAAGGATCATACAATCAAATCAAATGCACACAGAGTTGTGCAGGTAATACAAATGAGCAGAGTTGGACCGACGCAAGATTCATGGAAGACTGCAACCAAATGGTCACGTCCTGTCTAGAGTTGGACTAAATCATTGTTAAGTGTTGAGTCACAGCCCCCTAGTGTGTTATTTATATACCTTCCTGGGAAAACAACAAAGTCAAAGGCATTGATTTCTCAAATATTTATTGAGCACCTTTAAATATTTTTTTGAGTATTTATTCTTATTGAGCACCTATAAACACATGCACCAAGCATAGCACCAGGCTATGTACCAGGCTAAGTTCTATCGTTCTTTGCAAACCAATATGGCGGCCATCCCTCCACAGTGCTCACGTGCCATTAAGTCCACACCTTAACGCATGTCGGTTCTCTTATTGAAAGGGCATCTCCTAACCTTCCCACCAATCAGGCCGAGGCATCATTTAGAATCCGAATCAAAATGAATCTTCTCCAGAAATCTTTTCTTCCTGATTAGCCTGGTCCTTATCTGCTTGCTTTTTTTCAGCATCTCCCTCAGTAATTAGTACTGGGCCCATGATTACTGCTTTGACTTATTGATGATTAGCCCCAAGATCCCCTCCTATTTATATGTATCCAATTTACCAGACCTTCCATAGTTCTCCAATAGTACCTAGTACAGTACATTGTGGTTGCTCAATAAATGTTTGTTAATGGAGTGAACTGCAAGCTTGTTGGGTGTCCAGTCACTCTTCTTACTTGAATCATCAGGAATGAGTCAGTCAGAGAATACTTTTATGCTCTGGAAAGTGTTTGGAGTAGCTTTCTCTGGAAGCTCAATGAAGACAGGTCTTTGAATTCTGGAAATCTTTCTGCTCCATTGGGATATGGTCTCTTCAACCATGACTATTCCTTTTTTTCAGGATTACTTCCCAAATGCATTCCATTTATGAGTGTGTTCATTTTTCTCAAATCCTTAGGATATTTTTCATAACGATCTACATCTTCAAAAGTGAACACTGTCTTTGATACAGACAGTGAATAATTTCTACCTAATTGATATTCCTGGTTGGATATTTAACTTAAAATTACTTCCATAAAATCTGCAACATATTTCTTTTATTGGGTTCTGTCTATACTGACTGCTTTTGGCTAGATCCACACCCTAAAATTCCAATGGGTGTGAGCCAAAGTTGCATAGTTTTGTGGCTAATAATAGCAATAATAATGAGCACATTTCAAAAGTGCTAATTACAAATGCAACGGAATTGTGTTCTCATTATAAACGCTACAGGTTTTCTGCCAGGTTGGTACTTTATGACAGTATGTTTTCAAACACCTGTTTACCTTTACTATCACTAGATATATTCAAAAAGAGAAACTTTTCAAAGTTGAGATGCATATTAAGTTTCATGTGTCTTTGTAAAATTTGGAATCTTTTACCCAGAGTCCTTTACTGCACAAATGGAAGCACAATGAGTAATTATCTATATCTTATGTAGACAAAGAGCACGGAAATTTCAAGAATTCGTTGTTTATGCAATAGAATCCTACAAGATTTTTCTTTTTTGGGAGGTGGGGGGATGTGAAGAAGAAAAAATAGAATTATCCTGGTAATTATATTGCAACAAACCAAACTTTACTAAACGTAAATCTCTGCTCTGTGGGTGGGAAAGTAAGACTACAAAGGTGAATAAGACACAACCCCTGCATACAATTTATTGAAGGAGATTTCACTGGACACAAATATCATAAGGTGGAAAAGTCCTTGGAGAAGGAAGGTGAAACCAAGAAGGAAAGACTGAATGTGGACTTAAAAATATCAAACAGAGGCATTAGGGTTAGGATAGGATGGTATTTTGCTTCTTAATTCAGGTCTAGTAATGTGGTAAGTGACAGAATCTTCCTTGGATTAGGAGGCATGAAAATATATTGTTTATGGGCAGCCTTTCAACCTAGCTCCACATGTGGTCAATGTCAGAGATGCTTGCAGAAGGCAGAAGACCAGGGTTTGTTTTTTAAAAACCCCATCTCAGAAGTATGGTGGATCTGACAGTGGTTCTGATTCCTGATTATACATTAGAATCACCTGGGGAGTTTTTAAGGCATACCAATGCCCCACCCCAGGGAAGGGAATACTCACATCTGGGGGTGAAGACAAGGCGGAGTGTTTTTTAAAAGCTGCCCAGGTGATTCTGTTGTGAGTAAAGGTTGAGAGTTACTGTGTCAAGGAATGGGAAGATGTTAGATTTAGTAAGCATCTTCATAGTTCTTTATTTTTGCCAGTGCTTTGACAATAATTTTTTTGAGTGTCTGTGTGACTCATACAAAGGAGACCAGGATGGAGGTCAGCGTTTCATCCCCAGAGTACCCTATCTTTACTCAGTTTCTGGTATTTGGCTTTTAAAAAGCAGATCAAGCTTGTAGGAGCTCCAAGGACTTAAAGATGGGACAATTTGAGGATCATAAATCATAATGACTACAGTGAGTTGAAACTTATCAGATATATGAAAACTTATGAGTTCATAATGATACTTTAAAAATAAACAACAAAAAAATCATTGATGACCATGGAGGTTGCTAGGGTACCAACTCATTTTTCTGAAAATGTATAAATTAAGCAAAAATCTTGAGCATCTCTTCTGTCTTTCCCTACTTGAAAGAGAACTTGGGCTAATCAAGCAGTTGATGAGGAAAACAGTTCTTCTCTGTATAAAAAAATCATGTGGACTAAATGGAGAAAAAAATGACAGAATTAGAAAATCACCATTTTCCACTCCATAATGAAATACGGATCTAGGCAACAGTAATCAATGGCAGCTAAAATTATTATTGGAAAGCTGAAGGGGAGCTTTACAATGGATGGATTAGGCAGATTACATGTGTATTAGTTTCCTGTGGCTGCTGTGATAAATTGTCACAAACGCAGGGGCTTAAAACAACAGTAACTTCTTCTCTCATTGCTATGGAGGCCAGAAGTCCAAAGTCAGTTTCGTTGGCTGGAAACAAGGTGAGACAGGGCTGCACTCCCTCTGGAGGCTTTAGGGAGAGAATCTGTTCCTTGCCTCTTCTGTTTTCTGGTGGTTCCCAGTATCCCTTGGTTTGTGGCCGCATCACTCTAACCTCTGCCTCCTTAGTCACACTGCTTCCTCCTCTTCTGTGTATGAAATCTCATCTCTGCTTCCCTCTTACAAAGGCACATGGGATTGCATTTGTATCTCAGCAAGAAAATCCAGGATCCTTATCTAAAGATCCTTAACTGAGTCACATCTACAAAGAACTGCCCCCCTTTTTTTGGTGCCACATAAGATAACATTCATAGGTTCCAGGGATTGAGACAGAGATATCTTTTAGGGGACTCTTTTTCAGCCTATCACAACACTGAACCATCAGTCAATCTTAATATTAAGGAAAATGGGATAAATACATTATTCCTACACTACTCTTCCCCCACCTCCAAATGACTCAATCTAATCAAGAATCTATCTCTAACTATTGATTTATAGGGGATGGAGGAACATATTATATGACACCAAAAGGATATAATCAGTCAAATCCAGCAATTCTTCAAGACAAAAGACTCAATTCTCAATTTCTATAATAAGCACGCCAAACAAAGGAGGGAAATAATTACACATCAAAAGAGATGTAAGAGCATATTAACCATATGTAATCTCCACCGAATCTTGTTTGGATTCTGAATTGTTGTTTCTGAACAAAACAACTATAAAAAAAAGGCATATTTGAGACAATCAGGAAAAACTGAACACAAATTGATGATATGGAGGAATTGTGGGGGGGTTTTGGGGGGGGAATCTGATAATAATATTGTGGTTGTGTTAAAAGAGAAAAGTTAGATATGCCTACTGAAATAAGTGAAGTGATATGTCTAGAATTATCTTTAAAATACTGCAGCAACAAATAAATAAATGACAAGTTAAAAACAAATAAACAGCTTAAAAAAGGAATGGGATACAGAGTGAAGTAAGTCAGAAAGAGAAAAACAAATACCATATGCCAACACATATATATGGAATCTAAAAAAAAAAAAACATGGTCATGAAGAACCTAGGGGCAGGACAGGAATAAAGACGCAGACCTACTAGAGAATGGACTTGAGGATACGGGGAGGGGGACGGGTAAGCTGGGACAAAGTGAGAGAGTGGTAATGTATATATGGACATATATACACTACCAAATGTAAAATAGATAGCTAGTGGGAAGCAGCCGCATAGCACAGGGAGATCAGCTCGGTGCTTTGTGACCACCTAGAGGGGTGGGATAGGGAGGATGGGAGGGAGGGAGACGCAAGAGGGAAGAGATAAGGGGATATATGTATATGTATAGCTGATTCACTTTGTTATAAAGCAGAAACTAACACACCATTGTAAAGCAATTATACTCCAATAAAAATGTTAAAAAAAAAAAGGAATGGGAGGGGAATAGATAAAATAAGAACAGCAGATGTTAATTGTTGAACCATTAAAGCAGCCTTTCTATTTTTATGCATATTTGAAATTTTCCAGAATAATAAGTTTACATTATATATATATATGTGTGTGTGTGTGTCATACATATGACATGCAGCATGTCCCCAGTAAGACCAGGTTTAACTGACCATCCTCATGTCTGGCCTCACTGCCTGGAGGAAAGTTCTATGGAGTGGTAACATCCACTTCACCTCTTAGGGCTGTTGTGAGGTAGCAGAGAACTAGATAAGAACAAAGGGCACACAGAAGCCATTCCTGAACCTTCAGTCTGTAGCTTGGCTTTTACAGAAAGATATCCACCTGGGAACTCATTGATAAGCACTAAAATTTCTGTAAGAGCTTGCGGTCTGTTCACAGATAGCATTCATCACCTCCCCGAATCCTCCAGGATTTGTGTCATTGAGGTAACTCCAAATTAGAATGGGAAAGAGTAGAGTGTGTAAACACAGAAGGCACATAACAGCCAAAAGGAAGAAGCAACCCAAATGTCCATCAGGAAATGAATGGCTAAAACCAAACAACCATGAACTATCACCACCAGCATCACAACAACAAAAGTTAAGGTCAAATAGTTAGAAAATATAAAGAGGTTTAGTTATTATAAAAGAGATGAATGGCTAAACAAATTGTGATATATTCATACAATGGAATATTATTCAGTCATATAAGGAATGGAGTGCTGATATATACTATGATATGGACAAACCATGGAAACATGATGCTGAAAGTGAAAGAAGCCAGACACAAAAAGTCCCACATTGCATGACTCCATTTGTATAAAATATCCAGAACAGGTAAATCTACAGTGAGAGAGAGCAGATTAGTGATCGATCTTTAGGAGCTGAGTAGAGTGACTGTTTAATGTGTATGGGGTTTCCTTTTAGGATAATGAAAATGTTTTGGAGCTGGAAGGAGGTGATGATCACACAACAATGTGAGTGTGCTGAATGTCACTTTGTGGACAAGATTAAAGCAGAGGGAATACAGAAAAACATGAGTGTTGGGCAAGATGGATTCAACTGCTTCTCTCCCTTAAAACTTACATCCTGAAGCAAGCCCAAAGAAGCCAGCCTTAGTGTCTCAACTCTGAAACCCATCTCATCTCTTTTCAGTATTCCAGTGCTTCCGAGAATCACATAGGCTCCCAAGCTTCTGGAAGAGTTCCAGGAGTTGAAGTGTTAATATCCAACATACAGTATATTTTCAGCAAGCATGAAAGATATGATCTTAATATCCTCCTGTTTCCCGATCCTTTGAGAGCCTTATCCAGGAAGAAGGAGAGAGTGTCTACAAAGTAGAGAGACAGTGTTTAGGCTTCTGGGTCCCTTGGACCTGAATTTGAATCTGAGCATTGTGTGATGTTCTCCTATAAAACAGGTTGTGTGAGGATTACACGAAATGACAAGTGCCCAGAATACTGTGGGCACACATAAATATTTTTCATTAGTGTATTGAAGTCTTCACTTGAACCTAAACTGGGATTCAGACATGATTGTACATATAGAGTGAAATGTTGAGTAAGATTATCCTCAGGGGAGACTGAAGGTCTCTAGGAAAATCATGTATTCTAAGGTAAGAATGAGGTCAGAACAATGCATCAGATTCCAGTGAAAAATATATATATGAAGTAAAAAGTGTCATATTGCAGGAAGAAATGATTTTAAGTCACTCAAATCTATTTTTAAATCAATCTCATGAACTCACTCCTTGGTTATGGGTGAGGGGAGGCCATAAATAAAACTGAAAGAGCTGCTTTGCTAAAAATCAAAAGCAAGCAAACAATAGTACTGTGTTGATACCCTGAAAACCAGGGGGTGACTTTCAAAGCATTTATAATATCAAGCAAGGGTATCACCCAATCAGAACAGATGCCAGCCATGAAGAGCCATGAACTGTGAGGAGCTCAAGGTCATTACCACCAAAAGGTACCGCAAAAGGTGAAGAAAGGGCATCCCCTCCATTTGCTGACAATCACAGGGACCCAGAGCACAGCAGATGCTCACTTCCGTGTGGTTCCCTCCGCAGCCCCGGTGGGAGGCAGCGTCGAGGTTGTGTTGGCTGGTGCCATGGCATGCCTCCATTGCTGGCTGCCACCCCTCTTTGAGCAACTTGGGAGACACGCCTTACAAACTAGTTCATACCATTTACTCCAAATGAAGACCAAGATTTGGGGTTTAGGCTTAAGGATTTTTAAATTGTTAAATTGCAAGGAAGGGTTTTTTCTTCTCTTAAAACTAAATGATTTAAATTGAATGCATGGAATAACTGCATTCTCAGACGGTGTAATTAGTTAAGACGCTTAACTCTGCAACAGTCGAGCTGCTTTTAAAGGTAAACCCAGAAATGAATACTGAATTTAAAAATCCAACTGTTTGCTTTCACTTACAATTTTAAATTAGGATACTGGATAGGATCTTCCATCCATCAGTCAAAGGCAATCCTAAGAGAAGGCAGACAAAAGACCTTATACTCCAGTATAATCCCTTTTCTAACCCAGCATCCTGAGACACTTATACGGGTTGGCACTGAATTTAAGCTCCAAATCACTCAAATCAAAAAGAGCTATTCTCAGTCTGTCATCAGGAAGCAAGCTCTCCAAGGTGTATTTTTATCCCAGCCTCATCTAAGTTATGACAACTCACCTGGTTGGTTTCTGCCATTTGAGTAGAGAGAGGCATCAAAGTGACAGGACATCACTCTCTGTGTTCCGTGTGAGGTGTGATGGAGAAGAAAAACAAACCTGGGGGAACAGATGTCAAAGTATTTCCAAGATATCTCCAGATTGGAGAGATACAGGGCACTATTTAGGCTTTTTCTTACCCAGGGCTCTTCTGAAGTTGAAACTCCTGCCTCTTCTATAGGCAGTTATTTATTTATTTGCCTGATTGTTTATTTATTAACGTTACCGCTTTGATCCTGCCTCATCTCTCTATCCTTAGGGTTCCTGAAACGTGCAGCCCTAAAATGCTGTGCTCCTGGTCATTGTCTCGAACCCTGGATTTCTGCACTGAGCACACTCTTCCCATTGCTGAATCAGATTAATACTGGGCTAACATGCCTTTCTGGAGACCCAGATCCTTAGGCCACACTGATTTTCCACATTGGAAAATGGTGGAATCTAGGGCTTGCTTAATTGAAATAGATTAGATAGATACAGATAGGTACAGGTATAGATGTGAATATATAATATATAGTCATGAAATATACTAGCTATACCTATATATGTATATGTTATATCTATATAATATCTATATCTCTATGTATATTATATATAGAGAGAGATGTTACAGCTATCAGGGACCTTCTAATCTACACATTAGATGACTGTCAAATCTAGCCATCCACCAAATTTCCAGATGAAGTATATTTTTGCTGTCACTGCTGGGATTATTTTCGTGAGTTTAGATTTACTGTAATTGCACATGCATTTCAACTTTTTCCATTTTATTTTCTGCTTTCTTACCACACTTTTTCTAGGATCCTTTTTTACTCCTTTTCTAACTTCTTTTGGAGTGATGGAGTTTCCTTTATTCTCATGTTTTTCTCTACTGGTTTGGAAGATAGATGTTTCTATTATTTTAGCTATTATTCTTAAATTTTTAACATGAGTCCTGACCTAATAGGGTCTAAGGTTAATCGATGTTTCTATCCTGCTCTCCTATGGCATGAGCCTTAGAATATTGTACTTTAGCTCTGATCAACCCCTTCCCCTTCCCACTGTACATGCTACTTTGTCCAATATTCAGTTCTACCTTATTTTCAGATCCTACCAAATTATTCATCTTTATTACCATTGCTGTTTTATCTAATCATTTGTTGCTTATGTAAACTCACTTATTTACCGGTTTCTTTGCTCACCATCTTGCATCTCCTTCCTTTGGAGTTTAGATCCCTATTTCCTGAGTCACATCCTTATTCTATGCATGCAGCATGGGTCTGATAGTGGCAAGCACTCAGTTTTTACCTGATAATCTATTTCACTCTTATTCATGAGTGATAGTGTAGCTGGATACAAAATCTACAGGTTTGCAGTGATTCCCCTCGGTGCTTTGAAGCCATTGTCTTCCTCATTCTCCTGTGAACGAGAAGGTTACCGTCAGTGTGATTGTTCTGTTAGAGGTGACTTGTCTTTTCTCTCCTGTTACTCTTAAGATTTTCTACTGGTCTTTGGCATTTTTATAAGCTGTGTCCAGCTATTGCCTAATCCCACTTGGGCCTCCTAAACCTGAGGTTTCATATCTTTCATCAAATCTGCAAGATTCGAAGCCTCACATGCTTCCTCTGCCCCATTTTATCCTCTCTTTCTGGCACTCTCCTTAGAGCACTCTTTCTCTCCTTTTAAAAATATTTTTCTTGTCCTAATCTCTCCAAGCTACAGTTTGGGAACATCTTTATTGAACTGTTAGGATCCCTTGGTTAAACTATCTGCTGTGCTTTTCACATCAATATGTATATGTTTCCATTTTAGAAACTCAATTTCTTTTCAAAGCTTCCCATTCTTTATTCATACTGTTTTATGCTATTCTGATTTCTTTCTTTCCTTAATCACTTTAAACATATTTTAGAGTCTCTCTCTAACAGTCTATTACTTGAAGTTCTTTGGGTTCTAATCCTTTTATTTGGCGTGTGTGCTATCATCCATTGTGGATTACTTCCTCCTGTGTTTCATAACTGTGGGTTGGGCGTGCCTCTTCGGCTCCCCTGCAACCCACCCCACCCCAGGATAACAGTGATGTCATGCTCAGGTCTTTAGTACTTCTTGTTTGGGCTGAAGATTCTCTCACTCTCCTTACTTCTCTAAAACCTCAGCTGTGTATTTAGAAACATGTTTATCAATTTTTTGTCCACCTTTCTGGGGTATTTTTTTTTCCCATTTCTTTTTGTATTTTATTTTACTTTTTTTTAACATCTTTATTGGAGTATAGTTGCTTTACAATGTTGTGTTGGTTTCTGCTGTATAACAAAGTGAATCAGCTATATGTATACATATATCCCCATATCCCCTCCCTCTTGCATCTCTTCGTAGTGAGGTGGATGGGGTCTTTTTTTCGCAAGAATTTCTTCAGGTTATCTAATCCAATTGTTGCCAGAAGCAGATGTCACATTCCCAAGAATTAAAATGACAAGGACAGGAAGACACGATCTAGAATGAAATTAACTAACTAACTAACTAGAATACACACCTTGTTGGCCCTTCCCAGAACTCTTTGTCTGGCTTACTTGTATTCATTCTTCAAGCCTCCACCTACACAGTAAGAAAACCAGCCAGTTCTTGTTTCTATTCCCACTACTCCGTCTACTTCTCCTGTCATAACTCTCACCGTGCTTTACTGGAATCATTTGTCTCCTGTCTTTCCAGGGAGGAAGGGAGACCGAAAAGGAACAAACATAAAAATGTTTTTGTGAATAGCACACACAAGTGGTGATAAACACTAAGGGGAAAAATAAAGCCTGGTGAGGAGACGGAGAGCGATGCAATGAGATGAGCTCTGGCGACTTGACCAGAGACCTGAGCGAGATGAGGGAGCAAACCAGGATGGTATCTGGGCAGGGGTTAGGGGAGCAAAGCCCCCTTCAGTGATGCAGGCACTGTGTTTGGGGAGAAGTCAGTGAGGGGGAGGGTTGGGCAACAGGGACGAGAAGAAGCCAGGAAGGACAACACAGGAAGGACCTGGAGTTCTCTTATGAGTGAGGTTTGACGCCCCGGAAGGTTTTGAATGATCTGGCTTACATTTCAGAAGATGACCACTGATGAATCACGAGTAACAGGAGTGGAAACAGGGAGACCCAATTAGGAAACTGATGCAATTGTTTAGGCAAATAAAGGATGGTGGCTTGAGTAGAACAATAACTTCAGGAGTGGTGAGAAGTGATTGGATTCTGGATTAACTTTAAGGGCAGAGTCAAGCGGATTTGCTGACTGCATCACTCTAGCTTTGTATTTGTAGATTGAGTGAATGAAGTTGTGAATAAGTGAATGAATGCATTACGTCCAGGCCCTCTTTGACACCATTTACATTGTTGAAATGGAAATCGTATGTTTTGCTGGTGCAGTTAAAGTGGGCCTAAGTTAAATATTGTTACCCATGCTTTATAAGTACTAGATCTCCTGCTTTCTGGCCCAGCGCTTTTATTTATCTGTTTGTTTGTTTGTTTATTATTTTTACAGATTTTAGATCTATTGTCCATCCTCTGCTAGAATTTGGAATTGCTCTATGTCAGCTCTCTGACTGACACTCAAATAGGCCATTGGTAAATTTGCCTCAGTCACACATTTGTTCTGAAATCCTTATTTATGTTTTCAAGAAAAAAGTATTTGGCCAAATAAACATTTTGGTTTCAGAATGAACCCTGGACAGTTCTCATTTTATTGTCAATTTGTTTCAGGACGATGTTCAACAGGGTTGACTGGTAAAGTTCACTGCTCAATAAAAGACATCAAGACACATCTTCCAAACGACTGGCCTTTCAAAACAATATGGTGACTATTTAAATGTTACTGTGGACATACCTACTATAGCTTTTAACATATTTCAATGAAATTTAAAAGTGACAGAGATAAATGTCTTAAATGAATCTGTAAATTCATTGATAATTTTCTAATCAATCCTACTTTTATTAAATTATCTTTTGAAACTTTAATTAAAATTTTAATTAATGCCATTTATGAACCACAATAATGTCTTCTAATTATGGGATTATACCAAGTGAAGTCTGCTGTTCACAGAACTACTGGTTAAGATGCCCAAAATCACCAACGATACATTATCTTTTCTCTATAATGTACAGAACATAGAAAAGTGCCCTTGTGATTAGTGCTCTTTATGCTTCATATAGTACATTAGCGGAATCTCAAGCGCTGACACTATAATAAGTGTACGGCTCTATAAGCCATGCCAAGCAAATCAGTGCCAAATATGCTTGGCTTTCATGGTGGCAACTTCACAGAAGACACAAGTTAGTTAAAGGATGCTATTCAGAGGAAAACTTCAAAAATCACAACATCTTGGGTTGGAAGGAACTTGAAAGACTGTCGTTTCCAGCCCTCCATCCATCTTAGACTTTACCTGATTTGTAACGGCAAGTCCCTTTGCTACACCAATCTTAATAACACATTTTGATTCCAACAGTCTGCTGGACTCTGCACTGGGGTGAATCTGGAGACAGTTAAGCAGAATCTACCCGTCTCTAAGTTTTCCACTGGTTGCCTGCATTTGGCACTTGGCTCCCCCAACAAAGCCAAACAAGACCTCTAAGACTTCATCTCACTTAAGAAGAACATTAAGGATAGGGTGCAGGTTTTGTGCTGCGCTCAGTCTAGGTTGGAGAGGTAGGGCAAGGATGGCGAGACCATCTCTAGCATACATTAACAGACCCCTTCTTCCAGGATCACGCCCCGTGAAAGCAAATGAGTCTTCTGTCCTGTCCTTGAGAGAAATGGAGTGGCCTCGGCCACAGCACATTTTCTTCCCTGTGCAAAACATTCTACCACCCCGGTACTATGAACGGAGTTCTGAAGCTTGTTTTCTCTCTCCCTCCTTCTATCCACCCTGCATTACAGCGATGCTGCTCGCCATTTCACAGCAGTTAACTTTCCATCCAGAGAAAGCTTGCCCTAAACCAGGCTGTCATTTGTAACAATAATCACTGTGTCAGCCTCTGGTTAATGATCATAGTAGCTAACATTCAATCCATGCTAATCAGAGCATGATATTACATCACTGAAATTTCACGGTACCCCATGAGGTAGGTGGCACTGATATCCCCTTTCTACAGATGAAGGCGTGGAGATTCAGAGAGGTTGAGACTCGTCCAAGTTCCTACCACCAGTCAGCTCTGGAGCCAGAATTCAAATCAGGTGTCTGATTCCTACTCCAGTCATTTAACCCCGAATGAAGCCACATTTGATTGCCCCAGGACAATGGGGATGGCTACACTGAGAGCACGCGCACCTGCCCACACACCTGGCGCAAGTGCTTGGAATTCCAGACACCCCTTAAGGCACAGGCCTATGTCAACAAGAGTGTTCTAGAGGAGCTGAGGTTATCTGGGAATCTGGCTGCCAATGTTCATGCTCTGATCTGCCCTGCTCCATACAACAACATAGACCCGACTTTCTTGAAGCCGCCAGCAGCGCAGGGCAGCCAAGACTAACAAGTGTAGGCACTGTGCAGGGTACGGGGGTGCATGAATAGCACCATTCTTTGCTGGCCAACACTGGCCCCATTGTTTCAGGCAATGAATAGAGCTGTGTGGAAAAAAAAAAATTCACACACGAAGCAAAAAGCAGCAAAATTTGTCTCTTTGTGATGGTTTCAAGACTGGGTAAAAAAGTCATTCTTCACCTGGTGCTATTTTACATATTCTTTCACAAACAGAAAGCCCTTTCTGGCAAGGGGAGAGGCTTTCTCTAAAAAAATTTAAAAGTTACAGGTCACACTGCAGGTGAGAGCGCCAGGAGTCGACCTCGAAGTTGAACTGCATTCATTCGTTACCACGTGAGGGAGAGGGAGAGGGGGAAGGATGGTGCCTCATTTGGACTTAGTGTAGTTGAGCTGCTTTCCCACAATCATCTTGATCTATTCAAGACGGGCAGGTTTTGCCTGCATTTTCCTCGATTACAGAGGGAAAGTTAAGCACAGGGCATTAACTACTGTATATCATCAGGCTCTCATTTCAAGGTAAATAATTGCCAGACTTCTAGTTTCCTTCCAGGGTTAGGCTCAATGAGTCCCAGAACCATTTCTGGGGTTGCCTTGCTGGGCTGCAGTAATGACAACCAAGGGATCTATTCCTATCTCTGTCCCGTGAGCACCGTTAGATGAAATCAGAGTTCCACAAACCACTACATTAATTTAACTTCTACATGTGGAAAATTGATTCCTCTCTTAAGATCAGGCACTAACATAGTTCTCTACAGGCTGGTGTCTTCTCTGAGAATCGCCTTCTCATCCTCAAACTATTTGTCAAATCACCATTACAAATAGATATCCTGTGATACAAATAATCCTTAATAGAGTGCTGAATAAATGATTATTTTTTTCTACCCTGGTGTCATACAGTTTGGTGAATTCAGTTGCCCCAAAATTGATATCCCTATTTTTGTAAAACTTTCAGAAGCAGCCTAATACAGTGACAAAAGCATGCCTGGGCTTCAGACGCCAACTGATTGAAATCCTGGCCTATAGAGTACCTTTGAAGGGTGACTATGTGCTGGGTTGTCCTGGAAAGACCCCATTTATACTTGATGTCCTGGTATAACTGTGACTATTACCTTCTTTCACTCGAAAGTGTGTCCTGTTTAACTGATAGATGCTAAGGTAACCCTCTGGTTATGCCACTTTAGGCAAGCAACTTAACTTCAGTCAGCCTTGCTTTCCTCATTTATTAAGTTAAAACAATACCAGGCTTCCCTGGTGGTGCAGTGGTTGAAAGTCTGCCTGCCAATGCAGGGGACACGGGTTCGAGCCCTGGTCTGGGAGGATCCCACATGCCACGGAGCAACTGGGCCCGTGAGCCACAACTACTGAGCCTGCGCGTCTGGAGCCTGTGCTCCGCAACAGGAGAGGCCGCGATAGTGAGAGGCCTGCGCACCGCGACGAAGAGTGGCCCCCACTTGCCGCAACTAGAGAAAGCCCTCGCACAGAAACGAAGACCCAACACAGCCAAAAATAAATAAATAAATTAATTAATTAATTAATTAATTAATTAAAAAAAAAACAATACCGTCTACCTCCTAGGATTAGTGTTAGTGTTAGCAAGAATATATGTGTATATCCCCGATCATTGCCAAGGCATAGCAGGGACTCAGTAAAGGGTGGCTATAGTTACTATTTCCTCTGGAGAAAGTGCTGTAGTAAAGTAAAAAAAAAGGTAAAAAAGTAAAAGTAAAAAAAAAAAAAAAATTGAGGGAATGACATTGAGTCATCAAGGTTTTATTTGCCAAGTAAGACATAAGAGGAAAATATGTCACCAATTACACACATCTTTTCATGAAAGACAGGTTATTTTAAAAGCTGAAAATGGAGGAAAGAAAATCTTAGAATAAAAGACAGTCCATTTAATTTAAGGTACTTATGATTATTTTTAAAAACACGATGTTATCTTTTGAAGGGAATGAGAATACGTTGCCCCAAAATATGCTACTTTGGCATAGGATTATTTTGAGCTGAAGGCAATTGAGACTCAACAGATCCAGGAAAAATTCTCTGCCTTTACCTTATCTGCCTAAAAAGAAGGAATAAATTTTCTTGTGAGGAAGATCCCCCCCAGATGATCCAACCAAGGAGAGAAGAAAGATTCATCATTGAAGATGGGGAGTCAACAGCAAGACGAGTTTGCATCAACAGACCTTACTTTAAACTTAAACAGACTTTAACTTCCATTAAGGTTCCCCCAGATATTTCCTAGTCACTTCCCCACAGCTTATTGTCCCTAGAAGCCCAAACTTTCTTTATTTTTGTTAAGAAGGTATATAAGCCCTTGGGTCCAACTGCTTCTTTAGTTTCACTTCTTTTCTGTGAACTCTCATGCACATAAATATTAATGTAAATTATGTGCCTGTTCTCCTGTGAAACTGTCTTTTGTAGTTTAATTCACAGGTCCCCACTGACTAAACCTAAGAGGGTAGAGGAAAAGTTTTTCCTCCTGACACTTCCTTATCTCTGTAGGCAGCAGCCCTGTGAATGCTCAAAGACTCACAATGGTCCAAAGTCAGAAAGCTGGGGAAACAGGTAAAGCTGGGCAATCTGTCCTGTTCTGCATCCTGACCACGGTCCTCTTTTCCTTCCTGTCATCTCACTCCCATACTTCCCAAACATTATTTCCAACATTTGGCAGCTTCATGATATTAAGCATTCTTCACTCTTTCAGCCCTGTGCTCAGCAGGCTATGGGTGCATTAAAAATATGTGGCTGATTTCCAACTTCATGTCTTCTTAGGTAAAAATTTTTATTTTACCAGCTTACTTACATATGGTTGTTACTCCGATTCACCTGTGCACTTTTCTGTAGGTTTTGGACATTATTGGACATCCCAATCAATATAGGAAAAATTGAGGTGATTCAATACCGAAATAAAAAGAGGCTTTGCATCATGCCTATAAAGAAAGTAGCTGCCATGTTTCACGTATTCATCTTTAGCAGTTTTGGCATCATATGGCTTAATTTGGCTTTCAATCTGTACATAATTCAGAAGCAAAAACTCTTTTTCTTTTCCCTTTAGCTTTCTAAAACATTCACCTTTGATAAAAAGTTGGGGAAAATTGACCCAAGTATTGTACATGGCTTCAAGAAAGGAATGAGAACATCTTCAAGAGGTCTCCCCACCTCCATTCCATTTTTTTCTCTGAATGTCAGTTAATACCTACGACAACTTTCCTTGCATTTAACCTAACAATGCTTTTAAAGATTTAATATTACCTTCTTTTCCCTCAAATGATATTTGCATAAGCCATAATTAAGTTTTTGGAGTCTTATTAAAAAAAAAAAAACCTATTGAAAGAAATAAAGCAGTGAGGCAAACACTGTAAATTGGAGTAGCTAATCACACAAAAATGATAATAGCTTCCAAACTGTAAAGTCAAAGTTTACTTATATTTCCTGAATATTATGACTATTAATATTTTAAGATCTATTTATACTAAGATATATCTTTGCTTTCTAATTTGCTCTTTCATTCAAAATGTTCTTTAACAAGGAAAATCTTGTAACCCAATATCATAATCAAGCTACTGAACTTTTAAATTGAAGCCAGGTTCTTTTCAAGCACCTCATTTTCAAACATCAGGAGATGAAAAAGCACTTATTCTAAGATGCAAATTTTTAATTGTTTAGGAAAGTCGAAGCTTCTTTGGACCTGAAATACCAATATGAAATGTCCTTTAACAAATATGAATCTTTTGAAAAGATGCAAATTCCTCATTATGACTTTAACTCTACCATTAATTTTCTATTTAATACAAAATATTACATTTCATTATATTACCATTTTACATCTTGCTTTATCGAAGTCCTCAGCAACTTAACAAATTCTTTAAGGAATGGAAATGCGTAAATTGGAGCTGTGCCTAAAACAGAACTCACCCAAGTTTGTAACAACACAATTCCTGTCACGTGAGGTTGATAAGCAAATAACAAGAAAACCGTACATTTCAGCACCATTTATTTTGATCAGTCCTCTGTGACTGGAATGTGTTCTTCAGGGCTTCCCAGCGATCATTACATAATTTCAATCAGAAGGGCAGGAGGGGTGGGCAAGTGACCAGGATACATGTAAAACACGTAAATAATGAAGGAAAACCGTAGCAGTTGAGGCAAGATGACTGCCCTTGGACTTGGTCCCATTAAAGTCTTCCTAAAACAATATTTTCTCAGAAATTTGGACAAAAACTTGCATTAGTGGCTTCTTTTTGAAGGTGACAGTTGTTTTCAATATTTTATACAACCAAGGGATAAAATGACAGAAACTTTAAATTAAACCTTAGCATGCTACCAAACTAAAGCTTTTTGTGCAGAGCTAGTCTGGGAATAGCCCTGCAGACATTTCTTTCCTTGCCCCCCACCCTTTTTTTTTTTTTTTATCAACTTAACAAATGTTTGCTTTCAATTTGTTTTTGACAATGGAATTTAATAAACTCTTTTACCTTGTTAAGATTTATGAAAAGTGTTTCTCCCCCCACTTATCTCATTTAGAGAATGTGTAATTTGCACAATGGTAAGACAGGACCATTTTCATTCTTGCCTTTCAAGCACTTCCATTCTAATTTTCATGGTAATAGTAAGTGCACTTAACAACAATGGTCCATTGATCCAGCGTGTCTCCTACCTGCCCTGGAGCAACTGGGAAATTGTTAACCATAGAAGCTACAAAACAGATAACGGAATCGACCATTAGTGTAAAAGCGCTGCCTATAATGGTTTCAATAATAATTAATATGCAGGATAGCTAGTCCTGTCACACACCATTTCAGACTAGAATTGCCTCTGTCAATCCAAAGCCTGACTCCATTCGGGGCATCTAGCACTGAATCTAGTTAGACAGCTAACTGAATTAAAACAAAAATCTACAGATGCATGATAAATGCACAGGATGCTATGTCACACATGAATGACTCCTGTACAGGCCAAATGACAGCTGTATTTCCGCGACTCCAGGCCAGGCTCCAGCTCAAACCACTCTTCATTTATCAATAATTGGGCCTTAATTTCATTTGGCAGTGGTGAGGCAGCGTGCTCAGCTTCCTCTCCAATAGACGAACACTAATTAGACTTTTTTTGGGGGGGGATTGGGGGGGGCGGGAGCCAATCTTTTGATTTTATTTTAAATAGTTAACGATAAGCAAAATTCGAGCTTGTCCTTTGGAAAGGAAGGGTCTGTTTCACCTGCAGCTCATTATTAGTGATAATATATTGCAACGGGAACTCTTCAATTATTAGTGTTCCAGTTTGATAAAGATGAGAAACATAGAAGAAGCCAAGTGGAAAAAGAAATATGAGGATGGACTGAGCTTATGCATCAAGTCTCTTAAAGCACTTGCTAACTCTTCTTACTCTTCGCTGAGTTTTACTTCGATTTTTGGGTCTATGTTTGTGTTTGTGTTGTGTGTGTGTGTGCGTGTGAGAGAGAGACAGAGATTCACAGACATCTTAACATGGAATGGCAATATAAGAGGGAAATTATAGAACAATTCTTGCAATTGTAAACAGAGAAAATTATTAGGATTATTTTTTCAGGTTACCATGTGAATTTTCAGACTAATTTTAGTGTGCTTGCTTTTCTTTTAGGTGAATTCATTGTAATTGTTAGTAAAATGCCCGAGAGTTCCTAAAAGGGTTGGTACTCCCCACTACCATCCAAGTAGGAAGCTCCCCACTACCATCCAAGTGGGAAAAACCTCTCCCCCAAAGGGTTTCCAATCATGTGTATAAGAGAACACACCAAGTCCCTACTGTCTCATATAAACCAGCCCCAGAAGGACCAAAGATACATGGAAATATCTGTATACTGGCCACTTCCCCCCCGCCCCCGCCCCCTTATAGCTACATCATGGGGATTAACATCCTCTCGCAATGCCCACAGAGTCCAAGTGTTCATCATTCCCTTTCTTAAGCAAAGGGCAAACTGGTATGGCACGGCAGATCACGGGCTCTGGCGTTCCCCCTGGGTGGACCTTTCTCTATTGAAGGAGTTGTTGCTGGTTGCTCATTGGGATTTAAAATTGGCTATGCTTTTCAGATTCTCTTGAGCTTCTTGCCTCTCCTTCCAAACGCCACCCCACAGTGAGTGACAAATGGGTGCCCTGCTTCTCCCTCAACTTCCAAGCACGAGCTTCTTGTCAGCAGGGAGTCCTATTGATCCACCCTTGAGATTTTGCTCTTCCCTGCCACTCAGACACTCTTCAATATCACGTTTATTGTTCTTCACTGGCATAGGTGACGGCGGTAATGCTGTCCTGAGGACTGATTGCTATGCCCCGATGATCTGTTGACGTTGGCTGCCTGATCCAACATACAGCATAATTGAAGAGGACGAGGAACAGAAGCCACTCCGGTTTCACCCCAGTAACTGTGCCAAATTCAACAGAGAGCCCTCCATATGGTCTAACACAAGTGAGGTAATGTGGATATTATGCCATAATAAATGAAGTCCCATAGGTTTCAATGGCTCACAGTAGCTATCAGGAATCTTTCCTAGCAACTCATGGGAAACTGAGCAGCACGCCATAAACGGGAAAGCCATAAATAACTTTGCAACTCAGCCACCAGGGGTGTGGTGAAATGCTGTGCTTGCATTACCCACTCTAAACATTGACAGACACGGTAGCACGTCTGCCATTTTGCAAGCAGGCTCCCCTGCAGAACGTAGGGGCACTGAAGGATTGGCATCGTACCTGGGAAAGATCCGAAAGCTTAAGGAACTGCGAGGACTAATCTCTAGAAAATGTGCTATTCGTAATTCCAGAGTAACAAGATTCTTAAAGACTGTTGGTACTTGTACTTCTAGGAGATATTCAGTGAGAAAGAGAAAATAAGAGTATTCATGTGGTATATTGTATTATTACCTAAAACATTCATTGACCCTCCCCGTGGGAGGATTCTACTTCCCTACCCCATTGACATTAAGCTTGGCCACATGACCTGACCAGTGAAATGCAACTGAATGTGTCACATGTCCATTCTCAGCATGAGCTTTAAGAGCCATCATGTGATTCTGCCATGAGGCCAATAACATCCCAGAGAGGGGCTGCTCCATCAGCCTGGGTCTTGGAGTGAAGACACGTGGAGCAGCACCCCGGTCAACCTATGATAAGCATGTAATGTGAGCAGAATTAAACTGCTGCTGTTGCCAGCCACAAAGATTTGAGGATAATTTATGACTGCAGAATAATTTATCTTAAGATGGCTGATATAGATCACTGCACAAGTTTAAGATAATATGGACTATTTCATTCTAATTACTTTAACATGCATATTTAACATTGGCAACCCATGAACCTGAACAAACGATGATAAGAGGATTGGTTTTCTGTGATATATATATATATATATATATATATATATATATATATGTATACATACATATATATATGCATACACACACACATACACACTAGTCTCCACTACCATTGGCCCTTCTCTTTTATTTGCACATGATTCTTTGGACTGACCTACAGCAGTTTGCAACCAGCATGTGCCTACCATTACTCTTGCATGTATGGCTGCTGGTGTGTCTTTTTCTCCTCCCTGTGTGATCTCCTATTTATGTCTCTAGTACTTGGTTAGCAGTCTCTCTCCCTCCTGGCCCCCTTAAGGAAAGAATTCAGAGGCCTTATGGAGTATTTCCAGGTTTGCTGATCTAGACTAGAGTACATCAGTGCCTGGTACGTGGTGGTAATGTAGTCACACTGAGCTTGCAACCTGTCATGCCCAAAAGGGATTGAATTAGTTGTCCCAAATCCCTCCCGGAAAACGCACGCCTGGGGATACTGTACTTGGAAAGAGGTTCCTGGAACTTAGCTTGAGGTCAAGGGTGGGGCAGACTTGGCTAGAGGTCTACAGTGGGTAGGGCCATGGTGTCTGGGGATGCAGCCAAGGAACTGGCACACTGAGCAGAGAGGTGGAGTTCAGGCATAAAGGAGAAACTGGAGACCAGAGTTCAGAAGGAGGCTGGGAAAGGGAGGGAACCCCATGTGAGGTTCCCAGGGGCTCTCTAGCTGGGCCCCAGGCATCGTGTAATGTGCTCTTGGTTGCCCTTGGGGATGGAGGTTTCTGTTACGAACCCAAACCTGCTATGCCCCTAATCAATCAGCCCACTGTGTTTACATGTTGACATGAACAAAACTGTTCTCAGCCCTTGCACCATGGAGTGTGGCTGTGGTCAGCCTCCAGAAAGGTGAGCCCAGAAAGCAGTAAACCAGACCTGTGTATATCCTTTACTCTCCATGAGGTGTCTGACCTCTGCCATCACGGTGCTCTTCAGAAGCCCGGAACTCGTCACCATTCCTTGGACCAGGGCCTGACTTTCACACAACAACCTGAGGAAAATGAAGACAGTTAAACTAGGTTTTTCCTAAAACTCACATAACTGATTTTGTGTGTGTGTGCGTATAAATTTATGCACTGATGGCTTTGGTCTTTAAATTGACCTTTCTTTTATGTAACATTGATGATAATATTTGGTCATTTTTCTACTTTAATATCTTTATTTGGTAAAACAAAAAAGTAGCAACCCAAGTCAGTCTGATTTTTTTTTTTAATTTTACTGGTGAGTGAAATCAAAAGTCTGGGAACCACTGATCCACACTGTCACAAGGTTTTAGCTGGATCATTTCCCTGGTCACAGGAGACCTAAGAGAACTTCGGAGATTTACTGCAGACACAAATCCGATGACATTGGGAGGACCTGGGACATGGGGAAGATTAAGTCTGTTCTCTCCTGCCTCTCGACACCCACAGTTGGGAAGATTCTGAACAAGGACAGAACCTCATTTTATCTGGGGCTTTTGACGACTCTGAGAGAGCATATAGGCATATAATTTCCCCTGGAGACTTTGCAAATGGTCTCATAGCTTTTCTTGTGAGAAGATAGATTTATAGAGGGCACTGAATTCTGTAGAAAGTAGAAGTCTAGGTTTTCAGGGTCACTTTACTTTTATCAAAAGTAGACCAGTCTGTGCCAGGTTGAAGGTTGCATTTGGCTGTCTTCAGGCTCCTCACTGTGCACCCCATGCCCTTGTGATCAACAACAACAAAAAAACAAAGGGCATCACTCATCATCCAGTTATACAAGGGTTAGGTCGAAACCCACTGCAGTCATCCACCAGCAGCACACCCTGAGCGGAATTCAGGATGAAAACCAGGATGAGGCACTCTGTGCTTTGGATAAATGGGTCCCTAGAAAATTAGATGCATGTCTCAGGAAGAATTTCAATGATCCCAGATTCTTGCATTTTCCTATACATAGAACAGCACTAAAATCAACTTGAGATATCTGTTTTCTGTGATTAGTAGTAATCTTTTCTCAAAATGTATGCTTGACTACATGCATTTCCTAGCCAAAAATTCATATATATACTGGCTCTTCCCCTACCTCTTTGGAGCAGTTCCTCAGAACTGTCTCCTGTGCTATAGTCCTCAGTAAGACCCTAAACTCATAACTCTTATGATGTGTGTTTTTCTTTAACTTGACACCCCTTTCTGGGTACAGCTTATTCCTAGGTTCCCAATGATTCACATTGTCTACATCTCCTTAAGAATATCTGTGCTGGAAAAAAAAAAAAAAAAAAAAGAATATCTGTGCTGGTTAGGATTCTTTGTCGCCGGTGTGGAAGAGGAAAAATAATTTTCCCTCTACCCTTCTCAATTTTTAGCTGAGACCCCTGTGACCAAAGACAGATCAACAAGAGAAAATAATAAACAAAATTTTATTAACATGTATACCATGTGGGAGATACCCAGGGAAAAAGGAGTAACTTTCACAGGTGGCTTAGAATTCAGACTTAAATACCATCTTAACCAGAAAAAGGGAGGGAGGATGTAGGCCTCTTAAGGGAGAGTAAATGATTTTTAGAAAAGATGAAAGGGCCCTCAGAAGAACAGATGGGAGATGTGATGGTTTGTGACAAAGTTTGTCTGGGTGTGGTGCCTACTTCTTATCTCCTCTCCAGGAAAAGAGTCCTTCTTCCTTAGTTGAATATACTCCCAGGGAGGGGATTATGACAATAGAGTTCCTTCTGGAGGATCTGTCTTCAGGAAGATAAAGGGGATTCACAGAAAGCCTCCCTGCATTTACTGTTTTTCAAGTGCCTACAGCTCAAAATAATCAATATACCAAAGCAGCATATTTTGGGGTGTTGTTCTTCACTAGCAGCAAAAAAACAACTGTGACTACCTTCAATGAAAGGAATTTATTGAAAGGATAAGGTATCCTTCCAATAACTACCATTAGGATAGTTCCTAAAAATCAAAAGCTATCTAGAGAAAATAGACCTTGAAAGATAAGAGTTGTTCTAAGGACCTAAGTGGTGGGAAGTAAGCGACAGTCTTTTCAGCATGCCAGCACTGGGATGAATCAACTCCAATCATTTTTTTTTAAATTCTTGTCATGCTCTCCATATTTAAATTCCTAATATCCTGGCTAGTGTCATGCACCCATCCTTGTCCTAAGGAGGGCAGGACAGCCTATTGGACGGTTTTATCAGGATTGTAGGCAATGAGAGAGGGGAAGTCCCCAAAAAGGAGGCTGAGGGGCTGTGACCAGAAGGCAAAGGATGGATTCCGCATGGGCAGAACAATGGATGCCCACTTCAGTCTCCAAAGAAAACTTTCTGCTCTGCATTCCAGACTTAGACCTCCAACGGCCCCCCAAATCAAACTGATCCTTAGCAAGATGGCATGTTGTCTAGAAACAAAAACACTCTAAAAACCAATGGCCTGAGGGGCACTTACTATATCAGCAAGAATAACAACTTAAAAATCATTTCATAGTAGTAAAAATTAACACTGCCTAAGGAGAAGATGGAACTGCCTTGGGTTCCAAGAGGGAATTTAATAAAGCTGATCGGTGACCTTAGTGCAAACCTTTGAATGGTAATAGGTAACAAAATTCTGCCTTCTAATCATATTACCTCTCCCAAATCATTCACCAAGCTGAACGTTTTAACTAGCCAAATAATTGTGTCTGAGGCTCATTAGGGATCCCACCATTTGAGTCGGAGACACCGAAGGAAAAAAAAATGTCATTTTGAAAACTCTCTAGTGATACTTAACTGTCTAGACAATACTCTGAATGTTATAAGTCTTACATGAAAGCTCACATAGCTTTTTATTTCTTAGGACCAAACACTCCACAGATTATCTTATATATCCTAGATCAACATATGCCAGCAAACCTGCTTCTAAATGTAACATTTACAGATGATTTCTGAAAGAAACATCATCCTGGTACTGAAAGAGTTTATCCCATCTTATTTAGTTTTTGATTATTTAAGAATATTTGGATTTCACATTATTTTATAGCAATTTGTGCACTGCCACCAAAAAAAACTCTTAATGAGTTTTTAGTGCCATGGGCTTTGTCTTTTTTTTTTTTGTACACATAGCCAATTTAATTTTCAGCATAGTAGAAAATAGTTTTTTTTTTTTTCACATCGCAAAAGGGGAAAACAGTTTGCTAGAATTGGATGCATGGCTTTTACAAAAGGGAGTAGGTGCCTTGTTTAAATGTATTTTAATGGAATATGGTAATAGATTAATTAGTTCTGAATTTTCTAGTAAGTTATTTCATACTCACCATTCCTCGTGCAGGTCCCATGAAATTTAAACAGAAGTTAAAACACATAGTGATAACTTTTGCCTTTGTGCCCTTGATAATCATCTGCTCTCCTTTCTATTGATTATCTTGCCAACCTGTCAGCTCTTAGATGCTTTACGCAAAAAGACGAACATACTGACAGCCAGAAAGTAAGCAGGGAAATGGAGAACAGGGTGTTAGCAAGACTACTACTCTTGTCTCCTAATAATCAAGTGAATTCCTCTCAGAGTGCGTGGTTTGAGCTTGGAATGAATCGTTTACAGTCTGCTCAGAAATACGGAGTCATATGGAAAAGCCAACACACGTTGGATGAACACAAAGATTTCCAAAGCGTTCTGTCTTAAAATTACAAAGGAACAGGAGAGAAAAGGTTTTGACTCTTTGCAAAGTTGAAGGTCCACAGGCTTTCACTATCTTCCTTCCCACCCCATCCCCTTAGCCCCTATGGTGTTTCAAAAAGTAGTACATTTACCCGAGATTTGAGAGTCAGGCCAACATATTTCAGTTCTACTTCTGTTATGACCTTACCCCATGGGAGGTGCTGAGCAAATGGCCCAAATTCTCTCAGTCTGAGTTTCCTTGCAGTGGAACTATGAAGATTAAGTGAAATAATACATCAGAGCTTTTGGTCCATAGAAAGTGTTCCTTTAGTAGCTTTAAAATTAGCTGCCATTTAATGAGAGGCTATATGTCTCAGACATCTTACATGTACTCATTCCAGATATAATCTAAAGAAACTATCATTATCGCCACTTAGTGTTGGAGATACCACAGTTCAAAGAGGTTGAATAATTTAGAAATGAGCTCAAATTTTTGGACCCCAAAACCTATACTCTTTCTACTGGGTTATTGGTCATGTGTGATCATAAAGATTTAGAGTTAGTCTGTTTGTTCAAGTCTTATGAACCCATACCAAAATTGGGAATGCCTGCAAAAAGGTGTTCAAATCCAATGTTCTATGATGAGAAGAAAATTATGAAGGAGGTACACATAGTACCATGATGTATTATGAATTACATTAGAAGATTCTGCATTCAAAGGGACCCTGCCATGAAGCTATTGGAAGGATCACGCTGCCTCTTTAGTACCTAACACCGTTACCGTGTTCAATCATGAGACTAGATACCATTTAATATTTAGTTAAATATACAATACTTTACTAATAAAATTTGAGATTCCAAAATGTAAATCATGAAAGCAAATTGGAATCTCAGAAAATTAGATCAACCATCAAAGTTTCAGAAATATTCTCTATTTACTACTTTTACCATGGGTACTAATGTTACTTTATTATCTGGTATATATGATGCTTCTTAGTACGCTGGGAAAATATTCAATAAGAGAGGCAGGGTGGTATACTGGGACGTCTACTGGACTTGAAGTCAGGAGATCCAAGGTCCAGTCCTTACTCTCCATGACTTCTCAGGACCTTCATGTCCTTATTTGGAAAGTGGATCCACTCATCTCTAAGGTCTCTTCCAGCTCTGAGACTGTAGGATCTGCAACAGCTCAGAGGCATGGTAAGGTAGATCATGTACTTGTTTTTCTAATTGGACGGGCAACAATGTGCCTAATTCTTAACCATCAAAGACAAATATAGAGGGATGGAAAGCATTCTCTTCCCCGTCCATTTGCAAGCACTTGATCGCCATTGCCTCTACAGCCTTTCACAGGGCCCAGCACCCAGCAGGTGCTCCATCAATGGTCACTGAGAGCCACTGCTGTTGCTACTGATGATAAAGATCATGATGGTCATGATGTTGATGATTATGATGGTGATGGACTGGAGCGGTGAGGCCAGACCCCAGGAAGCCTGAGAAGGTTTCTGCACGTCACACTTTTCTCCTCTACTTCCTCTAAGTTCATTTTTTGCTGGCTACCTGGGGTCCAAGGCTATAATAAAGCAATGAAAGTCATCAAGTGATTCTGTCTAGACTCCAGAAAGGCAGGTATAAACTTGAAAGGTTTTCTCTTTCTTCTATGGCTCTACAATGTGGCTCCTTGGCTGGAAGAGGAGAATGCCATGGGTTAAACAGTGCCATTCTGAATTCTCTCAGTAAAAGATAGTTTTTCTTTGTTTGTTTGTTCTGTGGGTAGAAGTGTTATCTGTATAAATCATAATCCTTTGTGAAAAGTTTCTTTTTAAAAAGTTATTCTTGGGAGACTTGTATGTCTTCTTTTCCAAACATTCAGTGTCCAATAGGTACAGAAAGGCCACAGGTTGGACATGGAAGCATATCTTTACCACTTTATGTTATAGTGGAGGTACTGTCCATGCCAGGATGCCTGGACGCCAGCCTTACTGTATTGCTGAAGTCCTTGCATAAACAGTGTTTTGAAACCGTGAATAACCTAGATTTGGGGTTATGTATTGATGCATATATTATTGTATTCCAATGGATTGTGCTAAAGGGAAATGCACTAGGCCAAAATCAATTAATTAGTTTAATTAGTTAGTTAATTAAAAAACAAAACAGCAATAAACAGAACATTGAGCACAGGGAACTATATTCAATATCCTGTAATAAACCATAATGCAAAAGAATATGAAAAGGACTACACACACACATACACACACACACACACACACACACAACTGAATCACTTTGCTGTATACCAGAAACTACTACAACACTACAAATCAGCTATATTTCAATTAAAAAAAACAAACAAACAGAACATTGAAAGTATTCCCTGGGGGTACTTGGAAACACATGGATCAGGGATCCTGGACATCGTTTAGTAAAGTACTCTGGAAGTTCAGTCTAATATAATTTGGGCATTAAAGGCAGTTTGACCTCACAAGACATCCGAGGCAGGTAAGTAATACTTGGAATCAGTTATTTTCTAACAATTTCATGTTAGGAAATATTATATTAGTTTATACTCTTTGGAGAATTGTATTTAAACTATTCCTGTATATTTCTGGCTCCAAAAACTCGTGTCTCTTCACCTTAGAGATGATATCTTCTCTTTCTTTTGTGTCCCTCAGACAATGAGTAGTTAATGACTACCTTTTGAACACATAATTGAAAGAAGAAATCTCACCAGTTTAAAATTGAGATGCCAAGTCCCTTTTCATATTCCAAATAAATCAGTGTAAGAACTAGAAAAACATCTCTCAACTCACTTAAATCCCATTCTATTTGTTTTTTGCTCCCATTTATCAATTCCAGAAAATATCTGTCATGAGTTCATGAGTCTTGTCTATTTGCTGCTAAATTGCTTTGCCTAGTTACCTATAGCAATGATTATGAGCAGTCTCTGTGGTTCTGAAATAAACTATATTTACAGTAAGAATATCATGCTTTTTTTGCATAACTGTCTCATAATTTACTGTTGGGCTAATTTTCAAAATCCTTATAGATATTAAGACAGCATAATTTTTGAGACTGCACTGTATTTTATTAGCAAGTCTCGACTCTCTCAGACCTTTAAAAAATTAAGATAATAACCAATCAACCAAATATTTAGTGAACAGGCTAAGTCTGAAAACCAAGTTTCCTGAATTTCCAGTCCTGGGGCAAACTACTACTTATGTAATATATTCAGAAGCTTTCTCGTAATAAATACATTAAAGATATCAATTAGAAAATGCTCATTAGAATTAATGGTGACAACAATATTGCTTGGGATACAAACTATCTAACCTATTGCCCTATAATCCCTAGCCCTCTATTCTGGTTAGGAAAAAAGGCCTCACTTGTGTTCTTATTGGTTTATAAGTGCTTATTAATGCTGAGAGAATGTTCGCTCCTTACATAACCATTAAGTAACAAGCTCAGTGAAATTATATTTCCAAATTTTCCTTTATTCACAGGTTTTCCTCCCCGTACCTAGTTTTCCAAAGTGATTACAATTGAAAATCATTTCAATACCTTCTTTCCATGCTTTACAAGTGTTCAAAGAAGAGTCAACATTTATTGAGGACCACTGATGTACCAGGCACTGCGATTTACAAATACAATCTGAATTAATTGTAATTCTTGAATGAAAGAAAAATGGCGGCAAACAGCAAATGTAACGTGCCATGATTTAAATGCTCTTTTTCTCAGTGGTTTCTTCTTTGCAGTACCTCAGGATAGCAACTAGATTTGAGATTCTTTTCAACTTACATTCTGTTGATGGTAAATGAAAAGGAAAACTTCAACTTAAAACTAAAGTTTTTAGTCCTAAGCGCAAATATGTTATAACAAACGTTCCTTCAAGACAGAGTCTCTAAAAAAGGATTTTCTCCTCAAAGTGGGAAAAATAGGTATCCAGACACATTCAAAGCTGATGGCTCTTATACTGAAGTAGAAAGATTTCAACTTAGAACCTGGAGTTGTTAACTTATTTTGGTGTGTTTTTAAGAGAGATTTAGAAGAAACTCATAGAGTTTCTTTGATACACAATGTGGTTTAGACAGAGTTTTGAAGACTTCCGTGTAAATTAACCAAACCCATATACAATAAATCTTCAAAAAATATACACAAGGTTAAATAATTGGTTTGAACCAAATTAAAAATGTTTGGGACAACATCCGTGACAATTTTCTCCAAGTTCTCCATCCAGCTTTGAGAATTTAAAATCACATTTGAAATTTTATAAAAGTTCTTAAAATTGGTTCATAGTCCTGCCAAAAATCCTATATACATTCTTTAGCACAATTTTGGCCTTCCACCATCTTGAACAGAATTCCACTCAATAAATAATCAATCAATCAAGTTGGCCACAGAAGTTGCTTTTTATAATGTGGGCTTCCAGGAAACCTACAGATTTCCATGTTCACATTTTAAACTGATATACATCAGGGCAGAGTGCTTAACAAGATCCTCTCAACCCTACCGCACACTATATATTGTACAAAAATTAACTAAAAATGAATCTTCTATGTAAATGTAAGAGTGAAAACTATAAAACTCTCAGAAGAGAATATAGAAGCAGTCCTTTCTGACCTTACATTAAGTAATGATTTCTTAGACATGGCACAGAAAGCATAGGTAACAAAAGAAAAAAATAGGTAAACTGAACTTTGCCAAAATTTTAAAAATTTGTGCTTCAAAAGACGCCATCAATAAAGTCAAAAAACAGCCCACAGAATGGGGGAAAACATTTGCAGATCATATGATTTCTAAGGGACTTGTGTCCAGAATATATAAAGAACTCTTACCCCTCAACAATAAAAAGAAAATCTAATTTAAAAAAGGGGCCAAGAATTTGAATAGACATTTCTCCAAAGAAGATATATGAATGGCCAATAAGCACATGAAAAGATGCTCAACATCATTAGTCATGTGATTAGGGGAATGTACATCAAAACCACAAGAGAACCCACTTCAAACCTACTAGAATATCTAAAACTAAAAAGACAGATAATAAGTGTTAGTGAAGACGTAGAGAAATGGGCACCTTCATCCACTGCTGGTGGAAATGTAAAATAATACAGCTACTTTGGAAAATAACCTGGCAGTTTCTTAAAACGTTAAACATAGAGTTACCATGTGACCCAGCAATTTCATTCCTCAGTATATACCCAAGAGAACTGAAAACCTGTCTACACAAAAATCTGTACATAAATGTTCAGAGTAGCATTATGGATAATAGCCCAAAATTAGAAACACCCCAATGTTCATCAATTGATGAGTGGATAAACAAAATACTGTACATCCCTACATGCTACAACATGAATGAACCTTGGAAACATTATGCTAAGTGAAAGAAGCCTATCACAAAAGACTACATATTGAATGATTCAATTCCATTTATATGAAATACCCAGACTGGACAAATCACAGAAATAAAAAGGACATTAATAAATTTCCAGGAACTGGTGTTAGGGGAGAATGGAGAGTGACTGCCAATGAGCATGGGGTGCTGAAGATGTTTTGAAATTAGGTGGTGATGACAGTTGTACAACATAGTAAATACACTAAAATCCACTGAGTTATATACTTTAAAAAGGTTAATTTTATGGTATGTGAATATTTCAATAAGCTATTTTTTTTAAAAAGACCCTCTTCTAACAATAGTTCTTTCTATATTGTACATAGAATGAGGGTGAGGGCGAGGGTGGTGGGTTCACAGATTTATACAGACAGCAGTTTTTACAACACTGCCTCTTAGGACAATAAACTGGTTAATTCAGGGCAGAGGGAAGGTGTTTAATCAGTCAAGCGTGATACATGGCATTAATACCATCAACTCGTGGACCAAATGTTCATCTTATAATTGGTTGCCATTGTACTCCAGAGACACAATCTTTATTTTAAAGTCAATGGAAAGCCTCTATTCTTAACATCTGCTGGGACACTAGTGAATGCCTCTGGTACTTCTATTTCCAAGTAGCCCCAAAAGAAGCCGAATCAGATAAATATCAACTTCAATTAGACTACCCTGGATATAGTTCACCCCCTCTCCCCCTCTCAGTTTTAGCTTTCTTTGCATCATTTCCCCATGCAGAATTACACACGCAACCATTGAATTTAAAAGGGAGACATCCAGTAAGTCAGAACAATAACTTAAATCGTTTGGGGAAAAACTTTTAGTAATTATAATCATTTTTAAATGAAAATGGTATTTTTATTTTAGATATTACTTTAGACATTTGGTAAAATACTTATGTGAAACTCTGAGGAAAACATAAAGAAACTGAGTTTCCATCAACCCCATCATTCTAAGATTTTATAATTTTATGTATATATATATACATAATTTTATGTATATATATATATATATATATATACATATATATATACAGTGTCAAGAAGCTGCTATATAGTCAACTATATGGAATACACAGAAGTATCTGACTATGTGGCCTCTTTAATCAAGGAACTAAATGTATAGTTCCAGAAGCAAGACTACAGCATGTGAAACCATAGCATACTATGTAACTAGGTGCTGAAATGACCAATTTAATCCAACTTTCCTTGCAAATGTTAGCCACTAAGAGGTAATGGAATAAATCAAGTCCTTCATTATCTACGAAGACATCATCCTTTGGATAAGTCCCCCAAATGCGGAGTTAGTGTGTGTGAATTTTGACTCATCAAAGCAGGGATGTGAATGTTCAAGAAAGCCATAGGCGCTGTTAGGTCATCTGTATGAGTCAGGAACGCAGCTGTAGAGTAAAATCGGTTGGTCTGTTAACGCAATGCACCTGTCTTTCAGTTTAAGAACCTGTTGTTTGATCTAACGATAATCTATAGAACAAGTCCCAAAAGAACCAAAGATATTTTCCAAGGCTCAGCTACACCACCCAAATGGGAAGCACAGTTCAAAGAGGAATGCCATAATGAGGGATCCTACATTTTTCCCAATAGCAACATGTTAAATACTCCCACTCCCTACTGATGATCGCTGCTCAAATGTTTCCTTCTGAGGTAATTCCCTGGAAGTGTGTATGCACGGCCAGTCTCCATGGCTAACACATACACACGCTCAGAACTGGGAAGCATACAGAACAGATCTGAGGTCATTAGAAGCTAAAAATACGGAACCCTCACACTTGCCCCGGAGCCAGTGTTCTCTAGCAGAAGTGTCAAAGGGATTCTAATAACGTGAACCAAACAGCCAGCCTACTCATTAGTATCTTGTGCTTTACGGATACCAAAAGAACAGATGATTACCTCATGCACTATACTTTCAGAAAGGAAGGGGCTTCATTTCATTTGGTCTTTTGTTTATTCCAGAAGCATTTATCGAGTTCCTTCTGTGTGCCAGGCAGTGGGATGTAAAGATGAATAAGACAATCCTGGCCTCAGGAAGTTCACAGCTGAGTGAGGAAGACAGACATGGGAATAATAATTATAGTGCATTGTCATAAGGGTTTAATAAAGATATGTGTAAGTGGTTATGCGGACAGTGTCTCACATCACTGTGGGTTAGGGACATCTTCCCAGAAGGGATAATGCTCTAATGCAGTTTTGAAGGAAGATCTGGAGATTGCCAGGCAGAACAATGAGCGGAGTACACCCCAGGAACAGAAAACTGCAGGTACGTGTACAGAAGCACGTAGGCAAGAAAGGGCACAAACAGGAACCAAAGGTTGCATGGGCAGGGTGTGTGGGGGCGGTAATAATGCAGATGAGATTGGGAATGCAAATGAGGGTCAGATTGAAAACTGCCTTGACTTTGCCCAAAGAATTGACACTTTGCTTTGAAATCACTGGGGTACCGTTCACAGATTTTTAACAGGAGAATGACATAATTAAGGGATTTTTTCCCCTTTAGTTTCGTGTCACTTTGCTTTTAAAGTCTACCTTGATGACATGCAGGCTGGGTGAGGATTACATCAGAGGTGGGTGAAAATGAAGGCAAGAGACATTAGGGACAGGGTTCCAGTCATTCAGGGAAAAGGTAGTGAGAACAGAAATGAGGCCACAGGAAATGGAATGGAAATAATTGGGTATGTTCAAGAGATAGTTAGGAGTAGAATCAACCAGGCCGCAGACGTGAAAGAAAGAGAGGAAGGGATTAATTCCAAGAGTCTCCCTGATGAAGGGGAGGAATAAAGGAAAATGTTTTGGAGAGAAAATAAATTCTGTTGTTGACACTTTGCATTTGAGATATACAAAAAGCCATCGGAAACATGATTCTGGACTTCAGAAAGATGTGTCATTCAAAATGTGCATTTGAGGCCTGATAGCATATTCCAGACATTGGAATAAATGAAGATGTCCAGGGAATGTTAAGAATAGACAAGCCTAGGGAATATCAATGTGTAAGGAGAAGACAGAGAGAGAGGAGCCAGTGGGGGAGCCTGAAAGGTAAGGTCAGAGAGTTTGAACAGAGGCAGGAGATAGCATTGGACAGAAGCAAGGGAAAGGGGTGGCCTTAAAGCCATAGGAATAGAGAGTGCCAAATAGTGCCAATGAGTGTTACCTACTCTTGTAGGAAGTGGGAAACTCAGCCAGACAAGGAGGCAATTAAAGTAGATGGAAAGGTAAGGGAATGCTTTTGTTTGGTTTGTCATCTGAAGAGATGGGAAAGGCCAAAGGAAATGGGAGAAGTTGCAGACACTATGCAGTTGAGAAGAAAAGGTACACAAATCACACAGCCTTAAATATAAAATAAATATATTTTATAAAATATAAAATAAGTCAATATAATGGGTAACATATGAATTGTACAGATGAAGCAGAAGGCTATGATGGCTTGCTATGGTCAGACAAGGTTTCAGAAAGACATGAAGTATAAGCAACCCTCCTTAGGATGGACTGTGTGTTCCCTCTTCACTTCTATCTCCAAATTAAGTGCCTTTGGAGGTAATCGTGCTGTATCTTCCTTGGATCGATCTTCCCTTCTTATTTATAATCGTATTTACATGATAATACTGTTACCTATAATGAAGGTTTACGGTAAGGAAGAAATGATTGAAGGCAAGTAGCAGAGTGCCAGTTAGTATTGAAAGCCTCTTGTTTTTATTGCCAGGCATCCAATGAATGTCTCTTTTGTAAACCAGTCAAGTTTGCAGCAAGACCATCATCTACCCTACATTCTCCATGATGGATTGTATGTGCTGGGAAAATGTAGAGATGCTCTCCTCAAGGCTATTTTAAGAACTGTTCTTATAACATGATTCATCAGGTATTAAACTAGGTAGAATAAATATAAGGAATTTTTCTCGCATGGAGTTTTTTCTCCACTGCTGTCAGCTTGGTGAAGAACATCATAAATCACTGTGACAGCTCTAGTGGCTGCTCTAGAGTTGTTCTGACAAAATGGAGAGTTAGAAATTGGTTTGTAATTCACAAGATATTGTCTCATTTCTACTCCTTGTGGTAACTGTACTCAGATTTGCTAATAACATATATATCCAAGAAGTGGGGAAGGAAGAGGGAGGTTGTGTTAGCAAGGATACATATCCTTTTCTGAATGTTCATGGGGCTAGGTAAGTTAATAGAACAGGAGGTGCCGATGTGATCGAAAACAATTCCCACTAAATAGTATTGATACTACTATTATTAATAGTAATTGACAATACATTACATTTTGGATACTATATTATAGAACATTTTTTATACATCACAACTCTTAGAATTCTCATATCAAATCCTTTTTACACATTTGGACCACATCATACTTATTGCTTCCTTGACCTGTGTGCAAAAAGAATACTGTTCTCTGATGGGCACTGCCAGTGTGCATGTTGTAGCCCTTACTGTATTCAAATACTAATAATAGCTCACTTTGAGAACTTAAGATGTACCAGGCTCTGCTCTAAGCTCTTTATAATAAATCTATGTGGGAAAAAAAAATTATAATCTCCATATTAGGGATGATAAATTTGAGGCATTGAGAGGTTAAGGAACTTTCCCAAGGTCAGGTACCTTATAAGTGGCGGGGTAATGGCAGGTACCTTATAAGTGGCAGGGGTAATGGCCCTGTACATGGATTATTTCATTTAATTTTCACCATAATCCATATTAGTACCCTATTAGCTATTAACATCCTCCCATTTTTTATAGATGCAAAAGATGGAGTTTAGAGTTACATAACAGAGACAGAATCAAGTCAGTTTAAAGTGACATTCTGTACATACGGAACTAATAATGATAAACAGGTAGCTTATATAGTATAATTAAGACACTGAAGGCATTTCCACATAATGAATACTTTAGATGACTGACTCTTACACAGTTAATTTCTCAACCATTTATTTGAAATTTAATTTATTTTGGAAGTGATCTTTCTGTGAAGTATATGTAATCCCTTGATAGTTAACATACTATATAGATTACTTTTGATGTATAAGATAGTTTTATAAACTTCAGTTCTGTTGCTAAAATACAAGGCCCTTAAAGATTCTGGTCCTGCATAGACTAGACTACTCCAGCATACTCTTCTCTTTACTTTCTGCTTCTCATACGCAGACTGCTAGTTATTGTTCATAGTCTGCTATGGACTTGAAAATCAAACATTTCAGAATTGTGATTACAGTATAAATAGATGCCCAATAAAGCTTGGGAATATATATATATATATATATATATATATTTCTAAAAACTCAACAATTCACTACTAGTAAAATTATAAACAAGATGTTGACAAAAGAGCAAATTTTAAAATATTTATACTGAAAGGAGAGACACTAAGGAAACCTGAATATCAGAAATTGTTCATCCATTTAACACATATTTGTTGACTGCCTCCAATGAGACAGCCATTCTTATTTTGGCAAATATAAAGTCAACACTTGAAAATGGTTTGAATTTCCTTATGAAAGACATAATATTCATATTGTAATAAAAATAAAATTCAATGATATTGTCTCTGCCAAAGACACTTGCAAAGGAAAATACCTTGGCAACTTTGAAAATTAAAGGAAGGTTGAGATATTTCAAGCAAAGGTTAAGAAAAAGGAAGTCAGGGAGAAATGGCAAAATCAGGCAAAGCAGAAAAGTCACTGAATAGGATTATTAGGGTAACTTTATATTGATGACAATTATAATATATATAGCAGGAATAAGAGTTATAAACCATTATATATCATATGATACTGTATCAGGAAACATAAGTGAAACACAACTGTCTTCTACTATCTTACCCCTTAGCACCACTTGGACACAGCAACAAGACGGAAATCTGCCCCACGGCGAGGTCAGTGAGTGTGGCCTGTGCCCCACATGACTGGCAAAGCCCAGGAAGACCTGCAACATCCATCCTCCCTTAAGTCGGTCTTCCTGACTATCCTGATCCCACTTTAAACAGTCAGTAGTACAAAGAGCCCTAGCCTGTTCCCAAATAAGCCACATAAAAGAACAGTCTTCAAGAAATAAAACTACAGAGGTGTATGCTCACACATCTAAGAATCACCAAACATTTCAGAAAGGTAACACAAAGAAAGATGCATTAAACACAACGCATAGAAGAACTTACAATGGAGGAAACAAAGTTAATAAAACAATCAGTGCAGGATTTTAATAAAATAAATATAGGTATTTTCCTCAGAAGGACATTAAAGAGTATTGCATCTATAAGAAAAATCATCTATTAGATATCATGGGAATTAAAAACTTGATTGTTAAAATTTAAACTCAATCCATGGACAAAATAAAATAAGGTGTGTTGCTGGAGAATTAATTAGAGAGAAAACTGAAATAAAGACTTCTCTAAACATAGGACTGAAGAAAAAAAATAAAGGAGAGAAAGAATAATTAAGAGACATGCATGATATATCCAGAAACTTTAACATTTATCTAATAAATCTAGATAGAGAGAATAGCAAGAATGAAAAAGAACATTACTAAGCAAATAAAAATAGATATTTTCCCCAAATTTAAGAAAGACATGAGTTCTTACATTGAAAGTCTCTACCAAATGTTTAGCAGAATGAATTAAAAGCAAAGAAAACTTTCAAACCTAGTCACAATGTAGTGAATTCAGAAAAATGAAGAAAAAGTCTAAAAAGCTTCCCAAGAGAGAAAAAAAAAATACAGATTATCCACAGCACAACAAAAATCTGATTTTCATTTGTAATATCAGATGCTGAAAGGAAGTGGGGGAAAGCTCTTCCAGAATGCAGAGTAAGGGCATCTGAAAATCCACTCCACTATAAAGGCAATGAGAACACTGGGGAAAAAAAGACGTCAAAATCAACATTTTTAGCAATCTGGTTATTAACCAAATGCTTGCAATATTGAGGAGCATTAATTTTTTTAAACAGTTGAATCTCAGTAATATCAGTGTATTAGTTTTGCTATTGTTGATGTAACAAATTACAATAAACTTAGTGGCTTAAAACAACAAAAATTTACTATTTTATTTTTGTAGGTTACAAGTCTGACACAGGTCTCACTGATCTAAAACCCAGGTGTTGATAGGGCTGCATTCCTTTCTGGAGGCTCTAAGGGAGAATCTGTTTCTTTGCCTTTTCCAGCCCACATTCCTCGGCTCATGGTCCCTATTCCATCTTCAAACCCAGCCACACTGCATCTCTCTGACCCTTCCTCCATTGTCACATCTCCCTCTGACACAGGTGAGAAAAGTTCTCTGCTTTTCAGGACTCATCTGATTAGGTTGGGCCCAAGCTAGAGAACCTAGGATAATTTCCCCACCTTAAGGTCCGTAATCTTAATGACATTTGCAAGGTCCTTTTTGCCATATAAGATAACATATTCAGAGAATCCAGGGATTAGAGTATGGACATTCTGCTTAGCACAAACTGAGTTTTGTGATGTTTTAACTTGCTCTGCCCCCATCTCCTTCTCCCCAGCTCCCCAGACCATGGTAGTCTTGAAAATGACCAGCCTCACACTACTATAGATGTAAAAGCCAGCAGCTTAACCGTCACTGAAGAGGGGCAAAACAGATTTGGAACTTCCCCAAAGCTCATCCCCAAATAATTGTCCCTGCTTGGCCTGTCTGGCAGCTCCCTGGACAAACCCCATTCTCAGGGCTTCTCTTTATTTAAACTAATTCTGATCTCCCTCAATGAGAACAACTCTATCCCCAGAGCATTGTCAAAAACAAGACGCTGCCTGAGGCAGCATAACAGCTAGGACAAACAAGAGGCTGACTAAAAAGTGTGAAAGGAAAATATGGGGAAGAAGATGTTTTTACTGGACTTTGAAAAGTTCCAATGTATTCTTGAGACTCTAGAAAGCCACACCCATTTGCAGGGCTGTGTGCATGCCCAAGAAAGACCTGAGAGGACTCTAATCTCTCCCTTTGGGCTGTCCTTGAGGCTCCGCACAAGCAGGAAGTGAAGGCTAAGGCAGAGTTCTAAGTTGCCAGAGCCCTGAAGGTGTGCCCCAACACAGATTAAGGTTGGGAGAGTTCTTGGTTGAAGATACTTAAGAAAATTTCTGTCCAGTCATTAGCTGACCACTAAACTATCCAAGCAGAGAATTCACTGGCCATACAAAACAAAGAATATAGACTTTACAGAATTAGTCCAAGAAAGTCACTAAAAAACACAGAGTAGTGGCAACAACAACAATAGACCCAGGGGTGAGGAAAGAGTGTGTGTGTGTGTGTGTGTGTGTGTGTGTGTGTGTGTGTGATTTTCAGAATGTTCACTTTAAATTATTTAAAGTGTCCATTTTCCAATCAAAAAATTTGCAAGACACACAAAAAAATAGGAAAGTGTGGCTCTTACTCAGGGAAAATTACATTCAATAGAAACTGTCCCTAAGGAAGCCCAGATGTTGAACTTATTACACAAAGAGCTTAAATCAGGTATTGTAAATATGTTCAAAGAACTAGAGGAAATCATGTCTAAAGAAAAAAAGGAAAGTGTAAGAATGATGTTTCAACAAATAGAGAATATGAACAATGAGATAGAAACTGTTAAAAAGAACCAAATAGAAATTGTGGAACTGAAAAGCACAATTATTGAAGTAAAAAATTCACTAAATGAACTTGACAGTAGAATTGACCTGGCAGAAGAAAGAATCGCCAAACTTAAACACAAGTCAACATACACATAGGGGAGTCCTAGAAGGATAAGAAAGAAAAATAAGGGACAAAAATAATATTTGAAGAAATAATGGCCCAAAATTCCTAGTTTGAAGAAACACATTAATCTACATATTCAAGAAACTAAACAAACTTAAAGCAGGGTATATGCAAAGAGATTCACATCTAGACAACTCACAATCAAAAGACAAAGACAGAGAATATCTTGAAAGGAGCAAAAGAAAAGCAAATCGTTAGAAACCAGGGATCCCTAAAAGGATTCACACTTGGGTCCTTAGCAGAGTTTTGTATACTACTGAAATAACATATTAATCCAAACTATATTGTTTTAAGATGTTAATTGTAATCCCTACTAAGAAAATAAGTAAAAAATATATAGCACAAGAAACAATAAGGTAATTAACATGGTACACTAGAATATAGCTATTTAACCCAGAAGAAAGCAGTAATGAAGTGATAGACTAACAAGATATAAACACGTAGAAAACAAATAGAAAAATGATAGATGTAAAATCTACCTTATTAATGATTTTATTACATGTAATTCATTTAAATTCCCATAAAAATGCATAGAAAGATAATCACATGACTAAAAGTGAAGGTTAAGTAGTCAAGTCTTTCAGAAAGAATTCTAATCAGCCTTATAAGGCCTATGAATTGGACTGAAAAACAATTGATACTTTTCAAACATACTTTTCCTCTTGAATCAGAAAAACTTATTCAGGAGAGAAGAGATTCTGGCCTGTCTATGAGGCCCCCTCCCAAGCAGAGACACCCAAGATTTGTTCAAAACAGAACCTAGGCTGCCATTCACTTTTCAATGGACATTGCTCTTTGAAGCCACCAAAAGTTCTTCATCAATATCTTTATGCTATATCCATGTAAAGGTTGCAGCTTTGAGTAAACAGTATAGCGGGAAGTAAAGGAGGACTAATACATTGGCATGTGACCTCTTGGGAGGTCTGGCTCTGCCGTGTGAAGAACTGCAGTTTGAGCTGAAGATGGGGGTCAATGAAAGAAAAGGGCATCCTGGGACTGTAACATGGTAGATAACTGTTGTTTTTGGCAATTGTACCCTGTTTCTTTTTGGAGAATTACATTTCTCCTATCATGTGGAGTCCTGGACAGTCAAGACAAGTCCCCTACCCTCCCCCTAGTCAAAGATGACAATCACTCTCTTTCTCGAAGTGTACCCATCCCATTGTAAAGCATCATTGGGAGCTCCCACTGAGGTATCCACATGTGCCTGGTTCCTGGCCTTTTCAGGGCCTCGTTCTCCAAACTGAACTATCTTTACTTAAATTTTTGGTATTCTGTTCATCATACATATTTAAAATTTTTCAATTGCATTAAAATATTATGGATCTTGATTACCGAGATTTTTGACACCTTAAATTTGGCATCTGAGAAAACGACCTCACTTACCTTGTTCTAGTCCTGGCCTTATCTCCAGCTTTCCCTTTGATCTTGTGAGGAAATTTTTCTTTTTAAAATAACAGAATCTGGAAACCAAAAAACCTTGGCTTATTCAGGAAATAAAAGGATAAAAAACTAATATGATATGTCAAAAAAAATTGCTGCTGCATACCTGGACATTTCAGGATGAATACTATAAAAACTAATAAGATCTCTTAGTAAGGTAGCTGGTCACAAAATATACAAAAATCAATAGTTTAATACAAGAAATACCAAATATCTGGAATAAGTATAATGAAAAAAGTATTCCATTTACTTTAAATATGTATATATATATATATCTTAAAATTAACAAAAATATGCAGGTCCTGTATAAGGAAAATTACAAAACTTTATTGAAGGATATAACATAGGCCAAAATGGGGAGATTATTCTTGGAGAACTCAATATATAAACATTTATACAGCATTTCAACAAATTAATGTTTAATTTCATACAGTTCTAATCAAGACCCTTGAAATGTTTTAACTGAACAGCTTATCCTAAAATTCATCTAGGAAAATAAACCTGTTATTATAGCCAGGAAGTTTTTAAAGAATAAAACACCTGCTCTGTCAGATTATAAAGTGAATTATAAAACTATAAAATTTAGTAGTGTTTAATAGTATAGCCTTAGTCCTAGAAGAGACAGATCAATGAAACAGATTAGATAGTCTGTAAATAAGCTAATGAGTAGATACAAGAAATTCATGTAAATTAAAAGAGGAATTTCAATTGAGACTGATGGATTAATCAATAAGTATTATTGGAACAACTAGGTAGCCGTTCAGAAGAAAGTTAAAATTAGAATTCGGGTCACCCATGCACCCAAACATATCCTAGATGGATTAAAAGGTTAAATGTAAAATGTTCAAACACATGTTGAATGTATGGTGGCTATTTAACCTAAGCAAGGGTATTATCTAAATAAGATAATAAAATAAGATAATTTTGGAAAATATTAGTATATTTAACTACATGATAATGTAAAATATCAATTATCTTAACTAAAATGATGTGGAAATGCTAAATAATCCATTAAACAGAGGGAGAAAAAAATGGAAAAGGTTGAATTCTTTCCTTGAAAATAAGCAGTTTTAGGGTTTTATTCTACCAAATTTTAAATAACTGATAATAAATGGATACAAATTCCTATTTAAATAGATGCCTAGATAGAAAAAGGACACTAAAAAAGAAAAGAAAGAAAGAATGAATCTCAAATTCAGCATGTCTTTAAAATAAGAATATATGACATAATCTCCCAATAAGTGTCATATCCAAAAATACAAAGGATATTCAAATTACAATTTCTCCTCCTATAACTCAATATTGACAGAGTTTGAGGGGGGAAGTTATGTTAATCTCAGTAGATGCTAAAAAATGGATAAATTTTAAACACTCTTTTCCAGCAATAAATCTCACTGAGCTAAGAATAGAAGAAAAATTCCTTAAAATGAATAAATACAGTGTGATAACAGCTGTAGTTTCCCCAATCTTCATTCTCTCCTTCTCCCATGGTGGCACGAGGTAAAAATCACATCTGTTGTTCAGCAGAAAAGCACTGTTCTTAGCCTCCCTTGCACAAAGGTGTTAGAATTTGGTCAATGGGATGTGAGTGTAAGTCATGAGGGCCACTTCTGGCCTGTGACCTCAAAAAGGACAGTGCTTCCCCCCTACTTCTGCTTTTCTCCCTTCCTGGTAACTGGAATACAGACGTGATGGTGGTAGCTGGAACACCCATGTGAGGGCATGAAACACAAGCTGTGCGTTTCACAGGGCACAGCAGCAATCTAGAATGACACTGAGACTCTGTTGATGGCAGAGATAAGCCGCGATATACCACTCTGTACTGCTTACATCCAGACTTAATATGAACCATTATTACTTTGGGTCTTTCTATTACAGCAGCTAAACCTACACTCTAAATAATACAATTACCGGAAATCTAAAGCAAACATCATTATATTGTTTTTCAATAATCCTCATTAAAGCATCCTCATTAAAGCTAGATGCCTGCTATTACTGCTACAAATTACTACAATACTAGGAAACTAGCCAATGCAACAGGAAGATGAAAAGAATGAGTAAGGAATGAAAGAAACTAAATTGTCATTATATTCAAGTGTATGATGGTCTATCAACAATTTAGAAAGAATCAACAGTAAAACTATTAAAAATCCCTCCCCAAATTCAATGAAAGGTCCATTTGTAAGTGTCTATACACAAGCAATAAGCAATTTTAAAACGCAGTGGGAAAACAAGATATAATTCATTATCACAACAGAACTTTAAAATACCTCGAAATAATTCTAACAAAAATTATGCAAGAGGTATATGAAGATAAACATAAAACTTTACCGAGGGAACTTGAAGATGATCTGAGTGAATGAAGAGACACACTATATTCCTTGACTGGAAGACACAATATTATAAAGAGACCAATTTTCCCCAAATAAATGTAAAAGTACACAACGATCCCAATCAAAATTCCCTAAAAATGGCTTTAAAGGAGGTCTACAGTCTGATTTGGGAGAGAAAATACAAAAGATTGGCTGCAAAATTTTTAAAAAATAACAGTTAAAAGAGACACTCCCTATAAGTTATCAAAATATTATATACAGTAATTAATAAGTTATTTTACAGCTTTAAATCCTATTTACTTATTATAGATAAGTAATTATTTTAATTATGAATACAGTAATTAATACAATGGCACACTAACATAGGAATGGACAAATAGATCCTAGACAAAGTAAAGTCCAAGAATATGTGTGTGTTATACACACACACACACACACACTCTTACAATTTTTAGCATATGGTAATGGAGACACTTCCTGAAGGAGACAGACTATTCATTTATTGGAACTGGGACAACTAGATACTCAGAAAGAAAAAACAAACTTAGATTTTTCTCTCACACCACATATAAAAGTCAGATTCTACATAGCTTGAAAGTTTAAACATTTTTTATCTATAAAATGATGAAATAGAAAATTGGAGGAAAATCAGAAGACAAAAATAAAAATTATGACAGATTTTACCACATGAAAATGAATAACTTCTTTACAAGGAAAGATGGTAAAACAATATTAAAAGACAAGAGGCAGATTAAGAGAAAATATCTGCAAAATATGTAACAGATGAAGGCTTAATATATGCAATGTATAAAGAGATAAATAAGCCTAATTTAAAATTCAGAAATGAATTTGAAGAGATAATTCAAAGAAAAAGAAGTGCAAATGGTCACATACATCAGAAAATATGCTCCATTTCACTAGTAATTAGGAAAATACAAATTAAAACAACATTGAGATTGTATTTTTCACCAGATTGGCAAATATTTTAAATTTCCATAACATCCAGTGTGAGAAAACAGAATTTCTTATTCACTGTTAATAAGAGTGTAAATTAGTGCAGCCTTATTCAAGGACAATTTGGCAGGAACTATCGAAATTATGAATACCCTTTCACCCACATTCTAGGAGCTTATCCCAGAGAAACTTGCAAATAAGCACAAAGATATCTTCACAGATTTATTTTTGCATCATTTTTAAATCATAGTAAAAATTTTAAATTGACCCAAATAACCTTCCAGAGAGGAATTTACTGGCCTGAAAAGTTTTTCTCTTTCATCTCATTTTTTTAAAATGAGAATATAGTCATGTACCTATGCTTTTAAAAACAATACGCAATACAAGGTGATAATATTAATGAAAAAATGATATGTGCTGTGACCCACCATGTTCTTTGATGATGAGATTAGTCCCCATGAAATTCTTAAGTTGCATATAGTCAGAATTAAAATGGCATCAGGAATTTTCGGACCTTAGCAAAATTGTAAAGTTTACTTGGAACATAAACAGCAATAGCAGTTAAGAAATTTGGGGGAGGTGGGGCAAGGAATAGCAACTTTATTTGGAAAGCCAGTACACCAAGAAGATGGTGGACTAGTGTCCCAGAGAACTGTCTTGCCGGGGTTTGATGCTAGTTTCTTTTGTAGAACCAAGAAATTTTTGACAAAGATGAGAACTTAACCCACTAGAGGCTGAAATATATCATAAAATTATACAAGTAAAGTACATAGTATTTAAAAGAAAAATTTACAAGCACACTAATGAAACAAAGTAGAAATTGAATTAAAAAAACTTTGATAGAGCACCAGCTTCATAAGGACAATGGAAGGATCCAGTGGAGAAGGGATATATTTTTTTTTTTTTAATTAATTAATTATTTATTTATTTAATTTATTTATGGCTGTGTTGGGTCTTCGTTTCTGCGCGAGGGCCTTCTCCAGTTGCGGCAAGTGGGGGCCACTCTTCATCACAGCGCATGGGCCTCTCACTATGGCAGCCTCTCTTGTTGCGGAGCACAGGCTCCAGAAGCGCAGGCTCAGCAATTGTGGCTCACGGGCCCAGTTGCTCCGCGGCATGTGGGATCTTCCCGGACCGGGGCTCGAACCCGTGTGCCCTGCATTGGCAGGCAGACTCTCAACCACTGCGCCACCAGGGAAGCCCGAGAAGGGATATATTAACCTGACAACTAATGTGGAATTTGGTTAGATATTTGCTGGATGGGTTATGTGAAATCTGGTGTATTTATATTGCCCACCATTCATTAAAATAAATTCCAAGTAGATTAGAGATATGAAAAATGTCAAACCGTAGAAAATCTAAAAGGAAGTTTTAAGTATATGATCAGGAGAGAAAATTACCAAGGAAAAGATCAATAATGTGACTACTAAAAATCATATTTCTGTATCTCAAGACATAATTAAAATGGACAGAAAGCAATAAAGTTGAAAAATTACTTACAGCAAACATGTTGAGCAAAAGGTTGATGTCTTTTATGTAAATAAAAAGAGCTCATATAAATTGATAACAGATCCTCAAATAAAAATAGGCAAAGAACTAAAAGAGATCGTTTACAAAGTTAGATTACAACAGGTAAAAAAAGAAAAACAAATCCAAGGAATGCAAAGTAAGTCAACATTTGATTCTATTTTTGCCTATCCCATTAGATAAAAATCAATGTTATTTATTAATTAAAGTACTACCCCATTCCAGATCGCAGAGTGAAAATTTTAGAAATCAATTTGGTATTCTGCATCAGAAGTCTGTATGAGTTCCTACAATGGAGTTTACTTCTGGGAATCTTTCTTAAGGAAATAATTCTTAATACACATATCAAAGCTGTACTCACAATGAATCCACGACAGCATTATTATAATAGCAAAACTTTGAGATCATTTTGGAAAACTTGGAATAATTCAACAACAATGGAGCAATTAAGTAAATTACAGTACCTCTACTCAGTGCAATATGCAGATATTAACAGTGATTTTAGTTTGCACTAAAATGATAAAGTACCTAACATAAAATATTAAATGAAAAAAAGCCAGAAAGACACTTCTACAGGTGAAACAGTCTCAACTCTCTACAAAATGCAAATTTAAAACATAAAGACTGAAAAGAAATATACCAAAGATTAAGTGATTTTCTAGGAATGATAAGTTTTGGATAATTCACCCCTTTTAAAATGTTTTCCATATTTTCCAAACTTTCTAACATAAATGTTTATAAAAACAAAACTTTATTTCATAAAACTGTTTGGAACAATTTGATGGACATTCTGCCACATAAGCTGCCCAGGCACAGGGCTCTGGGGATGCTAATTAGAAAATGATGAGTTAATTAAAGTTGTGTGTTTAGTCTCTACGGCAAGGATTTCCTTTAATCCAACAGTGGTTTTCTCTCCATTTGAAGAATGTGGTTTCTGGAAGAAAAACTGAGAACAGACTGACCCTCTGGCCACAGTTATTCACGTCAGAGATGTACAGTTGCAGGTGCGTGCTGTTTGGTTTGGTTTGCCAAGTCAAAATAGCTGTGCTTCCCGCTGTGGTGAGAGTTTCCAACTTCAGACAGGGCAGGAGAAACTCTAAACTGTTTGCCTTTTGCAGATGTATTGAAATATTACTGAAATGTACCGATTTTCCCTGATGTTTTTTCCGTGACTTTTTCACTACCCTGAAAATAAACACGGAGGAGAAGGCTAGCATACCAAATGTGCTCTCAATAACCTGGCAAAAGGATGTTTTTCTGAGCTGTTCTGGTGCTCCAGTCCTCCTGGCTTGACTTGAGAGCAAAGAGAGAGAAATAAAAACGCCATGTTTTTCCCCTCCAGAACTTTATTACAGACTTGAATGAGATAGTAGGACTTGTACCAAAGCCGCCACACAGGAAGTAGGGACACTTTCGCAGGGGCAACAGGAAGCCGGGAAAAACTTGGGACGTATTCCCATCCCAACTTGTCCAGGGTCAAGGATTTTAGACAACCACCTTGTTTTCTAGCTCAGCCTCCTCTCTCCCCATCATGGTGTCTGAGCACTAGTTAGTTATTGCCGATTAGGGCCACAAAGCTGAAGAGCACCGTTGTCTTTGGTAGTGGAGAGAGAAATCCCTTCACGATCTCTTACTGAGTTTACCACAGGGGGGGGTCACAGAACACATCTGGGGACTATCTATCTCCTGGCTGCCACAGCTTTGTGAGACTCAGTACTTCCCACATCCCCACAATCATGCACGCCTCAGCCATTCCCCCTGCACCAGGGTTATTTTCACCCACAGAGAATCCAAAGAGTCTTGGACACAGAGCTAAGTAAGAGTATCTCCAAGGCATGTCAAAATAATCGGAGGAAAAGAATTCTCGGTGAGTATATCCTGTGGTCTTGGGCTTTAGTCCTTTCTCAACAGCTTCCTGCTCTTGGACTGGGGACACGTCGGGCCATTTTAGGAGTAGGAAGGGGTCAAGGGAAGACCCCACTAACCATCAGTATTAAGGACTCACCAAGGTGTTGAAGAGCTATCGCCAGATACCCGGTCATGGTATTTCCCGAGCACATCAGACCCCATGTATTACAATAAACAGGAGAGAGTGGCAGAAGTGACTTTGATAACAGAAAGCTCAAGGAAAGGAAGATCAACAAGTACAATACCCTAAAGAAGAAAACGGAGTTGAGGATACCACTGAAGTTTCTCGAAATGCAATTTAAATCCATGAGTTTGTCATTGAGCAGCACTCACCATTCCTTTAACGCCTTTCTTGGGCTTTAAAGCCTGTCTTGGTCCGGAAACGAAGCAGGGGGAGCTGTTATGCCATTTAGCCTCTGGGATCGCAACCAATTAGGCATTTCTGTGTGCACATGCGCGCTTGCGTTTCTCGGTCTCCCAATGGGACCTTCTGACAGATTTTTCTCTGATAGAGCGGTTGTGATTCTCCAGATCACGTGGTTGTACCCAGCTCTGGGCCTTGATGACACTGAAGGACCCTAAACCCCCAAACAATAACTAATCTAGCCAGCTTCATGAACCACAGTCCTAGGCACCATCAAGTAGCTTTCTGAACCCAGAACAATATTTAAACTTCAGCTTTAGTGCTTTGAGGTCAGAATTTAAAGTGTACTCACAAGATGCGGCTCCAAGGATAGTATAAATTCCTGTAATTCATTCCACAGTCAGACTGGCAGTCTTTCCATGGTCTGTGGTGGGAGGACACATCATACCATAATAGTAGCCTTGGGACAAACCAACCAGTAACCCAGACCCTGGGCAAACAGTAAGCCAGTGCATACGAGGTGCTGAGGTTGAGCTGGTGCTGGGCTGGATACTGGGGGATAGAGAACAAGTGGAAAGGATAAAGGATGGATGTAGGCAATTATTGTTTAATTATTTATTTATTATGTGGTTCATAAACAAAATTGAGTATATATCGCCAGTGGTGTGTGATTAAGAAGTAAATGCTAATCGTATAGTTGTACAGGAAATAGGTCACCACCACATTGTTTCCACTGTGACACTTGAGATGATGGTGATAATGATGACTGATGATGATGGTGAAGGTGGTGACGATGGTATATCCAAATCTCTATGATGTGAGTGACATTTTTTTTCCAGACTATTTTGAGATATTATTAACATACCTTAAAACTTACCCTTTTGAACCACAATTCAGTGGTTTTTAATATATTTACAAGTTGTGCAGACATCACCACACCACTAATGCCAGGGCCTATTTATCACCTTGAAAAGAAACCCTGGACCTGTCATCAGTCACTCCCCATCTCCTCCAGCCCTAGGCAACCACTAATCTACTTTCTATCTCTAGAGATTTGCCAATTCTGAATATTTCATATAAATGAAATCATACAATATATGTCCTTTTGTGTCCAGCTTGTTTCACTTGGCATGTTTCCAAGGTTCATTCATGTTGTAGTATGTATCAGTACTTTAATTTTTTAATTACTGAATAAAAGTATATTGTGTGGACACATCTACTTTGTTTATCCGTTCATCTGTTATGGATATCTGGGTTGTTTCCACTTTGGAGCTATGGTGAATAATGCTGCTATGACTATTCGTGTACAAATGTTGGGGTGAACATATGTTTCCACTTCTCTTGGGTATGAACCTCAGAGTGGAATTGCTGAGTCATATGGTAACTCAGTTAAACTTTTTCCAAGAGGGTGATATTTTAACAGGTAACTTTCAATATGTTGAGATTTACTTTTTGCAAGTAAATTATGTGCAAACTTTGATACTTTAGAATTATTTTCAAAATGACTTGATAAATACTATTCAAGTGCTTACAGTACATTGTTTCAAAGAATAAAAGACCCATGGGAGACAAAATAGTAGAGGAGAGGTATTTATATGATGCTTGCTAATTTCTCAGCAGAAGAGTTAGCATGTAGATCCAACAGAATTGAGCAAACACAGCTGCCTGTTCTGCTCTTCCTTTGGTGAGGAATACCAAAGAGGCTGAGATATCTGAACTGACTTCTTGCTAGACAGCTCTGTTAAAAGGCACTGTGGATTCCACACCACTCTAAGGAGCTGTGCTTTCCATTTTTTTACCTTGATTTAAATAAAAGAAAACAGAGGGGCAAAGGATTGCAGGGGCCTGGAGTTTTTCTCTTGTCAGGAATGATTTTTCCCATTGTTTGTGTTCAAAGTTGATTTCTTTTCCCTAGCCTAGCTTCAGTATTTCTTGTTGGAAGTTTTATAATAAAAAAGGTAGTAGGGGGGCCTGTCTCCTCTTCTATAGATGGTACGAATGCTCATCTATCTTTCCAGAACAATCTCAAATGATTCCATCAAGTGAAGAGTCTGACATAGAGGGATGTGGCACCTGATGAACTCATGTGTTGTCTAAGAGGATGATCACTGTCTCCATGCCTCTGTCCTCAATTTTTCTTTAAATAAGGTCAGTCCTTAAAGGATAAACTCATGGATCCCTTGGTGTATTTTGCCCTCCAGGATGAGAGGGGCTGAATTTACCTATTGCCAGATTATTATTTGTTTTCAGCAAACTCTGCTGCTACCATGTGATCTGAGAGAAGAGTAGATTCCTTCTGCAATACGTTTTTCTTATTAGCTGTCTGCCAGGGCTACTATAGGGAGAGAAAATAGAAAACTCCAATCTGTGACCATACGGCCAATGTATGTCCCTTTCTTTGGTTCCCAGGAAAATTCTTTTTTATATTTCCAAACTGGGTGACTGGTTAATTTTATTTTCTTGACCATCAGTGCCACAGTTGATTAATTCACAGATTCTTATAAAGGATCTGCTTTTATTTTTAATTTATTTTATTTTTTTAACATCTTTATTGGAGTATAATTGCTTTACAATGGTGTGTTAGTTTCTGCTTTATAACCAAGTGAATCAGTTATACATATACATATATCCCCATATCTCTTCCCTCTTGCGTCTCCCTCCCTCCCACCCTCCCTATCCCAGCCCTCTAGGTGGTCACAAAGCACAGAGCTGATCTCCCTGTGCTCTGCGGCTGCTTCCCACCAGCTATCTATTTTACATTTGGTCATGTATATATGTCTATGCCACTCTCTCACTTTGTCCCAGCTTACCCTTCCCCCTCCCTGTATCCTCAAGTCCATTCTCTAGTAGGTCTGCCTCTTTATTCCCGCCTTGTCCCTAGGTTCTTCATGACCATTTTTTGTTTGTTTGTTTTTTTAGATTCCATATATATGTGTTAGCATATGGTATTTGTTTTTCTCTTTCTGGCTTATTTCACTCTGTATGACAGACTCTAGGCCCATCCATCTCACTACAAATAACTCAATTTCGTTTCTTTTTATGGCTGAGAAATATTCCATTGTATATATGTGCCAAATCTTTTTTATCCATTCATCTGTTGATGGACACTTAGGTTGCTTCCATGTCCTGGCTATTGTAAATAGAGCTGCAATGAACATTGTGGTACATGACTCTTTTTGAATTATGGTTTTCTCAGGGTATATGCCCAGTAGTGGAATTGCTGGGTCATATGGTAGTTCTATTTTTAGTTTTTTAAGGAATGTCCATACTGTTCTCCATAGTGGCTGTACCAATTTACATTCCCACCAACAGTGCAAGAGGGTTCCCTTTTCTCCACACCCTCTCCAGCATTTATTGTTTCTAGATTTTTTGATGATGGCCATTCTGACCAGTGTAAAGTGATACCTCATTGTAGTTTTGATTTGAATTTCTTTAATGATAACTGATGTTGAGCATCCTTTCATGTGTTTGCTGGCAATCTGTATATCTTCTTTGGAGAAACGTCTATTTAGGTCGTCTGCCCATTTTTGGATTGGGTTGTTTGTTTTTTTGATATTGAGCTGCATGTAAATTTTGGAGATTAATCCTTTGTCAGTTGCTTCATTTGCAAATATTTTCTCCCATTCTGAGGGTTGTCTTTTGGTCTTGTTTATGGTTTCCTTTGCTGTGCAAAAGCTTTGAAGTTTCATTAGGTCCCATTTGTTTACTTTTGTTTTTATTTCCATTTCTCTAGGAGGTGGGTCAAAAAGGATCTTGCTGTGCTTTATGTCATAGAGTGTTCTGTCTATGTTTTCCTCTAAGAGTTTGATAGTGTCTGGCCTTACATTTAGGTCTTTAATCCATTTTGAGTTTATTCTTGTGTATGGTGTTAGGGAGTGTTCTAATTTCATTCTTTTACATGTAGCTGTCCAGTTTTTCCAGCACCACTTATTGAAGAGGCTGCCTTTTTCTCCACTGTAGATTCTTGCCTCTTTTATCAAAGATAAGGTGACCATATGTGTGTGGGTTTATCTCTGGGCTTTCTACCCTGTTCCATTGATCTATATTTCTGTTTTTGTGCCAGTACCATACTGTCTTGATTACTGTATCTTTGTAGTATAGTCTGAAGTCAGGGAGCCTGATTCCTCCAGCTCCATTTTTCTTTCTCAAGATTGCTTTGGCTATTCGGGGTCTTTTGTGTTTCCATACAAATTGTGAAATTTTTTGTTCTAGTTCTGTGAAAAATGCCCTTGGTAGTTTGATAGGGATTGCATTGAATCTGTAGATTGCTTTGGGTAGTAGAGTCATTTTCACAATGTTGATTCTCCCAATCCAAGAACATGGTATATCCCTCCATCTGTTTGTATCATCTTTAATTTCTTTCATCAGTGTCTTATAATTTTCTGCATACAGGTCTTTTGTCTCCTTAGGTAGGTTTATTCCTAGATACTTTATTCTTTTTGCTGCAATTGTAAATGGGAGTGTTTTCTTAATTTCACTTTCAGATTTTTCATCATAAGTGTATAGGAATGCAAGAGATTTCTGTCCATTAATTTTGTATCCTGCTACTTTCCCAAATCCATTGATTAGCTCTAGTAGTTTTCTGGTAGCATCTTTAGGATTCTCTATGAATAGTATCCTGTCATTTGCAAACAGTGACAGCTTTACTTCTTCTTTTCCGATTTGGATTCCTTTTATTTCTTTTTCTTCTCTGATTGCTGTGGCTAAAACTTCCAAAACTATGTTGAATAATAGTGGTGAGAGTGAGTAACCCTGTCTTGTTACTGAATTTAGTGGAAATGGTTTCACTTTTTCACCATTGAGGACGATGTTGGCTGTGGGTTTGTCGTATATGGCCTTTATTATTTTGAGGTAAGTTCCCTCTATGCCTACTTTCTGGAGGGTTTTTATCATAAATGGGTGTTGAATTTTGTCGAAAGCTTTCTCTGCTTCTATTGAGATGATCATATGGTTTTTCTCCTTCAATTTGTTAATATGGTGTATCACATTGATTGACTTGCATATATTGAAGAATCCTTGCATTCCTGGGATAAACCCCACTTGATCATGGTGAATGATCCTTTTAAGGTGCTGTTGGATTCTGTTTGCTAGTATTTTGTTGAGGATTTTTGCATCTATGTTCATCAGTGATATTGGCCTGTAGTTTTCTTTCTTTGTGACATCTTTGTCTGGTTTTGGTATCAGGGTGATGGTGGCCTCATAGAATGACTTTGGGAGTGTCCCTCCCTCTGCTATATTTTGGAAGAGTTTGAGACGGATAGGTGTTTGCTCTTCTCTAAATATTTGATAGAATTCGCCTGTGAAACCATCTGGTCCTGGGCTTTTGTTTGTTGGAAGATTTTTAATCACAGTTTCAATTTCAGTGCTTGTGATTGGTCTGTTCATATTTTCTATTTCTTCCTGGTTCAGTCTTGGAAGGTTGTGCACTTCTAAGAATTTGTCCATTTCTTCCAGATTGTCCATTTTATTGGCATGTAGCTGCTTGTAGTCATCTCTCATGATCCTTTGTATTTCAGCAGTGTCAGTTGTTACTTCTCCTTTTTCATTTTTAATTCTATTGATTTGAGTCTTCTCCCTTTTTTCCTTAATGAGTCTGACTAATGGTTTATCAATTTTGTTTATCTTCTCAAAGAACCAGTTTTTAGTTCTATTGATCTTTGCTATCGTTTCCTTCATTTCTTTTTCATTTATTTCTGATCTGATCTTTATGATTTCTTTCCTTCTGCTAACTTTGGGGTTTTTTTGTTCTTCTTTCTCTAACCGCTTTAGGTGTAAGGTTAGGTTGTTTATTTGAGATGTTTCTTGTTTCTTAAGGTAGGATTGTATTGCTATAAACTTCCCTCTTAGAACTGCTTTTGCTGCATCCCAAAGGTTTTTGGTCGTCGTGTTTTCATTGTCATTTGTTTCTAGGTATTTTTTTGATTTCCTCTTTGATTTCTTCAGTGATCTCTTGGTTATTAAGTAGTGTATTGTTTAGCCTCCATGTGTTTGTATTTTTTACAGATTTTTTCCTGTAATTGATATCTAGTCTCATAGCGTTGCGGTTGGAAAAGATACTTGATAGGATTTCAATTTTCTTAAATTTACCAAGGCTTGATTTGTGACCCAAGATATGATCTATCCTGGAGAATGTTCCATGAGCACTTGAGAAGAAAGTGTATTCTCTTGTTTTTGGATGGAATGTCCTATGAATATCAATTAAGTCCATCTTGTTTAATGTATCATTTAAAGCTTGTGTTTCCTTATTTATTTTCATTTTGGATGATCTGTCCATTGGTGAAACTGGGGTGTTAAAGTCCCCTACTATGATTGTGTTACTGTCAATTTCCCCTTTTATGGCTGTTAGTATTTGCCTTATGTATTGAGGTGCTCCTATGTTGGGTGCATAAAGATTTACAATTGTTGTATCTTCTTCTTGGATGGATCCCTTGATCATTATGTAGTGTCCTTCTTTGTCTCTTGTAATAGTCTTTGTTTTAAAGTCTATTTTGTCTGATATGAGAATTGCTACTCCAGCTTTCTTTTGATTTCCATTTGCATGGAATATTTTTTCCATCCCTTCACTTTCAGTCTGTATGTGTCCCTAGGTCTGAAGTGGGTCTCTTGTAGACAGCATATATACGGGTCTTGTTTTTGTATCCATTCAGCCAGTCTATGTCTTTTGGTTGGAGCATTTAATCCATTTACCTTTAGGGTAAGTATCGATATGTATGTTCCTATTACCATTTTCTTAATTGTTTTGGGTTTGTTATTGTAGGTCTTTTCCTTCTCTTGTGTGTCCTGCCTAGAGAAGTTCCTTTAGCATTTGTTGTAAAGCTGGTTTGGTGGTGCTGAATTCTCTTAGCTTTTGCTTGTCTGTAAAGGTTTTAATTTCTCTGTCAAATCTGAATGAGATCCTTGCTGGGCAGAGTAATCTTGGTTGTAGGTTTTTCCCTTTCATCACTTTAAATATGTCCTGCCACTCCCTTCTGGCTTGCAGAGTCTCTGCTGAAAGATCAGCTGTTAACCTTATGGGGATTCCCTTGTGTGTTATATGTTGTTTTTCCCTAGCTGCTTTTAATATTTGTTCTTTGTATTTAATTTTTGATAGTTTGATTAATATGTGTCTTGGCGTGTTTCTCCTCTGATTTATCATGTGTGGGACTCTCTGTGCTTCCTGGACTTGATTAACTATTTCCTTTCCCATATTAGGGAAGTTTTCAACTATAATTCCTTCAAATATTTTCTCAGTCCCTTTCTTTTTCTCTTCTTCTTCTGGGACCCCTATAATTCGAATATTGGTGCATTTAATGTTGTGCCAGAGGTCTCTGAGACTGTCCTCAATTTTTTTCATTCTTTTTTCTTTATTCTGCTCTGCAGTAGTTATTTCCACTATTTTATCTTCCAGGTCACTTATCCGTTCTTCTGCCTCAGTTATTCTGCTATTGATCCCTTCTAGAGAATTTTAAATTTCATTTATTGTGTTGTTCATCACTGTTTGTTTGCTCTTTAGTTCTTCTAGGTCCTTGTTAAACGTTTCTTGTATTTTCTCCATTCTATTTCCAAGATTTTGGATGATCATTTACTATCATTATTCTGAATTCTTTTTCAGGTAGACTGCCTATTTCCTCTTCACTTGTTAGGTCTGGTGGGTTTTTACCTTGCTCCTTCATCTGCTGTGTGTTTCTCTGTCTTCTCATTTTGCTTAACTTACTGTGTTTGGGGTCACCTTTTTGCAGGCTGCAGGTTCGTAGATCCCGTTGTTTTTGGTGTCTGCCCCCAGTGGCTAAGGTTGGTTCAGTGGGTTGTGTAGGCTTCCTGGTGGAGGAAACTAGTGCCTGTGTTCTGGTGGATGAGGCTGGATCTTGTCTTTCTGGTGGGCAGGTCCACGTCTGGTGGTGTGTTTTGGGGTGTCTGTGGTCTTATTATGATTTTAGGCAGCCTCTCTGCTAATGGATGGGGTTGTGTTCCTGTCTTGCTAGTTGTTTAGCATAGGGTGTGCAGCACTGTAGCTTGCTGGTCATTGAGTGGAGTTGGGTCTTGGTGTTGAGATGGAGATCTCTGGGAGATTTTCACCATTTGATATTACGGGGAGCTGGGAGGTCTCTTGTGGACCAATATCCTGAACTTGGCTCTCCCACCTCAGTGGCACAGCCCTGATGCCTGGCTGGAGCACCAAGAGCCTGTCCTCCACACAGCTCAGAATAAAAGGGAGGAAAAAAAAAGAAAGAAAGAAAGAAGATTTAAAAAAATAAAATAAAATAGTTATTAAAATAAAAAATAATTATTAAAAAAATTTTTTAAAGTAAAAAAAAAAACAGGAAAGAAAGAAAGAAGAGAGCAAGTAAACGAAAAAAACAAATCCACCAATGGTAACAAGCACTAAAAACTATACTAAAAAAAACCCAAAAACAGACAGACAGAACCCTAGGACAAAGGGTAAAAGCAAAGTTATACAGCAAAATCACACACAGAAGCATACACATACACACTCACAAAAAGAGAAAAAGGGATAAAACTATATGTATCGTTGCTCCCAAAGTCCACCTCCTGAATTTGGGATGATTTGTTGTCTATTCAGGTATTCCACAGATGCAGGTACATCAAGTTGACTGTGGAGTTTTAATCCGCTGTTCCTGAGGCTGCTGGGAGAAATTTCCCTTTCTCTTCTTTGTTCGCACAGCTCCCGGGGTTCAGCTTTGGATTTGGACCCGCCTCTGCGTGTAGGTCGCCTGAGGGCATCTGTTCTTCGCTCAGACAGGACGGGATTAAAGGAGCAGCTGCTTCGGGGGCTCTGGCTCACTCAGGCCGGGGGGAGGGAGCGGTACGGAGGAGGTGGGGCGAGCCTGCGGCGTCAGAGGTCGGCGTGACATTGCAGCGGCCTGAGGCGCGCCGTGCGTTCTCCCGGGTAAGTTGTCCCTGGATCACGGGAGCCTGGTCGTGGCGGGCCGCACAGGCTCCCGGGAGGGGCGGTGTGGAGGGTGACCTGTGCTCGCACACAGGCTTCTTGGTGGCGGCAGCAGCAGCCTTAGCGTTTCGTGCCTGTTTCTGGGGTCCGCGCTGATCGCCGCGGCTCGCGCCCGCCTCTGGAGCTCGTTTAGGCGGCGCTCTGAATCCCTTCTCTTCACGCACCCCGAAAGAGAGAGGGAAGAAAAAGTCTCTTGCCTCTTCGGCAGTTTCAAACCTTCTTCCGGACTCCCTCCCGGCTAGCTGTGGCGCACTAGCCCCTTCAGGCTGTGTTCACGCTGCCAACCCCAGTCCTCTCCCTGCGATCCGCCCGAAGCCCGAGCCTCAGCTCCCAGCCCCCGCCCGCCCTGGCGGCTGAGCAGACAAGCCTGTCGGGCTGGTGAGTGCTGGTCAGCACCGATCCTCTGTGCGGGAATCTCTCTGCTTTGCCCTCCGCACCCCTGTGGCTGCGCTCTCCTCCGTGGCTCTGAAGCTTCCCCCCTCCGCCACCCGCAGTCTCCGCCCGCGAAGGGGCTTCCTAGTGTGTGGAAACCTTTCCTCCTTCACGGCTCCCTCCCACTGGTGCAGGTCCTGTCCCTTTTCTTTTGTCTCTGTTATTTCTTTTTTCTTTTGCCCTACCCAGGTACGTGGGGAGTTTCTTGCCTTTTGGGAGGTCTGAGGTCTTCTGCCAGCGTTCAGTAGGTGTTCTGTAGGAGTTGTTCCACGTGTAGATGTATTTCTGATGTATCTGTGGGGAGGAAGGTGATCTCCGCGTCTTACTCTTCCACCATCTTGAAGCTCCTCAGGATCTACTTTTATAATAAAATAATTTTATGGCATAATGGCTTTGACGTCAGGGAGAGTGGGATTTGAAACCTGATTGGCAGTCAATAGTTACGTGTATGTACACACACACACATACACACACATATATCTTTGGGAAAGACACCTAACCTTTCTGAGTCTGGATGAAGTGAAATGATGCACATCAAATTCCCATAACAGTGCGTGCACATAGTAACAGCTCAATAAACAACAGAGATTCTTTTTATTATGTTATCACTATGGGATAAAGGCTATCAAAATAGTATGGACAAGTTGCTGAGGTACCAGAGGAGGGATCAACCAACCAGCTTCCTTCATTCTCTCATGGCTTTTTTTGCTTTTTTTTATTTCTTCTCCCAATATAATGGTTTTGTGTCTATTCAACTGCAGACACTGGTCTAAGTATCTCCTTTAACATATCTGGTCTGATTTTAACAGCTCTCCAGCTCCACAATTAGCACCCCCAACTCGCCCGACGGTGATAAGCATGGAAACACAGCTGTTGAAGGCTGCATTCACTCTGGAGCCCCTTTTGTCTCTCCCTCCTGGCACTAGGCATTCGCTGTGTCGGCTCTCCCCATCTCCCACTGCCGGCTCCAGTGCCCATGGCGCTGGCTTGCGGGGGTAGAGCCGGCACTAGCTCACGGTCTGTAGCAGAGTCGCAGCCGCAGTTCATCTGACTGATTTGCTCCCGAGCACTAGAGAGCTTGACTAGCTCAGCAGCTCTTTATGACATCTGGCACAGACAGCAAATTCCTTCCAGCTCATCTCGTGGAGCTGGGCTCTGTCCTGCCTTAAAACCAGCCCCAGCTCCTCAATTACCTTCTGCCCTTATTCATGCCCTGCCACGTCCTCTTTGCTGGAATCTGGATGAGGTTGCTGCACATGCTAAGCCTGAGAATCATTTGTGAGGACTTACGGGCCTCTTCCTTGTCAAGATGGCACTTGGAACTTGGCCGATGGAAGTCTGATTCAGATGTGGTTCATTATAGGTAAGAGGAAGATGATAATCTTTGGAAGAAATCTTCCTGTAAGTCTGATATGTCTGGAAAAAAGGTACAGAAGCTGTCCACTCTCTGACTTAGGTTGGGCTGGTGCCCAGATCCAAAGATCACAGGGTACAGCTTTGAAGAAAGGTTATTCTCAACATACCCAATGAGAAAGTACACGCACCCTCAAGTGACTGAGGCCATTGCTTTCTTGCCGTTGAGATCATCTCCCTCAGGAAGGGGCACTTTCTCTCTTTCAGTCCTGAACTCAGAGAGTTTTGCTACTTGGAGAAGCCACTCTTATAAGACAACTTGCTTCTCCTTCTCTGTAGCAGAAGGACCTGCCACAAGGAGAATACATGGGAAAGTAAACTGTGCCATTGAAGAGGAAGGCGGGTAGGTGGAGATGTTTACCTCAAGCTTGAGAGAAGTTGTGCAGAAGGCGTTTTTGAGTTTGCCCAACTTTATTTCTTTCATCCCTTGTTTCTCTGTGGTTTTGCTGCATGCTTGCCTAGACATGTCACACACAACAGCCTTATAACTAGAAAAGTCTCTGGCCTCACAGGAAGAGGGAGATCTCCCTGAACATAATCCCCAAAGCGTTGGCTGGGAGCAGGAAATGGGAGTCAAAGGGCACATCTGTAGGAGTAATTCCTCTTGCTGACACTTAGACCATCTTCTTTCTCTCCTCTTCTCTTTGATGATAGGAAATGCACACTCCAAGCTCCATTTCCTCACACTCTGAGGTGAAAATATCCAGATGAGTAGTATCCCCATAGAAAGGGATAAACTTAATCATTAAAATATGCATGCTTGTTTTGACATTCCAAACAATATTCAGCCCAAGCTAGTCTCTGGACACCTGGGCCATAATAGACCATGAGATGAGGAAGGGGATGGGAAAGAGTAATACCCAAGGAATCACTGATCACCACAAATTCTATAAGCTTGGACATCTCTCAATAATATATCTCCATTGAATTCTCCATTCAAAGCCATTCCACTGAGAATCAAGCCACAGTTCACCTCCCTGCCCAAGTTCTGCTTTAGAAATTAAAATGTCGAGTATGAGGGCATAGAGATGTTGGCCGGATCATCAGCCGAAGTCCTTCTATATTCATTAGCATTAGATGAAGGATGGCCTTTTTATTATTAATGGATGGGACAAAGATTGAGCATCATGACCAGAAATGTTTTGTTTGTCTCCCGTCTAAGATCAATGGGTCCCTAGTGTGTTATCCCATCGGTTTTACTCAAGTGATTGTAGAATCAAGCAGATGTCATGTATGGCTTTCAGGATGAAAGGAAACTACACAAGGGAAACTCAAGAGAAAGATGGGGGGTAGTTGTGGAAATTCAGTGCAACAGGTGCTCTAGGGAGGGGGGACCCAAAGACAACTATGACCCAGTCCCTGTTCTTGAGACATTAACAATCTAGTAGATGGTGTAGATAAATTAACAAACAATTACAGTGGAGTGTGGCACACACACTCTGAACAAGATAGCTAAGCACTAGAATGAAGGGGAGGTTAATTCTCTCCCAAGATGATGGGGTCAGAGAAGACACCCCAGAGGAGGTGACTTTCTGAGGCAGAAGTAATTGTCACTCTCACTTAAAAGATGTGGAACCTGTGGCTCAGTAAGATTAAATGATTTCCCGAACGTAACACAGCTATTAAAGGATGACCAAGGTCTTCCAGCTCCTAGACTGTTTCCCTTTCCATTGCATCACAGCTGCCCTGGGTGTGGGATGAGGGTGGTGGTGGGAAGGAGAGTTAAGTAGAGGTTTTTAGCGGTGGTGGGCTGGGGCCAGTCAGAGAAAGACCAAATCAGTCTTTATGTCCTGGTTATAGCAGGAGAAATCTTAAAATCCTAAACAGGGCAGCTTGCAAGCAAGCAGTGGGGAGTAGACACCTATACGACATGAATGCATGCATTAAGATTTCTTGTCTAAAACTTCTTGACAAAAGGATGGAGTCTTTATTCTACTACCAATGGTAAAGTTTTTAAAAACATTTAATAAATGTTAAGAATCATCATCATCACCATTATTATTATTATGCTTTTAACGATAATAGATTATTTCCTGAGAAAGGAAACACTGAGCATTCAAAGGATTAGCGAGTAGAGGAAGATACACACCACCTTGTGGAATCAAAGGGCTCATGAGAAGAAAGCTGTAAGTGGGAAGGAGACCCTACACCAGCCTAACCATCCTGCCTCTTTTAAGAGGTGCACATGGGCTGGAAGCGTCAGGAGCATCTTCCCAAACTCCCCATCCCACCCCAACTTCCATGAACCATACATTTATCAAGCAACCCGAGAAGCCATCCATCAACATGGACAAAAACATGGTCTCTGGAGTCAGACTGCCTGAGCTCAGATCCTTGCCCTGTCTCTTAGTGACTGTGTAACTTGAGAAAATTCCCTCATCCTGCTGTACTTCCATTTCCCATATATAAAACAAGTATAATTATCACAGTAGTAGCTTACCTGATAAGGTAGATATGAGAGGTAAATCAAATAACTTAATCAGTTAAATTAAATATATAAGAAGCAGCTATGCAATCATTACTTTCATGTTGTAAGTGCTGACATTGTTATAATTAGTGCAATTATTAGGATGTGCTAGGCAATAAAGCATAATCTCTGCTCACAATCTAGTAAATGAAAAGACAGTTATGGAGATAAGTGCAGTGGTGGCACAGATGAAGGTGAGGGGCAAAATGCATTCTGGAAAAGTAATATCCAAGTTGACTTTTTAAGCAATTAGCGAAAGGAGTAAAGGTGAGGGCATTCTAGAAAGAGAAAACTGCTCAAAAGAAGGAGGTCTGACATGACATGGTGCTTTGACAGCTGTTCGTAATTAAAGATGGTGGGAGAACAGAATAGGAGGGAAATGAACTGGAGCGGTGGGTACATGGTGCCTTAACTGCCAAGTGAGAATCCAGATCACATTCTCAGTTACGGATTTCAAGAAGGGAGTGACATGATAAGACCTGCATCCATCCAAGATGGCTTGAAAGAAGTGTTGAAGGTGGGTTGGAAGGGGGATTGAGATGACCAGCAGGGGAGACCTGTTAGGAGACTGTTTTAGGAATTCAGAAGAAAGGATGAGTGAATAAGATGAGGTGTTAGGGATGGGGTAAAAAAAAATATCAAAATATCAAATGGAAGTGTGATGATTTGGAAACTGATTAAATCAAGGAGGTAAAGGGAAAGGAATAGTTAGGGAAGATGCCCAAGTTTCAGGTTCGGGCACCTAAGTGGGTAGAGATGCATTCACAGAGATGGGATAAGAAGATCTGGAGTGGGGGGTATTTAATTTAGTAAAAGTTAAATATATATACTCCATCAGTATGCATGTGTGCACACACACACAAACACACACATAGGGATACTGCTGAGGTTGCACACAATCTCAATTAAGATTACAGTGAAACTGAGATATCAACATATTGCTGAGAGGGGAAGAATTGGTACAACCATTTGGAAATTAATTGCACCATATTACTGAACCATTTTGGAAGGTTTTAGTTACTCTTAGAAGAAAGCCCAACTCAACCGACTTAAACAAATATTAAAAAACTTGGCACAACAAAGGAAACCATCAACAAAACAAAAAGGCAACCTACTGAACAGGAGAAGGTATTTTCAAATGATACGTCTGATAAAGGTTTAATACTCAAAAATATATAAAGAACTTATACAACTCAATATCAAAAAACATCAGACGACCCTTTTAAAAATGGGCAGAGTACCTGAATAGATAATTTTCCAAGGAAGACATAGTGACGGCCAACAGGCACATGCAAAGATGATCAATGTCAGTAGTCATCAGGGAAATGCCCTGATCAAATCACAACTATAATGAGATACCACCTCACACCTGTCAGAACAGCCATCATCAAAAAGACAAGAAATAACAAGTGTTGGTGAGGATGTGGAGAAAAGAGAACCCTTGTGCACTGTTGGTGGGAATATCAATTGGTGCAGCCACTGTGGCAAACAATATGGAGGTTCCTCAAAAAACTAAAAATAGAACTACCATACTATCCAGCAATACCACTCCTGGGTATATACCTGAAGAAAACAAAAACGCTAATTCAAAAAGATATATGCACCCTAATATTCAAAGCAGCATTATTCTCAATAGCCTAGATATGGAAGCAACCTAAGTGTCCATCAACAGATGAATGAATAAAGAAGATGTGGTATTACTCAGCTATACAAAAAAGAATGAAATTTTGTATTTTGAGATAAGGTGAATGGACCTGGAGGGTATTATGCTTAGTGAAATAATGGACTTGGAGGGTATTGTGCTTAGTGAAATAAGTCAGACAGAGAAAGACAAACACTGTATGTTTTCACTTATATGTAGAATTTAAAAAATAAAACAAACCAACAAATATAATGAAACAGAAACAGACTCACAGATACAGAGAACTAGTAGTTATCTGAGGGGAGGTGGTGGGGGAGAGGCAAAATAGGTGAAGGGGATTAAGAGGTAGAAACTACTAGGTATAAAATAAGTAAGTTATAAGGATATAATATACAACACAAAGAATATAGTCAATATCTTATAATAACTTTGTATGGAGTATAATCTATAAACTATGTTGTACACCTGAAACTAATATAATATTGTAAGTCAACTATATGTCAGTAAAAAAAGTTGGAAAATGCTTTTTTCAAGTCTGCATAAATTTGATCTTATGCCAAACAAATAAACATATTTTTAAAAACCCTGTAATTTCACATGACAAGAATTGCAGAAGGAGAAAAGTTTAAGGGTTGGTTTATTCAGTCATTCAAAGTGTAATAAAGATCGAGGTTCTTTCTGTCTTTCTGCTCTGCCATCTGTATGTTTGTTAGTTCTCCTCATCATCACATGATGACTGCTATATTTCCATGCATCACATCTTTACCCACCAATAACTAGAAATGCTGGCGGGATGGTGGAGACTATCTCTTCCTTAAAGCTATTTTTAAAGTATAAGAAATTGTTCCCTGAAATCACCCCTGCAGACTTCCCCTCACCTATATTGAAAAAGCTGTATAATATTTCCACATTTGTTGGGTTAAAAAGTACCCTTATACTGGGGATATTTTAGATTGGATTTCTACATGACCCTACCAAAGAAAGTGTTTTGTGTTTTGGGGGTTCTTTTCCTGACTTCTACTAAGCCTTGTAAATGTCTTCAGCACATTTGTTTTCTTTGATTTCTTTGTGGAAAACAGTCAGCTAATCCAGCTTTCTATGCCTGAGATCCAGAAGATGTACACCTGGGGAAGGCCACTGAACTTGAATTAGTCTTTCCTGTTTCTGAGTCTCCTTGCACAACAGTCTTCCTCCTGTGCATGACCCTGAGGTCAACTGTCATCCTGAAATGTTTATAAATACAACGTGAAAAAAAGCATGAGGTCACAGCCCAGGATAAACCTCACGCCATGTCTTTAGGACTGTTGCCATAGCAGAAATGGATGCAGGATTGAAAAACACTCTTGAGTCAAAGGACTCTTATATGGTCCAGAAGCTGCACAGCACCTGGTGTGCGGACATACACATCACAGCGCATGGGGACCAGGCTGTCAGAAGCCCCTGAAAAGAGGGGAAGCTTCTTTTTTGAGTTATGCTCCTTCATCCTCTGTCACTCACCTTGTCTTCAGGAAAGAACCGGGGAGTACAGGGGAGACAGATTTGGTAAACGGTCAATGAGACAGCAAAATTGCAAAGACATTTTACTCATAATATTCACTCTTAAAAATGGTGGGAAGTTAATGTTTCAGTGCAGGACAGATGGGGTTGTTGATATTCTTTCAACAGTTATGTAAACAGTTATGTAAAGACATCTAGAAGAGTTAGGCTGGCTATTGAGGGGTGGTGGAGTTCAGGGAAGAGGGACAGGCCCTTGGGCTTTGTGCCTTTCTGTGCCCTCCCTTGTCCTCTTGTCTGGGTTGAGTGTGCCCTGTGTGAAAAGTTCCGTTGGCTCCAGAGCAGCGGACCTTACTTGCTTTTGCGTGACAGAGAATTAGGATAATCTGGGGAGAGGATGGAGCTCCTCCCCACATAAATGCCCATATTCGTATGAACACACACTCTTGTACCTGCTTTTGAGGTCATTGGGGGGGCCCCCTGAAACTCATAAATTAGGGTGTCCATGGAACCCCAGGTTGAGACTCCTTCCCCTAGAAAGGGCTTGCAGGTGAGAACTTCAGTGGAGGAAGCAGTGAATGAGCTGGTTGGGGTTTGCTCTTGGCTCAAAGAGCAGTTAAAGGAAACCCAAGGTTCCTTTCTGTGGTGTCCCCATCTACTCCTTCCCCACCAAAAAGCTTAAACTCAACCCTAGACATCTTGGCATCTTCCCATTCCGGCCACTGCACAGAATGTACTCAAATTCTTTTATTATTCTATTGGGTTTAAAGTCTACACATTATTCAGATGTCCAGATGGGTAGTATTTTCCCATATTTCATTGATTCCAAGTCCCATACATTTTTCACCTTTTTCATATCCCTGCAATTGGAATGAATCTTAAAATAGAAATAAACGAATCAAGAGATTTTAGCGTATCTTTCTCAGTAACACAAAACAAGCAGACAAGATAATGAGTAAGTACATCAAAGATGTAAACCATAAGATTAACGTGTTCGATCTATTCGGCATATATAGAACAATAAAACAAATGACTGCAGAATATATGTTCTTTTCGAGTATACATGTAGTACTCACTAAAACTTACCAAATGCTGGGTGATAAAAACAAATATCAACAAATTTCATAATACTGACAACAAAGTATGTTGTCTGACCACAGTGGAATTATGCTAGAAATCAAAAATTTAAAAAACACTAGAAAATTTCCAAAATTCTAGAAATTAATCAATACAATGATGACTATTCCATGAGTCAAAGAAGAATTTATACCAAAACAAAACATTTCTGTCTGGCCTTCAAAGGTTCCCCACCATCTGAATCCTCCCTATGCATCCAATTCTATTCCCACCTCACTCCAACTCTATGTTCAGAATTTTTTATTCACTAGCAACATAATATACAGAATACTGTACTGCTCCTATAGTCTATTACAATACTAACTTTTATTAGAAAAATACAATACTAATATTTATTAGAAAGTAAATGCTATCTCTGTGCTTCAGGAGAATAGCAGAATTCCACTTTGGTATACACGCCTCTGGGAAAACACTTTAAAGAACTGTTAGACAAAGCTGGGACACAGGGTTTTGTCTGGCGTGAAAGCAGTTGAGACAGCCTTCATTATGCAGACAATTGTTCTGTCTGATGAAATAATAATACTTTTTCTGCCTCCCCCCACTCTCCAGTCATGTTCTGAGAGATGAAAATTTGGGAAATACTGAAAGAGAGACCTTCAAAAGAAGAGGTGGGAGAGGAGCTGAATACAGAGGGAGGATGATCTACGAAATCATGGCCACGGGTCAGGATCTAAATGGCAACCTCCTCTGGGATGGAGACACAGATAACAGGGAAATGAGTCAGTAGAGGGAGTAGATGTGGGTTTCCCTGGCTGCAGAGAGAATGTGCAGAGAATGACATTAGCACAGAGAAGGAAGGGGAGAGTGGGAGAGACAGACAGAGTAGGAGAGTAGGAGAGACCTGAAGACCAGTGTCATTTGATACCCTGGGAATGACTCACGGGTTTTGAGGTTGGGTGGTGGTGAGTACAGAGAAGACAGCAGACAAAGGAAGGATAAAGACCAGGGATAAGGAATTCAGGAATGTGGAGTACCTGAAAGAAGTTTCTTTCCCTCCACTTCTCTAAACAACTCTCAGTGGTGTTGGGATATGGAAAGGGAAGTATGACCCAGAAGTTGGAGGGCTTAGAGGCAACAGAGCTACAATTTGTAGTTATATCTCGTTTTGAATTTTTTACTTTTGCTTCATGTATCAATCTCATTTCTCCAAGTAGATTTTTAGCTCCTAAAAGAAGACCAGATTTTGCCATTTCTATCTAATCTATCTATATACACAGAGAGATAGATATACACATATGTATATGTGTGTGCATGTTATTTATATACACACATATACTTGTGTATATGTACATATACACATATGTATGTAAACACACACACACACTCATATCTGTATCTTTTAAAGGTCCCAATCCCAATTAATTCACCTTGTACATGAAAGGCCATCCCTGATATATTGCTAAATAGCTTGGAAAAGAAAGATTCAGCAACCACTGCTTTTGTGCCTATTTTGTTTCAAATTACTTCTTTATTGCTGGGAGGCAGATCTTCCCAGTTTTTGTAGCCAATCTTTGCTGTGTTATGATTTTTAAATGGAAATCTCCAGTCACTATGATTGTACTTCACAGCTTTTATTTTATGTGTAATTTCTTTCTAAGCACATATATAGATTTCCTTTAAAATGTGGTGTCTATATAGCTTTTAAACAGGTATGACAGGGACTTCCCTGGTGGCGCAGTGGTTAAGAATCCGCCTGCCAATGCAGGGGACATGGGCTCAAGTCCTGGTCCGGGAAGATCCCACATGTCGCAGAGCAAATAAACCCGTGCACCACAACTACTGAGCCCGCGCACCTAGAGCCCATGCTCCGCAACAAGAGAAGCCACCGCGATGAGAAGGCCAAGCACCACAACGAAGAGTAGGCCCCGCTCACCACAACTAGAGAAAGCCCGCGTGCAGCAACGAAGACCCAACGCAGCCAAAGATAAATTAATTAATTAATTAATTTTTAAAAATAAACAGGTATGATACACTTCTTGTTTTTTAAAAAATGCAATTTTTTTTTGGTAAGCAGACTGCAAGCTATTCTGTCATCATTTCCACAGAAACATGGTCTTCAAGTTCACAATTGACATAACGTATATGTCAAATAAGAGTTTGATGCTTCATCAAAACTGGCATTCATGTAAATATGTAGGTTACCCTGATAATCAATGTGTCCTCTAACCTCTATTCAATGTCATCATAATTGTCAATTTCCAAAGCAAACTGAAAAATATTATTATATCAAAATACAGTAAGAAGTACTGTTTGCTAAATATAATCAACTGTTATTTGCTTCCAGAAACATTATGTAAAGACAAAAGAATAAGTACTATTTATTCTTGGGGTTCAGTGACAAGAGAGAAAGAAAGAACACATAGTCCTAGAGCTGGGAACTAAAAATCTAAGAGGCTCTTCTATTGCCTTGATGAATGGGCTTAAATAAGGCACTTTATTCTTCTGTGCCTCAATTTTAAGTTTTGGTCATAATAATGAGGCAGCTTTTTGATGTCTTCCAGGAAGCCCCCTGGTCACTAATGAACTTCTGGCAGTTACTTTCCAACTTAGTGTTTATTACATTTGAGTACTGTCTACAGACCTTTTAAAGAAAATATTGTGGACCTCAGTGCTACCCTAAATGAGATATAATAATAATGTTCCATAAACATGTACTAAAATAAAACTTGCTATAAATTACCACAAAATAATAAGATAATCTTTATTGAATGCTTTTCATGTGCCAGCACTGTACCAAGCCCTCTCTGTGCATTAGCACATTTATCCTTGTGTTTTTAGCATTAATGAAACTATATCACCGAAACCACATAGTCAATAAAATTCAATTTGACAATATGAATATAAATATGATGGATTATGTTGTTTCGCTGAAACTAAACCTTTGACATGGGGTTTAATCATGGGGAAAAAATGAAGCCTTAGTTTTAATTTAAAATGGCTTTTGTGTTTTAACTTTAGTAATATTAATACAGAGAATGTCTTTTTACGTACAACTAAACTGGCATTTGTAACGTCAAGGCTTTATTCGATAATTGAGGATAATCAAGTCTCATACTTAACCAAAACTCTGATAATGAGCAATCCTCAAACATCAACTTTAATGGAGTGTCGCTTGATATCTCTGCAAAGCTGACTTGTTCACTTGGAAATAAGGTTAAGATGATGGTGTTATGAAAATCTGCATTAAATGGGTACCTAATCCAATGATGACTGGAGTCAGAAATGGAAAAATTCACCCTCATATGCTTATGACTCAGTGAAGATGAAATACTGCTAGAGTTTGTTCAGTCTTTTTGAGTTCTCATGACAATATTATGGTATATTTCAAGACTCAATTCTTGCACTAGTTTTCTCCATTGGGACTTTTATGAAACCTGCATTTATATGGTGAGCTGTGCTGTCAGTTGACCTTCACCCAGAAGAAATGCATTTGTAAACATAAATGTAAATTCAAGTACTGGAATAACTAAATAAAATACGAAATTTCTCAAAGAAATTGTGGATGTCAAGGTTTCTTAGACTTTAGTTTGAGAAACATAGTGTACACCATTCACTTGGCATTCTAACATATTCTGCCTGATGCTATTATTTGACCTTTTATGTATATTTCCATTTGAAACCTTTTAAAAATATATCGATAATTATTTTTAGAATAACTTGGCTTAAAATCATGCCAACTTTTGAAGCTCTTATGTTAATGTATTTTTCAGAATACACTGGTGAAGAGGAGGGTAGCTAATTACTTAATCACGATGCTAGGTGGTTCCAAGACAGCACCTCTGTACCCAGTTACCGTTTGATGTCATATAGGCCTGATTTTCCATGAAATCATATTTTTGTTCTCAAGATATGTGCTTGTAATGGTTAGTTTTTTAAATATCTATTTAGTGAAACCACAATTATAAACTGTTAATTTTGTGATGGGCAACAGATAAAGAAATAGGAAAGGTCTATTCACCTGAATCATATTTTTAATATAATTTTGTCATTCTTCTCATGGTCTCACATTTTCCCTCCATCATCTTCTCTCTATTCAAGAAATTAAGTTTTTTTGTTCTCCTTATCTCAAGGTAGGAGGTGATACATCAGAAAGAAAAAAAGAAGGGGGTAAATCAGAAAGCAAAAAAAAAAGGATACACATTCTTGCTTCATGTTTTGAAAGCTATGAGGGATGGTGAGGCACAGAGAAAACATTTGAGAACCGCTGTACTATCTCTCAATACCTGCACGGCATACACAACACACACACACACACAGACGTGCACGCACACACACACACTTCTCTCTCTCTCAAAAAGAAAAATAAAATCCCCAGGTAGGAAAAGCCTTCTAGAAGATAGAAGAGTATATTAATAATAAGTATAGGTGACCACTGTTTGGGTGGCTTCGCATGAAGAAGCCTGCAGAGGTGAAGACTAAAGTATGTGATCTCTGAGAGCCCAGGGACCAGCCCTCTGCTTCCAGAGTAGACCTCTGAGGAGGCAGCAAGTCATAAGAAAGAAATGGTTACATGGTGGGTTTTGACTAGTGGGACCCCAGGGCCATAGACTAACCTATTTTTGTCCATCTTCTTGCTTCAGAGTGGTGTCATTCCTATGTCTCTGAGTCTGGCACAGAAACAGTGCCAAGAAATCTTTTGTTAAGGGTGCAGGCAAATAAGAAAAAGGATCCTCCCCATAAAAGCAACCTGCATGAACAGAGAACTAGGGACCATATAAAGTAATATGTTCCTGTTATGTCTTCTTGAGGAATTGACCCTTTTATTATAACGAAATAACTATCTTTATCCCTTGTAATATTCTTCACTCTAAAATCTATTTTCTTTTTATAAGTAAAGTCTAGCTTTCTTTTGACAAGTCTTAGCATGGTGTATCATTTTCCAACCTTTTACTATTATCTTATCTTACATTTAAAGTGCCTTCTTTTTAGACAGCATATAGTTGGGTCATTTTTTTAATTCAATTTTACAATCTCTACATTTTAACTGAGGTATTTTGACCATTTAAATTTAATATAATCATTTATATGGTTGAGTTTAAATCTATCACCTTGTCATTTGTTTTCAGTTTATCCCATTTGTTTTTTGTTCCCCTTTCCCTTTTTTCTTTTTTTTTTTTTTTTTGACTTCTTATGGATTAACAGTATTTTTATGATTTCATTGTTATCTCCTTTTTTGGCTTATTAGCTATAACTCTTTGTTTTGTTATTTTAGTGGTTGCTTTAGGGTTTACAGGATACATTTTTAACTTACCAAGTGATGTTACACAACTTCATGTATTCAAATGATATTATACCACTTCATATACAGAACTAGATCTTTACAAAAGTATCCTGCTATTTTTCCCCTCTCAAATTTTGTGCCACTATTGTCATATATTTTAGTTTAATACTACCCACACTTAATTGTTATTATTTTTCTTTAAACAGTCAGTTACACTTTAAAGTAATTTAAATATTAATTAAAACATATATTCACCATAGATTCCACTTCCAGTCCTCTCCATTCTTTTTTTTAAATCCATATTTCCATCTGGTATCATTTTCTTTCTGTCTGAAGGACTTTCTTTAACATTTCTTTTAGTGCAACAATTCTTTCACCTTTTATATGTTTAAAATGTCTTTAGTTTGCCTTGGATTTTGAAAGACACTCTTACTGGGTATAAGAATCTATGCTGACAATTTTTTTCTTTCAGTTCTTTAAATTTTCACTTCATTATCTTTTAACTTGCACTGTTTTAGGTGAGAAATTTGCTGTCATTCTTATCTTTGTTCTTATTCTTATCTTTGTTTGTATGTGATGTTTTTTTCTCCCCCTTTGTCTGCATTTAAGATTTTCTCATTATCACTGTTTTTGAACAATCTTATTATGATGTCCTTTGATGTGGTTTTCTCTACATTTCTTGTGCTTGAGGTTCATTGAGCCCCTTAGATCTTTAGGATTACAGTCTTCATCAAATTTGGAAAAATGTCAGCTGTTATTTCTTCAAATATTGTTGCCCCTCCCTTCATTTGGGGGACTCTATTTATACGTATATGAGGCCACTTAAAATTGTTCCATAGTTTGGGACCTCCCTGGTGGCACGGTGGTTAAGAATCTGCCAGCTAATGCAAGGGACACGGGTTTGAGCCCTGGTCTGGGAAGATCCCACATGCTACGGAGCAACTAAGCCCATGCACTGCAGCTACTGAGCCTGTGCTCTAGAGCCCGCAAGCCACAACTACTGAGCCCACATGCCACAACTACTGAAGCCCACATGCCTAGAGCCCACAAGGCAAGAGAAGCCACCACAATGAGAAGCCCACGCACCACAATGAAGAGCAGCCACTGCTCGCCACCAACTAGAGAAAGCCCACAAGCAGCAACGAAGACCCAACGCAGCTAAAAATAAATAAATAAATAAATTTATATATATAATAAAAGGGTTGGATGTGGTTGCCTCTTGGGAATGAGAATTAGGGATGAGGAGGGGTAGAGCAAGAAACTGCTTTCAAAAGAAAAAAAAATTGTTCTGTAGTTCACTGATGCTCTGTTCATTTTTAAAAATTTTCTTTCTGTGTTTTATTTAAATAATTTCTGTGACTGTGTCTTCAAATTCACGAATCTTTTTTCTGCAATGTCTAATCCTGTGTATTTTTCACCTCAGACATTTTAGTGTGTATGTCTGAATGACCATCTAATTTTTTGCTACTTAACTTTGTAAACATATAGAGTACAGTTGTAATAACTATTTTATTGTCCTTGTCTTCTAATTCTTATGTCTTTTTAAAATCAATTAATTTTTTCTCCTCATCAGTGATTGTGTTTTCCTCCATTTTTTCATGCCTAGTACTTTTTGATTAGATGCCAGATTAATTTTACTTTTGGAGGTACTGAATGTTTTTGTATTTCTATACATATTCTTGAGTTTTGTTCTGTGACATAGTTAAGTTACTTGCAAACAGTTTCACCCTTTAGTCTTACTTTTAAGGTTTCCTAGGCAAGATTATAGCAATACTCATGCTGGGGTTAATTATTCCTTCCTAGTGAGGCAAGATGCTTCTCCTCCTAATACCCTGTGAATCATGGGATTCTCTGTTTGGCTGATGGAAACAGGTAGTATTTTCAACTCTGTGTGACTGTGAGGCATTTGTATCTCTAATCATTTCAGGTGAGTTTTACCCCGGCCTTGAATAGTTTCCTCACGTACATATCTGATCAGCACTCAGCTAAATATTTGAGGGGCCCCTCAGTAAATCTATGGAGTTCCTTCTCTCTGCAGCTCTCCACTCTGCCATGCTCCTCCCTGTATAATCCAGCTCTCCTGATCTTGTCAGTCTCTCAGCTCTGCCTCCTTAACTCAGGGATTCTGCTAGGCTCTGCTTGGGTTCCCCTGCCTGCATTGCAACCTAGAAATTCTCTTAGGGTGGTAAATCTGGGGGCAATTCTAGAGTTGGTTTAATTAATTTGTTTTAAACTTTCTTTCATAACTTGTTGGCCAGTGTCTTGAAAACCATTGTTTCACACATCTTGCTAGGTTTTTTGTGTTTTTTGTTCATTTGTTTGTTTTTGGTTGCTTCGGGCAGGAAGGTAAACCTGGTCCCTGCCTGGTTCCACCTTGGCCAGAAGCAGAAGTCTTGTTATTTTTCAATTTGCCTCTTCCCCCCGAAGCACCTATAATTGATTTCCTATGAGGTAACAGAGAGTTCTGGTCCTTAACACATCTCCAGAATAATGGCTTGGACATTCCAGTTCACCACTGAGTCTCCAAGGTTACCCAAGTGAATGGCAGTGCTGTAACCATATGAGCATTTTCTTTGTTTAACTGACAGAGGAAAATATAAAGTCACGGATGAGCTTCCATGGAATATCATGTTTCCAGGTGCACTGGAGCAAAAGATTATTGATTCAAAGCCCTCTAATTGATAAGAGAAATCACGCAAATGAAAATAGAGTAAGTTTATATTTACTCAGTTGATTCTGTATTCATTAAAAAAAGACAAGTAGACAGTGTAAAGGATGGCAACAAGAAAAGATTTACAGTATTTAAAAGGAAAAGTACTTTTAACTTAAGTAGATAATTATGAACAAAAGCTTTGATCATTTGAAATGAGCATTGTCTATTTAAAGAATTTACTTAAGATGTCTATCAAGAAGTTAAATGAATGAGATTTTTTTTAAAGCCTCCTTAAGTTATTGTCTCATCACTAGTTTTCCACAAATTCGTTTAGTTATCACATCAAACACAGATAAGAACCCCTACATGGCAGATGGTACCTTTCTCTTTTATACCTTAAAGTGACAAATTTTCTTTTCCATTAAATATATTCTCCAATTCAGCCTGCTTTTCTTTTTTAGGTCTAAATTATATATTGATAAATGAGCAGAGTTTTTAAATAAATGAAATCTTTTGGTGTGAAGATACCAATACTCTTATATTTATAAAATGTAAGTTTTCAGAAAAGAAAACCTTCCCTGAGGCCAACGTGGCCATCCTCGTTTGCCAAGACAGCACCCTCTGCCTCACGTTTTAGTCTTTCAGCAGAAAGAAGGAGAAGATTATAAATTGAGAAAACTTACCCTCAAACAAAAGTCTACCTATCTTTAAAAAGAGAGTGAGAGAGATGGCTTTCACAAACATATTTCAGTTTGCTTTAATTTATTAAACTCTTATGAGGAAATTCCATACATTTTTATTACCTCTACAGTGACCTAAATACTGTTCTTCTCTGCCTTTCAGGAATCCATGAGGCTTTACCCCGTTTCCTGTTGGGAGTCTGGAGGAGACAGAAGCAGAGACTGGAATAAGAAAGGGCTTCAACAGGTATGAAGTACCAAAAATGGGACTTGAATCATACATTGCATTTCAGGGGTGGTGCCAAAGGGGACAGTCAGAACACAAGTTGAGAGTCAAGAAAGAAGAGGAAGCATTTAGAAAAGAGTGAGTGGTGATTCGGCTAAAGCATCAGGTTTACATGGAAGAATGACAGCCACTAATACTAGAAAGGGAAGTTTGACTTCACTGTAAAAGGGCTTCAATACTAAGCTGAGACAGTGGATCTTAATTTAGCCGCCATTAGTGATTGTTAGACATTTCTGAGTCAAGAAATGATAAGAAACACCAAAGGGAAGCTAGTTCATATTTTACTGTACTTCCTTCCTGTCTTGTTTTCTACACCGATTGGATATTCGTTTTTGAACCTTTATGGTTGTGATAATACCACATACTCTGAATTATTTTATAATACAACTCTGTACTATTTTAAAAGCTTCATAGCACTCTAAATCAATGTACCCCTGTTTATTCAACTGTTTTCCTATTTTCAGACATTTCGTAGGTTTACATTTTTTCACAAAAACAAGATAGGCAAGATATTGATCATTGTTGAAGCTGGATGATGAGCATGTGGGTTCATTCACTGATTTCAGTTTTGTGTATGTTAAAATTTTCCACTCTAAAAGGTTTCAATGTTTTCACTATGATAAATAATGCTATAATTACACACACAAAAAAAAAGGAAGAAAGAAATGATAAGAAAGGGATGTGCTTTAGGATTAATCTGGAAGCAGTGGTTGGCCAGGTGGTGGGTAGAATGAGAAGGAGAACAGGGCCCTGAAGATCAGAAAAGAGGTGACGGTTCCCTAAATCTTCACAGCCTTTGACGGTTTACCATGTACTTTCACATACAGAGTCTTATTTGATCCTTACAATAACTCTATGATGTAAGTAGGAAAGGTATTCTATTTTAGAGATAAAATCAAGGCTCAGTTCAGATCCTCTGATTTATGTCAGTGTATTTTTCACTATACCATGATGCTTTCTGACAACTTGGAGATCAACTCTACAACTGCGGGCCTTTAAATAGTGCTCAGCCTTGGAAATTCTTGGGAGTTCTTTCAAGGGCTGCAGTTGTAGGCTCAAGGTAGTTCAGCCGCTTCTTACCATAGCTGCTTTTCTTACATAACGGACTTTCGTATAAGATTTCCTTTGATAAAGGAGTTCTGTGGGGGAGGATGGATTGGGAGATTGGGATTGACATACATACACTCTTATGTATAAAATACGTAAATAATGAGAACAGACTGTATAGCTCAGGGAACTCTACTCAGTGCTCTGTAGTGACCTAAATGGGAGGGAAATCCAAGGAAGAGGGGATATATGTATATGTGTGGCTAATTCACATTGTGGTACAGCAGAAACTTAACACAACATTGTAAAGCAATTATACACCCATAAAAAAAGGGGGGTTCTAGAGGCCAGCAAATAAATCGAATAAAAGACAAGTTAAAAATTGCCAATCTACAGAACTTTGCAATTAATTAACTATGAGGTGTGATGGAGAGAGGGAAATCAAGTCTTACCTTGTAATATTTGTGCCTGGGTACTAGGAACAATGGTAGCAGTGGCAATAGAAGTAAGGAAGGCAGAGGAGTGGCTTGGGAAGGCAAATATGATAATTTTGATTTTGGTTAAAGATAAAGATATCATTGAAGCACCCTGCAGGATCTGGAGGATAATGAAGACCTAATTTCTACTCACAAAGATTTGACATTTTAATAAAAGATCTTAGTAATTGATGCTTAACAGTTAAACTGAAATGAATACCTTGGTCAATAATTACTTCTAAGAGAGGAACTAGTATAAACTGAAGTAGTCAGAGAATTCTTCATGGAAAGTTTGGAATTGAGCTAGACCATACACTATGTTTGGATGGTTGATAGAGGATTTTGGTCAGTACAGAGTTGGGCACTTACATAACTTGCCAACTCTGTGTGGCATTAATTTGGTAAAAGGTAATGCTTTATAATTTTGCAAATGTGTTAGGATGAATTCATTGTCTGCTATTAGCATAGGAAAATGTAGAGTGAGATTGTTCCAAATCCCAGAGGACCACCTGTGGACCCAGAGAAATCAAATAATGAAAGCTGGATGTGAGATGGTATTGATGAGAGCAGCTAAATCAGCACTCAGGAGCCGATCATGGGCTCTTCCATCATGTCAATTGATGAGGTTGACTCTAGGTCAAATCAGACCATAGGATGTAAACATCCAGCTTCATGGATGTTTCTACAGTATCACTAAAAGGATCGATAGGAATTAACCTTATTCAGGAAGAGGCAGCAAGGAAAGTAGCAGCAGGTACCACCAAGAAGAGGAGACCTAACAAAAGCAGAAGCCGAAAAAGTCATGATGATTTCCTATCTATTCTTACTTCCACGTGGCAAATGAAAAATGGCTTTGTCTGCAGGATCTATATCTACTGGACCTGGCTGGGAATTCTTTTCAAGCCAGTTCTTTGTGTAGGATTTCAAATGTCCTCCTGCTCATAGGACACCATGTAAAAAGACCTGGAGAAAATAGCAAAAATACATATATGCCCACCAAACAAAACTTTGCCTTCTGAAAGCATTTCATCCTAGAACTCAGCCTGAACAAAGAACCCTAAGACATTCCCTTTTCCATTGTTCTGAAAGACTGTAAAAGTTTTCTCAATGTAATTTTTATCACCTTTCTTTTCCTCCTTTTTTTTTACCATTTATGAACATATGTGTTTTTTATGATATTCATAACATGCTTGTGTCACAAGATTCAAATTTAATTTCCTGCAATTACTGCACAATATTCATGGCAAAAAATGATATAAAAATGACAGAAAATAATGAACAGTTACTCCATTTCTGCTAAGTTAACTTCTGGAAATAAAACTCAAGCATACCCAAGTCAAAGCTTTTGATTGGCTGTCCCCAGTCCATGTTGTTTAGAGGCATTGATAAAAATCGTTAGAAATTTTCAAATCTTCCGATAGTAGCAGGATTTGGTTTATTGGGAAATTATCATCCTGCACATCCAGAGATTTAAGAGAGATTGTAACTTCCCTCTAACTACTCAGGAAATGTGGAGGTAGGGTGGTTAGCTGGTGGTTTATCAACAATGTTTTGCACCTTCTAATTTGGAGTCAAATATGCTTGAGCTAATTTATTCATGTCATTATGTATCTCATTTCTTACAGGTAGCAATAATGAACTTGTAGACAAAAGCTTATTTATAACAGAGGTGGAAGAGAAATCCTTCCTCCTACTATTTCCGTGGAGGCACTAAAGCACTGTGATTACAAACTCTGAATCTGGGGCCATCAGACCTGGTTTAAAATCCTTATCTACTACTTGGCAACTGTGACTCTAGGACAAGATTTTTAACCATTCTGAGCCTCAATACCCCCATCACTAAAATGGACATTTGAAAAGTTTTTACCTCATAGGGATGCTGGAGATTAAATCAGATAATGCATATAATGTGCCTGGTATAATAATGTAAGCACTTGATACCCATTAGCTATTGTCATAAGGATGACGCTGCCGCCCACAACAACAGAGATGAGTGACCAAGGCCTTCTCCCATGTAGAAAATAACAGCTACAGTGGACTGAGATAGATGTCGGAGTACAGTTATTTCTGCTGCATGAGTGACACCTCCCACCTGTGTTTATTTGCTTAGTTCTAATTCAGGCATCCAAAAGAGGGACAAAATATGTTTTTGTCTTACTAGGTGTAATTTTCATGAAATGTCATCCCTGAATTGGCTTAACTTCTCCCAAATGTTCATGAGTGGGAGAAAATTCTCAAGTAAATAGTAAAAGAAAGAAAGGAAGGAGAGAGGGAAGGAAGAGGGAGAGAGACAGAAAGAGAGAGAGAGAGAGAATTGCAAAAGATGACTGACTTTAAAGATAAATTCTTTGGGAAAAAAAAAAAGATTAACCAACATCATCTCCTGCTAAATAAGGTACACTGACATCCATCATGTTGGCATTTGATGGTCTATAGTTCTGCAAGAATGAGCCATGCTTTAATGTTTTTACTCCATGAAAGCACAGAAAAGACTTCCTGAATAGGATTAGGGCCCTCTGTTCCATCTATTTGCTTTTCTTAGTAAACTTGCTGCCAATAAAATACCCAGCTATTGAAAAAATAAAATGACATAATGGAGGATATTGAGGATTATTTAAGACTCCTTCATGTTGCCTTCATTCCCTGGTTGCCCACTGTTTCTTTACATTTCACCTATTACTCTTAGTGTATCTAGTCTTCCAGCCCTTGGATTGGAGCTGACAGGAAAGGATGTGTCTAGCATGAGTCAAGATTCCTTGGATGTCTCTGCTCAAGGAGAACAAAGGTGAAGAGGGATGGGTTCTCTGAATGGGACTGAATGAGAATTGGACCAGTTCTGTATACTGGCTGCTTAGAGCCCCATGTTGAGAGTAGGTGTGACCTTGTATCCAGGCTCAGTGGGAACAAGGACCAGTCAAGTATGATTACTGAAGTCTGCCATGGGCCCTGTATAACAGCCACGTGTTTATGTCATCCTTGATCCAAAAGTTAGGGACTCACATTGGATTATAGAGGCAGGTAAGGGTACAGGGGCAGCGGTAACAAACGTAGTAAGGAAAGTAGGGCCATAGAATTCTTGTTCTCATGGAAAGCTCATGGCTATAGGTGACCCATGGGCATCGGCTGGTATCACATCTCCTCTCTGTGGTTGATACAGGTGAACAATGACACTGGGACTATTTAAACAACCACGGATTGACCGCTGATTCACACCATCACCGCATTCAACCCCTGCAAACACACACCCTCATTTTACTGGATTGAACTAAACATCATTTAACTTCAATTTTTTAAAAAATTCATTTTTCATGGAAGCCCAGGTCACCTTGCTTAATCAGAATTTGGGTTACATGTTTATCACCCAGACATTTTTCATGTTTTGAATTTCATAAGCTTCCCATGGTTATTGAAACATTTTAATGAAAACACAGCCATAATCATTTTGAAGTGATTGAACACACGGATGTCTTGCCTAGCATGGAGTACATTTTTAAATGTGAGTAATACGCCAGTGGCATGGAAACAGCAGGTTTCCACCAAAAAGCCATCTTGAAATCACATTTTGCACAGACCCGTTTCACGTAAACAGAAGTCTTCCATCACCAGAATTTCCACTTCAGTTAACAACAATAAAAGAATCCACTGGTATCTGCTTTAGTGCAAGGTTTTTCCGTGGGTAAGTGCCCCCAAGCTAGTTCCCTTAAATGAATTAAGGGTCCATGTACGGGAAACATGAATAGCTCTGTTGTAATGTACATGTAAACATTCACGGAGTTGATTTATTGTAACCCCTGTTTTCTTTTGAATTAATACCAAATGTAAAAGAAAATGCTTTAAAATTAAATGTTTCTTAACAGTCGCCCATTGAAAACAGTACTGGTAGATGTGAACCGAGGATTAAAACATTGGTTCAATACCATCAAAAGTGTAAGTCAGCGACCTCTTTGCAGGAGTGGAGGTTTCAGACTTGAAAAACTCTTTCCTTAGGTTTCATTAATGCAAGTAGAGTGTCCATATCATCCTCTGTGCTCTGCGGAACACATTTATTATATACTTTTTCAGTGCTGGCTCCCGAGATGTAAGCAGGACACTGACAGAATTGAATTGTCCGGAAGAGGACAAATGTAAGAAAGAGGGGAGTTTGGAAAGTATGTTTTATGAGAAACAAAGGAAGTAGATATGATTTCTTTTTAAGAATCTAAGTTGTCTTCATGGAATTATTAGAATAATTTGAGAAAGAGGGGCAACCTGCTTTTGACTGTTCCCTAGAGCAGAACAAAGAATGGGGTGGAGGTATCAGAAAAGCAAATTTTGCCAAAATATGAAATGGATGTTTCTAAAGATCAGTGATTTGGTTTTCCCATTTTAATGCTTGTTCCAGCAAAGGCTGGTCTCTGTACTTCAGCTCCTATAAGGGGTGTATCCCTGCCCTGGTATGAAGCGGGTACTACCTTTAAAGGACTATCAAATTCTCTAATTTCTTCCTTATCATTCTTTGGTCTGTCAGTTTGGTTTCATTCAGCCTTTGGAATATATATGTAGTTTGTCTCATAGCAATCAATGAAAGGATCTATTTGGAAATTGTGTCAATCAAATCTTTTCATAGATGAAATCATATTATAAATGCACTTAAGGAACTCACTATTTAGAGGAAACAGAATATAAATCTTTTGTTAAGAATCCTTTTTGCGGTGCAAATAATTACTTCCAAAAGGAAACATTTTGATTTCCTTGAAATGGATTTTCTTACACAGGGACATCTGTATAACCCAGCAGCGCAGGATGCCCTGCAAGTCAGTAAGTTGTAGAAAAATTCTGATTCTTTTCGTGTTGTGGATAAAACATCGAGGCCTTGCCCTCCTCCTCCTCTCATTGAATAAACACTTCATTAGCATGTTTCACACTAGCAATATTAACACCAAATTAATGAAATTCAGTGCCATCAGGGAGCTACAACATTAACTTCTTGTGCCCTGTGTGGGAATTCAAAGTCCTCTTGGCTGGAGTTCTTTCCCAAGCCTGGTACTAATTAACAATGGATCCGCTTTACCTGCTTGAACTTGAATTGCCTCATCTGTAGAATGGTAGTAACAGCACCGTATGCCCTTGGCCGGGAGGGTGACATTCAAAGACACTACCACATGTAAAGTGTGTAAGTTTAGGGTGCCTTGGAAGAGCAGCCTCTCTTCTGTCCAGAAATATTTGAATATAGAAGGAATCTTTAAAGGAATCTTTAATCCAATGTCAGTTGCCAAAGTACCACCTAGCCACACTCTTTGGGGCAGTCTTTTACCTCTAATTTCTCTAAAAAGATTAGGAATTAGAGAAATATCCCATTTAAAGTGATAAACAACAGTAATGTTCTCTAAAGTCGTGTTCATGAGAAGACGTTTAACAATACACACTCAGGTAGAAGTTAGTATTTAAAGGGATTTACATAAAATTAGAGGAAATTGCATAAAACCATTTGATAATTTATAAGATCTTACTTTCGGGGGGAAATCTAGGAGTTTGCTTAGGGACAGAATCACATTTTGCATTTTCTTGGCACCATTAAAAAAAAATCTTTTTCTGCCAAAAGGTTTGCATGGTCTCAGAACTGCCGTCTTGGTGAGGTTTCTAGTGAGGGGCAGATAACAGTATTTCCACAAACATGAATATTTACCTCATCAGATCAATGCCCAACTGGTCTCTGGAATGTCCACAATCACAAACAGATCCCAGAATATACAATTATGTTCTCCAGCTTAACATTTTGTATTTTCAACAATCCAACATCTAGAGCTATCCTCTATGCCTGATACTTTCCTTTTGTTCTTTCTCAAAATGAAATGAAAAGAGCAAGTCTGGTCAAGAGAAGAAAGTGGCCATGACACTTGCTGTGTAACCGCAGGCAAGTCACTCCCCCTCTGGGCCTCCATTCTGTATTTGTAAATAAAGAGGTTGGACAAGACTAGGTGTTGACAAACTACAGTCTGTGGGCAAATCTAGCCTCCTGCTTGTTTCTATACGAGCTTAAAAAAAAAAAAAAAAAGTGGCTTTCATTTCTAAGTCATTGATAAAAGATCAAAAGCAGAATATGTTGTGACATGCAAAAATTATAAGAAATTCAAATTTCTGTGCCATAAACTTTCATTGGAACCCAGCCACATTCATGTATCGTCTACGGCTACTTGCCCACTAAAATGGCAGAGTTGAGTAATTATAATGGGCCTCATAGGGCCTGAAAAGCCAGAAGTATTTACCATCTGCCCCTTTGCAAAAAAAGTTTGCTGACCTCTATACAATTACTAAGGCACTTGCCAACTCAAATCATTCATAATTTCTTCCCACTAACTTTATCTTAACTCTCTTTCTTTCCTTGATCTTTAGATGTCAAGAATTATGGAAACAGAATCTAAAGTAAGTGAAGAAATACCAACAAAGTAATATGGCAAAGCCAGGGATGGCATGCAGGCCTCATTTAGTGCCCTCCTCAGCTTTCTGCTCTTATCTCTACTGGGACGTCTTTCCATCGGAACCTATGCTCCTCCCTGTTGACCTTTCTTGCTTGGGCTCACCAAGGTCACTTCCTGTATGCCTCCCCTACTGCACTGCAGTGATAGTCGACCCTTAGATGTCTATAAAACATGTCAAACAAGAGAAGGGAATATTACTTTATTTTACAAAGGTACGAGCAGACCTCAGAGATACTGCAGGTTCATTTCCAGACCACCACAATAAAATGAATATTGCAATAAAATCAATCACACAGATTTTTTGGTTTCCCAGTATATTTAAAAGTTACGTTGGGACTTCCCTGGTGGCGCAGTGGTTAAGAATCTGCCTGCCAACGCAGGGGACACACATTTGAGCCCTGGTCCGGGAAGATCCCACATGCCACGGAGCAACTAAGCCTGTAAGCCACAACTACTGAGCCCGTGTGCTGCAACTACTGAAGCCGGCACGCCTAGAGCTCATGCTCGCAACAAGAGAAGCCACCGCAATGGGAAGCCCGTGCACCGCAATGAAGAGTAGCCCCTGCTCAACGCAACTAGAGAAAGCCCGCGTGCAGCCACGAAGACCCAACTCAGCCAAAAATAAAAAATATTAAGAAATATATATATATAAAAGTTATGTTTACACTATACTGTAGTCTATGAGGCATGCATTATGTCTAAAAAAACAATGTACACACCTTAATGAAAAAATACTTTATTGCTAAAGATGCTAATGATCAACTGAGGCTTCAGCAAGTCAGAGTAGTACATCAAAGATCACTGATCAAAGATCGCCACAATAAATATAATAACAATGAAAAGGTGTGAAATATTGCAAGAATTACCAAAATGTGACATAGAGATAAGAAGTGATGGGTTGTTGGAAAAATGGCACCGAGAGACTTGCTCAATGCAGGGTTGCCACAAACCTTCAATTTGCAAAAGATGCAAAATCTGCGAAGCACAATAAAACAAGGTATGGCTGTAATAAACAAAAATGTCAAAGGAATGGTGGTGGAGTTAAAACCCTAATCTCATCTGAAGCTATTACCCTCGTCTCTTTTGTCGGTGACCCCTTGCAGCATTTCAAATGATTATTTATTTTTAACATTTATTGAGCATTCATTACTAAATGGAGAGAGAGTCTTGAACCTGGAAAGCAGTCACTTTGGCTGTGATCACAGCCACAGGTGGACAACCTTCCTCTCTTCCATCACCTTCAATCCCTTTGCTCTCTGCTTTATCTACATACAGTCACCTTTAAAAAATAGGCATTCTCCTGTAGGATATATAATCAGATATAAACTATTGCCCAGAATCTTTTACTTTCTATTACACACAAAATATATATAAAATTCTCACATTTATAGGCTTCGCCTTCTGAAAATAAGATTTTGCAAATTATCAAAAGGTTGTAGGGAAATTCCTCTAAATATCAACTCCTACTAAGGCTGCATTAAACATCTACTCTTAATCACAGCTTAGAGAGCATCTCTGTCAGTCTGTCGTATGCATCTTCACCTATAGGAACCCTCTTAAGTAAGCAATGAGATTTTTATTTTGGCTGATGTATGAGGGTCATAAGTTAAATCTCAATGAAACTCAAATGCAGATCTTTCTCAGTAATGGGAAAAAAATAAAGAGAATATATGTAATCTCCTTAAGGCAATGACAGTAAATTTGTAATAAGAATTTAATGTCATTGATAAATTCAGCAAAAGCTTATCTGTGCCTTCTGGGTTCAAGATCATATGACAAATACTATGGAATGTAGAAAACAGTACCCAATGTGAAGGACAGAGAAACTAAGACAAAGAAGAAAATCACAACATAACTGTAAGGGGCCCCATGAAGAAATGCCTATGAGAGTTTAGAGGTTCATTTTCTGGGATGAACACAGACAGCTTCTTGGAGAAGGTGGCATAGGACCTGGGCCTTGAACGTTTGGGAGGATTTCACCGGGAAATATGAAGGAGACAAATTTTGGCTTGGATGGATATACAAGGTCCCGAATAGAGGCCCACTGAAATGTGTTTCCGAAAATTTCTCTGGCAGATAACTTTTCTTGGTTTATTGCTAAAAGAAGAAAAAGAAAAAGGATAAAGTATAGTTTTGAAGTCAGGATTTTTCTACATTGCTATTTCTCACTTCATATCTTTAAAGTCCAAGTGCCCTTTGAAGACACTGCTCTGAAGCTTTTATACACTAATCTGAGGACATTTGTACCTAATTTATCCAGAGATGATAGGTCCTTGTACTGCACACATGGTCTGCATATTCTGGATTGCAAAAGCCACTCGGATGATTATTTTTATTGGTTTTATGATGGTGATAAAAAGAAAGTGTGTTGCATTTACAAAGGTTTTTTATACATTATTTATACCTAGGATATCTGGTTGCATGATCCTAAATAATAAAATGAATGGATTTATCTAAATTTGTGGCATAATACAGGAGGAATAGAGGAGCTTTTGTCTGTCATCATGAAGAGTGCTAGGGCAAAAGGATTAGGGAAAAAGATTTTGAAAATCAGAGTTCTTGTTAGTGCCTCTTAATGGACTAACAATTTAGACCTAATTGATCACAGCTTTAATTGTCCATAATTTCTATATACTAGGTTAGCCTTGTGGGATGTTACTAATCAAATTAAAACTCATTCAAAGCAATCTCCAATTACAGAATGTTTTGTCTCTCTTTCAGGCTTGGTGAGTCAGGGGCAATGTTGTGTTGATGACAGGGTGAGCCACATGCCTGAACAGTTTAAATGGCTTTTAAAGACTCATTTTCACAGAGTTGCGCTGCCTAGTGGCCTTCTGAGATTGCGTCTAACAAAAAAATAAAGAGACTTTAAAATTGTTTAAGTTAAGAAAAAAAGATATTGCAATTGTGTTTCCAGTTTAAACGTGTGGATCTGCCGACCTCTTCACATCGGGTTTGTGTGGTGGCCTCATTCATTACTAACATAGAGTCAGGGGAAGTGTTATAGACAATGTTTGTTGCCCCCAAAGCTCATCTGTTGACACCCTAGCCCACCCCCCATGTAATGATATTAGGAGGTGGGGCCTTTGGAAGGTAATTAGGAGTAGATGAGGTCATGAGGCTGGAGCTCTCCTGAAGGGGATTAGTGCCCTTATAAGAGTCCCAAGACAGTTTGTTTTTCTGTGCTCTCTGCCATGTGAGGATACAATGAGAAGACAGCCATCTACAATCCAGGAAGTGGGCCCTCACCAGACACCTGATCTGTACTTCCCAGACCCCAGAACTGTGAGAAATAAATGTTTGTTGTTTAAGCCACCCAGTCTATGGTCATCTGTTAGGGCAGCCTGAACTGACCAAGGCAGGGAGCAGTGACAATCCCTGTGAAACCAAAGAGCAGATATTTTGTTTCTGGTCAGTGTTGAATCATGTGATTTTATTGTGTTGGGTTATAGACCAAGGAAGAGATGAGTGGGCTTTCAGAACTCTTCTTTAACCCTGAGGAAACCTTAACCTAAAATTCCTGCAGTCACCTGCAAGAGAAAACATAAGGAAAATACACCAACTTTCCTACCCCAAACCCATGGCCTAATCCATCGCCATATTCTTTCTTGGCACATGAAAAATGCCTGTCTATTAAAAGCACTTTTTAGCCAACAAAGGGAGGGACACATTTTGAAAATCTACTCTGTGGTTGCTAAAGGTTGCTAAAAACAAGAGAAAAGAGGGAAGATTTGTACCACACATCCTCTGGCCTTCTTTTAGGCTGATGGCAATTCTCATTTCTATCTCTAGTTGTTCTCCAAGATGAAAAATTTAAAGCATCAATCTCCACAGTCATCCAAATCATCAGCAACCTCTTAGCTTTCAGAGTATTCCAATAAAGGAATTTAGAGTCCCTCTCACTGTCCTGCTGTCAAAATTCACATTTCCTGCCTCTATCTGTTATTGTGGGAATAGCATCCTCCACTGATATTCCCAAGCACCCCACATTTAACTCCTTTTTAATTTTTCACGTGCTGTTTTAAATTTGTCTATTTATGACTAAATTTCTTGGGGACAGAAACAATACCTTATTCACATAATATCCCTAGTATCTAGCTCAGACCATGGTACAGAGAAAGCACTTGATAAATACGTTAAATAAATTTGTAATTCCTGTGTGTAGGGCCCGGTCTGAGCAACCTCTGTCTTACCCTGCACTTGACTTGAATCAGAATTCAGTTCACAAGTGCACTTTGGAGCTCTAATTTCATAATGTATTGGACAGAAAGTTTTTAGTTAACATCTCATGTAGAGGTGGGAAGAAGATTCACACCAAACACTACCTGAACATCAAATTCCTTTTTTTATTTTTTTATTTTTTAACATCTTTTTTGGAGTATAATTGCTTTACAATGGTGTGATAGTTTCTGCTTTATAACAAAGTGAATCAGTTATACATATACATATGTCCCCATATCTCTTCCCTCTTGCATCTCCCTCCCTCCCTCTTGCATCTCCCTCCCTCCCTCCCTCCCTATCCCACCCCTCTAGGTGGTCACAAAGCACTGAGCTGATCTCCCTGTGCTATACGGCTGCTTCTCACTAGCTATCTATTTCACGTTTGGTAGTGTATATATGTCCATGCCACTCTCTCACTTTGTCCCAGCTTACCCTTCCCCCTCCCCGTATCCTCAAGTCCATTCTCTAGTAGGTCTGCATTTTTATTCCCGTCTTGTCCCTAGGTTCTTCATGACCATTTTTATTTTTTGATTCCATGTATATGTGTTAGCATATGGTATTTGTTTTGCTCTTTCTGACTTACTTCACTCTGTATGACAGTCTCTAGGTCCATCCACCTCACTACAAATAACTCAGTTTCGTTCCTTTTTATGGCTGAGAAATATTCCATTGTATGTATGTGCCACATCTTCTGTATCCATTCATCTGTTGATGGACACTTCGGTTGCTTCCATGTCCTGGCTATTGTAAATAGAGCTGCAATGAACATTGTGGTACATGACTCTTTTTGAATTATGGTTTTCTCAGGGTATATGCCCAGTAGTGGGATTGCTGTGTTGTATGGTAGTTCTATTTTTAGTTTTTTAAGGAACGTCCATACTGTTCTCCATAGTGGCTGTATCAATTTACATTCCCACCAACAGTGCAAGAGGGTTCCGTTTTCTCCACACCCTCGCCAGCATTTATGGTTTGTAGATTTTTTGGTGATGGCCATTCTGACCAGTGTAAAGTGATACCTCACTGTAGTTTTGATTTGCATCTGAACATCAAATTCTTATTCTTGGTTAGACATCTCTGGTCTTCCCACCAAATTTGGTTTTCTCAACAAATTTCTCATCTCTTACCACCTTGCTTTCCCCACAGCCTCTAAAAGAGCCCCCTCTATTGTCTCTGCGATTCAGCTCCTCCTCTCTGCTTGTATACCCCATTCAAAACAAGTTGTCAAATCAGCTGAACAAAGATGATCTCATTTTCCTCAACATACTAGAATGTGTTGGGGGAAAAGAGGAGGAATTCGGAGGGGTTGAATTGACCACAAATAGTGAATTAATGAATGACCAATAGTATACCAAAAGCTAATTGGAGAACACATTGTTTATCTATTCAAGCTACTTCATCATTTTTTTTTTCTTAGAACAAAAGTTCTAATTCCAGCCTGTTCTCTGCCTTCTTATTGTAAATTTTCTTGATCCTCAGCAAATATCTTGCGAAATCTATCAATACTACCTCGAGTTGGACCCTTCTAACAATTTTAAAGAAATAGCTTCCTTAAAATTATTTAAATTTATTGTCTTGGAGAAATCACTTCTAAGCTCAGGGGCCAGTCTCTGACCAAAAGTCTTTTGTTCCTTAATGAAGATGATAAAATATTTTTATGCAAGAGACCAACTCTGGGCATTCTGGTGGAATTTCTGGCCACAGTAAATGCACAGATATGATAATACCATCTACATTATAGGGTAACTACGAGGACAAAATGAGATCCTACATTTCTAGCACACAGCAAATAAATATTAGTTTTTATTAATGATAACATTAATAATGCTAACATTGACTAATGATTATTGTAATTTTGAAGAGCTAAAGAATTTTGGCAAAAGGCCTTATAAAAATGGTATAGAAAGGATCCTTACTAATCATTAGCATACTATGCCAGCAACTCAACTTAAACTCAGAGCCACTTTAATACAATTATTAATACTCCTATATCCTGAGGCATCTTGACCTAGACCTTCTGAACGTCCTTATTATGAAAGACTCGAACTTAAAATTCTCTAAAAAGAAATCCACTTGTCATTTTTCTGTTAAGCAGTAAGATCTCATGGTTTTCTTTTTCTTTCCTCCTTTTATGCTATTTTATTATAGTCTCAAAAGCAAGAATGAGAGTTTTAGAAGGAACTGATGCATCAGGGGCCAATCACTTTGGCTAAGGACAGGGGTAGCTTTTTTCAGGAAACTTTGGAAATAAAATCAGAAAGAATGTTGAAGAAACGGGGGATTGATTTAAAGGACAAGATGTTTTGTGATTAATTCCACAAAGGCAAGGAAGCCTAGCTTTAACAGAGATTGTCTGGGTCCACAGCAAAGAAGACAACAAGTCTAACAGTAGAGAGAGAATACAACTTTTGTGACAGTGCATGATGGTGTAGAAGCCAAGGAAAGACTGACCTTTAAAGGACCATCTGGGGGATGTTACCTGGGAAACCCAAGATTAGGGATCCTGAGTTTGAGTCATTTGTGGCTTAGTTCAGTGGAAAAATCATATAAGATAAGACTTCCTAATTCAAGGGAAAAAGGGCTTTAAAATTCTATAGACAAGTGTCCCTAGGCTTCTAGGAAATCAAATAGCTCTTACCAAAGATTCGATGAATTAAGTGCAAATGATTTAAAAACATGTGGATTAAATTTCCTTTAAAGTGCACATGGGTTTTTAAAAGTTAATAGGAAAAAATTTGCTTTATGAAACTCGTTTTGTTTTTTTTAACCCAATAAAAGGAGGCAGATATTTGTTTCCTCCCGTGAATGTATCAATGTACTAAACACCCCAGTAATAATCAATTATTGTTTAAATTCTATGATTTTCCTTGGGATAGAGAGGAAAATGAAATTCTGTATTACGAATAAGGCAAGACTTAAGGGGTAACTAAACTGACCACAGGAAGATTTGAGTTACTCTTATATCTATCAAGGGATTGCAATAAATACAATTTTAGGACACGTTCTGAACTAGCCTAAAGGTTATAATTATCTTCTTTAGTCTTATGAAGAATGATTGTAATGGAAAGAAAACAAAATGTGCAATCAAAAGTCCTGGAATTAGGTTCTGGCTTCTCCACTAACAAGCTGTGTGATCTTGGGAAAATAAATGGCCATCTCTGAATCATAGTTTAATAATATCTACCTGAAAAGACTGTTGTGAAGATACTTACACAATAGAGGGTATGTAAAGACATTAGGTGAGCTGTTAACATTTTTAAAAGGTGTTTTTTTTCCCTTAGATTTCAGTAATATATAGAAGGTATTTTTTTCCCCTTAGATTTCAGTAATATATAAAAATCTACCTAATTTCTAATCCATTGGGAATATTTAGAAACTAACTGAAAATCAAAGATAGTTTTCCTTTAGGTCATTGGACTCACAGGTTAATGATCTATTAAAACTTATTCTGTATTTTTCATCTCTAAGAACATTTTCCAAAATGTGTTCCTTGAATCAACATTTATACAAGATGATGTGGCCTCAGAACAACACTGCATGATCAGAGAAGTTTGCAAAATACTGTATATTCTTGTAAAGAGTCAGGATGCTCTGTAAGCATATCAAAGTCACCGAAAAAGAATGCCAAATGGGTGGATCATGGAATCTTTTTAAAATTTGAGACCTATTAATACCATGGAATCACTCTGACAAATCCTTTAGGAAAAAAAAAATTTTTTTAATGTATAGATTGGTTTGGTAAATAAGAATTTCTTTTTATTTTCCTTAAGACAATTTCTTCAAGCTCCAAGAAATGATCCAAGAAGAGAAATTTCCTGTTCCAGGATTTAATGTGAAAACTGATATTTCACAATCTCTATCTTTAAAATTTTATTTTAGCACAAGGCCTGCGTATAACATGTACTTTATAAATATTGATACATAAACTTTGGTCTTCTTCTAACTTACTTTCTCTTCTAAATACTTTTTTTTTCCATTCATGCCTCATATAAAGTTGCTCTGTGCTCTTGACAATTCTAATTTCCTTCTTTTCAGTCTTTTCCAGCTTTTAATCTCTTTCTTAAGGTAGACAGATCAGAATAGCTCCTGAAATATTTCAATTGTGGATGGACTACATATAAGATAAGATTTGCTATTTTGCTTCTGATGATGACCAGCACCTTGTAGACCTTTCTGGTGTAAACTCAGGAGGCAAGAGGGTTTCCACACTGGACTCGAGTCTGTAACTTATAGTCACTTCATACTTCTGTTTTATTGAAATATTGTATTAAAAATGAGGCATATTGAGATACCAATATGCTATGATTTAAGAATAATCTGTAACATTTCTCTTCGGGGAATTTTTGCTACATACTGCATGTGACAGTAATTTTTTTTTTAATCAAAGCCAATATTTTAGTGACACGTTGTTCAATACAGCAATCTAAAGTGTTTCTTTTTTATGGACAAAAATATTAAGTAAATTAAAGTTATACAAATGCATAAGCAGAAGTTAAACAGAGGAAAAGCTTCAAAAACAGCACAATGACATGTGACAGTAATTTGAAGCAAACATTTTTTTTAAAACTTTGATTTTACTGATCTGCCTTCTCAGAAGCCAGCTCCTTCCCCCCTGCCTTCTGCCTTTTGCCCTTTCCCCATGCCTATTTAAAATTCTACTGACTTTCCCAAACTTTCTCAAATTATTCCTCCCTTCATAGCTTCTATTGTTATTCCAGCATTCCTTATCATGTTTAATTAGACATTCACACAAGAGAATCCTCAACGAAAGAAAAAAAAAAAAAAAGGTTTCACATCATATAAGTTTTGAAATTGATACATATTATGTCTTTCTTTTTTAAGATTCCCAGGGCACATTGGCATATAACGGCTCTGAAAAGTCTTGTAGAAAAAGAAATCTGGTGAACAAGGATTAGTCTAGTGTTTTCAAAGGATTTGATCCCTGTATACTTTCAGGAGGAGAACGGTTGGAAAGACTCATGTTAATAAGCTTATGATCCCCTAATGCACAGAACAGTGCCTGGCACTTAATAAACACATATGGAGTTATAAGTATTTCTGTTCAGTGATGACATGGTACAGTTGAAGCAGGAAGCGGAGGACCTGAATTATGCTTTCAGTATGCTAAGTGGCAAATAATAGAAACCAACCTTGTCAAATTTGAGCAGAAGAGAAATTTTTTTAAGAATAGTTACTAGCTTCCAGTAATTCTAGGATAAAGATTTAGAGACGATACGGCCAGGAACACCCTAGAATGACGAACATGCTCTCTAAAGCTGTGATTGAGTAGATTTTTAAAATTTAAGGTTTATTGTTATTGTTATCTTTCAGCTTTTTTGTTTGTTTTGGTTTTTTGTTTTGTTTTGTTTTGTTTTAATGGTGGCAGTATGGTGTTGTGGCAGAACCCGGGCACAAGCCCTGTGAACCTGGGCTTGAATCCCAGTTCTTTCTAAGCCTCTTGACTCGGGAAAGTCAGCCATCTTATCTAGGTTGGACAAAATAATGATCAGAAAACTTTGGAGGGCTCTTATGAGGTTGAAATAAGGAAATATATTAAGCTCTTGGTACACAGTAGGTGACTCATAAATGTAGCTATATTACATTCTAAATAGGAATGTGCTTCTAGTTCAGAACACAAGCCTTTAATCACTTGGGGGCACTGAAGGGCCAAGGAGGAGGGGGCAGGTTAAAAAGGCCTGGGCTTTCCCTGGGAATCTTGTCACACCAAGGCACTTGTCACTGTGAACCAACTTGTCACCTTGGTTCCCAGACAGTGCCTTGGAGGCAGAGGTCTCCCTTATACCCAGACCCGAGGGACTCTTTGACCATTTCCTTCCTTCTAGAGAACTGGCTGAATGTTTGGACTAAAACACTTCGACTTCAAATTTTTAAAAATGATTTATTGATTCTAATTAAATTTTTGTAATGTATAGCAGAAACTAGTTAACTTTAATTTAGGACTGACATTTACATCCTGCCTAGGAAGTGGGAATCCAAGGTGGACAATTCATTTTCATTTGGGTGAAAAGCATCATTTAAATGTCAGAAAACTGCATATTTAACATTTGCAGTAATTACGGGACTTTAATTTAATGATAAATCTCTCTGTCTTTATCTATTTACACACTTTTCCTCTGTCCTGGTCTGGCACTTTCCTTAGTGAATCAACTATCACTAATTGCTTCTTTTTGAAGTGTAAATATGTTTTAATTCTTCTTACAGGCCAAGTAGCACGTTTACTATTTAATTGGTAATTACCTTTTCCATGAATTACTTCCTTTTGGGGGCTCCTCTCAGGGGAGCAAAGAATTCTGTTTACACTGCCACCGTGGAACTCAATCTCCCTCTCGTTCCGAGGGAGGCGGCTTCACGCTGTCCCCCGCGAGCGAGCAGGGGCTCCGCTTGGTTTTGTGTTTCAGCTCAGGGGACGCCTTCCTCTGAGAGCCACGCTCATCCCAGCTCTCAATGGGGACAGTACAGTATCTCACGGGAATACACTGGGGATGAAGATTGAAAGACTATGGAAATACTTGGAGATTTTAAGTTGCCTTACGTTGCAGTATATACGTTTAATAGCTTAAAAAATCTTTCATTGAATTATGGTTGAATTACATGTGAGGGTTCAGGTAGTGGAGGTCTGTCCTAAGGAAAACTAGGCAAAGTGCTGGTTTCCATAACCCACTGCCAAGAAGCTTCGATGAGGTTAATGGAGACATGGGAAGGAATAAGGGGCTTGAATGCCCTTTGGAGAGTGAAGGTTAAAATTACACGTCCTGGATAGAGCACGAGATGATCACTGACACTAAAAACAAATCAATAAAATATCAAGGCAGTTCATAAGCATGATTTTCGATATTCTGGAATACACAATACAGGAGGAGCAATATAATTTAGCCTAATGTGAACATTACTCTTTAGCCTATTAATTTAAATTCTTTTCTTTTTTTTTTTAACTTAGATCATGCACACATATGACACAAAATTCAAGAGAAGCAGACAAATGTTCTGTGATAAATTAATCTCTGGCTGAAATCCTTCAGCCACCCAGATCCCCTCACCAGAGCTAACAGCTATTCCCTCTTTTCTTCTGGACTCTCCTGGGGATAATCTTCAACATATATAATATAGGCATGCATATTCTTTTGTTTTTTACAAATGGTAGCATAATATACACAGTGTCTCATGCCTTATTTTTTTTCACTTGACAACATTTCTTAGCTATAGTATTACCTATGGAATAGACTCATTGTTTTTAAGGGCTGCTGAGAATTCCATTGCATGGATTTACCAAAATTTACTTAACCTGTGTTAAATTAAACAAGGAGGCCATTAGACTGAGGCGGCTCTAATGACAGTGGTGGCCTACAGAAGTAAACAAAACTCTAAGCCTGTACATGCCTCAAGGTTATGAAATTGCAACCTAAGGATGACCAATCACAAATAGCCAACTAGGCTTTAAAGTAAAGTATAGCTGATCAATAATTTCCTTACTTCACTTTCCCCTTTTCTCTCTAAACATCTCTCCCAGAGCTGCTGTGGGTAGAGCACTCCTAATGACTTCCTGCCCCATGAAAATTGATTTTTGCTCAAATAAACTCTTAGAATTTTTAATATGCATGCCTCAGTTTATCTTTTAACACTTGTCCTCATCGTTGAAATTCACATGGTTTCTAGTCAATTCCTATTACAAAATACTATAACGAATGTTCTTGATTATAAATTATTTTATACCTATGGAGGTATGTCTGCAGAATAAATATCTAGGAGGAGAGTTTCTGGATCACAGGGTATATACTTCTAAAATTTTGATTGATGTTGCTATATTGCCCTCCATGAAAGTTGTAGAGATTTATGCTCCCACTAGCAATTTATATGCTTCTTTCCCCACAAGGGAGCTTAGCTGTTATTCCTGTGCCAGTACCATACTGTTTTAATCATTGTACTTGATCATTGTATCATGGTATTGATAACCGGTAAACTCAGTCTTCCTTCATTACTCTTTTTTTCCTCAAAATTTTCTTGCCTATTCTTGCCAATTCATTTTTCCACATAAACTTTAGTTTATCACATTTTGTTCTAAAATAACTCCTGCTTATATAATGATTGAGATTGAGCTGAATAGATTAATTATTATAAAAATCAGAATATTTTTTAAATTGAGTTTTCCTACAAGAAAAAAAGATGCTTTTTCTTTTTTTCCGTTCCTCTTTTATGTTTCTTGGTAGCATTTAACAAACAGTAGCCATCCCTCATTAAAACTCTCAGCAAATTAGCAATAGCAGTAAACGTTCTCAACCGAAGTGGTATCTACAAAAAAGCCATGGCAAACAACACAGTTACTGTTGAAAGACTGAATGATTTCCCCAAAGATCAGGAGTATGACAAAGGTATCCTCTCTTACCACATCTACTCCACATTATAGTGGAGGCCTAGTCAGCAAAATGAGGTAAGAAAAAGAAATAAGAGGAAGCCAAATTGCAAAGGAAGAAGTAAAACTCTATCCACAGACGATGTGATCATTCCTGCAGAAATTCCTATGGAATCTATAAGAAAGCTACTAGAAGTAATACATGAGTGTAACAAGGTTACAGACTACAAGATACATGTATAAAATCAACAGAGTTTCTATATACAAGCAATGAAAAAACAGAAATTGAAAATTTAAAAATAGCATTTACAATGGCATCCAAAAACCTGAAATACTTAGGGGTAAATCTGACGAATAATGGGTAAGACTTGCACACGAAAACTAACAAACAATTTGAGAGAAAAAGAAGAAAACCTAAATAAATGGAGAGAGATAATATTGCTATGGATCTGAAAACTCAGTATTGTTATGATTTCAGTTCTCCCCAAGTTGATGTATAAATTTAATGCAATCCAAATCAAATTGACAACAAGCATTTTTGTAGAAATTGGAAAACTGATTCTATACTCCAAATGGCAAAGCAAAAGACCTAGAATAGCCAAAACAACTTTAAAAAAGAACAAGGTAGAAGGACTTACACTACCTCATCCAAAGCTTCTTTTTAAAAATTTTTATTTATTTATTTATGGCTGCATTGGGTCTTCGTTGCTGTGCGCAGGCTTTCTCTAGTTGCGGTGAGCAGGGGCTACTCTTCGTTGCAGTGCGCAGGCTTCTCATTGTGGTAGCTTCTGTTTTTGTGGAGCACAGGCTCTGGACGCATGGGCTTCAGTAGTTGTGGCATGAGGGCTCAGTAGTTGTGGTTCATGGGCTCTAGAGCACAGGCTCAGTAGTTGTGGTTCATGCGCTTAGCTGCTCCGCGGCATGTGGGATCTTCCCGGACCAGGGCTCGAACCCGTGTCCCCTGCATTGGCAGGCAGATTCTTAACCACTGTGCCACCAGGGAAGCCCCTCAAAGCTTATTTTTAAAGCTACTGTTTCCAAGAAAGGGTGAAATTGGCATAATTATACACAAGTAGATCAATGGAACAGAATAGAAAGTCCAGAAATAAACCCATATATTTGCAGTCAATTAATTTTTGCCAAGGTGCAAATACATTTTAATGGACAAAGAATAGTTTTTCAACAAACGGTGCTATAATAACTGAATATGTATGTGTATGATATGTAAAACTGAACTCAAAATGGATCATAGAAATAAATATGAAACTTGAAAATATAAACCTGCTAGAAGAAAATATAGGAGATATCCTTGTGACTTAAGTATAACTTTCTTAGACACACATGCCCAAAATATAAAAGTAAAAGCAAAAAGTGATAAATTGAACTTCATCAAGATTAAGAACACCTGCTCTTTGAATGATACTGTTAAGAGAATGAAAAGACAAGCCACATACCATACCAAGAGAAAATACTTGCAAATCTCATATCTGATAATAGACATTTTTCTAGAAGCTATAAAGAACCCTCAATGTTCAGCAATAAGAAGATAAACAAACCAATTAAAAAGTTAAAAGCCAACATTTTAGGAAGCTAAATTTAAAAGCTAGAAGAGGTAAACCTGGCTGCAATATAGAATGGAGGCTAAGAAATCAATTATGATGAATCTTTAGGGTTTTTTTAATTTCATCTGTAAACATTCCAGTATATGTCTTTAAATAATAAGAACTCTTTTAATAAAATATAACCACTATACCATTATCACAGTTTAGGAGCAATTCCATTTGACAATCCAAGCATAATAGTTGCAGTATATTATATATCCACTATGTGGCAGAAATTTTAAAGACATTGTTGAACTCACAGCAGCCCTATAAGATAGATACTAAAATGCCTGCTTCAAAGATAAGGGAACTGAGGCTTAAAGACACTGAATAACATGTTCAAGATCATGCAGCTCAAGAAACTGCAGGACTTGGATTAAACCCAGATCTGTCTAGCTTTAATATCACAGTATCTCCACTGTAGTATTCAGTCTTTTAGTAATTGAAGAAATTGTGGAACGTAAACAAAGAATTTTTTTAAATTCCATATTGTATTAATTAGGCTATAGACTAAGCTCCTATAACTAATTCAAACATGATAGAAAACTTTAAAAGTATAAAAGTATAAATAAGATAGACATTCATTTCTCTGTCATTGAGCAGTAAAGAAACAGGTGGTTCAGGACCCGTAAGGCACTCTGCTCCATGAAGTCATCCACGAACCTAAACTACTTCTATCTTGCTGCTTTACTCTCTCGATTGATCTCCCCAACCATATACGTAAAGCTAGCTAATTATTACCCTTTCTTGCTCATGGCAAGAGGAAAGCGAGAACAAGTTGATTCTTTTTAGCAATTTGACCCACAAGTTATACAACTCTCTTGTACTCACATCCAATGATTTCAATCTTTTGCAGCACCTAGCTGCAAAGAGGCTGAGATAGGTCTTCGCCAGCTAGGTTCCCAAAGAATTCTACTTCTAAGATGAAGCAAAGGTCGATGTTGGGGAGCAATTAAATATCAGCTGACTGTTCTTTCTCTAGTCATGTGTTCCTGACACAATAGATATGATTTCTACTATGGCATGACATTGGGAAATTTGTCGCTGTCAACTCAATGACCTTGTGAAAACTGGCCAACCCAAGTGGTAGCTCCATAGCTCCTATACTCTTACTTCTTGTGATTTGTTTCTCTCGTAGCCCATAGCCAGAAAACAGTGACATTGTGAGCTTGGAACTCTCAAGTAATAGCTACAATTATTTGTATACAGCCTGTGTTGTACATACCAGCCATCCAATCTGGGGAAGGCAGTGAGTGTAATAGGATGGTCTTGGCCCTCCCATCAAGAGGAAGACACCCAGATTAAGAGCCAGACTTCAAAACTTTTAACTAATAATTTATTAATGGGTAAAAGAAATCAGACCAGGAGAGGTGTGCCATGAAAGCTGAAAAAATGTCTTGCTCTGAGCTAATCTCAACTGCTGTGGCCACAATAATTCAAAATTATTTATTGATTATCCTTTTTCCCCATTTGAACTTTGAATTTTGGATAGAATAGAAGACCAAGGCTAGAGAGAGATCAAAATACATTCAGAGCTACCCTCAAGAGCAACCCACCATTAGAGTTATTCAGAGGTTGTAACAGCTTTCTTGTCTTAAGGCCAAGGAACTTCACCTGAATGATGACATGATGCTCTCCTTTCAAAACCCATTTACTTCCTAAACATCAGGGTAATGTCTGAAACACAGAGGAAGCCCTCAATTCTGAAAGACAGAAAACCCTAAATTTCCTCCTGGGTAGACATAAGACTAATTAAACCACAAGATGGAAGGCCCAACTTGCCATACCAAAATAGTTAAATCATAGTCTCAGAGATATTTCAGTAATACAATATAAATAAGGACAAGATGGCCACACACTAATTTCCTGGTACTAATTCTACAGTGTGGAAGTTATAATTATGGAGATGACATATTTATTGGGCAATAACTTCAAAAGAGGATCTCTAAAGAGGACTTGGTTTCTAGAAGTGCACTCAGGATTCCTTTGGAGCCAGGGTATGGCTCAAAACTCAAATGTTGAGAGTCTAGGAGCGATGGAAGAAAGGGACGGGATATGCCATTGAGCATAAGAGGGATGTTTTGAATCTATTCTCAGAGTTTGTTCGTTCCACCTTTGCTTTCTGCTCAAATACAACTTTTCTAAGACATAAGCAACATCTTTTAGAAATTTTAGTTAGGCAGAAAGTTATTATTTCATTCATCTTCCAGGACAGTTTTTTTATACGACTATATAACATATATGTGACAAGCCATGACATTGCATGCGATACTGCTGGCAGATCTGAGTAGATCAGAAATGACTCTAACTACTGGCAGAGTAAACACAGAGCTGTGGGATCCTACTTTCTATCATGCTTCTGAAGGACAGGCTACTTGTCTCAATTATTTTTCCATGTATTAATAGTATGGCTCTATTTTTATGTACGGAGTGAAACATCCTTCTAGACCAGAGGCTACAAACTAGTGATGGACAGGCAGAGTCACACAAAGTCATGTTCTGATGGCCAGCATGGTGTTTATCTTTTTAAATTTGAATTGGTTATTTCAGTGGAAATTTGTCATGCTTTCTGACCACCCATTCCTTTGAATACTCCTCTTGTTTTGTCTTGTTTTCTGCCTTGTAAGTCCTTATTTCTCCAAGATAGAAGACATATAATCCTTCCCCCAGGCTGCCTTGAAGCAAGAGTATGGGTTCTCCCAACCAGATACACTAGAGTGAGACATCACTTCAGAAATAAGCACTGCAAGCAATCCTGTCTGATTAGGGTGACAACAGTAGTGGCAGATGTTCCTGTATGGTAGTTAGCATTGATGGTGTGAGTTTCAGTGTAAATGCCCATTGGTAGCTGTAGTAGTGTCTTCACTAGGCTAGCCCTGCAGCATATTTTGGGTGCTATTGTTGGCTGCATAATCTCTAAGACTGATTGTCTTAGTCTGTTTTAGCTGCTATAACAAAATATCACAGACTGGGTGGCTTATGAACAATAGAAATTTACTTCTCACAGCTCTGGAGACTGGAAGTTCAAGATCAGGGTACCAGCATGGTCAGGTTCTGGTAAAAACCCCCTTCCGGGCTATAGACCACCAACTTCTCCCTGTGTCCTCACATGGTAGAAGGGGCAAGGGAGCTCTCCATGGCCTCTTTTCTAAAGGCAGTATTCTCATCACGAGGACTCTGCCCTCATAACCTAATCACCTCTCAAAGGCCCCGCCTCCTAATAACATCACGTTAAGGGTTAAGATTTCAACATTTGAATTTTGGAGGGACACAGATATTCAGACCATAGCAGTGATTCTCTGGTCTCCTGTAGCCTGTGTGCATGTATATTATTTAATAAATTCTTTTGTTTCTTAAACTAGCTAGAGGAATGTCTGTTATTTGCAACCGAACAGTCCAACTAATACATTTTCCAACCTTAAAAAATTGAGAGAATTCACCAAAATATCTGAATTTCTGGTTTATTTTGGACGAGCAGATCTGGCAACCCTAAATTTATATTCCTATAGGCCAACATTCAGCAGGACTGTTCATACTAGGCAGTGATATTATGATTTATAATAAGAAATATATATTTGGTCTTCCTCCCATTTCTGGCACAGAGCTTTTAAAACCCTTGGAATTTCCTGAGAGATAAGAACAATGGGAACATCTTTTGTTATAATATTTGGTCCTCAGTTCCTGAAGCTATAAGGACAAAAAAGTGAAACGCTGATTTTTTATTCAAACAAGCTCCTTTCCACCACAACTGGGTTTATGTTAATGAGGTGACTTTTGAAAAGCACCTGAGGATGGGGACTGGTTTCCAGGGGGACCAGCCGTGAATAGAGGGTTGAAACGTTCAGTCCCTCCCCTAGCTTCCAGGGAGGTGAAAGGGGCTGGAGGTTGAATCAATCACCAATGGCCAATGAGTTAGTCAATCACATCTATGTAATGAAGCCTCCATAAAAACCCAAAAGGAGGGGGTTCAGAGAGCTTCCAGGTTGGGGAACCAGAATGCTTCCGTGGTGCCAGGCCCTAAACCACAGGGACAGAAGCTCCTTTGTTCAGGACCTTGTCCCGTGTATCTCTTCATCTGACTATTGATTCGTACCCTTTAGTACCCTTTGTAATTAACTGGTAAACTAGAGAGTAAACTGGTTTCCTGAGTCCTGTAAACTGCTCTAGCAAATTAATTAAACACAAGGAGGACGTCATGGGAATCTCTGATTTATAGCCAGTATAGTAAAAGCACAGGTAACAGCCTGGACTTGCAATCGGCATATGAAGTCGAGGGCAGTCTTGTGGGACTGAGCCCTTAACCTGTGGGATCTGATGCTGTCTCTGGCTAGATGGTGTCAGAATTGAGCGGAATTGGAGGCCACCCGCCTAGCCTTGGAGAATCGCTTGGTGGAGTGAAGTAACCCCCAACCCACACCTCCACCACACACACACACGCTAGAACTGGGAGCAGACGCCTTATAAGCACATGCCATGTATTTTATACACATTTACTCTAAGTATTTCAATGTTTAATTCCTGTGTTAGTTTCCCATAGGCCCCACCATCCTCTCTAGATATAACACCTTCTCAGATCACATATTTATAGCACCTGATGCCTTGACCAGTTCAAAATATAGTATTTTTATTCATTTGTTTTTAATTAATGTATATATTTATAGCCTGGGCCAATACATCATCTTTAAGAATTGTGACTTGTTCAAGAAAAGATAGTGAAGAAACTGAAGAAGTCGCCATGCAGATTGTTCAAGTTTCCCCAGAAACTGTACAGCTTCCTTTGTGTTTCACAAAAGCCACAGGTGAACATATAATTACTCATTCACTGATTCATTCACTCAGAAAATGTATTTGCTATTTAGGCACAGTACTCATGGTAAAGTTCTTTTTTTTTTTTTTTTTTTTTTTTTTGCCGTGCCACGCAGCATACAGGATCTTAGTTCCCTGACCAGGGATCGAACCCATGCCCTCTGCAGTGGAAGTGCAGAGCCTTAACCACTGGACGGCCAGGGAGGTCCCGGTAAGGTTCTTATAAAGACCCAAATGTTTCTGAATTATTTGCCTCTACTTGCCTATCCTGAGCACAATTTTTGAGGAATAGTCAAAAAAAAAAAAAAAAAAAAAAAGGAAAAGAAAGAAGAAATAAGTGGGAAAATAAAGAAAGGTAAGGAGACAGGAGAGAGGAGGAGAGGGGAGGGCTGGTGAGATAAGAGGAGTGGAGAGTATATCAGTTTGTTTGTAAATGTGAGTATCTGAAGGTTACTGATTGTCTTTATGAGGAAGAATGTGATAGAAGTGGTTCCCTGAACTAGTCTGACCCATGCTTCTCTATCAAACTGCCACATTACTCCATCAGCTACATCTAATTGTTAATTATGTAGATTGATTATAGAACTCAGCCACAGTAAACCAATAAGATCATATTTAACTGTCTCCTCATTAAAAATTGCCCTCTAGAATGTATGGTGGTGTCAATATTCAAAAAGGCAAAATCTATTGTTATGAAAATCTTAGGACCAAGGGTGGGAATCCAAATAATGAATGGTTGAAAGGTGAATATAAGTAAACTATAAACAGTGACACTTCACGAATCAGATCATTGGTGGGTGAAACTGATTTATTATTAATAGACACACTTATTGTCTTAACTCATTAATCATTAACCATATATAGAGCTTTTATTATGCATTTGCTTTGGAATTAGATATTGGCCCTGCAACCTAACATGATTTTGTTGCCTTGGGTCAGTGACTTATTAACCTTGAGTCTCAGTTTCCCCATCTGTAAAACAGAGATTATAATATCTACTGTGAAGGGTTTAATAAGAAATAAAGATAAAGGAGTAAATATACCAAACTGGATTGATTATGGAAGGACACACCCTAAACTCCTCTGCCCCATGCCCCAACACACACACACACACACACACACACCCATCCTCCTCAACTCACAGAGATATAGAATTTCTAAGGACCTACTGTATAGCACAGGGAACGATACTCAATATTTTGTAATAACCTATAAGAAAAAAAGAAACTGAAAAGAATAATGTATATATATACGTATATATACACACATACACACACACACACACACACACATATAACTGAATCACTGTGCCGTACACCTGAAACTAATACAGCACTGTAAATCAACTACACTTCAATTAAAAATATATATATAGAAATTCTGGCTAAGATCTGAGCAACAATAAAAATAAGTTGATAAAACATAAGCCAAGTGACTTCTGGTTAAACGTGGCATCATGAACATGTGTATTCAGTGTCGTTCCTTCCCCAAATTCCATCAAAATAAAGGAATAAAATGCTGTAAACCCTTAAAGACAAACTGAACAGAAGATTCAACAGAGAACAAAATGTGTCAACAAATGTAAGAAGATAGGACACTGATAACTGACTCAACACAGAGGAGAAAATTACAACATAAATGCAGGAGTGTGATATCATATAAAGCAAGGCCATTTGTCAGGTAGAAACCTAGAAGCTGTCAAGAAATAGAATTACCTGATTTGGTGGAACGTGGTAGAAGGGGAATGAGACAAGGGCTAAAAATGGGGGGATTGGTTAAAAATGTGTATACCCAACAAGTTCCCCCACCTTCTCCCTCAGCTGGACAATGACCATTGCCACATTAGGGATGTATTCATTTCTCTGGGGGTGAAAAAAAAAAGTAACTAAATGGAAGGCTTCAGACACAGAATCCAAGGCCCAGTAGAGGGGAGTGAGTCATTGACTAAACTGAATGGTAAGACACCTACCCCATACCTCCTACACTTCTCCCAGAGCACTGCTTACCAGGTGGGAGGCTGGAAGATTCTTCTTCTGAGAAGCTGAACGTCCTCAGAGGGGAAAAAATACATATATACTACCATTTGGTTATCTACAAAATCCTCTTCTACTCTCCAACCACACACTACAATGAAGCCCACCACTTAAATGAGAGACAAAGATCACCAGAAATTTGAAGACAACCTACAACATGAGAGATAGAACTCAAAACAAATAAGAAAGAGGAACTTGGAGAAAGGCAATGGAGGAAGCAAAAGGAAACATCAAAAACTATTATTATTTGATATGAAAAAGGAAGACAAAGCACACAAGAAATAAAGGAAGACAATGTACACAAGAAATCTGAATAATACATTTCAAAAAAGAACATGAAAACTTTGAAAATTAAAAATGGGCTAGTAAAAACATAAGCTATCAATAAAATGAATAAAATATAAAGTCCCAGAGATAGAATAAAAAGACAATGACATGCCCCAAGACATTTTACAATACAAATATCTTCTTCAAAAGATAAAAAAAGGGCTTCCCTGGTGGCGCAGCGGTTGAGAATCTGCCTGCCAATGCAGGGGACACGGGTTCGAGCCCTGGTCCGGGAAGATCCCACATGCCACGGAGCAACTGGGCCTGTGAGCCACAATTACTGAGCCTGCGTGTCTGGAGCCTGTGCTCCGCAACAAGAGAGGCCACGATAGTGACAGGCCCGCGCACCGCGATGAAGAATGGCCCCCGCTTGTCGCAACTGGAGGAAGCCCTCGCACAGAAACGAAGACCCAACACAGCCATAAGTAAATAAATAAATAAATAAAAATTAAAAAATTAAAAAAAAAAAAAAGATTAAAAAAAAAATAGTTGAATACAAAGAATGAATCAGATGGCATTAGATTTTCAGGAACAACACTAGAAGCTAGAAGACAACGGAGCAATCAAACCTCAAAGGGAACATGATTTCTATACCCAACCAATCAATCTAACCTGAAGTCAAAATAAAGATATTTTCAAATATATAAAGTATCCAATAGCCTACTCCTTGTATGACTGTTTATAAGAAGCTACTGGAAGATACAGCTCTACGAAACAAGGGAATAAATATAGAAGTAATAAATATGACATCCAACAATAAATAGCAGAAAAGGGAAATCTCAAGAGTTGTGCCAGGCCTAAAGAAAACTAAACATTGATTAGAGAAGGAAAATGGGTGTGTAAAGTAGGAGAGTTGCCAGGAAAAAAAATGAGGTCAATGAATTGCTGTGTTTATAAGAATAAAATACAAAACTGAACAATAGTTGTATGTTGTTTAAAAGAAATGTTTATGCAATAAATAACCCAAAAAGATATTTTTTACACAAGATATTTAACAAAAGTCAAAAGAAAACTGCTCTAAAAATACTGATATTAGACAAAATATGCATGGCAACAAAGCACCAAAAGCGGGGCACTCCTAAAAACAAGAGTGACAGTCCGCTGATGAGCTATATCACGTTTGTCTTCACTTAAAACGTTAGCCTAAAGAATTACAGCAAAAACTGACAGAATTCTAAGCAGAACATGATATAGCCACAACAGTAGATATTTCAACACCTGTCTCTCGGAAGCTGAGTTCTCAACCAGACCAAAAATTACTAAGACTGCAGGAATTTTGATAAGAAGTAACAAGCTAATAGACGTCATGGATGTTTTGTTTTCTTGCTCACTGTTCCATGCCCATTGCCTAGAGGAGTGCTTGGCCCATAATAGGTACTAAATACTTCCTGAATGAATAAATGAATGAAAGAATATAGAGAAAACTGCACCCAACAAATAGAAAATATACATTTTTAAGTACTTGCAACACATTTATAATAATTGACCAGGTATGAGGCTACAAAGAAAATCAAAAAAATTACAAATGATGGAATCTGTGTTCTATGACAAGTTGGTGTTCATAATCATTGCCTCATTTTTTTTAGAAGACTGCAAATCAATCCTTTCTGAATTTTTAAAAGAAGTTTGTATTTCCAGAGAGTAAAATATCGACATTATAGAGAGGAAATGTGTGGAAGTTCTTAGTTAGTAGTGTCTGCTCTGCCAAAGCAACTAGACTTGTAACTGGGCCCAAAGGAAGCAGGTCACTTAACTCCAAGGAAGCTTCAGTGCTCCGTTTGGACTATTTGTATCTTCAGCCCCTTCTAAGACTTATCTGCTACTTATCCAATATAAACGTCCTATCCATCTTTCCTTCTTTTCCTCCCTGAATTTGTTAACCAAATAATGTAATGTAGCTAATTTTTAAATAATAAAAAGCATCTTGACCCACCCTAGTAGATTAAAGAGACATCCTCAGAAAGTTCTCACCTTGAGCATACAGAAACACTACCGGCTATAGAGTGAAGCCTAAATAAAACATACCACAGGGTGAGGAGCTATCACCTGAAGGAGACTCAATAGCACATCCATGTATAAATGGAATCCAGATTTAAAGAAGAAGATAATTTCTGAAATGCCACTCAGTATTATAGGTGCCCTCTTGGGGTCCATGGTTTCTCCAGAAAGGAAAGATGCATCCTATCTTGATCTGGAAGGGGCTTGATATTCTCTCCTGCTTCTTTCCCAAGTTTAAAGCCTTAATATCCATTCAAACAGTCACAGTACTCCAATTTTCTCTGGTTTAAAATATACACCAGTTCAGTGCTGTAAGACATTGTGTGGCTTATAAATGACTAAGTTTTGCCCTGACTGATAACATTTTCCCAAAGTCAAACAGACTCTGCTTTTGTCTCTCTGTTTTTCTCAGTATAGTTGCACTTTATTTCAATACTTCTCTTGTAATTGAGCAATTCCATAAAATCAAATAAAATGATTTATAATGGAATGATTACTCCAGGGTAACATTTCAAGTGAAATTAAGATTGAAATCTAATTTAAAAGCTTTAATGTAAATGGGTCATTAGAGGAGGCTCTCCGGGGAATTTGCAATTAAACTAAAGTGACAAGGGTTTTGTAGGGGTGATAGACCTAAAGGTGTTAGAATACTGATACATGCTCATTTCGGAGGCAGCTGGCCTTATCACAACTGCTCAACAAGATCAGAGTTGCTGAGTGAAAGCTGCAATCAGAGTCGAACAAAAACATTCCAACCCATTACAAGAATTTCTCATATAAAGAAAAGTTCTGATTTATGGAAGGGCTTTAATGAATTCATTATGTTTAATTGACATTAATTAATCGAATTAACCATTTTTAACTATCACCATATTATTTTCATACCAGTATCTTACTTTTACTAACTATAGAACTATTCATTTCACAATAACTGTCTTCTATTGATGCGATCTTTGATATATGATTTGCTATTGTATAATCTCTACACACAATATAGAATACTCTGCCTAGCCTTTTTGAATCCTGCCCATCTTCACTTTCAGAGGTTTCCTTTTTGCCTGCGTGGGTCTTTGACAATTAATCATTTACTTTATTTTCTAAATTCCTTTTATATTTGTTCCTAGATTTTCGATTTGATAGTGAAACTTCCATGTAAATAGGTCCAAGTTCTCCAAAAAGAAACCAGGTTGAATTATATTTTGAGTCCCTACACTGCTTGGAATACTGCATTGCACATAAGAAGGGTAATACATATTTGATCTTATTAACAATAGTAATTATATTAAGAGTTAACTTTTATTGATCATTTTAAATGAGTAAGGCATTGTTAAGCCCTTAATGTAAATGATCTCATTTAATCTTCACAATCATTCTGGATAGCAGAAATATTATTATCTCCATTTTTGAAATCTATAAACTGAAGTTTAGAAATGTTTCGGTAACCTGTCCAAGGTTGCAGAGCTAATGAGGGGAAGACCCAGAATTAAAAACCACAATTACATGTAACCAAAGCCCGTGGTCGTACCTACTATGCTCCACAGTTGAAGCTTGAGGTTAAATGTGATCAATAGGAGAACCAAGGTTATGATGGTCTCTTTCTATTGTGTGTATCCATACATCTGATTGATTTTGTACATTTTCAGATTTAATTGGTCCCAGCTCTTCCAAAGCTGGACTCATTCAGAAATAATAAAAATAAAATTTCTGAGCCATCCAACAGATGTTTCCAAATGTTTGGATTTATTTTTATGAAGGTTTTATAAAAATCAATTTCAATTTATACGCTTTATTTTTGTGGATGACAGAGATTTGAAGAGCTCTATTGAGAGAGGTGGCTGAAGTTTTACTTATTGCTTTTGAAACACTCCAATTTTATATATATGACAGCTTTTGCAGAAGAAACAACACGCATGGTTCATAAACCACTCTTTTTTTCTTGGATAGCACCCATAAGGCAAGGGTCCGGTGATTGGAGAGGTGTTCGGATCATGAACTATACAGCTCTGTCAATAGCAGAAAATCAAGAGATTGCAAAAACCACTTCAAGGAAGGGAATTTGGAGAGAAAATAAACAGTCAAAACGTTTTTGCCATCCTCTCATAAGAGATATAATCTTTCCTTCAGACATTAAAATAATTATATCATTCATTTCAATGTTAACACATTTGGCAACTTGCATAGATTTGATTGGCGGAGCAGTGGTGGTGAGGGTAGATTAAGCTAGGGTAATAGTTTCCAGAGGGAAGGAAAGAGTCAACAACTAATAGATCATTAAGCACCTAGGTAGTTAGAAATACTGGCAACTCCTTTTAGCTTGTTCTGCCAGAACCTCACATGAAAAAGCAGGTATTGTTGAACTGTCTCTGATGATAGTCAGGTATCTGCCTGCCCTCTTAAGAATGAGCCTGGATCGATTCTTATGGTCAGAGAAAGGTTGCCTGGATATGAGTAGTCATAGCTTAATTCCACCTAGAGCTGAGTTTTGGAGAATTATGTTCTACGTTGTGAAAGACACAAAGGAAATCTTCCAAGAAAGAGATCACATTTACAACCATGGCCTCCAAGCCAGGTATGATCTGGCCCTCCACTCCAACTATCCTAGCTTTCCATTGCTTCTTGAACACATTAAACTTCTTCCTGCCTTCCTGCCTCAGGGCCTTTGTATGTGCTACTCCTTCTACCTGGAATCCTTTCTAAGCTCTTTTCATCCCTTGACACTTCTCATCTTTTAAATTTAGGTCTCTATTCAAGTGTCACCTCCAGAGAGACTTCCCTGACCATTCTGTGCATGCACACATGCACACACGCACAGACACACACACAATGGTTTGATACTTATAGAGAACTTTCTTTCCTCTTAAAAGTTAACTGCTAATGAAAAACAAGGAAAGATGGAGAAACTGTCACAGATTAGAGAACACTAGAAGAAAAGATGACTAAATGCAGTGTAGTCTCCCACATCAGACCAGGGAAAAGAAAAGCATATTAGTGAAAAGCCTGGTGAAATCCAAATAAAGTCTCTAGTTTAGTTGACAGTATCATACTAATGTTCACATCATAGTTTTGACAAAGGCACCACAGTTATGTTAAGATTTTAGCACTAAGGGAAGCTGGGTGGAAAACATATAGGAACTCTCTATACTATCTTTGCAACTTTCCTGTCAATCTAAAATTATTCCAAAATAAAAAGTATAGTGAAAAGATTAACTTCTATATAATGTCTATAAGTTCTAATAACTTTCTGTGTCATGAAGCATGACAGTCAGGTAGTCTCCCTGTTGCCTTAGTTTTCTTTCTCTTTCCTTGCACTTAGCATGTCCAAAGCCTGGTTTTCTACAGTAAGACTTTCGAGAGAGGGCCTGCATCCTTGGTTCTTTTAGGTGGAGGTAAGATGGATGGGAAGCGTCATGAGAAGGTACAGCTCCACATAATCCCGGGCACTGGGCTCAGTTCCTTCCTTCATTTCCAGGGTGCGCTCTCCACGATTCCCTGGGCAGAGACATCAAAAGATTTCCTCTCTCCCTCCCTTAGATGGTCTATATTGGCCAGGTGTTTTGACACACTCAGAGATTTATTAAAAACTGTGGGCATGGGGGCTTCCCTGGTGGCGTAGTGGTTGAGAATCTGCCTGCCAATGCAGGGGACACAGGTTCGAGCCCTGGTCTGGGAAGATCGCACATGCCGCGGAGCAACTGGGCCCGTGAGCCACAACTACTGAGCCTGCGCGTCTGGAGCCTGTGCTCCGCAACAAGAGAGGCCGCGAGAGTGAGAGGCCCGCGCACCGCGATGAAGAGTGGCCCCCACTCGCCACAACTAGAGAAAGCCCTCACACAGAAACGATGACCCAACACAGCCAAAAATAATAAATTAATTAATTAACTAAAAAAAAAAAAAGAGTTCTGAAACTCTTATTAAAAATAAAAAACAAAAACTGTGGGCATCACATTCTTGGTGGCGAGTTACAAAACGTTCTGTATGGCCAGATGTTCTGAAAATAGAGACATATTTTCATTTGATATATTAAAAGAAAGTAAGATTTGGTTATAGCAAGTAACAACAATGGGCAAGGCATCTGCTTAGCCCTTTGGGGACACAAAGATGAATTAGACACAGACAATACCCCAGAGAACCCATTAGAGAACAGAATATGTCTTCAGAGGGCCAGCTCTTTTGAAAGAGAAAAGTTATGTTTATGACATGAAAGTCATAGAATGAGCAGCGCTTTCAGATAATCTATATTTTAAGTAAAACTTTGCAACCCAGACTCTGCCACTTACTAGCTTAATAACATTGGGCAAGTTCCTTAACCTGTGTACTCTGGTTTGTTAATCTGTATAATGGGAATAATAATGAGACCTACATGTGTGAATTTAATGAGTTAATTTCTATAAAGTACTGAGAATAGTGTCTGGTACATGGAAAGGACTCAATAAATGTACGTTATTATTACTGTTATTTAAATAAATATGTAGATAGCAAAAAATGCTAACAGGGTAAGAATTAGGCTGAAAAACTACCATCTATTACTACTCATCAATAATTTATTTTAAGCCATATTTCCACATTATAGTCATGGAACCTACAATTAAAATAAGAATATCATTTTATTTGCTGATTTGCGCAAAGTATAAGCAAAAAAGTAATATACACATATATTCCTTTCCAATAGAATACAATACAGGCCCCTCACTTTGCCCAAAACATGTTTCTCAAAATAGAGTCCAAAATAATAATTTTGTAGTTTGAGAAAAAATTCTCATTAATTTACATTATGGGTTTCAGATCCGATTGATCTGAAATTGGTCATCATTCTTGAGATGTGAAATTTTGGTATTTCCTGCTTTGTTTAGTTTTCCTATCAGGTAGCTAATGATATATATAATTTTATAAGGCATTTGTCCACTACCACTACCATTTCAATCTCCTGGATCAATGAAATGGCACTCATGAATTGTAATAATCTTCAGGCATTGTAAGATAAAACTTTTGCCATTTTAACTGGTAGGTTAATTCTGATGATGTTGATGATAAAATGGAATGAGTTGATGATTTCATATGAGACAGAATCCCTCAACATCACTGTGCTATTAGACAGAGAGAATGAGATCTCCCCAGTAGTAAGGTCTATCTGTCTGTCCTACCCCCAGCATTACATTCTGCCACCTAAACTCAAAGGTGGGCTTTAAGGAGAGAACAAAGGAAGAGAACAGAGAGGAAAGTTTGAAGGGCTTTCCATACAGGCTTGCCTGGCCTCAGAACTGGGAAAGCAGAGATCCCGTCCCCAGAACATTGTCTTGTAAACACAACCTTTTTCTTTGCTTAACATGACTAATTTCATGGAAAGACTTCCACATTGTAGAGGGAAAATTCTCAAAGAAAGAAGTAAAGCTGACCCTTGAACAATCTAGGTTTGAACTGCATGGGTCCATTTACACATGGATTTTTTTCAATAGTAAATACTACAGGGCTGCATGATCCTCTCCTCGGCTGATTGAATCCGAGGATACAGAGGAACCGTGGATATGCAGGACCTGTGGACACGGAGGGCTGACTGTAAGTTATACTTGGATTTTTGATGGCATAGAGGGTCGGTGCCCCTAACCCCACATTGTTCAGGGATCAGGTATAGGACCAGTTTTTATATTAAGGTATTGGCCCCTGACAATCTTGACAGAACTATCCATATTGCTTTCTTGTTCTTTGTTTTTATTTTTTACATTCATTAACTGTCTTTTTAAAAAGCAGTAGAAAGAACATGAGCTATTTAGTTAGAGGAAGTGAGTTCAAATCCTTGGTCTATTACTCACACTTTTGTGACTTCGGCCAAGTTACTGTTTCAGCTATCAAACAGTCGACATTTCACATGTTAATGCATAGAAGACCCTTAGGTGCTATGATTACGTGACATGATGTTTACATACTCCTTCCAGCAATTCTCAGAGGACTCCTGACAGATGAGGACACCAAGGTTGAGGAGACAGGGGCTTGCTCAAGGTCGCAGTAATTGCTAGAGCTGGAGGTCAAACCCAGATCTTGTCTGACCCTAAACAATAAAATCGGCTACACCTGCTGAGCTCCTGCAAGAAGCCAGTACAGCACCCTCTATGTATTAACTGATTTAAACTTTGCAGAAATTGTAGGAGGTAAGTACTACCATGATCCTTACTTCCCAGACTATAAAATCAATCCTGTAGATACATTTCACATCATGTAACCCCCTCATTTATATGTGCATGTATGACATTTTCCTAATGTCTTTGTGACACATTTAAACACAAAATGCTAATAAAATCCATGCACATGTTTCTCAAAATGTTTTGAGTGGGTTTTCCCTTTCGCTGTAACTTCCCATCAAATACGCTTTCTCCAGAATCCTTTGTGGCATATGGAGAAGGACAGAATTGATCCTCAATTTACAGAACTTCTTTTGGTCTATATACGTATGTGTTAAAAATGCCAGCCTCATTTATACGACGTCACCATCAATTTAAAAACTGTTTGTGATTTTCTGCTACCTTTGTATTTTTCTCCTGAAGAAAAAGATAAAGGTTTTACTGTTTCAAAACCACCAAGAAGCAACAAATTTAATGAGAAATTAATGACCAGGAGAACTATTTCAATCAAATTCTGAACCAAGCTGAACCCTAGGGTTTTAAAATGTTCAATCAAATACCACCATCCTAGTGTGCGAGTTTGTTTTTTCTTGGCATCATGTAACTTCCTGTTTCTAAGAAAAAAGGATTAAAGTGTCCCATAAAAAATTTTAAAAAAATTAAAAAAAAAAAGCTCCAAAAGCTTCTTGGACATCAAAGGGACCTTACACAACAACATTTTGATGAGTTAAGTGTAAAGGAATCAAAAACACATGGATTAAATTTCCCATAAAACCCACATGTGTTTAAAAATCAAGGGAAAATGTGCTTGGCCAAATGCATTTGGGGTTTTGTCAAACCCCAAACATTTGAGGAATAGTGTGAGATGTTTAAGGAACACAAAACACAGCTGGATCAGCCTATATCATTCCAAAAGCATACACCAGTGGGAGATGATACGGAAGATAAACCCGCAAAACTGTAGTTTGGGCCTAAAAACCACATCCTGGATTATTGATAAGAAAGTTGTGGCTTTCAAATATATATATTTTAATTGCCTCTAAATTTAGAAAATTATAACTTATATACCCTGTTAGAAGTCGCTTAGTAAAGAGCTCTTCTATTTTTTTTAAAAAAAGAAAAAAGGAATCATCATTTCCAACCTTCAGATTCTCCAACTTAACCAGATGGGATCTTTTCCACAGCTTTCAAACCTTAATCAAGTTGCCCCATGTTTTGTATTATCTTTGATTTAGCTTTGCTAGACTAAGCACATTATTAATTGGTTCTCCTTTTATTTACAATACTATTGCTTGAAATATATACTAGAGTGGATAATTGAATTTGGGGTTTACTGTAATTAAAAAAGTCAAAAGAGCAATAAACATAAGCGTTAGTAAATAATTGCCTCTGAGAACCAGCATAAATCATCAAGATTAAATGATTTTATATCATATTTAAACTCCTTAATTTTAATTTATGATTGCCAACCTATTTTCTGTCATTGTTGACTAGAATTTCTTGTCAGTGCTTTACATCTTTAGAGGTGATGGCAAGGGACTCCTGAAGGTTCTCTTTTTATGGGGGCTGAAATAATGCATCCATATCTTTTCTTTCTTATCATTTTCCTAGTGAATTCTATTTATTTTAAAAATTAGCCCAACTAGTGGGGAGGTCAATTTGATCATGGATTTCAGTACTTTTCCAAATCTACTTTCTAATTTAATAAGTAAGATTTTCATCTTTTGGGAATATCTAGTTTATAGATATATAAATAAACAGATGTTTCCTTTGGCTAAGCAATACTATGCATTACATTTTGGGCGATAAAAATAATTATTGAGAGCACTGTCATGATTTCCAAGAGGGTACAAAAGTTAATGAAGCCATGGCTGTGCTTTCTTGACCCTCCCCCCAAATAGCTAATCAGCAATATTGCAAATTCCTTTCTCCTTTCCAATACAGACAACACAGAATATCCTGCAAAAATATAAATAAACAGAAAGTATTTTTTCCAAATGAAAGCAGCACTGATATGGGAACGATGTACATATTTTTCTACTCTCAAACACTGCAATATGAATTAACAGTTTCTACACACTTGAATCCAAGTTCTGTTCTCCACATGGTAATTTATGACGCATAGCAAGGTCACGTCTCAAGAGCTAACCCTGTGCATTAATAAAAACAGCAATAGCAACCAGAATACCATTTATTGGAGCCCATCATTTGCTAAGATTAGAGTCAGACATTTTAAGACATTAGCTTTAAAGCTGACAACAACCTGGACAGGGAGATTTCCATTGTTTCCATTTTAGCACTGAGGATGTTGACTCTCAAAAAGATTAAGTCACTTGCCCATGAATAGGTAGACAGACCTGTTTGGTCACAAAGCCCATACCCTCCCCTCAACTCTGTTGCCTCATATATTTAAGGCAAATAAAAGAAAACAGTGATGGTGTCTTAGGAGACTGAAGAGAGGGACCACAGGAGGGAGGAGAGTAATATAATCCTGTCTTAAGAGGTTAGCAGCCTCTCACATCGATATGTAGTTCTTGAAATCACAGATCCTGTTCTGTTGCCCACCCTAATGGCTATTCTATGTCCCAACGTGATACATCTTTCACTCCAGACATGACTTGGATCGGTTTGCTGCATTTATACTCTTTTAGATTTCCTTTGCACATGCTCAGGGCATCATTTTGGAGCGCAGTCAATTGCTCAGGGAACTGATTCCATGATGCTTTCAAGTCCGTCACCTGTTTCTCATTATTTCTTTCTTGAGCTTAGTGAACAGACATGAGTGTTCTCTACCTTGGGAATGAGAAGTCTGTGGCCAGAAAAACAAAATCACACTCACCATCATCGTGCTCTTCCTATTACAATCTCGTCTCCTCGGTCAGTGCGATCAGTGCGATGTGTCCTGGAATAAAGAGAAAACCTGCTAAACAAGTTTTTCTTTATTCACTGCAGCCTTAGAGGCCTTTCCATTAATGCCCGGGGTCATTAACTAGGCTGATTGGTTACATGAGATTGGCAGCGCATGGTAAAACAATTAGGAGGCTATCCTAGACTCGAGCAGGTGCTGTCCTGTGAATGAGAACCACAGACAGTCTGCAGCAGGCCAAGATCGTGAAGAATGATGCCAAAACCCAAAATCACTACATGAGAACAAATCAGCAAAGTGAAATCACGAAAGAGGTACAGCTCCTTCAAAAAGAGACGAGAAAAATGTGCTGGCTTGACAATCAGAGTGAGTAATTTGAATTGAGTTAAAAAAAGATTGGGGGAAATGGTAGAAGAGATGGAAAAAACAGACACATTCAGCTATAACATACTGAATACATACATTTTAGGTGGCTTTAAAAAATTGGAAGCAAATATTTTCAAAAGCCTAATATGAGTAGTCAATAGATAAATGGACAAATAAAGAGAAGAGATAATTTACAAAGGAGAAGAAATATTTAAAAAAATCCCTTTTCACTAGAAATAAATCTGTTTTTTAAAATGATGCATTTTCCTGGTCTGTTAAATTCATATTTTTTAAAGTGCATAATTCCCATTGAAGGTGAAGATCAAAGGAAATAAACACTTTTGAACATTGCTGATGGTACTCTGAATTAGCGTAAATCTTTTACAAAGAAATTTGGCAATGCATAGCAAAATCCTCAAATATTTATATATTTTAGCCTCTTTAGAAATTGACTCTAAGGAAATAATCTTAAGTATACATACAAAGATATTCACTGAAGCATTATTTATAATCAAAATACAGAAACAAACCACGAAATGTCCTGAAATGAAAGGCAGATCCATTCAATGAAATGATTGCAAAAGTGATTATTATGAAGACTAAATACATGGGAAATGCTTTTGTTATCATATTGACTGAGAAAGAGCAAGAAAAAAAATTATATGATAATAACTATGGACAAACAAAATTTTGTATCAGAAAAAAAGGCTGAAAAGAAATATACTAAAATAATAGCAGGGATTGTACTAGTACAGTGGGACTTGTTCTGATTATTTTTTTTTTTCTGCATTTGCCATGCCGTCCTCAATGTGATTGCATTACCTTTATTAATACAAGTTTTTAAGGAATAGAGCTAATATTTTAAAATCAGTATCTTTTTAAATAACTCATTGAAAGATCAGGAAAAAAAACCCACAAAACTATAAACTGACAAGACATACATAGCATTTATATTTAAGGGAAAGATATCAGAAAGGCATTTAAATAGGTCCTATAGTTTATAAAGAGATAAAACTGTTTTATCTGGAAGACAACAATGTATTGAAACATCCAAAAAAGCTTGGTAAAGAGGAATGCATGCTGAATGAAATGAATTTCCTTCTAAACTAGGTTGAAATATACATAGATAAGGGAGGGAAGAAGAGATATCTATGATATACCCTGGGCTAGAGTATATTTCTGTTCTTGCCATTTTAGGCCATATGGACTCAATAAACAATTCTGTTTGACATTGTTTCAGAGTGTCTTCCCTGAGACCAGAAGGCTCTACTAGACTTCTTGAATTCTATTCCAACTCTATAATTCTATGAACTGTATTAAATAATAAAGAATAAAGTAAGGAGCAAGCACACCTGACACTCGGTTCCAGTGGATGAATTCAGTGAGACCCAATCACTCACTAAGAGAAAAAACTTAAAAAATTTTTCTTGCTACCTATCAGTGAAATAATATTTCCACAGATTATTCACTGCGTGTCCAATCAAGAAATGGAAAGAAGAGGCCCTTTTTACTAGCAAACTTTTAAAAAATCTTGCTGTTAGCTATAATAATATCTACCCAAATAGAGACATAGCATGGTTAAAATGGCTGGGAGTCGGCCAGGAAACATAGTCTGATGGAGTAGTGGTAGATTCGCCACAAAATGGTATAAATAGTTTTTCTTTACTTGAAGTTCCCATCTTGAAGAAGAATTAGCAATTTTTGCACTTTCATGGGACAACAGACTGTGATTTAAATTTCAGTTTGTGTAGCTCATTTTGTGTATCACGATGTTTTGTGCTCTATCACGTATCTGGTCTTTACATCTTTTGACTTTTCCTCAATGGTATTGCGGTGTCACATGGTATCCTATCGGGTAGGTAGTACTGGAGGCCAGGTGGGGACAGGAGGGGACAGGAGAGAACAGCTTCTTCCACCATTATCAGAAATACCTTCGTCCCATTCTTGTAGAGACCCACATCAAGACGATATTCCATCTGGCTCCAGAAATGGGGAGTGAAACATAGGTGTTTCCAATGTAGGTGAAGCAGACAGGAAACAAAATCAATTTTATAAACTGCTTGCTTTTTGCAGAGTATGCCATTGCCATAGATGAAGGTCAATAAGAGTTTAGACATTGTCTGTGATCTTCTGAAGAGTTAATAATCTAGTTGGGAAGATAAGCATACATGCATAAAGGAAGAGAGGGTTTCTATTAAAAAAATGAAAAGGAACAAAAGAGGCAAGAAACATAATATAATAAAGCCCTTGGTTGGTGTAACATTTGCCAATTGAAGTGTACAGTCTAAGATCTTTGCACAAGGAAAACATCACAGAGGCTTTACTGGGAATAGCAAGACATGAGAGTGGAGAGGTCATTTGTCTCTCTGGTTGTAGGCATTTGATCATGAAATATAGACCAAATGATAAGGCACTCTTCAATTTTTAAAGCACATTCTTACAAACATCATGGCTCATTAGTTTTGCGTCTTTAGTGGTGGCTTGTCAATTACATTGTTAAGATTCAATATGTTTTTAAGAAGTTCTATTTTACAGGAATTACCTTGGTGCTAGTGTCAATAATTTCTCTTTGGCTGATTATGGACCAAGTCAGGGTAAGAGAAGCCCTGAGATTCAATACAGTAAAGTACTGTGCGCGTCTCAAATTCACAAGAGGACTCATTAAACTTCGTCGTCCATCCCTGACTGACTTCCAAATAATTTTGATGCTTGGGTGGGAGAGATGCTGTATAAAGATAAAAGAAGAAAGATGGATTTATAGACTGTTTCTTTATACGCTTGTCTACTTGTTTGCTTTCTTGCCCTTAAATTTCAAAATCCTACAGTAACTGGAACGGGCTTAACCATGTACTGCCCAGAGGGGATTGAGGCAATAATGAAAGGGGATTAAGGAAATTGAGGTTCAGCCTGAAGAATACCTGCCCATGTTGTTTTATGAAAAATATATGCAACTCCCCTTCCTTAAAAATCGTGTGTTTTGTTACGATGGTAAATATGCCCTTTTCATGTGGGCCCGCTGTTCCTCTGCTTGGTATGTTAGCAGAAAGGACAAAGGTTTACTTTCATGTCAAGGATAAAGTCCCAAATTGATGAGACTTTGCAAATGAGAGCTCGTGGCAGTCTTTTAGAAATATTGTCATTGTCCCTGGAAGTAGGAGTAGACATCTCCTCATCATCCAGACGTCCAGAGCATCCATTGTCCCCGAATGGCTCCACCGGCCTGGAATTAACAGAGTTTGAAGCTAGTGATTTAAGGTGCCATACGTAGCTTGTACCTGCAGTTTTGAGTAAGGTGTTTTCAACCAAACAATGATATGCTCCAATCATTCACTCTGCCTTCTTCTACAAAAGCTTTCTCCTCAGACAAGAAAAAAATACTATAAAATGTATTAATTGATTAAATATATACTAGAATGATACGTCTATGTGTAAGCTGGGCACTTACCTTTCTACCAATCTTGTCGTAATCCAGAAAATATCATAAATATGAAACTTTGGCCAGAATAGGCCCTTAATTTCATCTTTATCAACCATTATTTCCTGAAATCCAAGGGCAGGAACTGACATTTATCAGAAACTCACTCTGTGAAAGAGATGATATCAAGTCATTTATGTCTGTTATCTCCATTGATCCTCATGACCTACTTTTGAGATAATTGTCATTATCCCTATTGTACAGATGAGGAAACCGAGGCAGAGAAAATTTAAGTAAACTTCCTATGGTAATTCAGCTGATAAGTGGAAAGTCCAGTACTGAACCTCAAATTTTATGCTATTTACTACATCACTGCTAGATAACCATTATGGAACTGCTGGTAGCTTACAGAATTCATTAATTCACCTCTCCTTTAAAAACATTACGTATCTATGAGCACAAAGCTGGGAGTATTCCAGAGATTAAAAAACAAGGATAATGAATACGGAAGGAGCCTATAAAGATTCCGAAAAAGTCAAAGGGCAGGATTAGCAGGTGTTACAACAGGATGCAATTAAGACATATCATGATAAGCACCAAATATTGCATCTTTGAAACATTTAAGAAAATGATTTATCTAGATTAAGATCTTGGTAAGAAAATTATTCATATGAGACAAGTTGTACTGGAATTTCATTTTGAAGCCCTTTTTAAAAAATATAAGTGTATAAAATTTGTGCTGTAATCAGTTTCATTGGGATGGATTATTACTGCCGTTGAGTATCTGATGTGAATATCCTGTTGTCTTAGAATGGTCACTGCTGGAGGGCAGAGAGCACAGTTGATTGACTTTTGATAGAGCATTGATAGCTTGATAAAGCAATCCAGTTGATTTTAAGGCAGCCCCTGATGGCATCTGCCAAGCTTGGAGAGAAATGGCTTTAACTCTGGAATTTGGTGACAAGTAAGAACCTGCCAGACCTGAGGCTGGGTTCTTGCTGGTTCCTAGTCTAAAAAGTCTGAGATGTTTTGTGCCTGATGGCCTTGTCTCAATGCCAAAGTCGGCTTCTCTCTGTTGTATTTTGTTGGCTTCTGCTGCCCTGAGTCCTTTCCTGGCTACTGGCATGGCTACACCTCCTTGGTTAAGTAGGGGGTTCTAACACCTCCAGTTTATTCCTATCCCCGAGTTCCCCACCTTTCCCTGAATCTTCCTGTTTAAACTATTATCCAGTCCTACCAAGCTGGGCAAGATATACGAAATAGCAGCACACAGTCCAAAAGCATTTTATGATATTTCTCTGCCCAGGTGATGCAATTCATAGTAAGGTGGGTTTGGGGGGGATGGGTAGAAGTGGGGAAGCATTCCTTTCATTCTTTTTCCAAAGCACCTTCCGGAGTTTTTTGCTCTTCTGTTTTGCTTTTCCGATGTCACGACTGCTTAGAAATAAGAAAGCATCCCAAATATTTCGACTTACATTTTCTTACACAGAGACTCTCATCCATGCGTTTGATGACAGACAGTTGTGTTTTTTTTTTTTTTTTTAAATAACTTTGCCCCTTTCTCTAAATCACAGACAATCACAAGCAGAGTTGGTGGTTTTTTCAAATGGTTGCAAATCCCCAGCCCATGAGATAAAAGATGCTGACATTAATATTCTGGGGTGCAAGCTAATTCCTTCAGCCCAGCTGTGAGGCAGAGGCTCTGTGACCGAGGTGAGACTGCGGCAATGTGCAGTGTGTGCAGGGTCCTCTGACAGGCTGATCTGTTACTTGCACCTTGTGCAAATTATGGCAGCTTGACTGTTTCCATGGGTGAGCAGAAGTGGCTGTTTTCTTGCTGCTGCGTTCAATTTACTGGCTGCTTCGAAAGATTCAGAGTGGGCCCTAGGTTTGACTATTAACTATTTACATCCTGTCAGTTTCTAGACTTCAATTATCCTTGAACCCTCTGGCTTATAGAGGAGAGATGAGTAAACACAATAGCATGAAGTCAAATAGTATTTAGCTCCTGTCTCTGCAATGTGTTCATTAAGCAAATCTCCATGTCGCTTTGGGCCCCGTAGAGCATCAAGCTGCCCGGTGTTTTGTTTTGTTTTTTTATAAATAAATTTATTGATTGATTGATTGATTTTTTGGCTGCATTGGGTCTTCGTTGTTGCGCGCGGGCTTTCTCTAATTGTGGCAAGCGGGGGCTACTCTTCATTGCTGTGTGTGGGCTTCTCATTGCGGTGGCTTCTCTTGTTGTGGAGCACGGGCTCTAGGCACGTGGGATTCAGTAGTTGCAGAGCATGGGCTCAGTAGTTGTGGCCTGCAGGCTCTAGAGCGCAGGCTCAGTAGTTGTGGCGCATGGGCTTAGTTGCTCCACGGCATGTGGGATCTTCCCGGGCCAGGGCTCAAACCCGTGTCCCCTGCACTGGCAGGCGGATTCTTAACCACTGCGCCATCAGGGAAGCCCTGCCCCGTGTTTTAAAGGGTAACAGGATGTTAAGTTGCAAAGACTTCTTGCAGAGGAAAAGGATCTCCATCCTCCTTGTGACTTTTGGGATATATACCAGCAATTAACCCTATATTTTTTATATCATCATGTAGTTATTTCTTACACATTTTCTTATCTTCCCATATAGATTCTCAGGTCCTTTTTTAAAATTTTATTTTTTATACAATTTTTAAAGGTTACACTCCATTTACAGTTATTACAAAATACTGGCTCTATTCCCTGTGTTGTACAATACGTCCTTGTAGCCTATCTTACACCCAATAGTTTGTACCTCCCATTCCCCCATCCCTCTATTGCCCACTCCACCCTCCGCCCCCCCCAACACTGGTAAGAACTAGTTTGTTCTCTGTATCTGTGTCTGCTTCTTTTTTGTACATGGTATGTATATATAATGGAGTACTACTCAGCCATAAAAAAAGAATGAAATTTTGCCTTTTGCAGCAACATGGATGGATTTGGAAGGCATTATGCTAAGTGAAATAAGTCATAGATTTTTCAGGTACTTGAGTTTAAAAAGTAATGTCTCCTTTGAATCCTCTTCAGCTTCCAACCATACAGCTGGTTTAAACACAACCCTACTTGCATGTGAAGAGCTAAGCATAGTGTCAGACACACAGTAAATGCTCCATAAACATTTATTGCAATTGAAATTACTGGGGGAAAAAAGCAACAAGCTTTGATGGGATGCTTGATGCTTTGATGTTAGAGAGCGTCTGGGTCATCTGGACAGAGTTCTCCTTTTCTTCCCCCGCTTCCTGGCCTCTGGACTGCCGTGTGGGACTCCAGAGCTCTGCCTTGGCTCTTGGCCCTTCACAAACAGCTCTGCCCTTCAATCCCTCCAGCCCAATCTTTGTGACTCACACCCCAATGGTGCTCTGTTCTGCAGCCGAAACCAACCCTGCCGTCCCTGCTTTGGAGGATCTGTGCCTTGCCTCCTTCCTGTTATCATGTTCTACCTGGAATGTCCTCCTGCCCCGTACCTAGGTGACACCTCCTCGCTCAAGGCTTTCTTGACCTGCTCCATCAAACTGACCCCTCTTTTTGTATCCTCAGGGTAATCTGTACACTCTTTAGCATTATTGAACTTATTTGTTAGATCATTCTCTCCCCTACCAGATATAAGTCCTCAGCAAAGAGGGTTGTGTCTTGTTTATCCTTGTAGCTCAGGAATTGACATATAAGGTGTGGTAAATAAATGTTTTTAAATAAAAGCATGAACATCTGTCCCCATGTGTCCACTTCTAGGGTAATACTTGTCTTGCTCCCAACCACCCATGACACCCCAGCTTCTGTCCAGCCTCAAAGCGCTACCTGTTTGATTGGCCCTGGCTCCCTTCCTGGCACTTTCCTGACCACTCTCTCTTTCTCTTACTTTCTGGATTTGCTCTCTACCTCTTGATGAAGATCTATTAATTACTATTATTTAGCACCGAAATGCTTTCTTCATGGAGAGGGAGATGTGCTTCCAAGAGTTTGTTTAGGGATAAAATGAGAGATAATAGCAATCTTGAGATAATTTAGTTCAATCCAATTATCCAACACTAGGTGCTAAGGCAGATCTCATGAGAGGTCGTTCCTGCCAAAAGGAGCTTAAGGGTCGCAGTAGACAGGGAGAGTCTGGGAGAATGAAGAGGCTGCAGATATCAAGTCACAGCTTTTTAAAAGAGGGAGCTGAAAACATGAGGAATAAAGAGCTGCACAGACTGATGGAGAGAGGAGAAACAAAAGCAGCCTCTGGTCCATTAGCTCAGAGAGTCACAGAGCTTGTTGGTGGTGGAGCCTCTATGGGAAACAGGGTCTCCGCCCACAGAAGACGTGTCGCATCAGCATTTAGTCAGAATGGAAGGATCCTGTGCTGCCAGGCATGACCATTGTTTTGGTCATAGATATGGTTACTGGGCTTATCCCTTGGAGAACCTGAGTCTTAACATTGCCTCTTGTGGGTGGAGAGAGAAGAAGACAGAGAATTTTTTTTGTTTTTTAGATTTGTTTTTTGGTTTTTGTTTTCAATCATAGACCAAGGAAACAGGATGGCTAAGAGAGAAACTCTGGGGCCACACTGCCTACATTTGAGTCCTAGCCCAGCCTCCTTTTGGCTGGATGAATTTAGGTATGTTATTAAGTAGCAATCTTCCCATTTGAAACTTGTAAATGATAATTGACACCTATTTCCTAGAGAGGATTAAGTAAGATAGTGCCTATGAGGCTTTCAGCACAATAGCCGGCATGTAGTAAATGCTCAGTAAACTTTATCTGTTAATAACTATAATGTTTAATTTGATTTCCTAGAAAAGAGATTCCTGCATTCAAACTGCTCTATCAGATTAATTGATATCTTCACTGGTTATTTGAGATCATGGTGATTACAAAATACTGCAAAAATATTCTAATATAGCATATTTACTCACTTCTGTAAATCTATGTGCATACTATTTTCAACAAAGATATTTCTTACATCATTCACTGTGCATACTGCTGAATATACACCTTCATCTGAGAACAATGAAGGATGGCTGTTTCTCTGATAGCCACAGATGAGGCAAGATAAAGGGAAAAGTGGCAAAAACAGAAAAAAACATGATGCTAACGCCCACAGAAATAAGGACAAGGTACAATGAGTCAAGCGCGGTCAAGCAGAGAACTAATCTGCCTCTTGACATTACTCCACTGAGCTAAGACACAGCCTCTAAAGGGCAGTTCTGGGGTCCCTTTCCTTACAGGGCAAGGTCATCTCCTCTCTTCAGCCAAGACTCTTTGAGAAAGGACACTCCTGGGTCATCTTTTCATTCATAGCCCTATAGCCGTGCCATGAACAGATTAGATACACATATGAGCTGCTGAGCTCATATGTGGCTAGTGAAACCAAGACACTGCATTTTTCCTTTCTTTCATTTTAATTAATTTAAATTTAGGCAACCATATTTGGCTGATACCATATTGGATCACACAGCTCTAAAATATCACAGTGGATTATGGATACAAGTTTTAAGCAGGTGTTTTAATTATTTATTGCTGCCTAACAAAACACCCCAACACTTAGCAGCTTAAAACTACAGCGACAAATTTTCTCACAATTTCGTGGTCTAGGCTGGGTAAGCTGTGTAGCTGTTCTCCTCCACATGGTGTTTGCTGGGACCGGAAGATCCAAGATGGCTCCTTCACTCTCCCATCTCATGCGTCAGCTATGGCGGCTGAAACAGCTAGGGGCTGGCTGAGTATCTTCCTCTCTTCCCTCAAGGTCTAGGCTTTCTTAAAACATGGTAGTCTCAGGGTAGTGTGACTTTTTACATGGGACTGGCATCCAAGAAGGAAAGAGGAAGCTTTTAGACCTCTTAGAGGCTGGGCTTAGAACTAGCACAATATCATTTCTTCCACATTCTATCAGCCAAGTAAGTCACAAGGTCAGCCCAGATTCAAGAAGAAGGGAACTAGATCTTAGCTTGCAATGAGAGGTGTGTCATGTGCATATAGGGAGAGGAGGATTTGTGGCAGCCATCTTTAGAGACTGCCACAACAAGTCTAGTACAGTTGACTGGCCACGAAGAGAGTTGACAAATAAAAAAATGAAAAGCAACCTAGGACACAGACAAAAATGGCTTTGTAAGGATCATAAAAAGGAGAAAAGAGAGGGGAGTGGAGAAGGGAGTCAAGTATCAGGAGACCTATGAAAGCAAAACATTATCAGACCAACCAGAAACCATGAGGATGACCGCCAGCCAAACCAAAGGTACATAGCTATGGACATTCATTGATAGGTACATAATAAAATATCCACAAAATTGTATCTCGGGTCCAGCTTTGCCTGATGAAGCTCCTCATGCAAGCCCCTTATTAGTGATCAACCCAACCTCCTCCAGGATGCTTGCCTCAATGTTTCACTCCTCCAGACCTCAGGGTCCCTCAAACAGAAAACCTCTGGAAACTTCTCAGCTTCTTCAAACAGGAGCAGCATGCTATATTTTTACTTTTATTTAATTGTAATTGATTTAAATGTAAGCAACCACATAACTGAAAAACATAACTGGAGAAGGCTATAAGGGCTCTTGCTTTGATGGCTCATGCTACTAGATGAATCAACAGATTTGCTCAAAGCAGAATCCCTCCACCCTCCCAAATCTGTAGCAGTGGCACAGCACTCACATGAAAAAAAGTGCTGATCCTGCTATGAGCAGATCACAGAGCACCTATGACAAAACCTGTGTATTGGAGCTCCGTAACTTCCCGTCAAGCTGAACTGGAAAGTAATAAAACTAAAACAGCCTTCTAGAACTTGTCTTGCTGAGCCCTATCAAAGAAGTTTCCAACAGCCATTAGTAGCTTATTCCTTTTCTTAGAAATGCAGTTTCTTAGCCCCTCCGTCAAATACGGAGACCAAATAGTGGTCTAGATCATCAGGGAAAAGGACCAGAAAAAAAAAAAAAAATTAAAGGTAGTATATGAAATTTTACTATAAATTTTTTCCTCATTCATAAATGTAGCAAGACGTGTACACAATACCCAGAAATAGTGAGGACCCTATGGATAGACTCACATTCTGCATGTGACCTGAGGCAGCTGGGAAGAGAATACAGAGACTCTCCACCACCAATCGAGAACCTACCTTCAGAATCCTGGACCCCTGTGCACTGAGGCTCTCTCAGTCCGAGCAGATGAATTGACTAAATGTTTACTCTTGAACTTCTTTGAACACTAACTTCTGCTTTTCAGTTTGTCATGTCAATTTGTCTGAAATGGAAAACTGAATAGTTATTTCAAAAGTACAGATGGAGTCCCTTGTTTATAGTATAATTCTTTACACCAAATGGAACTGCAGGAGGTTCAAAATTTATAAAGGTCTTCCAAAAATCCAAACACATTATTCATTTCAACAAATCTGACAATTTTTGAACTACATAATTTTTTGAACAAGTTTTTTTAGTCCATTCGTGTTAACTGAGGTTAATCTGAAGATACTGCTACTTTCCAAAAAGTAGTTGAATTCCAGAAGGCAATTTACGCCAGAACATAATTCAAGTTGGACTTTCTATCTTGGGTGAACAAAGAAAGTACCTGTAGTAAGGACATTAAAATTAAAAACAAACAAACAACAAAAAAAAGAAACTAGTCTAACTCATTTTACAGTTAGCAGATAAATGCTCTTAACAAGCGGTAATGGTTTTAATCCACTTGCATGAAAGATATAATATAGACATTAGCTTTTCCCATCTCTCATTAATTCTTATACTATTGTAATTACATTTGTTATAAGCATTTGGTTTTGTGCTTTAAAAAAACAGATTTTTGTGTGTGTGTGTGTGAGGTGGGGATAGTAAAATTTAATGGGAAAATAAAATGAATTTAATTTATTTCAGTAAATCATGTTGGCTAGAGAGATTATGGCCTACACTAGCTGATATGTTGACAATTCACCATGGACAAGGTGTTCCCATTATAGGTGATTTTCAAAGCATGTTTTTGGAGAGAACACTGTAAATGTCTGTTTTTTTGTGGGTTTTTTGGGGGGGGTTTTGGCATATTTTTAAATTTTGAATGCTAAAATTTCTATCTATAAGGAGAGATGAACAGAGAACAGGGAAAGCAGGAAGTCCTGCCAATTGTGGGGCTTTTAGACTTTCTTTTTTTTATTTTTTCCAACAGAGAAATACAAATTGCTGCTTGAAATAAAATTAGTTCCTATCTTTGGATGCCCTCGATGATATGTTAGTGTTGGATCTGATTTAGATGGGAGAGAAATCCAAACCTGAGTTTTCCAAATCATCTTTGCATTTTACTGCTGATGGACACAATAAAAATAAGAGCGCTAAGCCCTAGAGAGCAGGTTCCCAAAGAAAAAGTAGATGATTTGCAAAGTGACTTCCATAATGAGGTGAACCAGCCACTTCAGTACACCTTTCTGATACCACCAAAGATACTGTAGAGAGAACAAAATCTAACCCTCTTTCCTTTTAAAAATGAATCTCCTTCAAAACAACAAAAGAGAAATTTGGAATTTCATGAGGATTACTCAGAATCCTCCAAAATAGTCTGAGCTTTGTCAAATATGGATTTCAATGTCAGTAATTTAAGGCTAGCTTTATGAATACAATGTCTATCTCCAGCAGCTGGGCCATATTATTTCAGTGACTTTTTTTATGCTGAAGTTGGCTATAAGTTCTACGCTTGATTTATGAAGCAAAACACTCTATTTACTGTACAATGCTATAGTGCTGACATGCGGGGTCAGTCCATAATGCATTTGGAGTGGAGCGTGGGAACAGGGTTAAATGAGCAACATGCAATGGTTATGAATGTAAAATGTGGCTTTTACAAAAAGAAAGCTAGATTCGAAGGGCCCAAATGAAAATTGGGACAAACAGTAGCAAGCCATTTGAATTTATTTGTAAGCACAAAGATTATATTTGACTAGGCAACTTTGGACAGAAGGACGGAAAAATGTAAAAAAAATAAAATAAATAAAAACGAAAGTACAGACTTCCCAACAACCCTCAGGGTAGTAGAGTTCCATAAGCTCGGGAACTTCTCATGATCATCTGGGTCTGCCATTATAATGACTGCTTCCTTTTCAGGAAGTCAGAAATATGGGAAAAACAGGGAAATGGTCAATATGAATATTTTTAGAATTGATCAGAATTGTCAAATTTGGGCCATCTGTAACCTGAAAAGCCTCAGACATGTGCACTAATATAACACAGAGATAATTTCATCATATTCTGAAGTTTAATTCTAAAATGAAAACAAAGCACTCATGTAGCTTCTTTCTTATAGAATCAACAAAAGAGGAAATAAAGGGATCCAACGGTAGAGAGGGCCACTGAATTTCTCTTCTGGTAGGTTTGTTTGTTTTGTTTTTATTTTTTGTTTTTTTCTTTGGAGGGGAGCAATTTTCCAAACGTTATCAAATGGCCATGAAAATCATGTGGAGTCCAGGTGTGAGATGGAGAATATCAACTTGGAGAGAGCTCGTCATACGATTTGCTGGTTCTTCAATTAACCAGCATTCAAATCCCTCCCACATTCAAATCCTTCTGAAATCCTGTACCTAAGTACAGACAGCAGAACTTGAGAATGAAATGCTCCAAGTCTGTACCACATGGAAATCGTAGGAGGCTTTTCTTCATGTGTTGAATGTCAGAGAGCATACCAAGAGCGTCCAGCTTGTTTCAGGAGTATGCTACAGGAAGATGTGAGTCCCAGATAGTCAACTGCATAAAAAGAAAAACAGGCAAGAACTTGGCCGGACCTGAGAAACAGCTGCAAAGTCATCGGTAAAAAGGACAGAAAAAAGGGAATGAGAAAAACACCTTTGTAGAAACCAATCATTTTGGAGGCCGATTAATCTTGTTGTTTCCATTCAGGATAAGGCTGCCACTACTGCTTAACGCCTGTCAGAACTGGACACTATTTTACAGTGAAAACAAGACCCACTTGAAAAAAATCAAAGTGATTGCTTTTGAGAAAACATTCATACAGTATTTTTCCCAGGTTCTCCTCTGACACGAGGGGTGACTTTGCCAGGGTTACCACGTGACAACGCGGATGCTGATCCTGAAAGTGGAACAGCCGTTTACAAAATATTTAAGCTGCCTTAATCAGGTTCACTCTACGAAAAACGTATTCAAAAGGTAATGCTCCAAAGCAATTGAATACTGTCAATTTATCTTATAGGGAGATCATTCTTAGATACCAAGGGTATCTTTTGCAAATATGTTCCTATAAAAGGGTTTCATCTTCAAGAAATTCATGGAAAAGACTCTGACAAGTACAGGTTTCTGGTAACTGACGGTACTGCTGAACTGAATGAATAAGCATTTTCAGAACTCTGATGAAAAACTGATGAACTCATAAAAGTGCTAACAAACGATCAAGATGAAAAAAAAAAATTAATTACATGGGACTGAGTGAACTGATGAGGATGAGTATAATTTTTGTGACTTTCTGTTTGAATTAAAAAAAAAAATCCCACAAGGACTCAGAGGCAAAGAATATACAAATCAATTTTCACTGCAAAGTAAAGGAGCTGCTACAGTGGAGGATTACTGGACTGAATGTCAATATTATGACATAGTATGAGTGTGTTTCGTGTTTGGTAATCGCAATCATTGTTGCTTTTGTTGTGGTCATCCATGTACAATGCTTAATGTCAGTCTATTTATCTCTTGTAAAAATAAAATACAGTGTGTGTGTGTGTGAAAAAAAAAAAAGGTAATGCTCCAAAGCAATTGAATACTGTCAATTTATCTTACAGGGAGATCATTCTTAGATACCAAGGGTATGACCCAAATGCTTCAGTGAAACTTAATTTCCTGCTAGCTAGGGAGAGAATGACAAATACCTTCTGATTTGATTAACTCAGGATGAGAGCTGGTGGGTCTCCTGCCCCGTTGTGACTGGTAAGATCCCAACTTAATAGCTGCAGTCAGGGAATAGCCCCTGCCTTTACTTGGGACAACACTTTCACTATCAAAGTGATGGAATATTTTATCAGTCTAAGAGGGGGAGGGAAATACAAGCATCTGTGCTCCCAAGAGTCTTGGAAGGCCTCCACATGTTGACTTGAACTAGAAGGTTGGATTTGGTAGGGGCCGCAGCCCCAGGAGCTCAGTAGATAACCCAGTACCAGTGAGGCTGCCGCCAACCCGATCCAAAGCACTATTAGATAACCTGTTCTTTCTGTTGAAACAAAGTAGGGAGTTCAATGACACTTTTGTAATATTAAAGTGTATGATTGCTCTTCCTCCCCTGGTTCCCCCATTGACATTCTGAGAAGCTCTTCGATATTTTGCATAGAGTGAAAGAAAGATTGAATGAGTGCAAGTCCACAAATGAGTACAGCCTAGTACAATGCAACTGTTTACTCTTGCTTACCTTTCTTTTTAGCTGGTGTCAGTACAGCGAAGTACTAAGAGTAGTCATGATAAAATCCTAAATTAAAAGAAAACAAACTTCTTAAAAATTAGAGACAGAATAACATTAGATAGAAAAAATGTGAAGGAAAATACCAACATCAAGCAATACAAACGGAAAAAATTTTCAAGGCGATTCAACTCCTCACCCCTTTTCCCCAACCCACCTCTGCATGCTGACACCCACTGACTCCCTCTTATCAAGGCTCAACCTCCCAGTCACCTTTGACTTCTTGCTACTCATCCCCTCCAAGTCATGAAGATTTTTAACCACGATCCTCTTAATTGTGTTTCCTCCTTTTTTGGTCTTATTACCTTTGTTGAGGCTCTTGGCATCACTTCTCATCCTGTCTCCTGTCTCCCATCTTTCTTCTACTTTCATGTCAATTTATGCCATAAACCAGTGCTAGAGTGACCTTCTTAAAATGCACATCTGGGTATATTATTATTATTATGTCCCTGTTCTGAAATCAGCAGCTACTCCCCGTTGCCTAAGGCACTGGATTGCTGGCTCTCCATCATTGCTTTCATGGGTCTGTACACTGCAGCTCCAGCTTATTTGGGAGCCTGCCTGTACACTAGGCACTCCAGCCCAACACTAATCATCAGAGTCCCTACACTTAAAGGTTAATGCCTACAATTTTTGTTTTGTTTTGTTTTACTGAAGTATAGTTGATTTACAATATTGTGTTAGTTTCAGGCATACAGCAAAGTGATTCAGATATATATATATGATATATATATATGTATATATATATACATATATATACACATACATATATGTGTGTATGTGTGTATATAAATTCTTTGTCAGATTCTTTTCCTTTATAGGTTACTACGAAATATTGAGTATAGTTCCCTGTGCTCTACAGTGGGTCCTTGTTGGTTATCTATTTTATATATATAGTAGTGTGTATCTGTTAATCCCAAACTCCAAATTTATCCCTCCCCCCTAATGCTTACAATTGTTGAATTTTACTCATTATTAAGACCCATTTCACACATCATTTCCATCTGATAAAATTGCTTCTATTCAAAATTGCTTCTATTCATCAGGTAGATGCAATATCCCCTCTCTATTAAATTTTCTTCGTGGCAATTATTTTATGTTGCTTACTCCTATTGCTACTTGGGTACTTATCTCATTTAACCAAGTTTAAACTCCCTGAGGGCAGGGAATCTCTAAGTCATTTTTGGTATTCCCTGTAGAATTCTGAATAGTGCCTTAGAAGTAGTAACTACTCCATAAAATGTATACTGATTTGAACAAGATGGAAATATAAAATTCTATAAGAAGGAAAAATAAAATTTTATGGAGTCTCCATAAAAAAGAGGTAGATTTTGAAAGCCATTATGTTTCACAACAGCTTAGACATTCATAAAATATGCATTCAAAAAAGTAGGTAGAAAAACTCATTTTAGGGGAAAATCTTAATGAATGTACATCGTTCACCCTTCAGAAGTGCAAAGCATTACCATTATTCCCAAACATAAAACCATAAAAATGAAAAGTGGAAGGGAACTATCAGGTCATCTTGGTTTTCACCCTGTCAACTCAAGATCTTGACTTTATTCCATTCCCCACCATGACTGGAAGCAGAGGTCAGTTTTGGTCTATTCTCAAGGCTTTTCACATGTGAATATCAAAATGAATCAAATGATTTTTCTTTAGGAGGCTGGTGTCATCAACGAGTAATAATTTAATCTGCTTGTGAACCAAAGTTTCCCAATGTTTTAAAGGTCACTGGCTACACGGTGAAGGTTGCCACTTTCATTGCGTTTCCCTCGAATAAGCTGGCCTGGTGTTCCACACCATCCTTTTTCCTCTAAAACGTACAGAATAAGAAATAGTCAGGACTTCCCTGGTGGCACAGTGGTTAAGAATCCACCTGCCAATGCAGGGGACATGGGTTCGAGCCCTGGTCCGGGAAGATCCCACATGCCGCAGAGCAACTAAGCCCGTGAGCCACAACTACTGAGCCCGTGTGCCACAACTACTGAGCCTGCGCTCCAGAGCCCACGAGCCACAAATACTGAAGCCAGTGCACTTACAGCCTGTGCTCCGCAACAAGAGAAGCCACTTCAATGAGAAGCCCGCGCAGCGTAACGAAGATCCAACACAGCCAAAAGTAAATTAAAAAGTAAAAAATAAATACATAAACTAGATAAAATAAAATAAAATATATATATATATAAATTTTAAGAAAGTCAAAGACCTTCAGAGATTCATCTTTCGAGTGGTGAATTTTATTTACTTCAAGATGCCACCTGGAGAAAAATGTTAAAAATGTCTTGCTTCATGCCCACTGGAATTCCACGTCAGTGGCAAAGGTTGGTGCCAGGGCATGAGAAATTTGACGTATGGAGAAACCTACGATGGTGAAGAACTTGTTCTGGTTTGCTTGGGATTTTCCCAGTTTAGCACCGAAAGTCCCATGCTTCAGAAAACCCCTCAGTCCTGGACAAATGTGATGGTTGGTGATCTTATTGTTAATGGTAGTGTCTGGGGACAGTACCTTTTCATCTCATACCTTTTTGTAACTCTGAATATTGTATTGTACATGTAGTGCTTATTCAAAACATTTTAATTAAAAATATAAAATGATGACAGGGAGCCCTAACAGCCTACTTGGGGAAAAACAAGACAAAAATGTGCCAGGTCATCCAAAACCATAAAAACCTGATTGAGTGCATCTTAGTCCCAAGAGAAAAGGCCACCCTAGGCCAGCAATGCTACCCTGAGGATTTCATGCCCTTCTAGAACTATGGAGTAACCACAAGGATCCTGCAGATCCCTACACACACCTAATCCTATCTGCAGACAGAATAATATGACTCACAAATATGTATCACTGCACTTCAAATATTTGTAGGAACTACTATCATAAATAAAATAGGAATTTATTTACAATTTTTAAAAAATTGTACAAATACATGAATTATAGACTTGGAGGGCAGGATGGGACCTTGGAGATCCACTCATCCAACCCCATTCTTTTACAAACGTGGAAGCTGGGTTGCACAGCTAGTTAATGGAATGTGTTCTCTGGGAACGAATATGCTGCATGGTGCTAAGCTAATTACAGTAGGGTTTATGTAGCTCTTATAGAGTTGTGATGAAGTCCTGTGGGGATACATGATCACCAAGTTGCTATCTGTCTTCAATGGCATTAACTTCCCCACCCCTGAGTTATCATACAGTGGCATGGAGTACAGCAGGAAGGGGACCTGTCCCCTAGACCTGGTTCTGCTACCAACTAGTCAAGTGAGCTTGGGCAAGTCATTCATCAGCTCTATGCTTCAGTGTCTTCACCTAGAAGAAGAAAGGGACTGGTCAAGATGATCTCTGAGGTCCCTTTTCTCACTAACATTTTATGAGCCTGTAAGCTATTACAAGAACTTTCCTTGGTCAAAGCTTACAGAAAACTGGCTCCTGGAGTTTTAGCAGAAGCCAGGATTACACAGTCAGTCAATGGCAGTGTTACAATTAGAATCTAATTCTCTGGACTCCCTGCCTTTTTATCTACTTTGGTCCCCCATAGTATACATAATTAAGCTTGAGATGACTGCCATCTGCCCCTAGGAAGGGTGGGATCACAGATCAACACAAGTATGGAAAAAGAGAAAAGTAGGAGGCAAAGATAAAGTCCACGCTTGGTAACTTTAGATTTTCTACTTTGTGCATTATGTCCTAACAGTGAACATTACTGGTATTATTATTATTGTTATTGTTGGTATAGTTATTATCAATGACTTTTATATTTGAGGGATGCCTTAGAGTTTACGAATCACATTACATATATGATCTTATTTAAGCCCACAGCTGTACACTGAAATATTTGGAGAGGTTGTTTGTACCATTATTTTATGAGCACGGTGATTGATGCTCTGAGATTGCACTCTCCAAAAAGTTAGCTCTTAGCCACATGTGGTTATTTAAATTTAAACAAATTAAAATAAAATAAAAATGTAAATTCTGTCTCTTGGTCTTGCCCCATTTCAAGTGCTCAACAGCCAAGTGTGGGTAGTGGCTACCATATTGGATAGCACAGATGTGGAGCATCTCCATCACTGCAGAATGTCCTATTGGACAGCACAGCACAGCCCTAAGAGATTGGGACTTGTCCATCCCACCTAGCTGGTAACTGGCAGAGCCAGGGCCTTGGTCTTCTGACCTCAGGTCTAGTGGTCTAGAGGTCTAGTGGCCTCATCCCAGGGAAGCTTCTTCTCACCACCTAGCCTACAGATAGTTCCTTTGCCCTTATCTGTGTCCACTAAAGAAATGTAAACCAACTTTTAATATCACTTTAAGGGATGCATGGTGAGAGAACACCATTCTGATTTATAGACTGTACTGGACTATCAGACAAGCAAAGTCTGAGTAGAGCTGAATCTCAAGCATGTCCACAAGGAAACTGAACATTAAGTATCTATTGCTCTGTGCCTTTTTTTGTGTGTTTTAATAAATTTATTTATTTATTTGTTTTTGGCTGTGTTGGGTCTTCGTTGCTGTGTGTGGGTTTTCTCTACTTGTGGCAAGCGGGGTCTACTCTTTGTTGCGGTGCATGGGCTCCTTATTGTGGTGGCTTCTCTTGTTGGGAGCACAGGCTCTAGGTGTGCAGGCTTCAGTAGTTGCGGCACACAGGCTTCAGTAGTTGTGGCACGCAGGCTCAGTAGTTGTGGCACGCGGGCTCTAGAGCGCAGGCTCAGTAGTTGTGGTGCACGGGCTTAGTTGCTCCACAGCATGTGGGATCTTCCCGGACCAGGGCTCGAACCCGTGTCCCCTGCATTGGCAGGCGGGTTCCTAACCACTGCACCACCAGGGAAACCCTGCTCTGTGCCTTTTAAACACCAAAGAATTTCAACTCTTATCAGTGTCAGGCCTCTACTTTTCCAAGACTAACTCTGAATCTTGAGTCAGTCAAAAAGAGGCAAAAGCAAAACTGGAATCCCACCCCTTGGAGTTAATAGAGCAATTTTATGCACATTCACCACCCATGTTTTCTTTAAAAAAAGAAACAAGTATCAATAAATAGATGTTTTAAAGGAGAAATCTGAACATTATCATATTTTGCCTGTATTGAATTTTACACAGTTTTTCGACTTGTTATTATCCACTTTGACATCTATACACATCCAGTTCAAAACTAGGGGCATATATTGAAGCGCTACCAAAAGGGCAACAAAGCTTAGGGCATTGTTTTTCAACCCACTTGTGAAAGATCAAAGGTGTATATCCTAAAAAGGAAACAGCATGACATCTGGAAAGTGTGAGCTTTGAGGATATACTACATCTTGGGTAGACTCTTCTCTGACTGCTTCCTAATTGTGTGGTCTCTAGTGAATCCCTTAGACTAAGACTCAGTTTCCTCATCTGGAAAATGGATTAAATATGACCAACATTACAGGGTTACCTTGGGGACTGAAGATTATGTACATATAAAGCATTGAGCACAGTGACGGGTGAAATGCAGAAGGTATTATTATTACTAACTTCCATTAAGGGAAAAACACTAACACACCGCATAGTATAGTCACTTCCATCATTCCTTCGGTTGAAAAAAATCAAGCCATTAATAAATGAAAATTTTCACCTAAAAGAATTACCAATCTAAATTGTTACCTAATTGCTAATCTCTATCCCATCTCACCTGAACTATATTTATTTACAGTAAGCCTCTCATTGACTAGTTAACAAAACACTGGATCCAGAAAAGCTTGTTTTTAGATATCAATTACATACGTGTATGTTTATAGATTTCACCCTGGGGGGAAAATACAAATACTCATCTTGTACCTATGTTTTAAAAGAACAAGTTCTATGGTAACTTCTAAATTCATTATTAGCAAAGGTTGTATTTAAGATTCCTGTGTCTACTGCTTAATAACCCCCAAATTAGTCTCCATGGAATTAGCTGTAATTAAGGACATTGTGAAATATGGTGGGGCAAACAGAATTACACTGTATTACTTTATTAATAATATTCTTTAACTACACTGTAAATTGCTATTAGGCCTGCATATTACTGCCTGGATATGGAAATAGTCTTTTGCTATGCTAATCTAACACAATTTTCTTTTAAATGTAAACAAATTATACTCTATTAATATGCTGTTCTACTTGCATAGTTAATTATTGTAACAGTAAGGAATAAAATTGTTCTGCTTTCTCTGTTTCTGATGGAAAAGGGCTACATAAATAGTTTAATAGGGAACTAATTATGCAAAAAATTTAGATGCCTAAAATGTGTTTGTAATTACATTAAAATGGTCTTCTGTTCAAATACTGGAAAGCCTGCTAATTGGAGGCTAGCTGAAAATTTAAATATTGTGAATCAATGATTTTAATACAGTGCATGTTTGGTTGTGTTTCTATTCATATTTGTCTTGAAAATGAAGAGAATATTTAATAGTGTTTAATAAGAAGGGGTCCAAGTTTCATACCAATGAAGTTAGTCTGCAGCAGACTGAAATTTTAAATGTGTATTTTACAGCATTATCTTTAATCTACTCAAAGGGTGTGGGCAACTTTGGGCTCGGTAACAAGAACAACAAAAGTATACTGCTTGGAGGATAAGTTGATGGGAAAAGAAAATCTGATGCAGACCAGCCAAATCAAAGAGTTCTGGAAAATGCCCCATGACAGGCGAACTAGAGTTGATACGGTTGTAAATTGCTAAATTGTTTTAGATAAATAAACACATGTAGCAGATCACCTGCCTACTCTCCAAGGATTTCCAAGTGCATCACCTTATCCAGCTGTAATTAAGGAGTGTTAAAGACACAATGCCTTGTTCTAAATGATTTTTTGTGGCATCCAAGCTTTTATTTTGATGCGGAATGAAGGATCTAAATCTGAGAAAAAAAGCAATGCTAAAATATGCCCACTCTTTTGAAGAGAATTTCAACAACCTGTCCTGAATTTTAAACTACTTTGGGAAAAAGGAAGGGAAAACTGTTCATTATAATTTTTACGACAATACAAATGAGAGTACTGCATATGCAACCAGGATTAATTGCACAGATAATTGGGAGCCCAGAAATAACTTTATAATTTAAAATTCTTGCCTACTTAACAGAGCTGTTGTAGGGATCAAGAGATATAACATACTTGAAAGCGTGTTGAAGACTATAAAGCCCACAAGGAAGGTAGCAAGACAATCATCATGCTTATTAGTAATAATGAAGAAGATGAAATGCAATTTGTCCCATAACCTAATCCCCTCTGGATAGTTCCTTCCATTCCAACTTCTCTAGCTGGCATAGCTTTGTGGTGCAAGGCAGTGGTTAAGCTTGAGCTCTGGAAGTAATAGACCAAAGGTGTGCCTGCTGGCTCCACCTCTTAGGGCATGATAGACTGATTGATGACGCTGGACGACCTGTTTTAAGCTCTAGTACTGGGAACAGTCGGTTGACTCATTTCTCTTAACCACTGCCACATTCTTTGACCTAAAGGATATATATATATTTTTTTATTTGCTGATTTTGAAAGAGAGAGAAAAAAAGATTCCAACATTAGAATCAATTGTAAACTCTCTTAAAGATACTCACTGTCTATTGGGCAAAGCCCAACACCGTAGGCGGTCAAGACCTTCTGCCTTCTTACCATTCCTGACCTATCACCTCTGTGAGCTCTCTACTCTACTCAGCCTAGGGGATCCCTTTCCTTCCCAAAAATGACATGTCCCTTCCCACGTCTGGGCTACTGTGCCTGACGCTCTTCCCTGGAATGCTCCCTCCTCTTTCCCATTAGTCCTCCTTTCAGGCCTAACTCAAGTTCTCTCTCTTCCTCTCAAGGCATTCCGCCAGCCTGTGATGTCTGTGTCACCTTCTTGGCACTTGATTTGTTATTTAGCTTTCTTAGAATTATATGTTTTTTACTCCAATTGATAATCTGCCTGTCTATACATCTTTATGTTTCTAGCATAAGCTGTAACCTACAACATAACAGGTTTGTAGACATTCTTGATCCCATGCAAGGGCACAAACACATGGTGCTCAAAGAATTTGTGGGAATGTTCTTAAATGAGGCTAGCCAGTTCACCCCAAGTCATCCATTTAAATGGACAAGGCGAGGGGGGTAGTCTGAGCGTACTGACCGTTCTATTGGTCCATGTGCTAGACCTACACCGTGGTTGTCTGAGAAGGCTTCTTGGGTTATGATAGAACACAATACTCCATAACAAATATGTTGGTGAGGTGGTCCTTGTCTAATTCTATTCTGCCATTACACAGCCATTATCCACCTCTGTGTGTACACAGTACTGACACTGGAGCTAGACATAAAACACATAACGAAAGCCTCTCAAGTCTGTCTTTGCTCTACTAAAATTGTTTCTCACATCTCTCTCCAAAACAGAAATTTCAAAGATCTATAATATCTATTTCCTATTCATTTGGGGTGTGAATTTTGCCACATGAAAGCCAGAGGACCATCACATGCTCCGCTGATGGGCAAGAATAACCACAAACCCACCCCACCTGCCACTGGTAGTGTAGCCATCAGTATCTACCCTTTTAAAAATGCCACCAGGACTTTTATACCAGTGGAAAGTTATGTATTGATTGATGCCATCATCAATTAATGTATTCCCTTTTTTCTTCCCACAATTATTAATGAGCAGTGAAATGCCAACATGGTGGAAACAGAAGGAAGAAGAAGGAACAGCAAAGACGCTGATCATTCAAAACTAAAGACGCAGCTCACGAATGATGGAGAGCTACGTGCATACTAACTGCCGAAGAAGTAATTTCTACTTTTCTATGATATGGTCTTTAGTCCTCTCTACTTTATTCAGAAAGATTCTACTCCCAGGCCAAGAGGGTATTTCTATTCCATACAAACACTCATGAGAATAAAAAATGGCTAAATTCTCTCTAATTAAGTGGAACAATCAACCTAAATAGCATACTTTTTCTAAGTTAAAACTCTTATTACAGAGAGAAGACCAATGTCCACCCATAGTCTTTAATTACCATCTGCCATGTTCCTAACTGCAGAATCCTGGAAGAACCGTGTCCAATGTATTGTCACAAAGAGAACCCAAAGACATGTCCAATGGGAAGTAGGTCACAGGGAGAAGCTGAGCCCACTAATCTATTTTTTCTTCGATTGAGATATATGGTGCTTTCTTGACATTTTGCTATTTGTCCCACTGGTTATATATACATATAAAATGACCATTAAAAACATGAGACAATCTGTGCCAGACTAGTCCATTTCTACTCTCTTGTGATCTCCCGGGATACGACTTACAGACAGAATATTAAAAAAGAAAGATTCAGCTCAATGTAATGTTCTCACTGGTAACCCATGGTAATGAGGTAGCCCTATATATTCAAGGTGCCACATGCCACACGTATAGATACATATGCAGACAGAGAAACTGTTTGTAGAAAACTCATGCCTTCCAATAAAATAAAAGTGCTCCCTGGAGTATATCACCAGAGCTTTAGGCTATTGATTCAATGGAGTCTCCAAATTTCAGAACTTTATTTCAGAGCTTTACAGAAATTACAGGAATACCAAGTTATAAAAGTTCTCAGAAAACAAAGAATGAGTATTCACTGAAAAGTCCCAGTGAAATGAAATCTGTCAGTAGAAGTTCAAATGTAAGCTATTTAAAAATTTAGATTCAAGCCAGACAGTGTTTTTAAAAAAAGGACTTTCATTTTCTAAGAAAATAATATCTCCTACCCTGTTAAAATATATAACAAGTTTTATATATGTATATATTAATTCATATATATAATATCATCTATATATATAATAATCCTCTGGTAATGAAGGATTCTTTAACAGGCTGTGATTTTCCACGTCCTCCTCTAAACTCAAAACTTTGGGACATAGAAGATATGTTAGAAAGTGAAATGGATTTATATTTTTCAGCCTGGCTAGACAATACTAAACCCTTAACTGCAGGTCCACTTACTCTATCAGAGGAATATAACATTTTTTCAAAAGGGAAGCTAGTTTTTATAAGGCCTTATAGACTGTTTAACTCCCTCTTCATTTGCTCTTGGATAGAAAGAGAATATATTCAAAATCTGTGGGAAGATTTCCTCTGGAAGACAATAGCTAGGTTTGTTCTGTTTTGTTCTCTTTTAATTTGGTGAATGCCTCAAGAAAGACAACAATAAAGCAACTTGAATAAAGACTTGAAAGGCTGGCCCCCAAATCAGAGATCCTGAAGCTTCTCAGTAAGTCCTATTCTTTGGAATGGCCACTTGCTGTAATGAATGTAGAAGGCTGCTTCATTATTCTCAATAGGATTGGGACTAGACAGAATCTGAGAAAAAGATATTAAAATGATGCACATTTATGTGATCTCCATCCCAAAGGGCAGTGCGAAAAGGAACAGTGGGCATATGCTGGGCTATTGATTATGTAACTCATTTCTTTGGAACAAGGGATCTTCTCCTATACATTCTTGAATATTCCTAAGAATATTTTTATATTAGTCTATACTTATCTGTATATTCTTTTCTTTCCAGTTTTATTGAGGAATGACTGACAAATAAATATTGTATATGTGTAAGATGTACAAGAGGATGCTTTCACATATGTATTACATTGTGGCATGATTAACACAATCATGATAATGAATATACATCACTTCACATAGTTACCGTGTGTGTGTGTGTGTGTGTGTGTGTGTGTGTGTGTGTGTGTGGTGAGAACACTTGATATCTGCTCTTAGCAAATTTACCTCTCCCTGTTTTCTGCGACACTGTGTATTACCTTGGGAGCCAGAATAAAAAATGATTTTAAGGACAGCAGCAGCAATGCCGGACTGAAGTGCCCTCTTCCATACTGTATCACAGAGAAGACAGTCCTTTCCACTTCTCCAGACACTCTCATCATGCCTGCAGACTTGTCTTCATGATTCCTGGCCTGAGATGCCTCCCCTCTGTGAGGAATACCACTCCAAGCTCACAGAACCTTCCCTCACCTCCTTCACGATCTCTATGCAGTCACCCCGTCTTCTCCAGAGGCCTCTGCTTTTCTCTGTCCTTCCTCACTTATACATACTTTTATTTATGGTAACATCAAGGAATTGTAGCTACAGGACCTAACATGCTGTAAAAATACATTACCCTCACCTGCCCACATGACACAGCAGCTGGAATGGAGAAGGCTTGTCTCAGGACAAGAGTTACCAAAAAGACAGTTTATATTAGATGTGATAATTCATAAAGTGATCTGCATTCTAATACTTTGGGGCGTTCTAATACTTCTGTTCTCCTCTTACAAATCGATGGAAAATGGACCTAAATATCAGCATATCTTTCTTTATCACATGGCAATGTCTAACAAATGTTCAAGAAGTAAATAAATTCATAATAACAGAGGTATTGCAGGAGAAAAGTAAGAGAGATTATTCTTTCCTCTATTCTAATTTTTCTCAGCGTCCACACACAGTAATATATCCCTGGCTTCTTACATCTAACTTCTTTTTAACATGTCTCTTATGTTTTTGGTAGGCGTACGAAGGAAAAACTGACAGACTCGTTTTGAGCATCCAAAGTCTGTGGAATGTAAATTGGTACAACCATTATGGAGAACAGTATGGAGGTTCCTTAAACAACTAAATATAGAACTACTATATAATCCAACAATCCTACTCCTGGGCATACATTCAGAGAAAACCATAATTCAAAAAGATACATGCACACCAATGTTCATTGCAGCACTATTTACAAGAGCCAAGATATGGAAGCAACCTAGGAATGTAATCAACAGAGGAATGGATAAAGAAGATGCGGTACATATATACAATGGAATATTACTCAGCCATAAAAAAGAATGAAATAATGCCATTTACAGCAACATGGATGGACCTAGAGATTATCATACTAAGTGAAGTAAGTCAGATGGAGAAAGACAAATATCATATGTTACCACTTACATGTGGAATCTAGTAAAAAATGATACAAATGAACTTATTTACAAAACAGAAACAGACTCACAGATCTCAAAATCAAACTTATGGACACCAAAGGGGAAACATGGGGGAGAGTGATAAATTAGGAGATTGGGGTTAACATAGACACACTATGATATATAAAATAGATAACTAATAAGGGCATACTGTATAGCACAGGGAACTCTACTCAATATTCTGTAATAACCTATATGGGAAAAGAATCTGGAAAAGAATGGATATATGTATATGTATAACTGATTCACTTTGCTGTATACCTGAAACTAACACAACATTGTAAATAAACTATACTCTGATAAAAATTTTTAAAAGTCTGTGGAATATTCTACTTTAAAAAATAACAAATAACCACTTGAACATTGTTCTTTATTCCCTTCTTCTTCACAGAGTCTTTTCACACTCTGTTGAGCGTTATAGGCTCTCCAGTTTTAAGTCGGCTACTTAAAAAAAAAAGGAGAAAAAAGCATAAGGTCCTTTGGGGGGAAAAAGTCATTTGTCATTTCAGAAAAACAAACATTTATCCAGGCACTTTGAGGGACCCAGTTGTTGCATATTGCATGGATTTGCTATAAATACAGAGGGAGATATAGAGATACATCTCAAAAACAAATTCTGTTGATGGGTTTAAGATAAAGTTGGTAGTATTTACTAGAAAAATATAAAGAAATTAATTATGAGATGCTATTTAAAATAAAATACAGTGTATGTTAAAGGGACAAAAAGACAATAAATCATCTATGTCAATTATCATCTTATATGCTTTCTGTAACTTTAGATTTCTCTTCAACTATAAAGCGAGGAAGCAGCTCTAGGGCAGTAAAAAAAAATTAGAATTAATGCAAACATTTTTTCAACTTTTCATTTTTACAAACCCCAAGGTAATCTAAGGGATTTGTCTTAAAGTTTCTTTAGCCTGGAAAATTTAATGGGATCTTGACAATTAGGGGGAAAAAAACACAACAGTAATGAGAAAGTCATAGTACCTGTACGGGAGGTCAGATGAGAGGGCTATGCAGAAAGAGGCCTAACTGTGGCTGATATTCAGCAAAAAAAGGCAGACACAAAAGAATACCTATAGTACGATTTCATTTTCATATTAAGAACAGACCAATTATATGGGATAGAGATGAAAATGATGGTTGCCTATGAGTCCACAAGGAAACTTTGGAGCTTACAGAAATTTTCTTTATCTTGATCTAGGAGATGGCTGTAAGTAAAAAATTACTGAGGTGCATTTAACATTTTACTGTTTGTAAATTATACCTCAATCAAGTACTGTTAAAAAAAAATAAGTAAGGTATTATTCCTGGCCTCAGGGCGTATGCTTCCTTAGAGTGACAAGAATGTTAGAATTTTAAAGAGCTTTATTACTATCTCAAGAAAGAATTTATTGAGTGTGACTTTGAGAATGGGGAAGAGAGGAGTTTATTTGGTAAATAAATAAGCTTGTGTGGTAAATGGCATGAGGACATGTCTGGAAGTTGTGATCAATTTTGAAGCTAAGGAGTGGCACATCCCAAGTGACCAAAATTAAACTGACTGATGTAGGAAAACCAGGTACAAGCTTTGAATTTTTATGAAAAGTAGCACAGGTTTTATAGCTGAGTAGTTCTATCAACCCATTTCCTGCCTATAGAATTTGGAGGATTCAGTAACCTTTTTTCATTTTGTATTTTATCTGTCCCTTTTAGGTCAAGCTGACATTGTTTCTACTGATATAAAATTATCAGGAACTTTGTGGGTCTCCTGTGTATGTCATTCAATTAGACAAGAAGCTTTTACACAGGTCTGTCTTAGATAATCTCATCTCTATTTTGGTTTCTGCTGAGCTGACTGAGGGAATCGAGGAATCACATATTTAATTTTTTCAAAGAGCCTTTTGTGTGAATGAATACTCTGACCTTTTGATCTTTCTGATTTTAGCAAAAGGTTTTCCAATCACATCTCAGGTTTTTTTTCCTAGTGCAGTTTCCTGACAGTGAATCTATTAATTTTAGCACCTTTTGCAAATCTGGGTAGGCTGAATGTTTCTCAAGTCATCAAGTCATGGTTACTTTTTGTTTATCAGTCTTCCCTCAATTTATCTCTTTCCTCTCACGTTTTACTATCAGCAGTAAGAAGAAACCAGACTGCACCTTCAACACTTCGCTTGGAAATCTCAGCTAAATATCTAGGTTAATCATTTACAAGTTCTGCTTTCCACATAAATGCAGGACACATTCTCCTAAGCTTTCTGCCACTACATAAAAAGAATTTCCTTTCCTCCAATTTCCAATAACATGTTCCTTATTTCCTTCTGAGCCCTCACCAACAGTGCTTTTAATATCCATAATTCTACCAACAGTCTGTTCATGACAATTTACAAATTCTCTAAGGTGAAATATGCTTTCTCTACTACTCACTTTCTTCTAAGACCTCAACAGCAGAATCATTAACATCCATATTTCTACTAACACTCTGTTCAAAGCAATTTAGACTTTTTTTTTATCATGCTTCTCAAAATTCATCCAGCCTCTGCCCATTGCTCAATTCCAAAGCCACTTCCACATTTTTAGGTACTTGATATGTCAGCATGCCACTTTCAGGTAGGTACTAAAATCTGTATTAGTATTCTATGGCTGCTACCACAATCTCTAACTTGCTTTTTCCATTATTAAAAATGGTATTAATAATGATGCTAATATCCTACATGATATAAAATCTCTTATGATATATTTGAGAGCCAAATGTGCCCATCTGATTACTTTCATTATTATAATGTCAACTGAATTATTTTATATTTTAATATCCAAATTTCCAATTATCTCTCACCCGGGCTAGACACAGCAGAACTCACAAAGCTAAAAACTATGAATTAGGTTGATTTCTTAGTAATAATTTTTAGTAATAAATACCCTGTAAAATAATCTACAAATATTGCAAACAGGTTAAGTACCCTAAGGGATTCCTTGACAATTAAGAACAGAAATGTTTAAGACATTGTTAAAAAAAATTGAGGAAGACACAAATAAATGGAAAGATATCCTGTGTTTATAGATTGGAAGGATTAATATTGTTAAAATGTCTATACTACTCAAAGCCATGTACAGATTCAATTTAAACCCTGTCAAAATGTCAATGGCATTTTTTACAAAAATATAAAAACAATGCCAAAATTCATACAGAACCACAAAAGACCCCAAATAGCCAAAGCCATCTTGAGATAAAAGAACAAAACTGGAGGAATCACACTTCCTGATTTCAAACTATAATTACCAAGCAATAGTAACCAAAATGGTATGGCATAAAAACAGACAGATAGACCAGTGAAACATTATCAAAAGCCCAGAAATAAACTCATGCATGTACGATCAACTAATAATTGATGAGGGAGCCAAGAACACTCAATGGGGAAAGCATAGTCTGTTCAATAAGTGGTTTCAGGAAAACTGGATATTCACATGCAAAAGAATGAAATTGGACCCCTGTCTTACACTACTCATAACAATTAACTCAAAATGAATTAAAGATGTAAATTTAAGACCTGAAACCATAAAACTTCTAAAAGAAAACATAGGGAAAAACTTGTTGACGTGGGTCTTGGCAATGAGTTTTTGGAAATGATTCCAAAAGCACAAAGAACAAAAGAAAATATCAACAAGTAGGACTACATCAAACTAAAAAGCTTCTGTACAGCAAAAGAAACAATCAACAAAATGAAAAAGCAACCTTTGGAATGGGAGAAAATATTTTTATACCACACATTTGATAGGGTGTTAATATTCAAAATATATAAGGAACACATACAACTCAATAGGAAAAAAGCAAACAATCAAGAAAGTGGGCAAAGGACCTGAATAGACATTTTTCCAAAGAAGACACACAGTAAATAGGTACATGAAAAAGGTGCTCAACACCACTAATCATCAGGGAAATGCAAATAAAAAACTACAGTGAAATATCACGTCACACCTGTTAGAATGCCTATTATCAAAAAGACAAGAGAAAACAGGTGGTGAGGGTGTGGAGAAAAGGGAAGCCTCATGCACTCTTGGTGGGAATGTAAATTGGTGCAGCCACTGTGGAGAACAGTATGGAGGTTCTTTAAAAAATTAAATAGAACTGTCATATGATTGAGCAATCCTACTTCCGGGTATACATCTGATGGAAGTGAAATCACCATCTCGAAGAGCTATCTGCACCTTCATGTTCACTGCAGCATTATTCACAACAGCAAAGACATAGAAACAAAGAAACAACATAAGTGTCCACTGACAGATGAATGGATAAAGAAAATGCTTGATAGATAGATACATACATACATATGTACGTACATACACATACGTACACAAACACACACAACGGAATATTATTCAGTCATACGTGTACGTTCACAAACACACACAACGGAATATTATTCAGTCATAAAAAAGAAGCAAATCCTACCATTTGCAACAACATGAATGAAACTTGAGGGCATTAAGCTAAGTCAACTAAGTCAGACAGAGAAAGGCAAATATTGTATGATCTCATCTATATGTGGAATCTAAAAAAGCTGAACTCATAGAAACAGAGGGTAGACTGCTCATTGCCAAGGGCTGGTGGGTGGGGAGAAATGGGGAGATGTTGGTCAAATGGTACAAACTTCCAGTTATAAGATAAATAAGTTCTGGGGATCTAGGGCACAGCATTGTTACTATAGTTAACAATACTGTATTGTATACTTGAAAGTTGCTAAGAGAGTAGATCTTAAATGTTTTCACCACAAAAAAGGGAAATTATGTGAGGTGATAGATGTGTTAACTAACCTTATTGTGATAATCATTTTGCAATATATACGTGTATCAAATCATCTCTTTGTACACCTTAAACCTACACAATGTTATATGTCCATTATACTGATATGTCAATAAAGCTGGGGGAAATAAAGAACAGAGCTGTTTACATTTTTCTGCCAAGTCACGTCAGTTTGACAGACGTACACAGTCATGTCTACTTCGAATCATATTTATATTCAGAATATAAATAAGACTACAGTCCCCTCTTATATTCTCATTTAATTATATTTACCTAGAGACTGATGAAAAGAAATACTAAGACATCTTTAATTCATTTTTACTTTCCAGGTAGCAAGCATGATATAACTCAGTAAGTTGCACTAGAGTGCATTTTCACACCAAGAAACAGTCGATATGCAGTTCAGCCAGTGAAATATGGCAGTTGGGATGTTTTATGCATGTTAGTTTTGAATATACTTAACCTTTTTCCTATACCATTTTCTGTATTTATTATCCGTGTTGTTTCTTTTGAATTATAAAATTCATGAGTGCTAGATTGTATTTTCTTTGTTTGTTGGAAGAGAAGTAACTGTCACATATGTAATGGAAGCTCAATATTAATGATCATCTTGATCATAACCTCTACATCACAAAAATTGCTTCAAGTGATCAATGCAATATTTATCGATTAGGGCTGTCCTAACCTATAAAACTGAATAAGTAGCCACTCAGAAAGAAACTGCTGGGATTTTTTTCTTCCTTCCTTCCCTCCCTCCCTCCCTGCCTCCTTCCTTCCTTCCTTTCTTTCTTCCTTATCCTTTTTTTTTGTAGCTTGGAAGACAATCAATGGCATGAATATAAGTTCCAAAATAGTTAAAAGAAGACCTTGTTGTACAGCTAGCACTTGGTATCCAGAACTAAGAGTTAGAAGTCTTTCAGCAAAAAGAGTCTGTAGTGAAATGATCCTTTACCAGGGTTATAGTCTGGTGGGTAGCCCATGAAGACAATTAGCTGACATTCATTTCATGTGAATTACCTAAATTAAAGAATATCCCTCTAAATATTAGATGAGATAAATCTTCACCACAGGCATTACAGCTTTGATGGAGAAGAAGATAGAAATAAATAAAGAGCCAAAGAGTCATTTTGTATGGAGTATGGAGTAGGGTCTGTGTGCACAGGTTTTGTTGACACCTATCAGCAGCTAAGTAGCAGCACGAGGGCTCAGTTCTTGAAGGGGGAGCAGACATTGACAGGGAAGTGAAGAATAATAACAGGAAAATGAGGACATCTTGGGACATTTCTAAGATGTTAAGGGCCAGAACAAATAACCCTGCACAGGGTACTAATAGTCATTTCATTTTTTTATATACAAAAGATTTTAAAATAAAAATGTAAATAGCCTTATTGGAAAATAGGATTAAAATGTTTCTGAAGTAATGGGGCACTCTGAATGAAAAACCTTAAAAAGGTGCCTGTATTTTGATACAGAAATGCAAATGTTAAGATTTTTCTCCTAGGAAAATAAACAAACAAATATGCCAAAGATCTGTATATGTATAAAAAAAATAATGTTGCCATGTTATTTATAATCTTGAAAAATATTAAGTGACCTAAATGTTTGTCACAATTGGTTGAATAAATAATCAAATATCTAGACAGCAAAATCCTCATAACTGCTAAAAATGATTACATAGTTATTTATTGACTTGAAAAATTTTTCCATATTTTGAGTGAAAAAAAAATTTTACAAAGCTGTATGTAGACCATGGTTCCCATTTTTTTAATTAAAAATTTACATACATATAGAAAACAAAAGGCTTGAAAAATATTTACCTGTATGTGATTATCACCGAAGTGGGATTATGGCAAATTTTATTTTGTTTTTTTGTATGCCTTTCCTCCTTTCTCCATAAACAGGGTAACAGACATCAAGGTCAATATTAGTCATTGGAATTAAATGCATAAAACTCAGGAACAGCTTAACTGCATGCCCTGAGCATGGCAGTTACCAAATAGCTTTGGATTAATTATTCATTTGTTTGACTGATTGACTGATTGACTGAAGAGGTGTCACTAGTGGGAAGCAGACATAAAGCTTAAAGAATTACAGAGGGAGAATGGTGTGGTTAAACGCTAAAGTTGATTCAATTTTGGTGGCAGCTGCAGAATGTTTCCCATTTGCTTCCTTTAATTGCTAGGAGGATATTTAAGTTGTGAAGCTCTAAGTGGCTGCCCTCAATTTGCTTCAGTTTATCCAGCACTTTCTTCTTATATCTCACTGGAGACCTACAATAATCCTGTATGACTCTAGGGATTAGCATCCACTTTTCAGATAAGGAAACTGAAGCACAGAAGAGCGAATGACACATTAAAAGGCCTAAAACTTGTATATTAGTTAGGGGAAGGCTAGCAACTGTAACAAACAAATACCAAAATTTCAGAGACCTAATACAATAAATCTTACTTTTTTTATTATCTTGCAGCCCCGTAAAGGTGGGGTAGACAGTCATCCATGTGGTCATTCAGAGATCCAGCCTCCTTGAATCTGTGACTTCACCTTCCTCTCGTCTTCAAAGCTTCTGCAACCTGTAGGCAGATGGGGAAAGAGGAAGTGAAATAAGCATTCACGCGTTAAGCTCCTTGGTTCAGAAGTGATACACACAACTTCTGCTGATATTCTATGGGTAGAACAAGTGACACGAACCCCACCAGGACACAAGAGGATGGTGCTGAGAAACAATCCCTGCCTGGGCAGATGATTTTTAGTGCAACTCTATTCTACAGAAGAGAAAGGCAATGCTACACGCCAGTTAGTAGAATCTCCAGAACTCAAAAGAGACGTATGACTAAATCCAGTGTTTTTGCTACCACAACACGTTAACTCTGCTTCCAGAACTGGTTCAGCCTGCCTCACAGCCTTTGAGTGAGTTAGAGCCTGAACCTAACAGGAAGTGCTAGAGAGAGGATTGTTATCAATGGGAAGAACGCTTGAACTGACCATGAAAAGATCCTTAAGCCCTGCCTCTGCCGTATCTGATTGAATGGGCCTGAATAAATCATGAAATCTGTCTCTTTTTTGTTTTTTCAGAGACATGGATGCAAACCTGTATTTCCCAGTCTATCCTACTTAAGCTTCTGGACTCCTCTATTATTTTTCCCTAAGATGCTCAAACATGCCTATAATGTTGTTAGAGTTTACGAGAGCCCCTTAACAGTAAGAGGTAGCTAGTAAAACCATGTCATTGATGTATTTCATGCAACAGTTTAAAAAAAAGGAAACATTAATAGCCTTGGTAGTCTTAGCTTGGATAATTGCTCAATTTCTGTTAGGCTATTGGAAATATTGGAAAAAAATTAACCACCTCTCTAGACCAGTTGGGAATCACAGACTCCATGACCTCCCAAAGCCCCAGAACACCTGAAAATGACTTTTGTTTCTGTAATCTTGACAAGGGAATTCCAGTCACACACATTCCCCCTGTAAAGAGCGTGCGCCAGAAATACTGGTTTTCTCCTTCTCCACTCATCTGAATCCAGAAGTGTATATTGAGCTGAAAGTGGCTGGAGGTGATGGATAGAGAGAGGATATTGAAAAGCTCACTCAGGAAAGGAAGCAACAACTCTATCAGAAGACTTGTCTGTACTAGTGTTTCAACCACAATGCTTTCTTCATCATTCATAAATCCATAATCATCACTCCATCTTGAAAAATCTCACTCTCATCCTCTCTTTATCTTCCCCATGAAATATATCAGAGAGAAAAATGCAGAGAATTAACAAAAGGAACTCCCATGTAACCCTTCCCTCTACTAGCTTTGTCAAATCTTGACATTTGTACACTTATTTCTGATGTTTTAAGAGATAATGTAAATAATCTTTAAAATACTGAAGCCTGCCTAGATACTGTTTTTCTATTCCACTTTCCTATTTCCTTTCCCAGAGGGAACCACTAATATGAACCTGAATAACCTGAATATCCCAAGTCTAGTGTTTTTTTCACACACAAATGTTCATAGTATATATTCTCTTTTTTTTGCATGATGTTAAACCTTATATAAATGGTATCATGCTGTATATATTATCCTACACGTCTTTCTTTTGTTGTTTAAAATATTTTTGAAACTTAATTGTTAAAGGTACATTCATTGTAAGAGCTATCAAGCCTTCTTTTGCCTAAATACACCAAATTTTAAAACTCATCCTGCCTGTGGCAGATTGTGACATGTTGCATTAACATTCTTGTACACGTTTCCTTGTGCACAAGTATGAGGGTTTCCGTGATACACAAATGTAGAAATGGGTCAGATATGGCCTTCTCTTCACCTTTACCAGATATTGACAAATTTCTCTCAAAAGTGGTTTAGACATGTTCTGAAAATTCATGTTACTTCACTTACATGCTAAACTCTTTTTTACTGATCCAACTGGTTTAAATTTTTATATCAGTTATTCCTGGTGTGACTAGTATGTTTACATGTATATATTGGCCATTTGGGTTCACATCTTTTGCCTGTTTTTATATTAGATTGTCTCTTTTTAATGATTTATAAGACCTTGTTGTATTTCGTGGCTAGTAGCCCCTTGTTAGCTGTTGAGCTATAAATATATTCTCCCAGTGTTTGGTTGTTCGTTTTTTGTTGTTGTTTTTAACTTTCTTTTTTTTGTTGTTGTTTATAATAATTTCAAATTTTAGTACAGCGAAAGTCATAAACATTTTCCTTTATGATTGATACTTTTTGCATCTTATTTAAGGAAGATATCTTCACTCATAAAGATATTTTCTTATATTTTTTTCTGAAAGCATTATTTTTTCCCTAATATTTGGATGCTTAATATCCCTGGAGTTTGTTTTTAAGCATTGGTATGATTAGGCATTCAATTTCATAGAAAACAAATTATTCCAGCCTAATTTGTTGAGCTAAAACAACTTATTCCACTATTTTATTATTCTTCAGAATTACACTAATTTTTCTTGGTTCTCGGTGTTTGAGTAATAGTTTTAGAGTCACATAATGATTGTTTTCATTGAAATTGCATTAAGTCATAGATTAACCATGGAAATAGGAATTAATATCTTTACAATTTAAAATTTTCTCATCCTGGATCTTGGTTTATCTTTTTTATTCTGGCATACTTTTTTGTCTTTCAATAATGTTTTTAAGGTACTCCACAAAAATCTTGCTAATTTTTTGTTAAATTAACTCCTAGATACCTTATAGAATCATTTTACTATTTGAAACATCTTATTTTAATTATATTTTAATTGGTTATTTCATTGAAAAGAAACATTGTTCAATTTTTGCATATTGATGTCTCTGGATCATCAATCTTTCTGAATTCTCCTATTATTAGTTCTAATAATTTGTCTATAGAGATTCTTGATTTTTCTATGTAGAACCGCTATTACCAGAAATAAAAACAGATCTCTCTCTTCCTTTCTAGTTTGTACATTCATTTATTTTTTCTCATCTTATTACACTGGTAAGGCTGCAAGTAAAATACTGAAGAGTACTGATAGTAGGGATTCACTCTTGTCTTTTTTCTGACCAAAATGGAATGCTTCTCATTAACAGTTCACAGATATATGATGTTTCTTCAAAGTTTTTCATAGTTCGTTTTTCAGGTTTGAACATTTCCCTTCTATTTCTAACTTGCTCTGAGTTTTGTATTTTGTTCTTGTTTTTTAATTGTGAGTGAACACAGATTTTTACCAATTTTATCTGAATCTATTAAGATAATTACATTTTTTAAATTGAGATATAATTGACATAAAATATTGTATTAGAGTTAGGTTTACAACAAAGGATTTAATATCAAAAATATGTAAAGAACTCATACAACTCAATAGAAAAAAATTTAATTCAATAAAAAATTGGGCAGAGGACTTGGATAGACATTTCTTCAAAGAAGACATACACATGGATAGCAGGTACCTGAAAAAGGTGCTCAATATCACTAATCATCAGGCAAATGCAATTCAAACCACAGTGAGATATCACTTCACACCTGTTAGAATGGCTATTATCGAAAAGTCAAGAAATAACAAGGGTTGGTGAGGCTATGCAGAAAAGTAAACTCTTGTATACTGTTGGCAGGAATGTAAATTGGTGAAACCATAACAGAAAATAACATGGAGGTTCCGCAAAAACTTAAAAATAGAACTACCATATGACCCAACAATTCCACTTCTGGGTATCTATTCAAAGGAAACAAGATCACTGGCTTGAAAAGATATCTGCACCCCCAAGTTCACTGCAGTATTATTTACAATAGCCAAAACATGGAAACAACCTAAGTGTCCATTGACAGATGAACGAATAACCACATTTTTTCTCTGTTCATCAGCTAACTTGAATTACATTAGTATATTTTCTAAAGTTAAATTATTCTTACATTCTTGAAGTAAACTCTACTTGTTCATGTTTTCTAAAACATATTAGTAGAGATAATTTGTTATTTTATTTAGGATGCAGGCAACTATGTATTATTAATCTATATTTCCTTCTTTTACTCTCCTTTTAAAGTTTTTACCAAAGGTATAGTAATTTTTTCCATCTCTATGCTCTGAAATAAAGACACGATACATTTGTCTCTTAAAGCTTTGGTGCTGAGACAGGGGTTATTACTTAGTAATATCATCTAAGACACCAATTGTCAATTTCTAGATATTATCACATTTATTGAACTTTTATTTCAATAGCTGTATTTTTATTTCTATGGTCCCAGTTTTTTTCTTATATCTTTCTGTCCCTGATTTAGCTCTGGCTGCCTTTGTTTCATAGCATTTTTCTTTTTAATGAGTAAAATCTTTTTATTTATCCCTTCAAACATTCTAAACATTCTCATTTTAGTCTTTTTCTGACTATATCATGAAATTAATTCCTATTCTGTCGATTTTTTTTTAATAATTTATTTATTTAATTATTAATTTCCTTATGCCTGTGTTGGGTCTTCGTTTCTGTGCGAGGGCTTTCTCCAGTTATGGCGAGCGGGGGCCACTCTTCATCGCGGTGCGTGGGCCTCTCACTATCGTGGCCTCTCTTGTTGCGGAGCACAGGCTCCAGACGTGCAGGCTCAGTAACTGTGGCTCATGGGCCCAGCTACTCCGCAGCATGTGGGATCTTCCCAGACCAGGGCTCGAACCCATGTCCCCTGCATTGGCAGGCAGATTCTCAACCACTGCGCCACCAGGGAAGCCCCTGTTTGTTGATTTTATTGATTATTTTGTTTAGTATTAGACTTCTCTTGTTTTGGATTTTTTTTCTGCATAATTTTTCTGTTCTCTCTCTGTTCTCATCTCCTTGTCTCTCTTTATCTGTCTTCCTGGATTCTCCCTTCCAGTCTGTAATTGTTGAGACTGACGCCCAGTCAACACCCAGGTTATACAAGATTGGATTTTTCTCCTGCTCCATCTTGATTTGAGAGATATCACAAATCCGGTCATCAGATGGGTTGGCTCAATTCCCTGTTTTGAGACTGTTTTTGTCTGCTTGTCTGCCTGGGCCCACTGAGTCCTATAAAGCTATGACTTCAGGCAGTGAGTCAGCAGTAACCTTTTTTCAACCTCATTTCAGGAGGTGGTTGGCCCACCTCGGTTTCTGGCTTCAAGCTGTAAGCTTGGCTAGGTCTGCTATCTGTCTTGGTGCAGCTTACTCCAAGCTGCCACTGCCTGCTTCCAGAGTTGGAATCTGTCAGATCTGCACTTTCAACCCTGCTCACACTTTGTGTTTCTGTTTTATTTGTGATCCACAGATATGTTTACTCATTTTTGTACCCAGCTATATCATTTTGATTATCTGTTTTTTAATTCCATCCCTAGCTGGCAAGTGTTTGAAAGAGAGGAGTTTATTAAAGCATAATTTTCCTTAGCAATTTTACCCAAAATTGCTGGAAGTTTGTTTCTTAAATTCATTTTGCATCTTTCCTAAAGTCTAGTGAGAACTATGCACTTCATTGGCCTTCATGTGATCATATTAGGTGAACAAATGAATGAATGAATAAATGAATAAGAAAGGAGGGAGTTAAATAGCATGAATAATTAAAAGAGAATGAAGACCTACAAGCTAACTCAAAGAGGCTTAAATGATTAGAACAATTAATAAGTCACATAATTGAAAGTTAATAGGTAGGGTAGGTTTGGGGCAGGGCCCTATCAGGACTTTTTCTGTCATTCTCTTGGCTCAGCCTTTCTTTGAGCCAGAGTTGCAGAATACCTACTAGCAGCAGCTAAGATACCTTGCTACTTCATTCACATTTAGTGAGAGAAAGAGAATGATTTCCCATAACTCTCTCAAGAGTAGAAAAACATCCTTAGAAACCTCCAATAACCTCTAGCTGGGTCTCATTAGATAAAACCATATTAAACACACATTCCCAAATGAAGGACTAACAGAAAGAATGGGATTATCCTTATACCAGCTTGGCCCATCCTTTAAGCAGGAGTCAATTCCTCTAACCATACTGCTGTCTCTTACTGAGAAGGTACAGAATAGACACTGAAGAGTCAACAACATCCACTCTAACAGGTAATTGATTTGTCTCCTTTAATGTCAGTGGGTAAGTTATTTGATTGAGTATGGAAGATTACATGCTTAAGTTAAATTGCACTATCCAGTGTAGGATAAAGCAATGTGTTTTTAAAAGTTTGCTCTGCCTGCGTGTCTGGAGCCTGTGCTCCGCAACAAGAGAGGCCGCGACAGTGAAAGGCCCACGCACCGCGATGAAGAGTGGCCCCCGCTCGCCGCAACTAGAGAAAGCCCTCGCACAGAAACGAAGACCCAACACAGCCAAAAATAAATAAATTAATTAATTAATTAAAAAAAAAATAGTTTGCTCTGTTTATAAAGTGGTAACTCTGACGGTGGAGAGATTCATTAAAATAATTAAAAGTATATTTTAGTCATTTGATATAGTTTATTCATTAAACAGCTCCTTTTCTAAGTTCTCAAGCAATCTTAAAAAAAATCCTGTGAGGCAGGCATTATTACTACTGTTCTCATTTTACAAATGAACACTGAGCTTATCAAATAGTAAATGGCACTCTTTGGGGAAAAGAGGGTTATAGTAGAGTGTGGCCAACCAGTTAGATGATTGTTTAGCAATTATTTGCTCTGTCCTTGCACCTCCATGGGTGGAGTATAATATCCTGCTCCACTGATGCCGGGCTTGGTCATGTGACTTGATTTACCCAAGGAGATATTAGCAGACATGAAATGAACAGAGTTTTGAAGTGTACTCCTGCAATTTGGCTTTTGCTCTTCTGCACGTCTACCATCACCATGAAAGCAACATGCCCAAGCAGGTCCACAGGGACCAGGAGACATGAAGCAGACCTGGACTAACTTGCAGCTTGGTGCCAACACCAACTGAGGTTAGCCTAGATCTATTAAACACCTGCAGTACCAAACTCAGGTACATAGATAAGAACAACTATCATATTAAACCACTGAATTTGGGGTGTTTTTTTATACAGCATTAATGATGTAATAGCTAACTAATACAGGGAGGAAGAGAAAATGGAATCAAGCTGGCAATAAGAAAGAAAAAAATAATGAAATATTTTTAATTGCCCAAGGTCACTCAGAAAATGGCAAAGCCAGATCCTTTAGTGCTCGAAGGCATGCTTTGACTCTCTGTAATAGGAATGCTGCAAGCAGGTTCATTATTTCACTGCAGCACTGTAGTTTCAATGAGTAGTTAAGCCATATTATCACATGGATCTGTATTAATCACCCCATTATATCGATTAATCAATAAGAAGGTATGGCACCTATTGACTACAAGAAAAAATGGGCAGTAATTAACTATAAACCATTTATAAAATTTTTCTTCCGATATTTCAACCACAGATTATTGTAGAGCTGCTCAATCCAACATGGAAACTGCTAATCACATGTGAATATTTAAATTAAACTAAATTTAATTTAAAATTCAGTTCCTCAGTCACACAAGCCACATTTCAAGTGCTCAGTAGCCACATGTTGCTAATGGCTACCACATTTTTTTTTTAATTTATTTATTTATTTTTGGCTGTGTTGGGTCTTTGCTGCTGTGCACGTGTTTTCTCTAGTTGCAGTGAGTTGACTTCTTACTGCGGTGGCTTCTCTTGCTGCAGAGCACTGGCTCTAGGTGGGTGGGCTTCAGTAGTTGTGGCACGTGGGCTCAGTAGTTGTGGCTTGCGTGCTCTAGAGCGCAGGCTCAGTAGTTGTGATGCATGGGCTTAGTTGCTCCGCAGCATGTGGGATCTTCCCAGACCAGGGCTCGAACCCGTGTCCCCTGCATTGGCAGGCAGATTCTTAACCACTGCGCCACCAGGGAAGTCCCATGACTACCATATTGAACAACCCTGGTATAGTATGTTTCCATCATTACAGTAACTTCTACTGGACAGCACTGTTATAGGGAATATAACAAAGTAACATCTTCCTTTCAATTAAGTCTAGTTGACTCATTTACAGAGGTTTTTTTAAAACTTTCAAAATGCTGCACTTCACCAGGAATCCCTGGCTAAATAAGTCTCTCTTGAATTAAGACATGTGGAACCATACAATTCTGTCAGCAAAGCTGGCTGGAGATGTTAAAGAAAATGTGTACAGGTAGTCCTGGCCTCTGGCCTCCTGATTCAGCTGGAGCTTACAGGATAAAAGAGTTTCTGTCTTCATCTGAAAGCATCTGGAAGCATGCTCAGCAGTCATGCAGCTGTGCTTACCTCCAGCTAACTGCCAAGCTCAGAAGGGAACAAAATAAATTAAAGGGATAGATCACAATGTTTACCAAGGAGGAAAACCCCCAAATTTATACTGGTGAGAAGAATGAGCTGGTGATAAAAACTGGGCTTTGAGAAAATTACAACTCAGTCCAGATTGGCCCCTGTCTAGAGAGGTTATTTTCCTTCTCTGGATTTTGCATTCTTATCTGTAAGGTAAGTTGAGCGTGGTTTCATACTGACAAATGCCATAATGCAGAATTTCCAAGATTATCAGGTTAAAATAACCTTCCACCCTCACCTCCAAGGCCATCAGAGAGCTCTGTTCCATCTGTAGCCAATGGGCCATGTTCACTTGCCCTTTGTAGAAATCTGATACCAGACATGTGCTAGAACATCTCCTTAAGGAATTATCAACGTTTACACACAGAGTAAGACTCTATATGTAAAAGTGTTTGGGGCTTTTGCATCTTGAGAAGAAGGCACCTATCCTACAATTCAGAATCTTAGCCTTAGACACACACACACACACCCCCCTCCCAAAATTAAGTATTTAAAATATTATAGTTGCAATAGCAACTCTTAAAATGCATGAAATATAAAAATGAATAAATGCCTGGTGTGAGCTGTGTTTTACAATTTCTTTTCCAAATGAAAGAGACCCCCTGTTTCTTTTCATTTGGTGGCTTGGCTTATACTTTCATTTTTATAGTCCAGACAACCAGCAAAGTTAAACTCAAGCCTACTTTTGTTCTTTACAAAAGGAGCTTGTTTCAAAATAAAAAGGTTAATAAAAAATAAATAAAGGGGTTTGTCTGACCTTTTCTGAAAGCTAGATTATTGCCATGGAGAATGAGGTCATCACTCACTCCATGGGTAATATTATACTCCACCTAACTTTCCAAACTTAAATAAAAGTACCAACACTAAAGGCATTATTATTATATTAATATTTATCCATGCAGAGATCATTCAATTCCAAACTGTCCTGGATTCCAAAAAGTAACTTAGAGGTTAAATATCAAACTTTTTTTCTTATTCCCCAATGTATTTGACGGAGAAAAATAATTGACACAGAGATAATTCACTCAAATCTGCCAACCATTCAAAGCTTCAGCAATTAAACCCATTATTAACTTATGACTGTTAATCAGAATTTTCTGAAGTTATTTGTTTATCCTAGGAATACAATTCTTATTAAAGCATACTAGACATCTAAAAGGTGTGACTGAATTCATCACGAGGCAGTCAAGTACTGTGTGAAAAGCAGAGTGAGAAGGCACTTGATGCAAGAGGTACAAACACGACGGTGACATGGTTCCTGTGTTCAAGAAGTATCCATGTAACTGGTAGGGCTGAAAATGCAAGCTGCTCACCTTAGGTTTAGGCACTCTGAAATATAGGCGAATAACAAATACAATGCAATCCATTGTGGCCGGAAGGATCAGAGAAGGCTCAGCAGAGACGGGCGCACTGGAGCTAAGCCTAGAACAATAGGAAGCATTTGCTCGGCAAAATGGGAGGAAGGATGCTCCCGTCCATAGGAAGGATGTATAACGGCATTTTCAAGGTGAGGTGAAGTTCATCAGGAGACTGAGCAGAGGCCACGAGGTGGGAGGTGAGAGGAGACGGATTAGGGGAAGCACGCTGAGAGCAGATGATTGAGGGCACTGAATGACAGCTTAAGGGATTTGAACTTCACGTGTAGACCGTCGGAAGTTTGTTTTGTGAGTCATCAAAGATTTCTAAGCACGGGATTGACATCCTCTTGTCTTTATATCAGGAAGTTCATTCTGACAGCCCATGAAAGAGGATAAAGTTGGAATCAAAGAAACCTGTTAGGAAATGTTTTGCTGTCAAGAGATGGTGCAGGCTTGATATGGGGCAGGAAGAGCAGGGGGCAGATAAGTATGACATTTCAGATATATCACAATGGAAGGGGCAAGGTTAGTATTTTTAGCCTTAATGAATAAGAAGAGTCTGGCCTACTACAGCAAATCAAATTTGCTTCCATTTTACTTTTTTTCAAAGTGTTATTTACTTTTGGATGGGCTAGGATTTCCTAAAAATATCCTGTTAACATACATATTATGTATCTACATTAACATATTTCTGTGTCATACTCTATTATCTATTGCCTGACCCTAATAGAAAGCATAGTCCAAACATAGTAGATATTTATTCATTCAGCTATTTATGTGATCTGCAAACCTTCACTGAGCCCCTCTTTAGTATATAGGACATTGATAATATATACATACATAATGATTGTAAAAACCAAATATTTTTTAATTGAAGTATAGTTAATTTACAATATTATATTAGTTTCAGGTGTACAACATAGTGATTCAATAATTTTTATAGCTTATATTCCATTTTAAATTATTATAAAATATTGGTTATATTTCCTGTGCTGTACTGTGCTGTATTCCCAGTGCTGTACTTTACATACTTGTATCTTATTTATTTTATAACTAGACTTTGTACCTCTTAATCCCCTTCACCTATCTTCCCTCCTCCCCTTACCCTCTCCCCACTGGTAACCACTAGTTTGTTCTATGAGTCTGTTTCTATTTTGTTATATTCATTCGTTTTATTTTTTAGATTCTACATATAAGTGTCTTTCTCTGTCTGACTTAGTTCACTAAGCATAATACCCTCCAGGTCCATCCATGTTGCAAATGGCAAAACTTCATTTTTTTTATGGCTCAGTAATATTCCATTGTGTGTATATGTATGTATGTATATATCACATCTTCTTTATCTTCTTTATCCATTCATTTGTTGATAGACAAACCAAATAATTTCAGAGTTCATGGAGAAGAATTACTTCTGCATGGTGGATGAGTAAAATATTTTTGGAGGTGGTGGTATTTGAACTGGGCCTGGGAGAATGAGAACGATTTGGATAAAGATGGGTTATGAGAAAAGGCAAAAGTACAGGTAGGTCAGATGTGTCTGGAAATGGCTGGAAGTCAAGGTTAGCAGCAGACTAGGGTTCACAAACAGAAGCAGTGAAAGCTGAGGTAGGAAAGGTAAGCTGGGAACAAATTTTTGGAGTACCTTAAACATGACGACTTTTTCTAGAAGACAACAGTCACTACTGAGGATTTTAATCAAGGATTTTGACTTTTTAAATACCTAAATATGTTAAAGTATTTTAACATGTTTAAAATATTATTCAAACTAATGCTAGAGTCAAATTCTCACATATTCTAGAAAGTTTGCCTTCATTTATTTTGTGTTTTAAAGCTATCATACAATAGAAGGAAATTTTTCTCTCTGTAATTTGAGTAACTAATTAGCATACAGAGGATTAAAATGTTTGGGGTGTCATCAATCCTAGGTTCTATCTATGCCATAGAAACATCATCATGCTGTTATGGTTAAAGGCCAAATGAAAGTATATTACTGAGAAATTAACTACACTCTCTAATATTTCTGTGAAGTAGCCAAACTTTATTTAACAAAGGAAATTTTCACAATTATAACTACTAATTTTTTTTTGTTCATCCAGAACTTTTAAACTCTGTTTATTATTTTCGAAGAAGTAAATAAAACTATCTGGTTTGGGAGCCAAGCACTAGAATTTTATAAATGATCCTATCTAAAAATTGTTATGGCTGAGCAATAAATCCCTGGAAAATGATGCTTATATTTGTAATAGAAATGTCACCAGAGCCTTAAATATAGCAGTGCGACCTGTCTCTATTACCGTGAAGCAAAGTCATATTTGTAATTTAGACTTGTCCCTCCTTCAATGTGTGCTGAGTTTGGAGGCACTGGACAGCATTTTTTAAAATTTTAAATCTTAATTTTAGTCTAGTTAGATTAATCTGCAAATAAGTTTTCTCCACTTATAATTTTTCCACACCCATTTTTTCTTCTAAGAGACGATGAATGTGTTCTTGGAGTATTTTAGCAGAAATAATGGATTTCAGTAGTCGTTAGAATAGTTCTTGGAACCCTTGCATCTTCCAGTTACACTCAGATGGTGAGAGGTAAAAATGAAGAAATTTCCAAGTCAAATTTTTCATTTACACAGAACGGAACTGATTGTAAGGGCACTGATGGACTTTCTACAGCTGTTACGAAACCATGTGTCCACATTATTTCTCAAAGTGATGTGATGGTAATTGTGGTCCTTATTATGGTATAGAAGTAAGCAAGCCAAATAGATACACATCCTCAATGACTTTAGCATCCAGCATTCAAAATCCAGTTAATTATTTGTCGCTGGAGACATATAGAAACAGAAGTACAGGCTGTCTGTACAGGATACAATAGCTGTATTTGGCAGTATGGATTCCAAGTTTAAGAAATTAGTTAATGGACGATTTCAGAGATTCTACCAGAATGAGAAAAGAGTTACATTTAACCCTTGAGCTGGCAGTCTATAGTAGGAACATTGCCAGCTATAAAAAATAATAATCAGAGTCCCATGAACTGCTCTTTTAAAATGGTTACATTAAAACCCAGACACCTGTAGTTTTACTAGTTGCTAAAACGGCTTGTAATCGCACATGCATGAAACAGATGTGTAACCAGAGCTGTAGTCACTGGTTTCTATTAGACAAACACAGGTGAGTGGTGGGCAGAAGGAGGAATGGAAAATTGAGATTTGTACACGTTAAAATCGAACATTCGAGATGGCACGTAAACCTTCGAAAGCTTTTCCATGATATATATATTGGCCTGTCTCTTGACTGTTTTTAAATCATGGATATTGACATTTCCCAAAATGATCTGCTTAAATCTGGACAAGACAATAATGACTAATACTCATCTCCTAAGATGTGTTCTTCAAAATACTAGTCTTACTGAAATGATTGCCAACACTACGTAGGAAGCTTTTTAACAAACTTGAACTTTTTAGGGTTTTTTTTTTTTTTTAGAGGTGTTTTTTTAAACAACATTGCTTAAAGGTCTGATAAAAATCAACCTTAAAGGATATTTCCAGAACTTTAGTCTCTCAAAAAACACGAACCAGGGCCTCGATTCTAGCATCCTGGAGTTCGGTGGTTATGAAATTTACAGTACGGTGTGTCAGCTCATCTGGGACTGAGTCACGCGGCCGGGGACGCAGCGCGCTGAGGAAGTCATGTGAACCGTTGCACAAATACATTTTTGTCAGTGTTTAGTTGGAGAGCTGGGACTCGGCTGAACTTTAGGGGATTGAATTTTCGTTCAAATGTTCCAAAATTCTGCTTTACAACAACATCTGGGATATGGAGAGTGGCTCGCTCATTTTGGAATTCCTTAGAAAGGAAAAATGAAATGTGGACAATAATAACATTCAACAAGAGCTGTCCTTCCAGAAATCCTCATCACACCTGGGATGGAACCTTTGAGCCAATGGTTCTTTTCAGATGTCTTAGAAAAAGGAGTGCAAACAGAATGAATGAGCTGGAGCAAACAGGCATCTCTGTGAAAACCTCTCTGAATTGAGAAGGAAAACAGGATATGTGTTCATGCTCCCATAACTCATCAGGAAAACTCATTCCAAGTCATTCCCAGGGAGGATCTACTCCCCCAGAAGACCTTATCTTTCCACATTTTTTCCACTCTGAAAACATATTTTTAAAAAAATCAAAAGTCTTTCTTGGAATGGAAATGCAGCCTCTTGCAGAATGTGAATGAAAGACATTTGGACCTGAAGGTGCATATAGTATTTTTAAAGGGCTATATGGCTGTTCATTCTGCAGCCCGGCAGGTCTCTGGACTCAAATCATTCCTCAGAGACTAAAGTGCCATTGATGATGAGGAAGTTGAGGTGCAGAAAGCACCTGCCAAGTCTTCAGACTGGGGCAAAACCAGAAAACAGATTCAACAGGGCAAAGCTGTTTGAATATTACAAAGCCATTTTGGATATTCCCATTATATCTGTTAAACATTCATCTATACCCTGACAACTATGCCCTTGTTCCAGGAGCTTGAAATTACTGGGTCTTTAAATTATTCTCAGAGCATAAACCGAGCACTCTTAGAAGTGTGTGAATTCTTTCAGACTAATGGTATACCATTTACCGCATGAGTGTTCCACAGTCAACTGCTGAGTGACAGAAGCAAAAGCATTTAGCCTTCCCATAGTTTAAGGTTGTGTGTATGTTCTGGTTCATGAGCGCATATAGGGTAATGGTTCTCAAACCAGGCAGTGCCTTGGAATGACCATTAAAGCTTTATTAAAATGCAGACGTAGGGGCTTCAACTCCAGATCTTCATTCAGTTGGTTGGAGGCCCCAACGTATGATACATTTTCTAAAATGTAAATATGTAGATAATTTTCAATATGTGACCAGGACCGAAAAATACTGATGAAGAGCTAAGTGTTTATCAAAACTCTGCTCATGCACACTTGCAAACTGAAGCTTACAGGCCCATGAAAATGCAGGATTCTTGAGCTCACTGCAGCTATGTCAGTCCTTACTGGCTTGTAGGTTTAAAATGTGCAAGAACTGGGGAAAAACGAAGAGCAGAGACCATATTAGGCAATTTAGGGTGGCTCTCTTCCTGTCCCACAGGCAATACTGTGATAGCCACAAGTCACAAAGACTATGATGGTTAAGTTCTCAGGAATGTTCCCAGGAAGGTTTTCCCTTGAATAATCCAGAAGGTATATTTCTAATACCCCTAGCAATGACTGGGAGATTGCACTCAACAGAGTCACAGAACATGGGTGCAGCCAAAATGGATACATCTATTGTCAAAATAGAACTGGATGAGGCTTCTTCTTCCCAAATAATCACAAAATCAAGACCATCCAAATTTAAAATATTCCTTACATCTGTCAAGTGATGTTCAAGTCTGTATCAAGGATTAAAAGAAACCCCAAGTATCATACTGACTTCAAGAGTAAAAGTTTAACTTACTTTCATAGTGCTCTTCTTGCTTGAGGTATAAGTTTCAAGTGTTTCATGGAGGATTTTGTTTTGCTTGTGGTAATAGTAACCAATTATGAAGCATTTGTTCCTCATTCTAAACTTTTGAGGAAGAGACCTTTCATAGCTCCTTTGTAGTAAAGAAATCCACTTTAGATCTACACCAGGGACCAAAACTTCCATACAGCAAGAAAAACATTCAGCCAGTCTTTGGATATCAGGTTTGCAGACACAAACATCCACGCCCTTGTTCACCTTTTCATCAGATACTCTGAGAATTTTATAACTTCAGTAAAATCACTTAATCATGACTTTTTTTAACCTACATGAAAAGGATTAATGGATTAATAATTATTAAAAAGAAAAAGTACAGGACTTAGAAAACACTTTGAAAATCAAAGATTCCAATGTTATGCAACTCCAAATTACTTTTTTTATCTTTTCCTTTTTTCCATTAAAGGATAGAGCAGCTCCTTATGCGTACTTTATTTTTTTATTAATACAAAACGTTTACATCAAAGTCAGATTGTCTCAAAATCTTTTGCTTCCACTAAAAAATCCTTAATTTCAAAACTGGAGTTTAATAATATTTAATCGTTGTTAAACTGAAAGTTATAGACTGCTGCAGTCTTTCACCCAGATCTTCTTATAAGGATATTTACATATTTTTATAGTATTGACTATTTCCTATACCTTCCAGAGAACACAATCTTGTTAAAGCAGCTTACTTCATTCAGGTGCTGTGGGGAAGACCATCTTTCTGTAAATTCTATAAATGTAAGGAAAAAAAAAAAGAAAGAAGAATCTGCTTGATCACAGATACTCTACCTTTGAGAATTATTCTCTGGCCTTCCAACGTCACCCGTACGTAGGTACTCTTTTGTTACTGTCTCACCCTGAATCCATTTTAAAATGCCAATTTCCATAATAATTTAATGCAGATGTTAAGATATCCTCTTTCTTTTGATATTGTTATTAATGATGTGCTATAGCATATGCAAGCCTAGCAATCCTAGCTACTCTTCCTTAGACAGCCATTGTGCATTCTTTTTCCAGATCCTGCCTCTCTCCCTCATCCTGGTGGCCACAGCCAGCGTCAGCCCCTCTCAACTTCGATGGGGCTCATCTCCTGCAGGAAGTTATTAGTCCAGGACTTAGGAACTATGTGGGCAGTTCCTCTGTGGTATACACTGTCGGAAAAGAAATTGTTCTTCTTCATTCCCTGGAGAAGCAGCTTGGCCTTAATTGTAGTCTTCCGTTTGCTGTTGAGTGGTTTATGGCAGAATCTTAATGCTTTTTTTTTTTTTTTTTTGCAACTGTTATTCTCCTCGATGTTTTGAAATTGCTGCTCTGTGTGTTTTCCTTCCCCAAATCTAAATGTGTCAAAATCAATTGGTAAAACCCTTAAGGTTTTAGAAGGAAAAAAATTTCATTAACCATAGATAAAATGTGATAAAGAGTCAGAGATAAAATGCTTGTTTTAAGCAACTCTGTATGAAAAAAAATTGACAGTGTTTATATATAATAACAGAAAATCACATTTTTACCCTATATGGTTCAGCCTCCAACACCTCATTCGTCCTCATATTTTTCAAATAGGTAAGAAGCTTTGAATTCATGATCATTTTTGTGATTTTAATACTTCCTCCAGCAGATGTTCATTTGAGAGGGATTTATGACCTATAAAGTGGTTTTTTTTGTACTTTTTCATACAAAATATCTGTTCTTTAAACAGATCAGTTCTTTAATAGGTCAATACAGAAAATACTTTATTTTGGGGAACATTGCAGTTAACTCAAAAGTTAACAAACATGTTTATATGGTTTTCATTTGAAGGTCTCATCTTGACTTTAGTAAATTATTTGATTTAGTGCATACAAATGATCGTTGGAAAAGATTTATTATTTGGGAAGTCTTTTTCAATGAGCTGAAAGGCTGTATCCTCCACAGTGAATTCTGGTGAAGAATATACTAAAGAATTTCGGGCTCTGAAATAAGAAAGTTCTTGGAATTGTTTTTTCCGGTTAAAGCCAGTCCAAAAATTGTGTCATGTTTGAATCGAAAAGCATTTAGATAAACGACATAAGGTAAACGTCTCTGAAGCAGCCAAAACATTATCTTCGTTCTTGATTTACGAAATATTAATGTCATTTTCGTGGCAGGAAACCTTTTTTGCTTTAAGCATCTCTTTTGAAAAAGAATGTCAGAAAACAGAAAACGTTGACTGCTCTGTAAAAGTGTTTTTAAAGGAGGATGTCAGCCATGTCTTTGAACTTCTGTTTCTGTAATAAGTCAGCCCAGGACACGGAGGTAGGTTGGCAATGATTTAAAATCTGTGCAGAAGGTCACTGCTGATCTCGCTTCTCACTGGCGTTCTTTATTGACAATGACATTGGTGCCAAACAAACCGCACGAAGATAAATAGGTCCATGAAGGAAACTAGAGGAAAAGGAAAGGGAAGAAATGAAGCTCAGATTGTCAGGAGAATGATCATCAGAGGCAGACAGTAATGACATCAGAACAGAGACCTGTAGTCTGAAAAACCTCTTCATTCTTCTTGTTTTCATGTGACCATTTCGTCGGGTCTCTTTTCCTTAACATGGAAGATCGGTAAGGATCAGAGGAAAAATTAGATGATGTAGCAGCTGTTTTCTGGCCTTGATTTCCACAGTTCCTCTCATGAAAAATAAGGAAAGGAAACCAATGGATTATCCATGATCACTTTTTGCCAAAGAATGACTTGCCCTATGCGTTGCTGATACTTACTGGTGAATAAAGTTATTGAAAAAATATTTATCACTAGAAGAGTGAAACCATGAGTGAGATACTTTTGAAGTACCTTCTAATTCCTTAGGAAGAAACTGCCCCACTGCACATTCATGGAATCCTGCATCAACGATGCTTAGCTCTAAGTGACAACCAGATGAAGCCAATCCCCCATCCAACAGGAAATACACACAGCAGGAACAGGTACATTTTTTAAAATTAATTTTTATTGGAGTATAGTTGCTTTACAATGTTGTGTTAGTTTCTACTGTACAGCAAAGTGAATCAGCTATACGTATACATATATCCCCTCTTTTTTGGATTTCGTTCCTATTTAGGTCACCACAGAGCATTGAGTAGGGTCCCCTGTGCTATACACTAGGTTCTCATTAGTTATCTATTTTATACATAGTATCAACAGAGGAACAGGTACATTTTATAGTTAAGCTTAAGAGTAGCTTCCCAAAGTAGAAATGAGCTACCAGCTCCAAGTACCTGGCAGACCATGGCAAAACTACAGGACTGCGATATCAGCATTAATTCTGGGTCTGACTACAGGCACCTTTATTCGGATATTGCCCCACCCTGGCATCCCACTCCTGAAGATGACATAGAAATCATATTTCAAGCCTTGAACACGCATACACACCCATGTGTGTGTTTGTGTGTATAGGTGTATATGCATAGATATGTATATGTTTATGAACACACACAATGTATGTTTATGAGGGCGTTTGAATGTTATATGCATTTCATTTAAACAATAATGCCCCAGCATAGGGTACTTCCTAGCGTTTGATGACTGGCTAGTAGCAGATAATGGACTTTGCACCATTAATTCCATGATTTCGTTAATCTCTACGACATGTCCTTCTCTGAGATTTCCACTACCATTATTGAAAAAAAAAAAAAAAAGTAAAAGGCAACCTCTTCAACCTCAAAGGGCACAGATTAATTTCATGGCAAGTACAGTTTCAAAGGGGACCCTTCTACTCTCTTGATGGCTTTTTCCAGGAAATGGTGTGAATTCCCTCTCAGGAGATGAATCAATTTGGAATTATTGTTACTACGTATTTTGCTTAAACTGCTATAAATCAACCTAGTCAGCAAGGCCTTACATGCAAAAGTTTCCTCTTCTCTATTTTCTTCCCAAGTTTAAACCAAAGGAATAGAACATGAATGAAAAAAGATATTCCATGCTGCAATTTTTTTTAATTGCTATACAGGCAAAACAGGTGCTGAAATGTGAAACCCTTTGGAGGAATTTTCTCCATATAACAAATCAGGGCTCACACTAACCTAACGTGAAGCTGGCTTTAATGTGGAATGTTGTACAGAAGCAGTGCCTACTGACATAAGATCCGTAGATGACTGTCCCAAAAAGACCAAAAAAAAAGTATACTGTCACTTTAAGAAAAAATAAACTAAAATATGAACTACCAAAAACCCTGCCATTTCCAGCCTGGGCTTGATTAATGATTTTTCTATCTAATAAAAGGTTCACAAACCATCTGTTTTTCTCCCTAATGCCTTGCCCAAAGGTTTTTCGTTCCTATTTCAGGCTCGGGGCCAAATGACATTCCACTCTCTTTTTTTTTCCCAGCCTTGTAAACAAACCCTTCTCTCTTTTTAATCTTCCAGTGCTGTTTCCTACCCATCGTTATGCATATTCATTGCGAGTAAACATTTTTAGTGTCTACACTTAATCTCTTCCACTGGCAATTACTGTTCTATGCTGTTTTGTAATGCAGAAGGGCCAACGCTTTCCGTTCTAATAACAGCTGGGCCGCAGATGGGGCCTGCAGTCATTGTAGAAAATAAAAATTTACAAGATGCCAGTGGAATTTATTTCAGTTTTATGGAGTCACAGGAGGAACCTTTCTGTTATCCGCCTTCAGTGAAATCTGTAGGCACAAGGCAAGCTTTTGACATTTAATCAAAGGGGGGTTCAGGTAGGGTCTGGAACAACGGAGGGAAGAAAGCAGGTGGATCATATTAGGCTTTGCCATGGTTAATTTATTTAGAAGTGATTGGCTTAGATGTGTGCAGCCAATATTTGACATCATGTATATATCTTGTTTAGCATCATGCCTCTAAATTGTTACCACTGGAGAGACAGTGAGTTGTCACTGTGGACCGAACCAGGTGTTTGGTCGGGTTGCTACTTAGAGGTGCTGATGGAGATGGCGCTGTACTCAGCAAAGACGGAGCATTTTGTGTGGCTTCTAAAAGTTGATTCATTTTTACTTCACGGCACCGGTCTCTGAACTACTGTAAGTGCTTCTTCAGCAGAACCCCGGAGTGTGCGAATGGGCTTTTGAATACGGGCTGCAACTTTTAATTGAACAATGTGGTTTAACTGGGGATTTTCTGTTCTATGACTCGAGGATGTGAAAATGGATTTACTTGAAAGACTTAAAGGTCTGATGTACACCGTTACGCTGATGCGAGGTGGGATTCGAATTGTGCCTGGGATGTACCATGCAGCCCAAGTGGTTTAGAGCTAACTGCGACTCCCACGATGGAAAATAAATTGTCACACGCACACACTCCAGAAGTGCAACCCAAGTCAAGCACAGGGCTTTTTCGGGAAATATTCACTATGATTCTTGAGCCCATCCTGCTGGATACCCCCCCACCCTGTATCCCTTCCTTACTCTCAACCATCTCCCCCAAAATGTGGAAAGGGAATCCACCAAATTCACCCAAGGATATCCCGCCATTAATTAAATAAATGAGCATGGGCTTCTACACTAGGTGAGACCTATGCCAAAGGTGCTTATGCTTTTACATTTGGGGCCCTCTCCTGCCACACACCTTCAGCTGGTTGCCTAGCAACCAGGAGAGACCCACTGAGCATGCTCACTGAGAAGCCTAATTGCTATCACAATTTACTTTTGTTGTTTTTTTTTTAAAGCCCATTAACCAAAACAGGATGTTTTCCTTTTTGAAGGACAAGTAGAGTCTGCATGAATTTGAAAGGCAAGAGAGTATATTTCAATACCAAAACAATTCATTAAATGCCGATGCCAGCCGTGTATGCGAGTACACATAACAAACAAAATTTAGAGCAGATTGACATTAAATAAAGTAAAAATTCCTATTTATTCAGATTTTTATAGACTCATTTCTTTTATTCTCTTTATCTTTTTTGGTTGTGGCTTTTTTCCTAAGAAAGGCATTGAGTAAGGGGGTGTGCGTGAAATTTTCTGTCATACCATCAAGTATATTAAGAAACTTCGTTAAAGATTTATACTGATTTATACATTTATACTGATTTATACAGGAGATAGTATGTTTCTCTTCCATGCTCTTCTTTCCTTCCTTCCTTTCTTCTTCTTTTTTTTAATCTCCTAATGGTTCCAAGTCGGAAGCTAAGATTTAACTCTGTTAATCTTTTCACAAAGGGCAAGAAATCATTTTGTGTACCTCAGAGAGAAAGGCAGTTTTTCCTAACTTCAAGACAAAAAACACATTTTATGTTAGGTTAACCTAATCTATCCATTTATTGAAACCTCTCCACAGTTGCTTGATTTTTCCTAATGTCTGGATTTGGAGATAAAATATACTTAGAACTTTAAGTAGCTATTGAACCAGTTTTGTTACTAAACAGAATGCCTTTTTAAATAAAAATTTATGTATTATACATTTCCAAAATTCTCCCTAAATTTTTTCTTTCAAATTTTCTAACTCATTTTGAAAAATTAACTCAATGTTTTTAACTTAACATAATTTGTGTAAATAACCTTATATTCCCATGAACCTTGGGATTCTAATATGAGGACATGCCTTTTAATTAACTCCATGACCCTGTCTCATGCCCAGTTCCACATGTGGAACCAAATGTGACAAATTTATTTGTACCAAATTGCTTTCACGCTGGGGAACGCTCACAGGATAAAGCTCTCCCCACTCCCCTTTAGGAACTAACATTTATTTGTACCAAATTGCTTTCACGCTGGGGAACGCTCACAGGATAAAGCTCTCCCCACTCCCCTATAGGAACTAACAGATATCAGCAAGCAAAGAAGATGAAATAAATTCATGAGGTGGGAGCTGTATGCTTATCGAAGCCTTGGCTCTACCACAACTGCCATCTCCCACTCCAGCTCCCCACTCCAGCGCTGGCTTTTTATTCCTTCAGTGACCGTGGCATTCTGGGTAGAAAATGTTGCACTGATGGTGCTTCTGTTGTCAATCCTGGAAGAGTACAGAACTAACTCTCAGTTCAATGGTACTGTTTTTCTAAGGGTGTGTGTGTGTGTGTGTGTGTGTGTGTGTGTGTTTTCCCAAACAATAGTCCTTGTTTACCCATGAGCCAGTGGTTTTACCATTCCCTCAGAGACAACCAGTAGAGGGAGCAAAGTTTAGCAGACGAACAGCATTCCCTGATGTCCTAGTGTCAGTAAGAAATCTGGGGCTTCCCTGGAGGCGCAGTGGTTGAGAGTCTGCCTGCCAATGCAGGGGACACGGGTTCGAGCCCTGGTCTGGGAAGATCCCACGTGCTGCGGAGCAACTGGGCCCGTGAGCCACAATTACTGAGCCTGCGCGTCTGGAGCCTGTGCTCCGCAACAAGAGAGGCCACGATAGTGAGAGGCCCGCGCACCGTGATGAAGAGTGGCTCCCACTTGCCGCAACTAGAGAAAGCCCTCGCACAGAAACGAAGACCTAACACAGCCATAAATAAAATAAATAAATAATTAAGAAAATAAAGAAATAAAGAAAATAAAGAAATCTGGAAGACATACTGTATAAGAAATTAATAAAATCAAAAGATTTCATTTCATTATGATTAACCCTATTATGCATAGAAGCAGGTCAAGCAATGGGGGTAATGAAAAGCTAAACAAGGCTAATTGGCAGAGTCAGGAGACCTGGGGGCCAGTGGTTGTGCCTATGATGATATAACTGGTGAAACAGACTTGTTTCCTTTTTTTTTTCCGAAGAACTATAACACAAAAAATAAAATACACATACACACATACATACACATGTATACACAATATGTGTGTGTTTTTAATTACATGGCTGGAAACACTTACGTTCCATAGTTTCACATATGTTCTTTAATATGTGAATATAGATGCTCCTAAGGGAAATCTTTCTTCAATTTCATTCATGTTAACAACTTTCTTCTCTCTCTTCTCTCCCCCAGTCCTCTGTTTCATTGGTCTCTCTCCCTCTCTCTCTGTCACACACACACACACACACACACACACATACAAAATGACTCACATACATACATACACACAAACGGACTCTGCAAGAGTTTTAGTCTTTGATGCTTTGGAATTACCAACATGTTTTGAGAGGAAAGTAATTTTTCAATGTCTGTTTTATCCCAAACCTAACAGGTGACTGGCCTAAAGGGAGTTTGTTCCCCCATCCCCTGTTCAGTGTGGCTGGTTCACCACAGCCCGAACTTCTCGGAATTTAAATCACATATGAACATTTGGGAGTGATGAGAGTTTTTATGAACGGAAAGAATTGAAGCCACTGTTTCGTCTTCCTCCTCTCTCTCTCAAAGTAGGATCAGAATTGATTGTTTCCTCTCACCTGTAGTCATTTTCTTATTTTAGTGCATTGATAATATCTAGACCCATGTTGTTTTCAAGTTTTCTCAACCTTAATCCCTAGAAATCCCGTAGAGCGTGTCAAATTAGAACTTCCTTCCCGCAAATATATCTTCACATTGCTGTGCAATTAATTCAATACATTTCTTAGAATTTGAGGCTCTTAAACATTTTTGCTGAAGTGTATAGATTTCCTCCTTGCTCACTGCTTCTGTGCTTTCCCCTGCTTCTTCCTTCCCACCCCACTCTCCTGCTATATTTCAAATATTAATACTTATACTCTACATTTCCTCCCCCCAAATTCTATTGGTTTCAACTTATAAAAGGTCTCTATAATATAGCCATCCCCTCTTTTCTACAAACCTGACATTTTGGCTTTGGATGCAGCAAAACCTGGACACTAAATTCATATGTAGAAATCCAAAGTCTAAAAAAAAAACTTACTAGATACTGATATACAGGATGCTCTTCTGTTGGTTATAAAAGGAAACTATTTCCTTTTCTTTGCAGGTTCTATACAAAATAGCACAAAGATAGCAAACTACGTTAAATGATCAAATTTCCACGTATGTAGGTATGTTTCCGACTGCATGCAGGCATATTAAAAGTCAGAGTTTCCTAATTGATGCTTTTGAAATCTCCAAGAATTGCAAAGCAGCTTTTCTTACCAAAATGCATTTAAGCCAGTCCTAAGACTGTCTAGAACCCTTATTCATACCAAAAGACCTCCAAACAATTGGCAAACATTTCATTTTACTAAAAAGGGAAATACATATGCATGCCTATTGGTTTATTACAATTGACATTCCTTGAGGATATGGAATGCATGTAATAAATATGATTGTACAATCGTCAAAAGCCACAGTTAGAAGAATCTCCTACTGACTTGATGGACGACACAGATTTTCAAAGATTTGGGTAAAAATTGCATATATTTTCTTCTTACAAGAACAAACATCTCATGTAAATTTCACTAAAATAGAAAGAAGACTTGCTTAAACTGGGAGAGAGGGAGTCAGTTTTTTTTTATTAAGCTTTTAACGCCATAGAATTGGTTACTGGATAGGTTTTGGGGGTTTTTTTTAGTAGAAAAAAATCACAAAAATATTTTAAATAATGCATACCTAATGTTTATTTTCTTATTAGTAATTGTTATGAAACCAGAATGCTTTGCCAGCTTATCTGACTGCACCTGTTACTAGATATTTCCAAGAGACTCACACACCAATTTTGCCTGAGTGCACCGGGTGTATTTCCCATTGTTTTGATGTTACAGTCAGGGCATGGGCAGTTTGCATTCAAACAAGAGGGCACGTTTTATTCAAAGAGGGAAAGTGATGTCCTTGGAACTTCAACCTTAACGAAACATTTTTCAAAAGGACACGCTGATTGGAATGGGAAAAGATCCAAAGAGAGACAGCCACAGAGAGAAGGGTGAGTGCATGATAGAGACGAAAGGGAAATGGATTAGATCAGCAAACCAAAACGATAGGATCCCAAGAGACTTCTTAAAAAATCTGTATGAAGTCATTACAGGCACACAGCATAATCTTGCAGGGTAAATGCACGCTCCAGAATGCAAAGAAAGTTTGCCCTCCAAGCTGAGTTTCTGCAGAATTAATTCTAAATATTCCCTGCAGTCTTCAGAGTTTTCAGTCCCAAATTGCTTAAATGATGATTAGTTGAAGTTCCTCTGACTAATTTTGGCAGAAGTAACATTTCTAGCTGGTTGATTTGGGCATCAAAACGCACCAATGTCTTCGGACATCTGTACTATAGAGACACCCTTATGGTAAAAACCCGACTCCAGCACTCCCCTTACAAAAATAGCACATTTCCGTTCATGCAGAACGGTGATTAGACTTTCCCAACACAACTCATACTTTTTAAAAGGCGCGTCAGAATTTTAAAGTGCATTAAATAAAGGGCATTGGCACATTAATGCAGTTCTGTTGAGGAAAGATGCTGCATAATTTCCGCTGAACCGTCGCACAAACCTTCAATAAAGAAAGTTCTCCGAGAAAAAAACACACATGCACACATTCTCGTTGTGGAGAACAGTGTCCTTGGGAATTAAATAATGTATATGTATATAAAACTAAGCCTTTTAAGGTGCTTTGTTTCACATATTAAGGCGGAGCCAGAGTCCCCAGGGGACTGTTGTTTTGCTAACTTATTTAAAATATTCTGTTTTCCCGCAGCTGTCGCCTGCATGGTAGGACGACACAGGATAGTCTGCTCCGTGATTTTTTTTTGAACATAGACGTTACTTTCTCCCACATCTAAATATGCATTTCTAAGAAACTTTCTGTATGAAGGGCTTTCGAAATGACCGTGATGTTGTCAACATGCTGGAAGAGTTGCAGGAGCAACAGTGTGACAGGTGGATTTGTTCCCTCTTAGCCTTGGCTCTTGCCCACTCATCTCTGGCAGAGGTGCTGATGCAGTTTATGCCACGGAAGATAAGGGTCTTGTGCATACAGAGTACCGGCATAATATGGGACATCCATTGTACAGCTCTATGCCGTGATCCTCATGTCTGCTAAAAGTGGCAGTGAAAATACAAAACGGGGTGGCACAGAAACCCAACCCCAAATTAGGCAGCTTTTCAAGGCTGGAAGAGACTTAACTGAAGGGCTGCAAAATCATCCCAAGCAGCTGGAGAGACTTGCTCGGTGGCTTTTACTCCATAGTCGAGCATATTTCCAAGTTTAAATTATTGGGGAAAAAAAGGAAACTTAGAAGATAGGGGGAAAAAATTCCTTTTGGGGGGTAAAAAATCGTGACGACCAAATAACTTAAGAGTTTTTAGAGCCCGTTTGGATTGGGAAGAAATATCTGTTTCGGCTCTACATCTTTTTTCTATTTCCTAAGCTGGTGTCAGTTATACTTATTGTCAGCTTGGAACACAGAGAAGACAAAACAAAAGAACTTTGCTGTGAGCAGCGTTAATAACAGCATTGGCCTTCTGGATAGTGGATCTGCTCCCAGCAGAAAGATCTGGTAGCTAAGCCTGCCCAGATGATTAAGCTGAAAGAGTTACTGAAGTTCATAGTTTAAGTAATCGCTTTCACCTGTAGGCTTCCAGCCACAATCAATAATTTTGCCAAGAGAAACCCACAAAGTGCTCAATGGGAAAGAAGTAAGCCTCCTTTCTAAATCACAGGTGGTACCATCATGCCTGGTCACTGATGTTCTTTCATACCGGATAATTTCACTGGCTTCTTGCTCTTAGGAGCTGCCACCTCTTAACTCTTCTCTTCTGTATCCCATGTCATGTGTCCACTATAACTGATCCAGATTTTCCACTAAAACTGTAAACTGCCCCAAACTAGACCAACCAAGATAGGGTGAGAACAGATGAGGTCACCAGAAATATTTACTGGGCACTAATGGTTTCCAGTCCTGGTTTAAGACTTTTTTTTTAAGTCAAAAATTTTTTTCTAGTCAAAATTCAGTCATCAAAGACCAAAACTGTTACACCCTAGGAGAACAGATATCTCCACTCACCCCTGAGGCACCTAACGAAAGCAACATGGAAGACCTTTCCTTGTCATAAAAACACGGCAATTTATAAATAAACAGAGGATATTTATTCCTCATGTGCTGAGGTGATGTGCAGAATTTGGTCAATATTGAATTCACAACATCACAAAAGAAAGGGCTGTATTTATTTTTCAGCATGTTCCAATGAAAAGGAGATATATTAAAAAAAAATAAAACATACTATTCAAATACTTACCACCAGAAAGAGATTCTTTGGAGCAAGCCCTTTGAGATGTCAGAGACCACGGCTCAGTTTTCCTTCCATGAGAAAATGAACTATGCATTTATCTCAAGGGACAGATAGATAACAGATTATAAAATTCTGATAGAACAACTATAGCACAGCTTCAGCCTCCCACACGTGTATATGTTACCGTGTAAGGGGGGAAATGAGATGCATAAGTCCCATTAATAACAGCAGTTGTATGCTTAATTTCACGTGCACTGCACTGAAAAATTACTTCTTACTGTCTAAAATAAGATTCAAGAAGAGCCTGGGAAATCAGGACTTCTTCCAACATACCTTCACAGTCCCTATGTGAACAGGGAGCTGGTGATTCAAGTCATTTAGCAGACAAATACTGAGAGCATCCTTTGTGATATCCTCAGGGCAGAATTGATGGGAACAACCCAGACATCAAAGACCTTCCCCCAACAAACAAAAGTGTTGTCCAAAAATGATACAAATGAACTTATTTACCAAACAGAAACAGACTCACAGACATAGAAAACAAATTTAAGTTTCCAAAGGGGAAAGGTGTGTGTTGGGGGGCACGGTAGATAAATTAAGAGTTTGGGATTAACAGATACACACTCCTATACATAAAATAGATAAACAACAAGGACCTACTGTAGAGCACAGGGAACTACATTCAATATCTTGTAATACCCTATAATGGAAAAGAATCTGAAAAAGAATATATGTATATATATTCTGAATCACTTTTCACACCTGAAACTAACATAACATTGTAAATCAACTATACTTCAAGTAAAAAAAAACCAACAAAAAAAACCTTGCATTTTCTTTTGTTTACGCCCAAGCAAAGGGAACACTGTGGTTTTACAGAAACTTCTGATTGTGAAATACACAAGGCAGGAGCCTTCCAATATGCTGGTCTCCAAAATGAACTCTTTCCCCTGGCCTTTCACCATTCTTCCACATGGTAAATATGACTGGTTAAGGTAATCTTGGCTGTACTCATAGATTCATAGAATTTTAGAGCTGAAAGACATTGTTGAGCTAATTGCCCCACTTTTAGGTTTTATAAGTCTAAATCTAGTGTTAACTAGCCTTAATGCTAGCTTTAGTAGTCATTTAAATTTAGTAAGTAATTTACTAGTATATATGTTTTTCAAAAAATTTTTTTGATGTGGGCCATTTTTAAACTATTTATTGAATTTGTTACAATATTGCTTCCGTTTTATGTTTTGTTTTTTTGGCCCCGAGGCATGTGGGATCTTAGCTCGCCGATCGGGGATCGAACCCACACTCCCTGCATTGGAAAGCAAGGTCTTATCCACTGGACCGCCAGGGAAGTCCCACTAGTATATTTAGATAAAATATGAACTATTTTATTTTTATAACAGTAAAATTAAAGCAAAACCTGTTTCTCCTCTAGAGTGACCAACTCATCCCAGGACTTTTGACTGGGAACTTCTTGGTTTTAGTAATGAAAGTCCAGGCTTCTAGGGAACCCCTCCAACCCACACAAACCAGGATGGTTGATTACCCTGTATCACCCCCTGAATTTTCCACTTCTATTAATGGCACAAACCTCAAAGTCATCTTGGCCTCCTGTCCCCAAATCCCAACACTCAAGAGTTTCTGTCTCTTACGTCTGAAGACGCTCTTTCCTCTGCCTTCTCCTTTTCACTGCCCTTCATCTCCATCCTGAATCTCCACGAGCCTCTCCCTCTTCCCATCGGTCCCATTTCTCATTCAGCACCTGGTCCACCCACAATCTCTGGAAGTGACATCACAACATTGAAACCATGTCACTCTGTGACTCAGTTTAGTGACTCAGCCTGGCATTCAACACCTCATGATACCTCCCCAAATCTACTTGTCTAGCTTTATAATACAGAAAAAACAGAAAGCTGCAAGGAGAAGATAGAAAAATTGGGTCCCAATTCACCACTCTCCATCACTGGCCAGGTATGCTAATAAAGGCAAGCCACTTAACCCCTCTCGGCTTCATTCACCCCAGCTGTGCAATATCGTCACTTTCTTAAAGGAGAAAGCTAGTCTAGCTGATCTCATCAAGTTCTGATTTTGAAAAGTTGTGATTTTATGACCTGCTCTATCTTGGCTTGTAGACTTGATGGACTGTTGGGTAGCTCCCCATTTTAGGAACAAGCCCTGAGTTTTCCCAGCTGAGTGCATTTTTTGTATGCACTTCTGTCTGTCCTTATACCTTCCCTCATCTGTCCCGGGACCCCTTCTGGCGAAGGCCTACCCATTATGTCCCCTTCCACAGCCTCAGTTAAATCTGTTCCCCTTCTCTGAATTCCCATGGCTGTTTTTTACCTCTCTTGTGACACTGATCAGATCATTCTAGTTTGTACGATTGCTCTTGCTCATGCAATGCCTTATTTCCTGTGCTCCGGTGAGCTTCCAGAGACAAGGACTGCATCTCCCTTATAAGAAGGCACTATGGCATGATGGTTAAGAGTTGTTATGGGTTGAAGTGAGTCTTCCAGAGAGATGTATTTGAAGTCCTAATGCCCAGTACCTTGCAATATGACCTTATTTGTCAACAGGGTCACTGCAGATGTCATCAGTTAAGATGAGGAATAGGGTGGGCTCATAATTCAATATAACTAGTGTTCCTACAAGAAAACAGCCTTGTAAGACACGAGCACACAGGGAAAATGCCATGTGATGAAGAAGGCAGAGATTGGAGTAAAGCAGCTGCAAGCCAAGGAAGGCCAAGGATTACCAGAAGCCACTAGGAGCTGGAAAGAGGTAAGGAGGGACTCTGCTACTGGTTTCAGAGGGAACATGTCTCTGCTGATATTTTGACTTCCAGTCTCCAGAGCAGTGAGACAATTCATTTCTTTTTGCTTGAAGTCACACTATTTGTGGTTCTTTGTTATGGTAGCCCTTGGAAATGATTAGAGAGTCCAACGGCCTGGATATGAAATCTTGTTCTGCTGCTTACTGGTTTGTGTGACCTTCAGCAATTTACTTAAGCGTCTGATGCCTCCATTTCCTCATCTATGATATGATCGTAATCATAAAACCAATATCCTAGCATTATTGCAAGGAATCGAGGAATTAATTCAAAGAATTAATACATGTAAAATTTACGATGGGGTCTGGCAATAAATGTAAACTATTTTTTTTAAACTTTTCATTTTTTATCCTTCAATGTTATGCATATAGTTGGTGTTCAATAAATTTTTCTTGAATGAAAGAAATATATAAGTTTATTAAGGAAAATGTGAATTTATCTGGACGTATATATTTAGCTTATTTTTGTTGACTTGATAATTTGATTCAAAATGGCAAGATGCTTTGCTTATTATTCCCTTTATATGCAAGCGCTGAGTAAGAGTATGGGTTTGGGGGCTTCCCTGTGCCAATGCAGGGGACACGGGTTCAAGCCCTGGTCTGGGAGGATCCCACATGCCGCGGAGCAACTGGGCCCGTGAGCCACAATTACTGAGCCTGCGCTTCTGGAGCCTGTGCTCCGCAACAAGAGAGGCTGCGATAGTGAGAGGCCCGCGCACCGCGATGAAGAGTGGCCCCCACTCGCCGCAACTAGAGAAAGCCTTCACACAGAAATGAAGACCCAACACAGCCAAAAATAAATAAATTTAAAAAAAAAGAGTATGGGTTTGAAGCCAGGTCCAAACACTAGTTCCTCTGCTTCTTAGATGTATCACTTTGTGTAAGCTTACGTGGCCTCTAAGATGTTCAGTTTCCTCAACTTAAAATGGGAGAATCCTAGAGTTTTCGTGAAGATAAGTAAGACTATGCTTATGAAGCTTGACTTTCATAAATATCAGTTACTGCTATCATTTCATTTGTATTTATTTTAAAGTACTTTTAGTGTTTTCCCAAGTTCTAAATCAGTATCATAAATAACTTGCATGCGTCAAGTTTGCAGCATATAGGAGGAATCTGACTCTAGCTGGCTGGGCCACAATTTCTTGATCTCTGAAACAGTGCTTTCAATAAATTGGGAGCAAACTTGACAACTCCCTTCCCCACAGGGGACATTTGGCTCTTTATTGTCATGATTTCAGGGGGTGGGGTGGGGATGGATATTTACTACTGGTATCCAGTAGATGAGGCCTGGGTAGCTGCTAATCATCTGATAATACACGGGACACCTCCCAACAGCCAAGAAGTATCCAGCCCAAAATATCACTATGGTGCCAAGACTGAGAAACCCAGCTCTAAAATGAAGCGACCGGGCCAGGTGATGAGACCAGGTGAATTTTCCCACTCCTTCCAGCTCAAAAATTTCCTGAGTCTCTGATTTCCATAATGCATCATAAATGCCATGCTCTCAGGCTGTTCAATTAATTATTTTTATCACTTTCTCGTTTTTTAAGCTATGTTTTTTTCCCCCTGAATGTCAAGACAGTAATTATTTAAGATAATCTAAGTTCTCTTTGACTTTAACCCAGTTCTCACTGTTGCACCTTCTGGATTGCTTGATCCAAATGTTCCTATAAAAGCTTTTGGTTCACTGTTTTAGTTAGGATACAGGCTTAGCACATGTGACAGGAACCCAAAATAACAGTGGCTTGAGCAAGATAAAATACTATTTTTCTTTCACATTTATTTCTCTCCTATCCCTGTTAAGAGGTGGCTCTCTGCTGGGAGGACCAACAGCTGCTACGGGGCTTCATGGAGTTGGGGCCCCAGGTTCCTTCCTTCCTGCTGTTTGGTCATCATTAAGACTTTGCCCTCATCTGAATCCCTCAAGATGGGGCATCACTTTGTCTACATCCCAGTCTGCAGAATATGGGAAGGGGAGAGAGAGAGTACACCTCTTCCTAAGGGTATGACCCAGAAGGTGCCCACCCAAGTTCCATTCAAATCCCAGACACAAAAACCTACATGGTCACACCTAGCTGTCAAGAAGACTTGAAAATATGGTCTTAATTTTATATGTCCATGCACCCAGCAAAAAACAAAAACAAAAACAAAAGCAAACTCTTACTAGATAACAAAGAATGTAGCTTCTGTTACTGCCTCCAAGGTGAAAACGTCAAAATTTGACATCATGTTCAAAGACAGCTACCTACTATCGTATTCCCGGTTCATATCAAAATGTATATAGGGTGCTTCCCTGGTGGCGCAGTGGTTGAGAATCTGCCTGCCAATGCAGGGGACACGGGTTCAAGCCCTGGTCTGGGAAGATCCCACGTGCCGCGGAGCAACTAGGCCCGTGAGCCACAACTACTGAGCCTGCGCGTCTGGAGCCTGTGCTCCGCAACAAGAGAGGCCGCAATAGTGAGAGGCCCACACACCGCGATGAAGAGTGGCCCGCGCACCGTGATGAAGAGTGGCCCCCGCACTGCGATGAAGAGTGGCCCCCACTTGCCACAACTAGAGAAAGCCATCACACAGAAACGAAGACCCAACACAGCCATAAATAAATAAATAAATAATAAAATAAAAAAAAATGTATATAGGAATGGGATAAGGTATTGGGATGGTGACTCTAGACAGAGCCACCTGATTTTCCCACTTTACATGGGCTGAACCTAAGCTTGCTGAAGAATCAAAGCATTTGAAGAAGATAAGATTATCCAGGACTCACATTCAATGTGCCAAAATCAGGTTGCCATCCCCATGGGCAGGTGCTGGGGAGAAGGTACTAATGCACTGGTCAGCTTCTACCCTTGCAGTGGACTTCTCTTGTTTAGGATCCCAGCAGCCCCTTTTGGAAACAGAACGCTTGTTTCCTCCTGGGATTTGCCGCTTTCTTGCTCTGCATGGTTTCTTACGTCTTAAGCACAAGTCCATGCCCCTCACAACACAGGTACGGACAATGACCCAAGAGTATGAGGATGTCTGCATTTAAAAGGGATACGAGAGAGAGAGCGCGAGGGGCAAAGGGGGTAAGAGTGTTGATCAGGGAATAGTTTTTTTTTTTAACTGAAGTATAAGTTGATTTACAATAGTGTGTTGTTTCAGGTATACAGCAAAATGATTCAGTTATATATATATATTTTTTCAGATTATTTTCCATTATAGGTTATTATAAGATATTGAATATAGTTCCCTGTGCTATACAGTAAATCCCTGTCACGTATCTATTTTATGTATAGTAATGTGTATCTGTTAATCCCATACTCCTAATTTATCCCTCCCCCTCTCTTTCCCCTTTGGTAACCATAAGTTTGCCTTCTATGTCTGTGAGTCTCTGTTTCGTATATAGATTCATTTGTATTATTTTTTAGATTCCACATATAAGTCATATTATATAATATTTGCCTTTTTCTGTCTGACTTCATCTAGTATGATACTTTCTAGGTCCACCGATGTTGTTTAATTCTTTTCTTCTTTTTTGGCTGAGTAATATTCCATTGTATATATATATATACCACATCTTCTTAAACCAATCATCTTTGATGGGCGGTTGGGTTGCTTCTATGTCTTGGCTATTGTAATAGTGCTGCTGTGAACATTGGGGTGCATGTATCTTTTTGAATTAGAGTTTTCTCTAGATACATGTCCAGAAGTGGGATTGCTGGATCATATGGTAGTTCTAGTTTTAGTTTTTTAAGGAACATCCGTACTGTTCTGCACAGTGGTTGCACCAATTTACATTCCCTCCAACAGTATAGGAGGATTCCGATAAGAGAATGGTTTTGATGATGGATCGGGGAATAAAATTTGGTATCAGTCACTGGAAAGGGCTCAGATTGGCCTTCTTGAGTCAAATCTCCTTCTGTGATCCCCTGCCTCTGCCCCTGGACATCCAAACTGCATCCCCATCTGAACATTCCTCCCCATTTCCTCAGCGACTAAACTAGCCTGAACCAATAACTAAGCATTAAGAGTGATGGAGGCCTACAGTAGTTGGAACCTACCCTTGCCAAAATGTGGAGACACACCACCTAAGAAAAATCCAACACAGAAGAAAACAGATTTCAGAGAGGGAGCGAGAGAGCTTGAGCCTTGAAAGAACTGTTTGCACCCTCCAATCCAGAAAAGCTCAGAGATACCCAGTCCTTAAACTTCCCAGTAGAGCCAATAAATTTCCTTTTTTTCTCAAGCTGGTTTAAATTGTATTTCTGTCACTTGCACCCAGAGCCTTCAGGCAATTCTCATTCTTATGGTCGCAGAAAACACCCAAATTATTAAACTTCAACCAATTCCACATAGGGCCAGGCCTCTCTTTTCCATTACCAAGCTAGAAAACAAATATTTCCAGGAAATATGACAGACTTTCTGTTCTTTTAGGAAAACTAAACATTCAACTTTGCTTCACGCATTTAGGATAGACACTAATGTGAGTATAATAGACACTAATATTGGCATCCATCACATCATAGGCTAACCTTAATATTTTTAAAAAGTCTTTGAAACATCCATTTTTAAATGAAATGTTCAAGGTGGCTTTCCTTTTGTTTAAGAAAATTGATTAAATTTTTAAAAAGAAAATATTTGTCTTGCAGCTAATATTCATGAAAAGACCTCGCCCATTGTATTCTTGGGTGGCCTTGAATCAAAGGTGGCTCCAGCATGGCAGAATTAATGCAGCTAAGGTTGCTCTGAATGCTTCATTTAAGGCTTCTGCTTTAGTGCCAAGGGCAGAATTCCACAGCCTCGGGCCTTGGCTCAAGAATGTCTTCTTTTCAGGGTGAGCCAAGACTAGGTTAGGTGCTTGAAGAAGAGTCAACTGAAAAACAGACAGTATACTTCAAGTTTAGGGGCTGGACGACTCAAGGCCTAGTTCACACTTGAAAGTGGATTTGGTGCTAAGTCTTCAGCTGATTTGAAAGGGCTTATCAGAGCCCATGAGAGGAATTTTGGACCCAATACAGATGCTAAATTTTGGGTCCATCAGCATGGAAGATTGAGTTGGCCCGTGGAAAATCACCAGACCGCTCTTGCCAATTCAGAAACACTCAAGGGCAGCACCGGAACCTGTGGGCTGGCGGAAGTGTCCCTGGCCGTTCCCTCCTTTGGCTCCTCCAGAGCAGACGGTGCCATGACAGTAATGTTCAGCTGTAAACCTGCAGGCAGCCTGCTGGGCCGGCCACAGGCTGGGGCCTACGTAAACAGTTTCCCTTTCCAAACCCGCATACCGTGCTCTGTAACAGTTGACTGCCCACCCCTCCAAGCTAGGACCTGGGGGTCTTCCCCAGAGTTCCCCTCCCCCTTCTCCTCTCTGTCCAACTTATCATCATACACAGTATCCCCTCCCCCCAACCCCAGTGATGCGCCTCAGATTTGACCTCCCTCCCTCTTTCCTCTGTCAATTTTCCAGCCACCTGCTGGGACTGAGGTGACAATTTCTCTGCTGTATTCGCTGCCAGGACCAGTTTTAGGCACTGACAGAATCCAAGGCTACCCATGCAGCCTGAATTGAAGGATGCACCAGTGTTTGCAGGAACCCAGTCTACTGTCATTGCCGCTCATCCAGGCCTGACATTTTTGCAAATACTACTAATGACGACTTGCATTTACTATGGGCCTGGCACTATTCTAAGAGCAGGGACGCATATTCACTCATTTAATCCTCGCGTGGCAAAATTAGAGATGAGGTGTAAAGGGTCAAAATGTTCAGCAGAGACGTTGTCCTGGCTTAAGTTCATACTAAAGTGTCTATGGCTGATGGCAAATGGGCTCCTGTTATAACTTATTCTGAATGTGCAGAAGAGACGAGCTGAGAAAGATTAAGATAAAAGTGTGTCAGGGGAGGCTGTGTGCTCCCGGGGAGAGAAGAGGGCTAAGAAAGGGGAGGCTTGGCACGGAAACAACAGCAAATTAACAGCATCGCCTACCTCGTTCCAGACCTGCTCTCCTGCGCTTACTCATTTGAATATGTTATACAGAGTGTTTTGGGGGGTGTTAGAATTCCCTTTCCACGTCCCCTTCTCATATTCCTGTGATGGCTTCCCATGGACCCTAGAAATAAATGACACTTTCACCAACTCCTGGCAGCCCTGGTGTGAATTCCCCTTTTCTCACGTGCTCTAACCTTCCTGAACACTGCATTTATTTTCTTCATCTCTCCTGTTTGTCAACCCATGCAACACAGTAACCAGGAAGTGGTTTTGGGCAGCAAACTCTACGCCTGATATAGAGTTCACAGAACACAATATAAACATAATATGTAAGTATAAAATGCATCACCTTTATATACAAGACAAATACTAACTTGATATTACACTACTCTCTTCGGGATGCTTTATAGGGATTAATTACATGATGTCTGCAAAGCACTTTGAGAACCTCCAGGACAGGTGTTATATAAATACAAGGTATGATTATTTTTAAGAGCTTCTACTGCTGACATTCAGCATAGCATGAAAGAATGAAAAATTATCTCCATGTTCCCCGTCGTGGTAACAACTTCAGCTTAAGGTTTAGAAAACCCATTTATAGAAAGTGCTAAAATTAAAAAATGCATTCCTTACATGAGCTCATCCATGGAGCTTGATCTATGGAAGAAGAGACCTTTCTAGGCACAAACTGTTTTTAATTTTAAACACGATGACTCTCTAGGCCTAAGTAAGAAATTTAGAAATTTAAAATCTTTCACCGAGGTTCTCAGGCTCCTGGCTCCAGTCCAATTCCCGGCCTCCAAGAGAGACTCTTTGTTTGGATGAATGTCGACTACCCCATTCCTAAAGCTCTCCAGGGAAGAGAGTTCTCAATCGACTTCAGCCACCTGTTTCTCTTTAACAACCATGCTGTTGGGAAGTTCTTCCTGGTATCTTACTTAAACTCCCGTCCTGGAAATGTACCAGGTTTCCTCCTACTTATCCTCAGGGAACCCAGAGCACAGCCAGTGCGTGACTTTTCTATGCTGTTAATATGTAGTCTTCCTGTTCATAACCCTTCATATTTGCTGATAATTCTGTCACCCTTTGCAACTTTGGGGAGAAATGATTCTGCTCCTAGAATCATTTCCTCCAAATCACATCCTTCAATACTGTTTCTTCCACATATATTCTTGTGAACCTACTGATCTCATGGATTAAAAGCTTCATGAGGGCAGGGAATTTTTTTCTGTCTTGTTTCCTGCTAGATGCCCTGTATGTAGACCAGTGCCTGAAACGAGGACACAGTCATTAGTATCTACTGAGTAAATGAATCGAGTTGTTATGGTGGTTAATTGAAGTATTGAGTGCTTAGCACTTCAGCATGGGGTAAGTGAGGCCTGGGTGGATATTCACATTACCTTGTTTCCATGTCCCTGAACTGTACTATTTACTTAGTATCTGGACCCTGGGAATAGTGCACCAAAAGTCATACAATGGCGCCTCTTGACCCAGTCCTTATACTTGGATCGTTTTTAAGCTCCCATCAGTTTTAAAAATTGTAAATAGCTTGCAAAAATTTTGAAAGTGGAAAATTTTACTTAGGATGTAGATTTCTATCTTTTCCTAAAAACTTAGAAGACCTGGCAATAAGAAGACCCCAGTCTCACATGACAACAGTGACCCTGGGCTGAGCGTCAGCTTGCTCCTTAATGGGGACGTCGCTCTCCCATCTCTACCAGGTCTTCTGCTTCACACGTTCCACTCACCTGCCCCTACAGGTGGCGGGGGTGAGAGCTCTGGTGGGGACAGAACATCCAAATGATCGACTGAGATGTGCATTTCTTAGCCAGAAATGGTACCATTTAGATGCACCCACTTTCAGGTCATTTAATCCTCACAACACTCCTGGAAGATAGGTATCATCATCATCAATGTCACAGATAATTATATGATGTGCAGAGATAAACTGAAGTTCACACAAGCCCCCTGTAGGGAACCATCCAGTCTTTGAACTTCCTCTGCAGGGGTCGGCAAACTAACCTTAAGGGTCTAATCTGCTCTCCACCCTGCCCTTTGTTATTGAACATAGCCACGTCTATTCATTAACTTATTTTCTCCTGTTGCTACTGCTGCTTCTGAACTACAATTGTAGAATTGCGTAGTTGTGTGATAGACTATATAGCCTGCTAAGACTAAAATATTTACTATCTGGCTTTTTACAGGAAAAGTTTGCCAACCCCAGCCCACACCTTTGCACACTTGAATATTTGAAAGGGGCCATAAGATGCCATCTGCCATCTCCTCCCTCCTAGGCAGGATAAAATATAAACAATACCACTCTGATCTGTATCCAGTGAATTCAGAAGCATACTGACATCAGAAACTACCCTAGCATACAGTGTGTCCATGTTGTGATTCTAGTAATTCTATGAAAGACAGACTCAGAATAGATGCCTGATTTACCCTAAGGAAACTCATCTAAATTGGGACACAGAAGAATATATATATGTGTGTGTATTTGTCACACACATATATACACACATATATATAGTATGTATATACATTACATAAATACAAAAATTAGACTGAATAAATCTAAACGAGCAGAAAAAGACTGGCAGAGAAAGACTGGGATTGAGAAAATCCTCCTAAAGAGTGGGATGCCTTTCAGCTGTGTGTGTGTGTGTGTGTGTGTGTGTGTGTGTGTGCACGTGCATAAGTAAATCTATCTTGGTATAGATGCAGGATGGCAAATACCAGGTACATGAGTTGCCACAGACAACTCCCTATTTATCCTCGTGTATATGACAGGCATTGCTAATCCAATTACTGCCCTTTTGCCAGCTGAGCCTTAACGTGGCTGCAGAATCCTACTTAACACAGTTCTCCAGACAGCCAACTATGTTCCACCAACTGAGCAGAGCTGGCACACTAAATAAAACCTTTAATATGTCTTGAGAATAGAGACTAGTTAGCAATGGAAAGCAAGAGATTTCGTTCTCATCTCAATCTTATTTTTAGAACCTAAGTCATTTAGACTATTTTTATCCCTTGCCAGAGTGTGGGTAAAATGAGAACAAAGGAGTTACTGAGTTCCTGTTAAGTTAAACATACTGAAAATTGTAAAGTATTATTTTTATGGTATGGTACTTAATGAACACCAAACTATGAGAAATAAAACATCAGAAGCTACAGAAGAAAGGCTATCGTGAAATAAATAAAAACTTAGCTGGACACTTCCCAGAATGAATGCTTTTTGTAGATTTGAACCATTACATTTTTCTGCTTGAAAAAAATAAAAGTGACCATTTGGGTTCAAGAAAATGGTACAAGTAAGGCACTGGAGGAAGAAGAGGCTACTGGTGAGGTTGAATTTAAACTCTTTAGAGTTCATTCAACACACAGTTATAGAACACTTACCACTGGGAAGACACACAGTGCTTGCTGCTTTTGAAAATACAATGATGTATAAAGAGGCATTGGTGGTCATATCCTTTTTTGAAGTAAAGTGTTATGATGGTGTGAGTTTGGAATTGAGTTCAGCTGCTGGCTAGACTGCAATACAGTGGATTAAACACACAAGGGTGTATTTTTGTCACGTAACTAAACGTCTGGGTCAACAATTTTGATGTTGGTTCAGCAAATGGTTCAGAATGTCTGGGTCCAAGGCCCTCCGATTTTCTTGGCCTTTCTCTCATGGTCTCAAAATAACTGCTTAGCTCCAGCCAATACATTCAAATCTCAGGCAAGATGAGATAAAAAGAGGAAACGAAAAATAGATGCCTGTCACCTTAGTTAGGCCTTTTTAAGGAACTTTCCCAGAAGCTCTACCCAATGACTTCTACTTTTTTTTAATGACCTCCCAATCTGCAAGGCAGTCTGGGAAATATGGTATTTTTTTTTTCTTTTTTAAAACTGGGCTCATTGCTGTCCAACAGCATTCTTTACAGAGGAGGAAGGGGAGAATGGATACTCAGTAGTAATTAGCAATCTCAACCACTTGTGTAAATTAACTTAAAATACAATGCTAGTTGTTGTAGGAAACTGGTCTTTCTTTCAAAGAGCTCCACTCTAATAGGGGAAATAAGATATACACACAACTAGAACAATAGAAACCAATTTATCATCTAGATAAACTACAAACTATCCAAAGGATACAAAACTGTATACTATACACATCAAAATGTCACCAGTGCTTTTTATTAGGTAAAGGGACAGTGGCTAATTTTTATTTCCTTCTATATAATTTTTTGGATTTCCAAATGTTCTACAATGAATATTTGCTGAGGTAGAGAGAGGAGGCATCATAAAGGAGAGATGGCATGAGTTTCACATCTTGTTCCACATCTATTATTTCATTTTATCATTATAGCTGTGGCATTTAGAAGAATGTGAGGGCATAATTAGACATAATGAACATTTTAATAATGAACCCATGTGAACTCAGGTTTTTGGAAAAAAGGTGAAAGAACCAAATCCCTAAACTGGGTGCTGGGCTCAACCGTGGTAATAATTCTCTGCACTCACAATATAAAGAATCGTAGAATGCTATGTGGGCTGTGAAAAGCAATGAAAATCTGGGCTGTCATTTACACTTCTAAGTCCAATTCATTTCCCATTTTCTAAAGAAAGTCATTAGTGGAAGAATGCCAGAAACTGATTAACAGCAAAATAAGGTGGGGATCTGGTACAACGTGCCACTTGAGCTTTGTGATTCCAAGGATCTGGGCACCAGCACCAACCCAGTACCCCCTGACATCTGTACTAAATAGTCCTCTTTATGTAACAACTTCTAATACCACAATCTAACCTGTCCAAATGGTTTATTTCCATTAACTCACACAATAGTAAATTAAGTTTCTCTTGGGTCTACCAGAACTTTAAAAAGTACTTGAAGAGCAGTAAAAGTAGTGTAGGGGGCAAAGATCAGCTGGGAATCTTGTCCTAAAGGGCTTTAGCTTCCTCAGATTATTTGGAGATGGCACAAGTGGTCAAGGAGAACTACTTTTGTGTAGAGATGAAACCCAAATAGCCATCTTCTAAGGAAATGTCCAAACAGATGAGCCATTTCTGTTTCTCTTTACCCTTTGGTTTTTTTGGTTCTCTTTTGGCACAATAGTGTTCTTGCCCTATCCAGCTGGCAAAACATTATCCCTCTCGATTATTACATAACAGAGCATCTAATGCCTGCCGCCCTCCTTCTCCTTTTCCTATGAGCTCTGTCCTACAGTTCATCACTATGGTTACTCACTGGGAGATCTGACACCTGAAGACCCAGATGCCCACTTCTCTTGGCAGTGGCCTCCCTATATCAGTATCCTTCCTCATTTGGCCCATCTAGACTGGTGCTATGCGGGCTGAAAAGTGACAAAAATAAATAAATCGATAAATAAAGGACAAGCAATAAACATTATTAGTGAAAAAGAGGAAAAAGTTTAGAAGTCACCATGAAATGCCCTCAACGTAAGTGCAGAATTTTAAAAGTGGACTTATGTGGCAAAAGAACCAAAACATCCCAATAACCAAAGTCTAATTATCCTTCATTCACACAACGGCAAACCACACAGACAAAACGTGGAAGGATCAGTCAGCCGCTATCCACATACACAATGCATAATATCCAGGGTTTTCCCAAGATTCAGTCCACAATAATATTCCCCATCTCCGAACTTCAACCTCTGTGGATTTCTTGCTCCAATATTTGACCTCTCCTCTCCTGAATTCCCACTGTATTTCAAGTCTGAAGAAACATGTTAATAGTGCCTATACACTGTTATATACTCTTTTGTTTTCTTCTTTATTAGCCTTACCTCCTCATCAATATGGCAAGTTCATGGAGGCAGTATCTAGCCTGTGATTCTCCCATTGTGAAAACTGTATTTTCATGTAACATGCCAATAAAACAAAATTGCAATTGCTTCCACCAGCAAAGGAATGAAGGAAAGACTGAAATAATAAGTTACCCAACTTGAACCATTCTGCATAAATCCCTGGATGGGCTTAAATTCGTCAACATTCAGAAGCATTTCAGGACCTGAGGGTCAACAGTAGTATCAATTGATGGTAGTAACCTAGGGTAGGTAAGAGAAATTCTGAAATTGTCTGAAATTCAAATGGGGATGAAGTGATTTGGGCTTGAGCCAAAGTGGATGGTGGTTCATAAACATTGTTGTTAGATGGATAGACGTAGATGGGCTTTACACTCTAATTCAGAGGGAGAGTGAAGAAAACTTGCTGATGGACAGAAGTTTGGAAGGCTTCATGCAGGCAGAGTGACATGATCTGTTCTACCCTTTAGAACCCGCTCTGAGGGGATGAACTGTAGGCGAGCCTCTTAGGGGGGAGCAAGGAGACAGAAGGTGGTAAAATAATCCAGACAGAGGCTACAGGGCTTTGACCATCGAAGTGGCAGCAGAGACAGAAGAGTTAAGTTTGGAGTATGTTCTGACAATAGAGAGCACAGGACTGATGAATAAGTTTTGATGCGGGGAGCAAGGAGAACAGATTAATCAAGGATAATTCCCAGGGTTGGAGCCTGAATATCTAAGTAGATGGTGGTGCCATTTATTCAAATAAATTTGGGGTGGAAGATGGATTTGCAGATGGTAGGATTACTATTACTACTGGGGTGATATCTATTACACACCCAAGTGGAGGTGTCCACCGTAGGGTGAGTACATGAGCTCCAGAAAGAGTCTGCACCTCGGCTATAAGAGCCTAGCTCATTGTCAGAGCTGACCAGATGGAGACTACCTTACATGTGTTTTACAAGGGATTTCTTTTTTCTTTTCTTTTCTTTTTCTCTTCTGTTTTTTTGGTTACCATTAATCTAAATTATCTGATAGACTGTGACATTTGGACTTTTATAAACCTTCATTTGAATTTTCAGGAAAGATTTGGGCCACACCTGATGATCCAGAAGAAATGGTTTTAAAGATTATTCCAGAGAGATAACCAGGAATGGGGAAGTGAGAATATTACCGTTAGGTAATATTATTATTGTCATCATCTGTGTAAAGAAAGGATCTTATCATTAGTTGGCTGAGCATTGGGAAAACTGACAAGGTAAAACATAATACACGTGAAAAATCCTAAATGATTACATTTAAAATTATCCAAGGAGGAAATTTTGTATTAACTTTCACTGGGCTTTTTCAAATAAGCATCAGTTATGATGGATAAGGTTAACCTCTGATGGGACTGAGTTTTATTTTGTAGAAATAAAATCCTATCCCAATGCTGCATCCTTTCCAGGTTTTAATCTTTATACTAATATGATGTGTACTACAATACACTTCATCAAGAACTAACTCTAAAAACACTAATGGGCAAAGAAAAGGAAGATGCTACCAAGAGAAGAAAGTTATGAATCTTGTTTGCTATCATCTAAGCCTGGTACCTGCAAACTATGAGCCATGAGTCTAATCCAACCACCACCTGTTTTTGTAAATAAAGTTTTACTGGAAAACAACCATGCTCATTCATTTAGGTATTGTCTACGGCTGTTTTCATGTTTTTATTGTTATTACAGTGAAAACCCAACAGTGGAAATAAGTAGTTGTGAGAGAGACCGATTGGTCTGCAAAGCGTAAACTATTTACTCTTTGATCCTTTACAGAAAAAGTTTTCCAACCCCTGATCTAAGGTAAAGAGCTCAGTGGATGCAATGAATCTTTACTCTTTCTACTTTAGGCAAAGTAGATCAAAGTGGGGAACACTGAAAATTGGACTCGCCCTAGTTTATGTGTGGCAGATTGCTATGTGACTTTCTAAAGACAGGAAAAAGAGACTTTTATATGCTACTTCCTTGTCCTTGTGCCCCAGGCAGTCACTCTCCTATTGAGCAATAGTCAGGAAGGGGCTGTAATAACTCCACATCCTCCAGAGACTGAAATTGGCAATGGGAAAAGAATAGAGGTAACTGCCCTGCTTTAGATGACTGGGTGTCTTGAGAGACCCAGAGCTGTCACGCGGAGCATACGCTCTCATCACTAAAGGAGGCAAGAAAAGAGGGCTCTTAGCAGAGAACCGCAAACCTGTTCTATATCATCACTGCCATTTCCTATCCACATGGCTTTAGCCTTGAAAGCCAAGGAAAAGCATAACTGCTCAAGCGCCCTGGTTAAAACTATGTTCCAGGCTTTGAAAATGCAGGTTTTCCTTGTTACTGTAGTGAAATGGTAATTAGTGGTAACGAGAACCCTCCTGAGGAAACAGTAAAAATGACATTTTGTGAACGATTAGGTCTTCCTTCAACCCCCATTGCCTTCATTTATGAAACAAAGGTGGGTAACTCTAAAATCCGCTTCCTAGCACACCTCAGCCCCAGTCCCAGGATGAGGAGGGCCCGGAAGATGGTGATGGATGCCCTAGCACACCCTGGAAGGTGGGCAGTGAACTTGATTTACCACCCACCCTATTTGGAGAGATTTCCCCAGAGATCTCCCTGCTTTGAGGAGACACTGAAGTGCCCTGGAGGGAAGAACAGCAGTCATCTTATGTTAAGGAATCCACAACGGTGTCCAGAGAGAGATCAGTGAGGCTGCCTTGCCAATTTCATTGTTTAAAGCACACCTTGAACAATACTGGGCACATGCTGGGTTTGCTTTCAGCTTTCCAGTAGCATTTCAGCTGATTTCCAGTCATTACAGACTTAGGTGTTTTTCACGATCCCTGTAAAATAGTTCAGCATTGCCAGTCATTTCCTTACCATAAATATCTGTGTCCTGTGATGGGCTTAAGAAGATGTGGTATATATAGAGACAATGGAATATTACTCAGCCATAAAAAGAATGAAATATTGCCAGTTGCAGCAACATGGATGGACCTAAAGAATATTATACTTACTGAAGTAAGACAGAGAAAGACAAATACTATATGATAACACTTAACATGTGGAATCTAAAAAATCATACAAATGAATCTATCTACAAAACAGAATCACAGGCATAAAAAACAAACTTATAGTTACCAAAGGGGAGAGGGACGGGGGGAGGGACAAATTAGGAGTATGGGATTAACGGATACAAACTACTATACATAAAATAGGTAAGCAACAAGGATTTACTGTATAGCAGGGAGTTATACTCGCTCTCTTGTAAGGACCTATAATGGAATATAATCAGAAAAAAACTGAATCACTATGCTGTGCACCTGAAACTAACACAATATTGTAAATCAACTAGACTTCATTAAAAAAAAAAAACTGTGTCTATAGAGAACAGACCGGTAGTTGCCAAGGGGGAGGGGGGTTGGGGGAGAGAAAGATTGGGAGTTTGGGATTAGCAGATGCAGACTATTATACCTAGGATGGATAAACAACAAGGTCCTACTGTATAGCACAGGGAACTGTATTCAGTATCCTGTGATAAACCATAATGGAAAAGAATATGAAAAAGAATATATATATGTATAACTGAATGACTTTGCTATACAGGAGAAACTAACACAACATTTTAAGTAACTATATTTCAATACAATTTTTTAAAAATCTGTGTCTTGGAGTTTGCATTAATGGTTGGTAAACTCACTCTCTTTTCTAATAGGTCTTTCTCCTTGGTGGGCGGGACAAATGCCGCACTGCAGTAACTCTGGCTGTTGCATGTAACAGATGAGTGAGTCAGGCAGAGAGATACTGGTTCCTGCCAAAGCAGGACCACGGCCTCATTCTTTTCCCCCAGTGGCCTCCCATAATTTAATGTATCCTATTTACTTAAGCTCTGGAGGGACTTCCCTGGCGGTCCAGTGGTTAAGAATCCGAGCTTCCACTGCAGGGGGTGCAGGTTCCATCCCTGGTCGGGGAACTAAGATCCCACATGCCACGGAACACAGCCAAACAAGAAAAAAAAAAAAAATTCAAAAAAGATCTGGAATTGTGTAAATTCTGCAGTTTCATTCCTCCTAATAATTCAATGAATGGAGAAAGGCAGTTATGCACTAACAAACATTTGTTAGTTGCCTACAAAATAGCATTAAGAGCTAAGCTAGCTAATGGCATACACTGTTTGAGCATCAACTTCTTTATCTGCATAACAATAGCAACTACCTGTGGATTACTGTGAGAGTTAAATGAGATGGTACACAAAAAGACATTAGCTATATGCCTGGCACACAGTAGGCAACATAAATGTTAGCTATTGTTTCTTGTTTTTATTTTTAGGAACTAAGCTCAGGGAGTAAAAAGATATCAAAAACTAAGAAGAGAATGAGCAACTGTCACAGACCAGAGGAGAACAAGAAGACATAATGACAAAATGCAATGTGGTATCTTGCATTGGATCCTGGAACAGGAGGACATGCACGGAAAGACCAATGAAATCTGAATAGAGTCTGGTATTTAGTTAATAGTAATATACCAACGTTGGCTACTTCGTTTTGACAAACTAATGTAAAACGTTAACCTTAATAAGGGAAACTGATTGAAGGGTATATGGGGTCTGTACCACGTCTGTAATTTTTCTATAAATCTAAAATTATTCCAAAATAAAATATTTGTTTTTAAATAAATGTACCAAGACAAAAATCTTTAACCTGAAAAAACTGAACCTGATAGGGTATAAATTTAAAAATAAATAAACAGCCAAAATCCAATACTATATATGTACTGTAACAAAGCCATAGAAGCAGGAAGGATGGAGTCAGCTCAGACTGGTATCTGCAAAGTCATGGCCAAGTCACTACGCAGGGAAGGAAGAAGGGCATTCCAGCAGAGAAAACAGTATTTGCAAAGACTCGGTGGTATGAGAAAGCTTGCAATATTCAAATAACTGCAAAAATTTGGTATAGCAAAGGTGCATAGTGCCTGAAAAAAGAATCGCCAAACCTAGACCTGGAAAGAAATGGGAAGGCAAGATCATAAAAAGCATTTTTTAAAGAACAGCTTTATTGAGGTATCACTGACTTACAGTAGACTCTGCATATTTAAAGTGTGCAGGAATCCCCTGGTGGTCCAGTGGTTAGGACTCGGGGGTCAGGTTCAATCCTTGGTTGGAGAACTAAGATCCCACAAGCCACGCAGTGGGAAAAACTTTTTAATAGATAGATAGATAGGTAGATAGATAGATAGATAGATAGACAGATAGATAGATAGATAAAGTGTGCAATGTTTTGACATAAGTATACACCCATGAAACCACCACCAAAACCAGATAATGAAAAATTCCATCACCCCCCCAAAAGTTTTTTTGTACCTCCTAAGAATCCATCCCTCCTCCTGTTGCTATAGATTGGTTTGAATTTTCTAAAATTTTATATAAATTGATTCATGCAGTGTTACGGGATGAATCTTGTTTCTCCAAGTGTTCTAACCCCTTATACCTCAGAATGAGACTGTATTTGAAGATCAAGTCCTTAAAGAGGTAATTAAATTTAAATGAGGTCATTAGGGTGAGCCCCAATCCTATATGACTGGTGTCTTTCTAAGAAGAAGAAATTTGGATACAGACACACACAGAGGGAGGACACAGGGAGGAGAAGACGGTCATCTGCAAGCCAAGGAGAGAGGCTCAGAAGAAACCAACCCTGCCGACACCTTGATACCAGCTTTCTAAACTCCAGATTCATGGGAAAATAAATTTCTATGGTTTAAGTCACCCAGCCTGTAATATCCACCCTAGCAAACTAATACATACAGTATATACTCTTTTTGGTCTGCTTTCTTTCACTCAGTATAACTATGACGTGGTGGGTATCCATATTCTTTTTTATTGCTGTATTCCATCAGATAAATACACAATTTGTTTACCTATTAACTACTGATGAACATTTGGATTGTTTCCAGTTTCTGATTATTATGCACACAATTGCTATGAACATTTATGTTTAAGTCTTTTTCTGGACACACGCTTTCTTTTAGGTACCACCTAGAAACGGAATGTCTGGATCATATGGTAAATGTACGTCCAACTTCATAGGAAACTACCAAACCCTTTTCCAAAGCAGTTGTACCATTTTACACTCCCATCAGCAGCGTCTGAAGGCTCCGTTTCCTCCACATCTTTGCCAATACTGATGTGATGTGAATCTTTTTCATTTTAGCTATTCTAATAGTTGTGTAGTGGTATCTCATGGTTTTAGTTGGCATTTCACAATGACTAATAACGTTGAGCACCTTTTCATGTGCTTATTTGCTACCTGTATGTCTTCTTTGGTGGTGTCTGTTCAAATATTTTTCATAGGACTTTTTAGAACACGCTGAAGAGTTGGGATTTTATTCTATCTGCAGAAGGAGACCATTGATAGATTTTGAGCAGTGGAGTAACATGATACGATTTCTGATCTAGAAATTTCTGTGTAGATCATCTTCACAGCAGCGGTTAATAGAAGCGAGAGTGGGGTGAGGGGTCAGTTAGGAGGCTGGTACAATAGTGTAAGTGAGGGCAGATGAGAGCTAGGGAAAAAGTGGAGACAACAGAGATGGGGCAAAGTGAGGGGCCAATGCCAGAGATACTTGCAAGTAGAGTCAGGACTTGGTGACTAATAGACTCACCAGTTGGTGTGCATGAGAGAGATGGAGGGGTTAGGATGTCTCTATGGGTTTCTGGCTTGGGTGGCTTGGGTCTGATGGGAGCAGGTCATTCCCAATGAATTTAGGACAGGGATTAACCACATTGTTGGTGCCGACTCCAAGATTTTGATTGAGTCAAAACAGGGACATGTGAAGAAGGACGCTAAAACGTTGGTGAAATGAAGAGTTAAGTAACCTATTTTTTTTTTTTAAACTTACCACCCTCTTCTCACCATTTGCCAGTTTCATGAGTCACAGTCTTCCCACCAGCCTGGCTGAGCTATAATGGCCCCTCCTCTGAGTCAAGGGCTCCTCAGCAAGCCTCTATCCCTCTAGTTAATACTTCATATCAAAGTTATTTATTCCCCAGACTCGGTGGTGAGCTTCTCAAGGTCAAGGGCCCAGTGTTATTTGTCTACTCTGAATGTGTGGCAGAGTCCCAAGCAACGGGCAGGCGCTCAGCAGACTATGTTGATGTAAACTGATGGAAGTGCAGTAAGGGAACCATGCCATGGATGGTGACCAACATTTTACAGCTCATATTGTGTACTTAGTGGAGAACAAACCACCCTCCCAGCTGCCCACGGTGGGGGGCAGTTTTGAGGAAATGGTGTGAACTTGAAGAGTTAACAGACTGCTTAAGAGTCCCTCCACCCGCAGGAGAAAATCAGAGGCCCACCATCCACTCTCCGCCTGCGGATCCGAGTCACGTCCTCTCCAGGACTGCACCACTAGTGGGCTCTTCCCCCGCCCCCCAACAGGAACCAGCCCCAAGTGGCCACAGACGTGTCTGGGACTTTCTCAACACCACCCACCACCCAGTTCTCCAGCCTAATCATCTCCCAGCACAGTTCTTGGTCTTTTAACACGTTCATTCGGAGGCAGCAAGGAGCCACTGCAGGCCCTGGCAGCCCCTATAGTGTTTCTGTTTCATGGGGCTAGTGTTCAGTCATCACGTCATGCTGCTCTCAGGGAGGTGGTCTTTTGTTGGAGAGCTCACCAGTGTCTGTTGTTACTCTGGAGACTGACTTTTGTTCCAGACTGGTGGGCTGGACAGACAAGACTGCACTAAGTGACACAACACAAACAGAACGCTTACAACATTTTCCAGTCTTTTCTTCTCCCCCTTCTTTGCAGAGCTTCCAGAAAACCCCTTCCTCTTGTGTCTTCTCCCTATATTCTCATCCATCCATGGAATCTCAGGAGTTCCGTCTTGCTTTTGGAATTACTGTGTGTAGGGAGGTGTCTGCAAAGTGGCCATGACCTCCTACGTTCTCATCTTTCTTCATCTACCTCCCCTTACCTTCCACAGACCCTCTGTTTCCTTCCAACCTTTCTGTCTGGACTTTCATCTCATGATTTAAAGCATATATTCTATTTCACTCACCCGTGTCACTTCCCTCCCCATAGACAAATCTTAGATATACGGCATGCTTACTGACATCAATAGGGATTTTTCAGCTCAGAACACCCATCGCTGTCCTTCTCAGAAGAGAAAGTCAAAAATTTACCAGCAAAATAACATGGATGATGTGGATGCCTCATTTTCAGTAATTATAGCACCACCGTCCCTGCTCCCTAATTAAGTCAAAAACTAGTACTCTATTTGGGGCCCTAATTTCTTTCCTTTCTCATATTGTCCAAAAAAGTCCACCAACAGCTCCTTTTGAACTGAAAGTTATTATGCTTTAGTCTCAAGCCAAAGAAAAATTTATTTTGGAAAGTTTGAATGAAATTTTCTGAGTTACTCATGAAGGAAAAGGTCATGAAAATGCAGTATTTCTGACTTTGTTTTTTTTTTTTTTTTTAAGTTCCTCAGCTTTTGGAATTCCCTCCATTCAAAAATCGTTTTTTCAAAGAAACCTGAACTTTTTATGCCCTCAGATTCTCATAACAAACTAGTCATAAGCTGTACTTGAAAGAGTGATATTTAAAATGTTAAAGTACATGAATAAACTCTCTGCTTACGTACCAGCGAATTCATAATACTAACAGGCCATCTCTTAGTTATGCATATTATTGGCTAGGGATGCAGATAATATAAAGAGTGGGCAAATCCACAGTAATGTTTATTTATTATAGGAGTGTCTTACATACTAGAAATGTATAATTCTTCAAAGAAATGATGGAGCCACGTTCTAAAAGGGAGCTCCACCATGCATTTCACCATCTTCCAAATTTTCTATGTTAAGAATAAATTAATGAAACTTATTTAAAAGTTGACCCAAAGGATGTTGTAAAAGCACCCCCTTGCTTTCTGTCTTTCTGTCCTCTAAACTATTCCACTGCATGATGGAAATGAGCAGAAGAGACAAATTATCAACTAAACATGTGCTTAAGTAATCTAGCAGTATTTGCAATTTCACATTCCCTTAGGTTGCAGGAAGTAATTAAGTGCTTTCGCTTAAAAGGCCACCTGGGGGCTGCATGGGGTCCAGAAGTAAATTGTGAATAGAGCCATCAAATGACATGATTGGATTGTTTAATTCTATCAAAAAGAACTTAAAATATGAATTGCTGAAGGTAACTCACCATGAGAAAAACCTACTTATAGAAAATCAAAAATAGGTTTGCGCAGCTCTGTATCTGTATAAATCTTGATGACTGTGTCACTCGAGTTTGGCTTTAAGAGCTGTCTCAGACAGCCGGGGGAGACGCAGCCCAGGTGAGAGCCTCAGAATCAGGACTGCCCATTCCTAGTTCCAAAGTTGCACAAGGGCAGCTCAGAGGCTGTGGAGGAGGCTGAATCTCCATCAGGGAGATAAATTCTCCCACCCCTGTGCACTTCCTTCCAGAGCTTTCCAGCTCTGTGACCTCAGGTGACACACCTGAAGACTTCAGTTTCCTCGTCTGTGAAATGAGGCTGTTGAAAGATGACTGAAGCCCCTCTCGTCTATAGCTGAAAACCTCTGATTCTCCAAGGAGAGAATTAGATTGAAAGACTATCTGATGATGAGTGGCTTGGTTCTTCTTTTCTTTTCTTTCCTTCTTTTCTTTTCTAACATTAATTTCATTTGATTGAGGAGCCAGTGTGTTTAAAGAGTCTTGAATTTTATTGAAGAAGCTTGACTGTTTCCCTACCCGGAGAAGCCTTTTTGCCCCAGAACCGACCCCTTGAATGATTATTCTGGATGATTATTCTGACACAACTTGTAATCAGAATTGCTCGTGAATACATGTTAAGGCCAACCTAGTTCTTTTTTGTTTTTTAACATCTTTATTGGAGTATAATTGCTTTACAACATTGTGTTAGTTTCTGCTGCATAACAAAGTGAATCAGCTATACATATACATATATCCCCATATCTCCTCCCTCTTGCATCTCCCTCCCACACTCCCTATCCCATCCCTCTAGGTGGTCACAAAGCACCGAGCTGATCTCCCTGTGCTATGCAGCTGCTTCCCGCTAGCTATCAATTTTACATTTGGTAGTGTATATAAGTCCATGCCACTCTCTCACTTCGTCCCAGCTTCCCCTTCCCCCTCCCTGTGTCCTCAAGTCCATTCTCTACGTCTGTGTCTTTATTCCTGTCTTGCCCCTAGGTTCTTCAGAACCATTTTTTTTTTTAGATTCCATATATGTGTGTTAGCATACAGTATTTGATTTTCTCTTTCTGACTTACTTCACTCTGTATGACACACTCTAGGTCCATCCACCTCACTACAAATAACTCAGTTTCGTTTCATTTTATGGCTGAGTAATATTCCATTGTATATATGTGCCACATCTTCTTTATCCATTCATCTGTCGATGGACACTTACCAACCTAGTTCTTTAATAAGTTCTCCCCAAATGATGTAGCCCACAACGCAAACTCTTTCCTCTGAACCCCCACACCACTTATTGTCTATAACATTTGTTTGGCACATACATGCTGCTCTTATTATTACTGCTCATTAACACATATGCCCCAGCTCCTCTACTAAATCATAATTACCCTGAAGGCCAGAACCATTATGACGGAGACACTTTAAAAATCTGATGGGAAAATTAACTTTTTTATATCCCACCATGTCTTCACTGATGCTTATAACCTATGTGGCAGTCTGTTAACCTATTCTAGCATTGTTTATATGCACTGTGACTTTCTGTATTTAAAACCTTGTAATACTGCAGCCTATAACAGAAAGTTTGAATACAGACAAAGGATGACTGGCTGTATGTATCCTCCGCTGAGTCCCATTTTCAACAAGGAGCAAAAGCTAAAGTCCTTATCTTCTCAAAGGGACACAGATTAGGCCACCCAACAAACCAGGGTATTTCTGGAATCACTGGCTCTGTGCTGAATGGACTGACCAGTCACAGGAAGCCAAAGTCAATCCCACTGATATTTAAGTCAGAGCAGACAAGAGCCGTTAAGTGCAGCAAAGCCTAGCAGGGTAGAAAGGGACACACCCCAAGCCACCCCAAACTCCTTGCATCTGGCTGCCTGCCAGCCCCAGTGCTTGTATAAATCTCACAGTCATGGCCCTACATTTCACAGGAATGCGTAATCCCATTAGGGCAGAATGGATGCATTACTCCTAGCAGAGGTGCAAGCTCAGAAGACCAATGAGACTAGCCAGGTCACAAAAAACTAGAGACTCAGACTCATCATAAGGCAGGCAATAGGGGGTGGTGGGGACTGGATCAGCTAGAGGACATGTACCCCACCTAAAGGAGGCAGCTGGGCTCAGTTCCTGCCAGCTGACACCTCACAGAAACTCCTGCCCAATGCTGCCAGTCGTCTTCTCCTAAAGAACTAAAAAAGTCTTAATTTTTATATGAATGCTCCAATTTTTACATGTTGGTAGTCAATAGGAATTTTTCTGGAATACTGGGTAAATCACAGCTGGATACCAGATGTGGCTCAGGGGCCAACAGTTTGCAATGTCCAATTTATCTAATTTGTTGTAACTAAATATAGCCTATGTTCCCCAACACATCAAATATTGTTTTTCATCTGTTTTTACAAGAGAGCTCAATTTTTTTCTGCCTCACCTAAATGTTATTTCTGTTTTTCTTGGTGTTGCCCTCCCAAGTCTAGTTCCCAGTTTTTAATTTGTGGGCTCTGATCCTCCGTTCCTGGTTACATCCTCTTAGCGGTTTGGAAGAGCGCTTCTTCCTGTTTTACAGCATAGTGTTCCACTTGTAACAACAATAACAAAATATTTTTTTATTCCTTGTTTTTCCTGGATTGAAGGTAAAAAAAAAGTCCCTCTTCATTTCCTTTCCTGACAATGACCAGCATCGTGATTGATGTCAAAAGAACCAGGAGGGGGAAAAAAATGGGATTAAATTAAGCTTCTTTTGATGCTTAATTTTTTCACGGAGAGAGAAGTGAATATTCTGAAAAATGGTTAAATTTGTTCAAAAAAATACGAAAGAATGTTGTTGTTGGTTCAACACCAGGCGCTTTGGTGAAGCGATAAGATGTTTTTTAAAAAAAGCAAAGCTTTTCACCAGGTGTATGACATCATTTCACAGAGCCATTTGGGTTGAAATGGAATGAAACTGGGAAAAGAATGCATTTTGCATTTGTAATTCAGTTAAGTAGCTGCAACACATGAATTGGTCTGCTGGTAGTTCCCCATATGTTCTTTTAGTCATTTCAACATTTTCTCCACAACCACTAAAAATGATCACTTTTCTATGGGGCTTAACTTCTTATTCTTAAATCTAATAGTTAGGCTTTTTTGCTTTTGGATTGATAATTACTATTACCAGAGTAGTTATAAACGACAGTCTGAAAATAATTCATCAAGTTCTCATCATCATAAAATAATATTCATGGGGCTTCCCTCGGGGCGCAGTGGTTGAGAATCTGCCTGCCAATGCAGGGCACACGGGTTCGAGCCCTGGTCTGGGAAGATCCCACATGCCGCGGAGCAACTAGGCCCGTGAGCCACAATTGCTGAGCCTGCGCGTCTGGAGCCTGTGCTCCGCAACAAGAGAGGCCGCGATAATGAGAGGCCCGCGCACCGCGATGAAGAGTGGCCCCCACTTGCCGCAACTAGAGAGGGCCCTCGCACGGAAACGAAGACCCAACACAGCCATAAATAAATAAATAAATAAACCCAAAGTTTAAAAAAAATAATAATAATATTCATATGCACCTGAGATATAAAACTCTCCCATGGCAGTGCCCAAAATCTTACATACCACACAAATTCTCATTTAAGAAAGGGGAAGGCAACTTCCCCTTTCTGAGATATACACTGGACTCTAAACGGATGATGTCGTACCTTACTCAGATCATCAAGCTATGAAGTAAGAAATGAGTATTCCTGAGGAGAATCACCTTTATTTTTTATTTCAATTACTTGTGGCTTTATTTGAAGAGCTCTATTATTGATATTATAGATAAGATGTCCAAATCATTACCTGAGTATTATATTTTTCAATCCAGTTATAGTTATATGTTGTTTCATAAATGTAAACAGGGGCCAAAACTACTAACTCTACTTTCACAGTATTTGATGCATTTATCTCTTGCCCTCCATCACTGACTTTCCACCACACTAATTCAGAATCCCAGTTACCAGTTAAGGGTGGCATCCATGAGCATAAGGTCATTTGCTATGTCTGGATACATACATATGCCCGAAGCCAGGTTCCAACCTCAGGTCATGACTAAGTGATGGGTAGTAGAGTCATTATCAAGGCATCTCCGGACCTAGAGTTGGGATAATGATCCTAAAACTCCTCAAGGCACTTTGGAATGGCTGTCAGTCTTAAGGAATGTCTGAATGAGAAATTTCATGTCTACTGAGACCTGCCCTGGATGACCTCATTCTCTATGAGGATCTACATGGGTTGAGACCAATGGCTAGGGTAGGATGGGGATAATTTCCATCTGAAATCACTGGGGGAAGGGGCTGGTATGTTAGGTAAATCGAAGAGAGTACCAAGGGCAGGGGATTTTGCCCTGTTTCCTGTTTCAGAGCTACCTATAGTGAAATCAACCTGTGGATTCAACTTGGATGATGCCCAGAAGTTTCCAAAGCTCTTCCAAAGGGAGTTGAAAGCTTAGTGGAGAAGAGTGGAATGCCCAGGACCAGCCATGATGAGATGGAGAGAGACTCTGCAGTGGAAGCTGGGAGTGACTACCAACCAGAAAGCAAAGGAAGATATGGAAGAGACACAGTGGGTCTGTGACATCACTGAGAGCCAAGGAAAGACCATGTCAGCCAGGCAGGGTTGTAGATCCATAGCTAGACTGAGACACACTGAACCACAGATCAAGTCAACCACCAATTTCATTCCCCGAAGCCAGCAGCAGGACAAAGGGACATCATCCCAAAGACCAGAAGAGCTGTAAGACTCCAACACCTCTCCCCACCAGTAGGTTGAGTGAGACAAACACTTCCCGAGTAGTATCCAATGCCATTTTGAAGAGGAGTCAAAGACAGCGCAGAAATAATAATACTTATGAGAAGTAATACTTTTTGAGAACTTAACAATGCCAGGTCCGAGTCTAAGTACGTATGCTAATTCACTTAATTCTCCCAACAACCTTTGAGAGATTTTATTATATTATATATTATTCTTATTTCACATATGTATCAATAGAAACCGAGAGAGAGAGAGAGAGAAAGAGCAAATAATTTGCCTAAGGTCACACAGTTACTAAGTGGCAAAAAAAAAAAACCAGGCTGTTTGGCTCTATGGCCCTCACACAGAGCCATTCTATGATGGTGTCTCCTTTAAAAAAAGAAGAAATCTCTGCCCCATGGAAACTTACAAGATGGTACAGGAAATAAAGCTTTTGTAAAAAAACTAGTAACCAGGAAGTGGAGTAACCCTACTCTTCCCCAGTAGACCCAGCTGCCATTTTGAAGAAGAACTGGGAAGAGAGAGAAGTATAGAAATAATGATGATGATAAATGTATTGAACCTTTTCTACGGGCTAGGCATTGTTTTAAGCACTTTAGATGTATTAACTCATTTACTCCTCATTATAACCCTTTGATGTAGACCAGTGCTGTCCAATGGATCTTTATGCTAGAAATGTTCTATTCTCTCTTCTCCAATACAGTAGCCACTAGCTATATGTTGTCTATTGAGCCCTTGAAATGTGGGTAGTACAACTGAAGAAATAAATTGTTACCCTCATTTAATTTTAATTAAATTTCAATAGTCATATGTGGCTAGTGTCCACTGAATTGGATGGCACAGAAGTAGATTTTTTTTCTAGTTTACACATGAGGACACTGAGGCAGAGTAGCTATGTAATTTGCCAAGGTCACAAAGCTACTCAGTGGCAAAATCATTGTTTAAACCCGGACAGTCTGACTCTGGAGTGCACACGTTTAACTCTAACATTTCCATGACAAATTCTAAGCAATTATCCCAGAACACTGAGCATTACCTAAAGGTACTGTTTAAATGACTGGATGGAATATTTTATTTCTTTTTTCCCTAAACAGTTGGGGCCAGATCTATAGCTGACAAAATAAAGACACTAATTTTCTTTTTAGAGTTTCTCAACTGCATTGTCTGCTCTCCAGTAAATATGATGTGTTTCAAACAGCATGGCTGAGGCTGTCCCATTTGGCCTGATCGCATTTGAAGGCCTGGATGCAGAGGGCTGCCCAATTATCGTTACTCAAAAGGTCTAAACTGGGAAGGGCACGGCTAGTGTGGGGCACAGCCAAGCCCGTCTAATCAAGGCTGCCAGGATGGCAGCTCACAGGTGCAAGGACCCTGGGGTCAAGAGGAAAGGATGAGGGTGAGGGGTCACTGTCAGTAATAACAGTAAATAGAGTGCCAGGAAACTGTAAAGCAGAGCTTGAAGCCCAGACAGAGATACAAATTTGAAGAGTCAAATTGGAAGAATTTTCTTTAATCAGAGGCATATCCTAAAATTGGCAAAATGCTCAGAACAGATACACCAAACCACAAACTTAAAGCCCGCTTGGCCCCCACTGACATCTTGGTTGACTTTAAGAAAAGTTTACCTCTCCATGGTTTAATGTCATCTGTGACTCAGTGGCAATAATCCCTCCCCTCATTCTAAAGTCAGTGACTTGTCTGTGAAGTGTTCATAGCTACCCATGACGGAAGTGCCAAAATATACCACCAAGTGCTTTTACTGAAATTAAGCACTCTTATTACAGTTTCTTAGATGCTTTGAGTCATGCACAAAAAGAATGAAATTTGCCCAGTTTTCTGCTGACTTCAATTCCCTGCGTCTCACTCTGGGTTCAGGATGGTGAAGCTGAGAGATCAGTTTCTACGGGTTCCATCTTGAAAAATGGTTTTCGCCGGAAATTAAATCAGGGAATCTTTGTCTGAGGGAACAGTTGGGCTTGAAATAAAGCTGCTTTCTCTTCGGAATAAAAGATCATGTTAAATTTTTGAGAAAGGGAAAACCATCAGAACACCCTGGAAACCGAGGACTTTTAAGTGCAAGTTTTATCAAAGCGACAGCCAATCTACCCACTGAAGTGCTCCCGTTGGAAGAAAGATGGCTAAAGATTTATTATGAAGAACAGAAACCTGGGAAAAATTGTGTGCCAAGGGGGAGAATTTTGCAATTGAAAATGTGCGTGTGTGCGGGTGTGTGTGACATTTGTGAAATTTCACAAAATGTTTCCGCTTTGCCAGGCAGCGTTCACAAAGCCAAACCTTGGAGCTCTGCACAGCACCTAGGCCAAAAGCAATCAGCAGCCCGAGCCCACACAACAGCACATTAGCAAATATGCCAGCTTCCCTCACATCACACAGTCAAAGAAATGAAAATCGCAACACTCAATTGCACAACTCCCAGAAGATGAGAAAAAAAACAAGATTGAAAAAAGGAAATAATTTAAAGGGCAAGTGATTATTAACAATGGTACATGATTGAGAGATAAGCTTCCATTTCTTCACTATAAAATACAGGCCGACTGAGTTTCCAAACTTGCTATCAATATCATCAACCACCCTAAGGAAGTCAAGATTTGCTGTTGTAACCTACCTTGATGGTCTTGTAGGAGCACGAACAGGAGCCCTGATACATGCTGATGCACGTCCTAGAGCAGGGTCCACAAACGTTTTCTGTAAAGAGGCAGAGAGTAAATATTTTAGACTGTGGGAGCTATGCAGTCTTTGTTGCAAATCCTCAACTCCACCACCACATTATGAAAGCAGCCATAGACAATGCAGAAATCAATGAACATAGCTGTTGCAATTAAACTTTATTTACAAAAACAGGTAGCCAACCTTAGTTTACTAACCTCTGTCCTAGGAAATCTGATAAGTGGAAAGGTATCTATTTAGATACTAGAACAAAATAAAATGTATTGGTAATTGGGGGAAGATATATTTATTTCTTCTAATTCTATGCAAGTCTAATCTAGTCCAGATTTATCTAAGCAAATTCCATCTAACATTTTTATATAAGGACCAGAATGTGGACTAGATAAGATTATAAATTCTCTAGTAAATGTCTGCTTTCGCATCACTATCCAGTTTAAATGTTTCCTCTGCAAAGGAAACTACTTTAAGCGAATTCAGTTACTTGATCCCTCTTCCTCCCACAGACATTCATTTATAGATCAGTATTACCTTTTCTAAATTCCTGTAGCCTAATACTGTGCCTAACAAATGCAGTAGCTAGATGACTAAACAATTGACTGCACTGCTTTTCATTCTTTCGCTCAAAAAATGATCAAAGCTGAAATTCTAAAATGTAGTGAAGAAATATCTTCAAAGTTTAGAAGGAAAAAAATTGGGGATATCAATTCCTCAGCCCAGTACTCAGTAAAGCCAATTACAGATTTTCCAGGACTCAGAAAATGTACCGCCCACAAAGCCTTTTAAAAAACTTACTCAAGAGTTTGTGCCAGAAAAATTAAAAACAAATATAAGGAGGAGAAAGACATGAGATTCAAGAAGCAATGATTAAGTGAAGGATAGCACAAAACTTTCAGCTCGATCAAAATAATTTTTTACAAAGGTGCTTTAAGCTTAATTCAGTTATTATTAATCCTTATAAAATAAAGGCAAGATTTAAAACAAACAAACAAACACAAGGTTGAAATGGTATTTCTATCAACTCAGAGGAGGAACTAGAGTAGAAAAGAGGTAAGAGGCCAAGTTTCACAGTCTCGTCTTGTTTAAGGAGGAGGTGAGAGACACTAACTAATGTTAGAAATCAATAAAAGGGAACATGTTCAAATATGTTATTACAAAATAAGCATAAGCCCTAGATACAGTGGCAGTATGTATAACTTTCAAACCAGTAAACAAAAAAATAACAGTAAAGAAAACTAAATCACTCCAGGAAAGGGGAAAAACTAATTTACACAAAAATAGGAAGACAACTGGGGATGTCAGAGTGAGACCAACTGTTTCCATTTTCCCAGTAAATGGCAACAGATAAACTTCCCAATTCAAAGACAGAGGATTTCAGATTAGGTTTTCCTTTAAGCAAAATCCAGGTGTATCTGTTTCCAAGAGATACGCCTAGAACAAAATGATTCAGAGAGATCAAATATAAAGGGATAGACAAAGATATAGGAGGCAAATACTAATAATATAAAGCAGGAGTAGCAACACTTTAGTTAGTAAAGGCAAGAAGCAGTAAATAAGACAAAGACAGTCGACTCCACAAGGAAAATATAAACTCAGTACATCTAACAGTCGAGTATCAAACTACATTTAAAAAAAAAAAACTGTTTGAAATACAAAAAGCAATTGACAAATTTAATAACATAATGGAAAATATAATACTTCTCTCTCAGTAACTGATAGAAAAAAAACACACCACAAAAAAAAAAAAGAGAGAGAGAATTTGAATAGAACAATTAACATTCCTGATTTAGTAAATATATGGAAAACTTTGTAACAAAGGAAGCAGAAAAAACATCCTTTTCGAATACCCATGGAACATTTATAACACTGATGATATATCTGACCACAAAAAATATTCTCAGAAGAGTTTTTAATAGTAGAAATCATGCAAACCATATTCCACGGCTATGATGCAATAAAACTAAACATTAAAAACAAAAAATGGTCAAATTAAAGTCTATCCACTGGAAATTTTAAAACGTTTTCTAATTAGCCTGGGATTAAAAAGAAATTCATGATTTATATTACAGACTATTTATAAAGTAATAATACTAAGAGCACCACACATCAAAATTTAGGGGCCCTTAGAATCTCATGGAAAGCAAGAAAGGATTGAAAACAAGTGAACTAAGCACTCACACTAAAAGCTAAATAAAGAACAAATGAGCCTCCCCACACACAAAAAAAGGATAAAAACCAGATGTGAATACATAAATAGAGATAGAGATATAAAATAGAAAAGAAAAGAGTTTACTTGGTCAATCAAAGCAAAGAATTGTTACCTGAAGAGTAAGTAGGACTAATATGATCAGGAAAAAATGAAAACACAAGTAACAGTAGAAATAAGAGGTACTTAGCTATAGGTATAATCAATTTTAAAACCTTAAGAAAACACTACATGAGGTTTATGCAAATATGCCTGGAAATGTAGATGAAATGGATAATTTTCTAAGTTGTGTGGTGCTCTCAGTATTATTACTTTATAAATGCTCAAAACTGAGTCAAGAAAGGCTAAAAAAAAAAAACCTGACTAAACCAAAAACCATAAAATAAATTGAAAATTTAGTCAAAGATCTGGTTTTGTGTAATTGATACATCAAAAAATAGTAAATAATATTAAATAGTAATAGTAAATAATTAAACAATTAATAGTAAATAATGAAATAAATTATTTAATTTATTTCACACCAAAAAAAATCAAAGTGTTAAAACATACCATAAGGTGAGCAAAACCCCAATATCAAAATTAGGAAAGAAAGATATGCATCAGTCTAACTCATGAATATAAATACAAAAAATCCTAAATAGCATATTGTTAAATTGACTCTTGTAAGGTATTAAAATATAAAACAAAGTGTACCAAGGAAGGTTTATCCCAGAACCATGAGGATAATTCAAAATTTTAAAAATAACACTGCAATTTAGCACCTTAATAAATTAAAGATAACTAATAATGATTATCTCAATCTATGCTAATAAATTATATACTAAAGTTCAATATTTTTTTCCAAATGTAGAAAAACACCTCCTTAACTTGATGAAGGCTATCAATCAGAAACCGATAGCTACCATTACACTTGATGGTGGACATTAGACACACTGCCATTCTAGAATAAAACAAAAATGCTTGCCATGACTACTATCACAGAATACTATGTGCTGGGTATATAGTATGCAAGACAATAAGATATGAGCAATAAATTATATAAATAATGGAATTGAAAAGATAAAATTTCATTATTTGAGGACAGTATGATTATCCAACATACCTAAAAAACCCAAGAGAAGCATTGGAATAATTTTAATACAAGTAAGAGAGTTCAATTAGATTATCAGATAAAACATCAAAATTTAAAAATAATCTGTTCTTAAGACCAACAATAACCAATAAGAAAATGTAGTTTAAAAGAAAAAACTCCATTAAAAGACCAACAGGACTATAAAAAACAAAAGTAATAAGAACTGATAAAACTAATAAGAAGTATGCAAGGTATTGATGAAAATTATAAAACTTTTTTCAGGGCCATAAAAAATCTGACTAAAAAGAAAGACTAGCCATAATTATGGACGGTAAGAACCAATATTGTAAAGCCATCAGTTATTCTCAAATTAGTCTATACATTTAATGCTCAAAATCTCAATTGAGACGTTTATTCTAAACTTCAATCTGAAGAGAAAATGAGCAAGAATAGCCAGGACATTTTTGGAAAATAAATAAAGTTTTAAAACAAGAGCAAAACTTACTGTAAAACTATGGTAATCAAAACTGAGTGGCACTGGCATAAAGATAGATATGCAGATCAATGGAACAGAATAGAGAGTCCAGAAATAAACACTCACAGGTATGGTCAAATGATTTTTTTTACAAAGTGCCAAGATCATTCAATGGGGAAGGGACAGTCTTTTCAACAAATTGTGTGAGAAAAATTGGATATCCACATACAAAAAAATGAAAGTGAACCCTTATCTTACATTATAGAACTACTACATGATCCAGCAATTCCAATTCTGGATATACACTCAAAAGATGTTGAAGCAGGGATGCAAACAGATATTTATACACTCATGTTCACAGAAGTTTGTTATTCACAATAGCCAAAAGGTGGAAGCAGACCAAATGTCTATCTGTGGATAACTGGATAAACAAAATGTGATATATACATACAATGAAATATTATTCAGCCTTAAAACAGAAGGAAATTCTGACACATGCCACAACATGGATGAACCTTGAGGACATTATGCTAAGTGAAATAAGCCAGTCACTAAAGGACAAATGTTGTATGAGTCCACTTACATGAGGTCCCTAGAGTAGTGGAATTATATTATAGAGACAGAAAGCAGAATGGTAGTTGTCAAGGGCTGGGGGAGGGAGGAATGGGGAGTTAGTGATTAACGAGTGTGGAGTTTCAGTTGGGGAAGATGAGAAAGTTCTGGATAGTGGCGATGGCTGAACAACAGTGTAAATGTCTTAATGCTACTGAACTTTACAATTTAAAATGGTTAAAATGGTCAATTTTGTATTATGTGTATTTAACCGCAAAAGAGAAAAAAAGAGCAACTTGTTTTACTAGATATCAAAATTTATTATAAAGCTACAAGAGTCAAACAGTGTGGTACTGGCAGAGGTGAAAATAATCAACATAATAAAATTAAATGTTCAGAAACAAACACTGGTATTATGGAAATGATGTATGTGATAGAGATCATATTTAAATCTATGAAAACATACTGTATAGGCTCTACAACAGTTTGTGGCAATTGGTTTTCCATTTGAAGAAAACAGAATGAGGCAGTTATTTCACATCATACATAAAAATAAAAGTCCAGATTAAAGATACTATATGTATATATGAATATATGGATATGTGCACACACACACATATATATGCACATATAACACAAGAAACTATAGTGACTATCTTATGCCATTAGGATACATTAGCCTATATATATGATGTTAGCATACTAGATGCTATTAAATAAGTAAAAGGATTACCAACAATTTTTACTGGCAAAATTGTGGGAAAATAGGCACTCATATCCTATTGATGTCATATTATTACAATGTCTAAAGAAATACAGCAGTAACTTTCAGAGTCAAGAATGTATTACTCTGTCCTAGCCATCCCATTTCGAATCTAACAGAAAGTCAGCCCTCTGTATCCTTGTGTTCTGCATCCAGGGATTCAACCAACCATGGAATGAAAATATTAAAAAAAAAAATTCCAGAAAGTTCCAAAAAACAAAACTTGAATTTGTTGTTGGTGGCAACTATTTACATAGCATTTACATTGTATTAGATATTATAAGTAATGTAGAGATTATTTAAAGTATACAGGAGAATGTGAGTAGGTTATATGCACATACTATGCACCATCTTATATAAGGGACTTGAACATCCACAGACTTTGGTTTCTGAGACGATCGCATATACTGAGGGGTGAGTGTACTAGTACTTGAAACTGTATGTACACAGGTGTTCATTGTTGCACTGTTTACAACAGCAAAAAGCTAGAAACAACAGGAATGTTGATCAAAAGAGGAGAGGAATGGTTGGATAAATTTAACAGTACATTCATCATCCAGAATATTACATGGCCAACTTTTAAAATTACAAGGTCAATCCAAATGAGTTAAGCTCCAAAAGCTTCCACCACATATTTGTTAAATGAAAAAATTTTTCAGAGGAATGCATTATTTGGGGGAGAGTGGAAAGATAAACTCCACTCATGAATCTACAATTTCTACAGAATATACAGCTGATATAATGTTATGTTAGCAAAGTGGGGGCTTGATTGAAGAAGGGGGGAGAAGAGATTGTTTTATTGTAGACACTTCCATATTATTTAAATGGCTACCATTAGCTTCTGTCTTCTTCTACAATAAACAAATACTCTTGCAACTAACAAAAAAACAAGGGAGTGGACAATGGAAATGCCCAGCGAATTACACAAATATCCTTCATAGGTATCAGGTTCTGCCTCTTAGAGACTTCTGGGAGAGTGGGAAAAACAACACAGAGCTCTGGGGTACTCCCTGGGGTTGGGTCCCCAAGTCTCCCCCTGCATAAGCCTCTACTCTGGTGCCTTGAAGAAGGATTCTCTTTCTTGCATGATGATCGGCCAGGACCTGGCATTTGAACATTGTAATCTTCAAAGTAATCTCTTAAACCCTCTTTAACTCTTGGCCCTTAACCCTGTGTTTACTCTGCTGTCACGTTTTTCCCCCCAGAATTTCTCAACCTCAGCACTACTGACATTTTAACGAGCGAATTCTTTGTCCTGAGGGCTGTCCTGTGCATTGCAGGATATTTAGCGGCTTTCCTTGCCTCTTCCCGCCACATGCCACTAGCACCCTCTCCCCAAATTACAACAACCAAACCACATTGCCAAGGGTCCCCCGGGAGTGGGGGAGCAAAATTGCCCCAGTCGAGAGCCACTGGGCCCAATCAGCAGGACCAGGGATCTTGACCAGGGAAACTAGTGATTCTAGTTAAAAGGCTTCACTCAACTACCTAATCCGTTAAGTATTAAGCTATTAAGAGTTCCTATACACACAAAAAATCACATAACACATAAAAGTGTTCTGGATTATTTTTGTTCCATCAGTTCACATCTTATCTTTAGAAATAAAAGCTTAAAAGAGGTAAACCACATTATTTGTGTTAAAAGTGAGAATAGAAACCCATCATCTCTTGGATGTCACCAGTCCACTCCCAGGACACAAGAAGAGCTTACTGAAAGGAAAACCTTTGCATCTACTGGAGTTGACAAAAGAATACCCTCTATGGCTAAGAAAGAAAACATATATAAGTGCCTGAAAACTCAAAGGTAATATTTATTACATGCATCAGCTTTATAGATTGCTTCCTGTCCTAGGTCAAATCTTTAGGAATCATAGAAGAATTTAGAAGATAAAGTCTTAGCTATTGTGACTTACAACATATAACATACAACACAGAAAAAAGAGAGAGAGTCACACACATTTTAAAAAGACCCTCTGAGTACCAGGGTTTTAAAAAGATTTTCTTTTTTAATCACGAAGCAGAGTATGTCTTTACCAGATAGCAGTACATGCTCCAGCTTCAGCACCTCTTCCAAAGAGCTAGGACAAGTGGTTTATTGACTTCTTAAAGCCATTGCCATGTATTTGTGAAAAACAGAGTCAAGGGCTACGAACTTTACAGGGCTACAGACCAAAGGTGGGGAGAGTGGAGGGGGTAACATTTCTCAATGGAGAATGGTGATAAGGTCGCTCAGACTTACGGGAAGTCACAAGTTGTTTTTAAGCCCCAAATGGCAGCTGTTTGGGTTTTAAAGGTTTATTGAAAGTGGACATTATTTACACCATGTTCATATAAAAATACAAGCAGTGTTTCCCCAGCACCTGTGGCAGATGTTTAAGCGGAAAAACTGAGCTCACATAGCCTCAAGAATCATAAACATGCCAACCTTTCCCAAAATAATACCTTTCTTTATGGCAAGTCCAGCCTCCCATTTCGTGCTGGCTCTCTAATCATGATTTGAACTTTGATGAACTGCCTTTTAACCCACCTCTTGGCTATGAAACTGTCAGGTCTTATGAGCTAAATAAGTTCCATCCTGGTCAGTGCCGCAGTGGACATGCTCCAAAGAAAATCATAGTGTTGTCTTACAAAGCAGTGACTCAGAAAGAGGCGTGTGAGCCTCTGAACTGGTCAGAACCCAAGTTTCTGGCTTCTGGAAGAAAATTTTAAAAAGCAGAGGTGCAAGTGACCCTGTCTAGGCAAATAACTTGCTTCCAGGGTAGAGTTCTCAAAGTATATTCCTAAGGATCCTCAAGATAACATGTAGATTCTTGAAATCTTGGGGTTTGTAATACGTCAGTGCCTATATTTTGGTTCCTAGCACAAAATGATGATTTACCTGTTGAATTCATCTTTGCTCTCTCATTTTATTTAACTTTTTAAAATTAATTAATTTATTTATTTTGGGCTGTGTCAGGTCTTAGTTGCAGCATGCGGGATCTTCCGTTGCAGTGCCCGGGTTTCTCTCTAGTTGTGGCACACGGGCTCAGTAGTTGCAGCACACGGGTTTAGTTGCCCCATGGCATGTGGGATCTTAGTTCCCCGACCAGGGATGGAACCGGCATCCCCTGCATTGCAAGATGATTCTTAAATACTGAACCACCAGGGAAGTCCCTGCTCTCTCATTTTAAACATTCTTTTCTTTTCATTTACTTAAATGAACTTGGTCTTGGTCTGATTGGTTGGTTTAGCTGATTTTGCTCTGGTGATTAGGAGTCAAGACTGGGGAGAGGGAATTTTACAGGTTTGTCACTTACGGTTTGCATGAGTAGGGAGGCCGTATACGGTGACTTGGCCAAGCTGAAGTGGTCTGCAGGTCAACACATTGGACAGCCATTTCTCCCAGGCAATGGAACTCACAAGGTGAAAGCACCAAGGGGTCATTCAGTGTTCTATGACATACACGATATAATATCACCATAATAATATGATGCCTATATTGACGTTTTACGGAGTCTTTGGTAGTACCTGAAATAGTCACATGCCCTTCAAGGTGCATCAAAGCACCCTGAAGAGTCTTTATGACCCTTGAAGTCCTCAGCTTACCAGGGAGTCACACTGGCATCAAAGATGGCATATAAGTTGAATATGGAGGACTCACAATTCATGAACCATTCTTCTTCCAGGCTCTATTCCTAAACAAAATCCCTCTCCCTAGACTTCGCTGCTCAGAATCCTTCATTCTCAACAGGCTCACACCTAGTTAAAGAGAATATTTCCTTTGTTCACATTATAAGGAGCAAATTTTCTTCCACTGAAAACTGGTGATTCAACTCAGGCCCATTTTGGACATGTCTGACTGCAACTCAGGAAACACTCGGCTTGAACAAGAGGACTGATTTTAGAATCAGCTTATGCCTAAGGAAGCTGGAGGGGAAAGGGCCAACTTCAGAAGCTACTTGATGTTGGAGCCAAGGCTAGAATTCCCATCTCCTGTCTCCCAGAGCTGTTGCTAACTGCATCCTTTCTGGAGGATGCTCATTGAGGAAACACTTTTCAGTACACCTTTTTCCATCTAAGACACATGAAGGCAGATAAGGAAGGGTTTATGCACTATTCTCATTATTTTAAAATTTTAGTGCTCTTGATATAAATGTCTTTCTAAACAATTGTTTTTCCTCTGATTTATCACTTAGTTGAGGCTATTTCCTTCTGGCAGCCTTGGGGAATATTTCTCCTATGTGTTTGTGGTGGAGGGTAAAGGGAGGAAGAATGGGCCTGGTAATCACCCTGTCAGAAGCCTACTTCAACACAACTCATACTGGAAAGAGAAAACATCTGTGGACTCAAACTGCATGCAGTGGGTGGGTTATCTCTAGCCAATTTTAAAATAATACTTGCCTTGCTGTCTTCTAAAGAAATCTCAATAACAAATCAAAGAAAGGAAACAACCAAGCACCGCATTAGAGTTTGATAATCACTAGAAATGGAAAGACATATTTAGATTCCTAATAACTTAAGTGAAAGTAAGGAAATTAGCCAAAAAGTGTTTTCAAAGGAAGTTGGTAGGTGAGAAGAAGGCAGCCTTGGCAGCTATAAAGCTCTATAAAGTCCTCAATCTCACTAAGAAGAATGGTTGGACTTTCCCCTCACATCTTCCCCATTTTATCTTCAAGGTTGCCCCTGATATTCTTTGAAACCTGATTTTGCCTGAATATAATTGTCGATGGAAGGAGTGTAGAGCCCTACACAACCCCTAGGGATGGCCTTGAGCACACAGTACAAGTTAGTAATGTACAACTAACCCTTTACCATGGTGTAATGGCACTAAGACACCAGATATTTCACTTTTTTTTTGGTCTTGCATTAAACTTCTCAGCTAATTACGTCTGGTTTGCTGGCGGGGAAGTCGGAGGCAGAGACATTTGCAATTAAAGAACGAGAACCAATGGGTACCAACTTCCCTAGTGGTCCAGTGGTTAAGATTTCACGCTTCCACTGCAGGACATACAGGTTCGATCCCTGGTCAGGGAAATAAGATCCCACAAGCCAGGTGGCCAAAAAAAAAAAAAAAAAGGAAATAAATATAGCAGATAAAGATGTAGGATGAGAGGGCAGACAGCAGAAGCAAGAAGAGCTACAATCCTGCAGCCTGTGGAATGAAAACCACATTCACAGAAAGACAGACAAAATGAAAAGGCAGAGGACTATGTCCCAGATGAAAGAAGAAGATAAAACCCCAGAAAAACAACTAAATGAAGTGGAGATAGGCAACCTTCCAGAAAAAGAATTCAGAATAATGATAGTGAAGATGATCCAGGACCTCCGAAAAAGAATGGAGGCAAAGATTGAGAAGATGCAAGAAATGTTTAACAAACAGCTAGAAGAATTAAAGAACAAAACACCTTGAAGAATTAAGAAACAAACAGAGATGAACAATACAATAATTGAAATGAAAAATATACTAGAAGGAATCAATAGCAGAATAACTGAGGCAAAAGAACGGATAAGTGACCTGGAAGACAAAATGGTGGAATTCACTGCAATGGAACACAGTACAGAGAAAAGAATGAAAAGAAATGAAGACGGCCTAAGAGACCTCTGGGACAACATTAAATGCACCAACATTGGCATTATAGGGATCCCAGAAGGAGAAGAGAGAGAAAAAGGACCTGAGAAAATATCTGAAGAAATTATAGTCGAAAACTTCCCTACCATGGGAAAGGAAATAGCCACCCAAGTCCAGGAAGTGCAGAGAGTCCCAGGCAGGAGAAACCCAAGGAGAAACATGCTGAGATATGTAGTAATCAAACTGAAAAAAATTAAAGACACAGAAAAATTATTAAAAGCAACAAGGGAAAAATGACAAATAACATACAAGGGAACTCCCATAAGGTTAATTGCTGATTTCTCAGCAGAAACTCCACAAGCCAGAAAGGAGTGGCACAATATATTTAAAGTGATGAAAGGGAAGAACCTACAACCAAGATTACTCTACCCAGCAAGGATCTCATTCAGTTTCGATGGAGAAATCAAAAGCTTTACAGACAAGCAAAAGCTAAGAGAATTCAGCACCACCAAATCACTCTACAACAAATGCTAAAGGAACTTCTCTAAGTGGGAAACACAAGAGAAAAAAAGGACATACAAAAACAAACGTAAAACAATTAAGAAAATTGTCATAGGAACATACATATCGATAATTTCCTTAAATGTGAATGGAAATGCTCCAACCAAAAGACACAGGCTCGCTGAATGGGTACAAAAACAAGACCCATCTATTTGCTGTCTACAAGAGACCCAATTCAGACCTAGGGACACATACAGACTGAAAGTGAGGGGATGGAAAAAGATTTTCCATGCAAATGGAAATCAAAAGAAAGTTGGAGTAGCAATACTCATATCAGACAAAATAGACTTTAAAATAAAGAATGTTACAAGAACAAGGAAGGACACTACATAATGACCAAGGGATCAATCCAAGAAGAAGACATAACAATTATAAATATATATGCACCCAACACAGGAGCACCTCAAGACATAAGGCAAATGCTAACAGCTATAAAAGAGGAAATCGACAGTAACACAATAATAGTGCGGGGACTTTAAGACCTCACCTACACCAATGGACAGATCATCCAGACAGAAAATTAGTAAGGAAACACAAACTTTAAATGACACAATAGACCAGATAGATTTAATTGATATTTATAGGACATTCCACCTGAAAACAGCAGATTACACTTTCTTCTCAAGTGCACATGGAACATTCCCCAGGATAGATCACATACTGGGTCACAAATCAAGCCTCAGTAAATTTAAGAAAACTGAAATCATATCAAGCATCTTTTCCGACCACAATGCTATGAGATTAGAAATCAATTACAGGGAAAAAAACCCATAAAAAACACGAACACATGGAGGCTGAACAATACATTACTAAATAACCAAGAGATCACTGAAGAAATCAAAAAGGAAATCAAAAAATACCTAGAGACAAAAGACAATGAAAACATGACGATCCAAAACCTATGGGATGCAGCAAAAGCAGTTCTAAGAGGGAAGTTTATAGCAATACAATCCTGCCTCAAGAAACAAGAAAAATCTCAAATAAACAGTTTAACCTTACACCTAAAGGACCTAGAGAAAGAGAACAAACAAAACCCAAAGTTAGTAGATGGAAAGAAATCATAAAGATCAGAGCAGAAATGAATGAAATAGAAACAAAGAAAACAATAGCAACGATCAATAAAACTAAAAGCTGGTTCTTTGAGAAGATCAACAAAATTGATAAACCATTAGCCAGACTCATCAAGAAAAAGAGGGAGAGGAATCAAATCAATAAAATTAGAAATGAAACAGGAGAAGTTACAACGGACAACACAGAAATACATAGTGTCATAAGAGACTACTACCAGTGACTCTATGCCAATGAAATGGACAACCTGGAAGAAATGGACAATTCTTGGAATTCAGGTATAACCTTCCAAGACTGAACCAGGAAGAAATAGAAAATATGAACAGACCAATCACAAGTAATGAAATTGAAACTATGATTAAAAATCTTCCAAAAAACAAAAGTCCAGGACCAGATGGCTTCACAGGTGAATTCTATCAAACATTTACAGAAGAACTAACACCCATCCTTCTCAAACTCTTCCAAAAAATTGCAGAGGAAGGAACACTCCCAAACTCATTCTATGAGGCCACCATCACCCTGATACCAAAACGAGACAAAGATACTACAGAAAAAGAAAATTACCGACCAATATCATTGATGAATATAGATGTAGAAATCCTCAACAAGATACTAGCAAACAGAATCCAACAACACATTAAAAGGATCATACACCATGATCAAGTGGGATTTATCCCAGGGATGCAAGGATTCTTCAGTATATGCAAATCAATCAATGTGATACACCATATTAACAAATTGAAGGATAAAAACCATATGATCATCTCAATAGACGTAGAAAAAGCTTTTGACAAAATTCAACATTCACGCATTTATGATAAAAAATACTCTCCAGAAAGTGGGCATAGAGGGAATCTACCTCAACACAATAAAGGCCATATATGACAAACCCACAGCCAACATCATTCTCAATGGTGAAAAACTGAAAGCATTTCCTCTAAGATCAGGGACAAGACAAGGATGTCTACTCTCGCCACTATTATTCAACATAGTTTTGGAAGTCCTACCCATGGCAATCAGAGAAGAAAAAGAAATAAAAGGAATACAAATTGGAAAAGAGGAAGTAAAACTGTCACTGTTTGCAGATGACATGATACTATACATAGATAATCCTAAAGCCGTCACCAGAAAACTACTAGAGCTAATCAATGAATTCGGTAAAGCTGCTGGATACAAAATTAATGCACAGAAATCTCTTGCATTCCTATACACTAACAACGAAAGATCAGAAAGAGAAATTAAGGAAACAATCCCATTCACCACTGCAACAAATAGAATAAACTACCTAGGAATAAACCTACCAAAGAGGTAAAAGATCTGTACTCAGAAAACCATAAGACGCTGATGAAAGAAATCAAAGATGACACAAACAGAGGGAGAGATATACCATGTTCTTGGATTGGAAGAATCAATATTCTGAAAATAACTATACTACCCAAAGCAATCTACAGATTCAATGCAATCCCTATCAAATTACCAATGGCATTTTTTACAGAACTAGAACAAAAAATCTTAAAATTTGTATGGAGACACAAAAGACCTTGAATAGCCAAAGCAATCTTGAGGGAAAAAAACAGAGCAGGAGAAATCAGACTCCCTGACTTCAGACTATACTACAAAGCTACAGTAATCAAGACAATATGGTATGGGCACAAAAACAGAAATATCGATCCATGGAAAAGGATAGAAAGCCCAGAGATAAACCCACGTACCTATTGGTCAATGAATCTATGACAAAGGAGGCAAGGATATACAATGGAGAAAAGACAGCCTCTTCAATAAGTGGTGCGGGGAAAACTGGACAGCTACACGTAAAAGAATGAAATTAGAACACTCCCTAACACAATACACAAAAATAAACTAAAAATGGATTAAAGACCTAAAATTAAGACTGGACACTATAAAACTCTTAGAGGAAACCATAGGAAGAACACACTTTGACATAAATCACAGCAAGATCTTTTTTGACCCACCTCCTAGAGTAATGGAAATAAAAACAAAAATAAACAAATGGGACCTAATGAAACTTAAAAGCTTTTGCACAGCAAAGGAAACTATAAATAAGATGAAAAGACAACCCTCAGAATGAGAGAAAATATTTGCAAATGAATCAACGGACAAAGGATTAATCTCCAAAATATATAAACAGCTCATGAAGCTCAATATTAAAAAAACAACCCGGGGCTTCCCTGGTGGCGCAGTGGTTGAGAGTCCGCCTGCTAATGCAGGGGACACGTGTTCGAGCCCTGGTCTGGGAAGATCCCACATGCCGCGGAGCAACTGGGCCCGTGAGCCACAACTACTGAGCCTGCGCGTCTGGATCCTGTGCTCTGCAATAAGAGAGGCCGCGATAGTGAGAGGCCTGCGCACCGCGATGAAGAGTGGCCCCCGCTTGCCGCAACTACAGAAAGCCCTCGCACGAAATGAAGACCCAACACAGCTAAATAAATAAATAAATAAATAAATAAATTTAAAAATTAAAAATAAAAAAAAATTTAAAATGAGGAAGTGGATATACATGCACTGATATAAAAAATCCTCTAAGACATATTAAGTGCAAAAAAAAAAAAAAAAAAAAAAAAACAACCCAATCCAAAAATGGGCAGAAGACCTAAATAGACATTTCTCCAAAGAAGACATAAAGATGGCCAAGACGCACATGAAAAGCTGCTCAACATCACTAATTATTAGAGAAATGCAAATCAAAACTACAATGAGGTATCACCTCACACCAGTCAGAATGGGCATCATCAGAAAATCTACAAACAACAAATGTTGAAGAGGGTGTGGAGAAAAGGGAACCCTCTTGCACTGTTGGTGGGAATGTAAATTGATACAGCCACTATGGAGAACAGTATGGAGGTTCCTTAAAAAACTAAAAATAGAATTAACATATGACCAAGCAATCCCACTACTGGGCATATACCCAGAGAAAACCATAATTCAAAAAGACACATGCACCCCAATGTTCACTGCAGCACTATTTACAATAGCCAGGTCATGGAAGCAACCTAAATGCACAATGACAGACAAATGGGTAAAGAAGATGTGGTACATATATACAATGGAATATTACTCAGCCATAAAAAGGAACAAAATTGGGTCATTTGTAGAGACATGGATGGACCTAGAGACTGTCATACAGAGTGAAGTAAGTCAGAAACAGAAAAACAAATATCATATATTAACGCATATATGTGGAATGTAGAAAAATGGTACAGATGAACCAGTTGGCAAGACAGAAATAGAGACACAGATGTAGACAACAAACATATGGACACGAAGGGGGGAAAGTGGGGGGGCGGGGTGGTGGTGGTGGGATGAAATGGGAGATTGGGATTGACATGTATACACTAACATGCATAAAACAGATAACTAATAAGAACCTGCTGTATAAAAAAAATTAAATTTAATTTTAGAAAAAAGAACACATACCCCACAAATTCAGAGTTATGAGAGCTATTTATAGTAATCAACATCGAATTTCAATATGAATTGAAATATGAATAATGAACAAATAATATAGTCTGTAAGGACTGAGTAATATAAAAGAGTAAAACCAAATTAAATACACAAAATGATTATTTAGTTTTTTCAGGGTTCTATCCCCAACACTGTAGATTACGAGTTGGTAAACTTTTTCTCTAAGGGGCCTGATAAGTAAATAATTTACACTTTGTGTGCCATATAGTCTGTGCTAACTACTCAACTCCACTTTGGTAGTGAAAAAGAAGCCACAAATATTGTATTGGCCAAAAAGTTCGTTCAGGTTTTTCTATAACATCTTACAGTCATAAATCCAAGCCTCCTTTACCCACAGCTCACAAAGGGCAGGTACATAAAAGGCACCCTTTGCCACATAGACTGTGATCATTTGTTAGGAGATCTCTGAATCTTACTTCCTACTGAGATGATTTCTTGATTACAAGTGCAAGGGAATGGTTTCTAACATCCTCCTATCAAAAAGTTTATAAAAGAATGCATCGATTAGTAAGTGTTTATACTTACTATTTATAATTATGGGGGAGGATAAAGCAAGTACGGTATCTTATCAGGGGAGAGAATCCTATGTGTCTGGAACACAGGATGACCAAAAAAAAAAATGATGTAGAATGAGTTCCCAAATAAAAGACAGAGAGAGAGAAGAACCAGTGGGTGCCATCTGAGTTCAGCCCTCCAACTCTTCTTTTTCATTGTCTTTCTCAAAGGAGGTAGTAGGTGGTACCTCTGAAGGCCTTCGAGACTATGTAGAGAAGAAGGTACAAGATTCTCTCTGATCTATCACATACATTTCCCTCAGTTGATCTGAATTCCCTTTCCAATTGACCCCAGAGTTGAGCTGGAAACCATAAGGAACTGCTACCTGAAGGAGAGAACAAAGTTACATGAAAAAAAAAAAAAAAAAAAGTAGTAGATCCACAGACCTCATAGGCCAGAGGAATACGGAGTCAAATTACACCCCATGAATTATTTACAGTATTCCTCTTTGCTAAATCTAAGCAAACATTCCACTTGCATCAAATCTACTCCAGGAGTTTTAACCGTTTATTGTAAAGTCAAGTGCACAATAGTTCTTTCATGAAATATTTAGCTATATCTTTAGCACTAACAAATATCACACATATATTATGAATGCTTCCTTATTTTAAAGCTAAACATTCAGTGCATGAAACCTTAAGCTCTGTATTCCAAATCATTATGAACAAGATGTTTCCTCTCAGGCAATTTATTCTGGTGATGTGGAATCTTTGAGTAAATAGTGACGCTAGTATTTTTAATAGCTGTTTCCCACCATATATTGCAAAGGAAACATTAACAAGGGCTGAATTCATAACTCAGCATTGTACACGTCCCAGATTTCACAACATTCATGGTGAACTATGAATTGTTTTACATGCCAATGTTCTGCCACTTGGCTAATTTCACTTGGCTACATGTTCTCCACCTTATCATTTTGAACCGAAACGATATCCTGTCTATGAAACATCCTTGAGAACGACAGGATATTCTAATAGAACCACTTCAGAAGATGGGATGGCACACGTCTGTAATCATTTTACCAAGCTTTTTTTTTCTTTGATAAAATGTGTTTCTGAGAGAACAGTGACAAGGAGGCTCTAGTAAATATTCATTTTACCCCTTCTTCCCTTTCTAGTCCCTTTGGTCTGCTTGGCTTCCAATCTAGCAATAACCCATTCCTGTTTCATGCTTTTCTCCAAATATTTATTAATATCCTGAAGGAGTATTTGTTCTTCTGGTTAAAAGAGTGACTATCTTTTTCTGACTGTCTGATCTCAACAGAGTCCTCCAACAAAGGAGATCATTCAATTTTAACATTTTTCTTTCAATGGTGGAAATAAATTGTACTGTATAGATCTCTATATGTTATGAAGTCTTGAACTGGAAACATAAAATATTTTTTAATTAATGCCTGTAGCGAATTTTTGCCCTCACAAAATGTCTGTTACTTTCCTCTTTGTGGAGTGTCACTTACAGTCATAGCATGTCATATGTGGAAGGCACAGTACAGACTACCAGGGTCCAATGAGTCTTAGCCAGGGAAAGCTTTTTAAAACACATGTGCTAAGTCTCTTGCCCATGGACTCAGCTTAGCAGTGCGTATGTACATGGGAGGGGGCAGGAGGAGGGTGGAAATCAGGAATCTATCTTTTCAGCTCCAGAAAATATTTTTAAAAATCTAGTCCTGAGGAATGCCTTTCTGAGCAAGTCACAAAACTCAGAAATATAAGAGAAACATATCATTTGGCTCCATAAAAATTAACAATTAATACAAAAACATCATAATCACAGCCAAAAGACAAAAATGATAAACTGGGGAAAAGGCTTGCAAAAGTCATTTCACATAATAGATAAAGAGCTCTTATGAATCAATAAGAAAGTGAATTTCCACCCGAACTTACTCATAAGAGCTGTTGATTGAAACAATAAAATAACATTGTTACATATCTAATTAGCAAAGACTGAGAAGTTTGGTAGTTCTTGCTTACACAGTCTCTTTCAGTGGGATATATGTTGGTGCTACCACTTTGGAGGGTAATTCCCAACATTTACAATGGAGAGTATTTTTTATGTAAAAGGCACTACCAGACTAAAGCCTCCCTACTCATATCTAACAAAATGAGCAATAAGAACTCTCAAAACAAAGTTTTTAAAAAAAGTATCAGCAGCTAACAGCCAAGGAAAAGAAGTGACAACTTCATACCATATCTTCAAAATGTTGTGGCCCATGAAGTAAACAAAAGATGTTGACACTGCCCTTCATCACTCATCACCATTCTTTTAAGGCCCAGAAATCAAACTGGGGAAAAATGTCAGAAGAGGAAATGTTTAAAAATCTCGTGAATATTCCCTAGTTTGGAGAGAAGCATAATGAGGGCGTGGGTAAGCAGGCTGGGGAAATGGTGGGAACAAAAATCCATGATAACAGAGGCTCTTCCATCCCCCCTGCGGAATTCCAGTAATGGAAAGACGGGCACCATCTCTCGTAAGCAGAGTGAACTGGGGGGTTTGAATTTAAAAAAAGACTTTTAAAACTCCATGTGGAAAAAAAAATACAATGAAAGGAAGAAGAAAACCTAATAACAACATGAATTCATTTCAATAAGAGAGGGGGGGGAAAGATAATAAAAACATACAAAAGGAAAAGTAAAGGGAGTGTACAGAGTTGGAGGAATAAATTGAGAACCAAAAAGTAGCATTACAGATTTAATAGAAACGTTAGAAACAGCAAGAGAAAAATCTACATGTCTGAAAATCAAATTGTTGGCAGGAAAAACTGCAGACAAACTTCACAAAAAACAGAGATTAGAGAGAAGACAGTAGATATGAAGGACCAAAAAAATGAGTCAACATAAAATAATTATGTCAAATTAGAAAATTTTTACAAATGAAAGAGAAAACTACTGTAAAATACAACATAAGAAAAATTTCCCTGGAATGAAGGAAGAAGTAAATGTGCAGATCCTAAATGTATATCATATTCCAAGAAAATTTGACAGAAGAAAAATCACATCAAGACATATTCAGATTAAAGTTTTAAGGTTTAGTGTGAAAGAAAAAATCTTCAGGCATCCACATAGCAAAAGCAAGTCATTTTCAGGGTGAAAAGTAAAGGGGAAATCAGACAATTTCCACTGCAACTCTCTATTCTGTAAGACAGTAATGTCTAGAAGATTCTGAGGGAAAATGGGACCTAAGAATAGTATACTTGGCCAATTTGTCCTGTGTCTATAAAAACAACTGTCATGTTCTCAAGCATTCAAACACCTAGAAAAAATAGTAATTTGACTCTTTCTTGAAAAAATAATGTCAATTAAATCCAGGTAATCAAGAAATAAATCAAAATAGAAAACTCAAAAATAGAAAAGCCATGGTTTTTTAAAAATATGAGTCCTGAACCCATGAAATATAAAAATATGACAAAAACTGAGGTAATGATTATTATAGACTAGACTGTAAAGTTTATAGACCTTAACAATTTTTTTTAATTAACAAATTCTGGAGGTGGGTGCCTCTAAGGAGGCAAAGTGGAATACTGTGTTAAGAGTAGATTCCATCTGCAATATTTTTAGAATCTTCCTTTTTAATTTTAGGGAGAACTTTTAGACACTAATATCTTGTGGTAATGAAACATTTACCTAATATTTAGAGATTCCTTCAGTTTTACCTCAGTTTATTTTTATTCTGTTAGACCCAAATAAAAATTAAATGTAATATACTTTTTAAATTATCATATATATCACGGTCCCTTTTAATGAAATATTATCTATCTAGCTTTCTACATAAACACTAATAAATGTCTGTTAATTCATCTAATGTAAAAAACAATAATTTCTAAATGGTTGTGAATTAGAATAACTTCTTTCTTTTTTTATTCTTGTTTATTGCTTAAATTTTTATAAATGTGTATAATTTTTTTTCAAAAGAGGTTATTATGTTTTAAAAAATCAGTTGTGCATTATCCTAAAATTATTTTTTAAAATAATTTGGACTGATAATTTTATTTCTAGGAGTCCATTCTACATATCTTTTTGCCTTTATATACTGGCAATATCATATATACAAGTATGGTCATTGTGACAAACTTAAATGTCCATCATTAGAAAACTGATTAAATAAATTATAGCATACCCATACAAAGACATAGTATGCAACCACTAAAAGTAATGGGATAGATCTAAATATGGTGATATGGAAAAATCTCCAAGATGTATGTATGCCATTTTATAAAATTCAACTGAACAGTGAGTACAGTACATTCCCATTTGAGTTAAAAAGAAAAAAATGTTGCATATCACACACATATGCCTACACACCTGGTTGTATAGGCATAGAATATACGTGTCAACACGCTCACAATCTGTTAATAGCAGTTGCATCAAAGAAGGGATAGGAAACCGGAATGGAAGAATTATTTTTTTATTGTGTTTCCTTTTGTATTTTTCTTTTCATTATGTTCATTTATTACTTTTTCCGTTGGGGAAAAACATAGTTTAAAAAAGAAAACTTCTTTTGGTGATTTTATTGTTCAATTCCTTTATTTTATGGAGGAGAAGGCCAAGATTAGAAACCAACGGTTAAGTGACTTGACTTAGTTCACGTAACTAATTTGAAATTATAATTTATATTTTCTGGAGCTGATTCCAGTGCTTCCTATATAGTGCCTCACTTTTGTAATTGTCACTAAGACAACAGCAGCCCTAAGTATCATCATAATACACAATTGACATTCTCTCATTTGGATGCTTAGAGTTTTAATAATTCCAAAAGGGGTAACTTACAACCCAATTAAGCAAAACTTCTGGGGAAACCTGTGGCTTGTTAGATGAAACTAAACTGCTGGGAGTGGAAATGAACGTGATCATGGTCTCCACTACTGTCACCCAGAAGCTAACATGCTTGTGGGTGATGGTAAATGCACAGATGGTTTCTACCTAGTTTAATCTCAGTAGGCTTTTAAGATCAATTTATCACTGTCTTTAAAAAAAAAAATTGAGAGCCCACATAGAGAGAAATGTTTTCACAATGTGGTTTCAGAATGCTTCCCTTTGAAGTCTACCTTTACATGTCAGCAAATCTGGAGACATCACAAAATTCTAGCACAGAGCATGTTCAAGTGTCATGTTCTGAGAAGCATTTTAACACATGAACTCCACACACACTATAGATAAACCAATTTTTTTAAGTTATTAACTTCCTAGATTCCTGTGAGTTTCTTGCAGAATCTTTGCTTGAAAATAAACAATGCAGTATCATTTAAAAAAAAATAAAAAGAGAATGGTTTCATTTGAATTCTGGCTCTGCCATTTCTTAATTAAACAATCTTGGGCATGTTGGTTTCCAGCCATCAGTTTTTCATCTTTAGAATGAGAATAATAATTCCAGCTTCCCAGGACTGTGGAGAGAATCAAATGACATAATACGTGTCAAGTGCCAAAAACAGGCTGTGTCAAAAGGAGATACAAAATGAATGTTAATTTCCTTCCTCCTTCCCTAGATAAAAACAAGTTTAAAGGAATGTAGACATGTATGCTTAAAGAAAAATTATGTATATTGAATCAAATTGGAAAGAAATCATCCTGAAATGGAAATGAACTCAAATTATGAATGTGGTCATTCAGCGAATTGAAATTAAATACACTTCATCGCAATGAAGTCAGCGTTATCAACAGAAAGAAGGGGAAAACGCATGACTGCGTTGCTCATGTATTTCTTGTTCTTATATTTGCTTCTTTGCTTGTAATTATCAAATACTAATGAGGAAAAGTGATTTGGAGTTGTATAATTAAAATGAAGAAAAGGTAATTTTAGGCAAAGTATGCAGAAAGTGTTCTGATAATGAGGTTGAGAGAAACAAGCATTTTCTAGAGAAAATTGGATCCTCATAATTTGAGACAAGAAAATTAAAGTATCTCTATCAGATGTAGTCTACACATATTAGAACTAATATTCTGCTATTATTTTCTAACATGAAACAGGTAATAGTCAATAAGATATCAGCATTTTTACATCAATTTTTGTATAGAATGCACACATATTGAGCACTAGCTAAAATCATATATAGATATATATATATCACTTTGTTAATAAGTGATGGCCATGCTTACTCAGTAAACCAAAGTGTGAAAGTGTGTATGTCTCAGGAAACAGAGCTCTTATAATTATATTATATTACTTCTAATTGTATATACAAAGCACTGTACTAAAGGGCTGATAAAAGCCTTACTTGTGTAGAGCTGACAATCTAGCAAGAAACACACATATCTCAAAACATAAACATGGACATAAATAAAAGTAGGGGGAAGAGAGGCACTAACTAGGAATTGAAAATAGAATTATTTGTCTTTAATATATCAAATCAGTGATATGATACACATATGTGATAGCAAATGGTAATAGTGAGATGATACAGACTAAGATACAGAAGGTTTGTTTTAAATCTTATCCCAGTTGATGGTCAACATTAAACTACTATTCTGGAGTCGAGGCAGCCGATCTGAAGGAAAGAGTTCTTTTAAATGTCAAGATGTTAACCTAGGCAATAATTTCTTCAGCAATACTTTATTAGGCACCAGGTCAAGGAAATTCACTTTCATCATTTGCTATAGGAGACAAAATAGGGGGAAAAAAATAACAGTACACAATACTTGATGTCCATAACACTTGCTCATAAAGAAATATGATAAAGGTGGACAAAGTCAAAAGTGCCATGAGAAGTATGAACAAATTACTCTCAGAATTCAGAGAAGGATGGGGTATGCTTTATAAAATGAGATCCAGCAGGGCATCACAAAAGGCATTCAATTTTGTCTTAATCACAAAAATAGGAAGAGTGTTACTATACAGGGAAGAGAAAACACAGTAGAAAAAGTTACATAAAGAGGAAAATGAAGGGAAGTAATGGCAGATGAAAGCAAAAGAGAAGAGCATAAAGTTGCTTTAATACCAACATAAAAAAGTGTTTAATTATGCTGCTACCACGTGGAGCCGCTGAAGATTTTAAAAAGATTTTAAAATGACTATCAGAAGAGTTTTAAAAAGACCATTCTGTCAAAGAGAGTGATGGCTGGATTGGGGGATGGAGTCCAGAGGTAGGAAGACTAGGTAAAAGACTTTTGTGGTTATTGAGGAGGCAGGTAACTGTGGACTGAGGTAAGGCCATGTCAATGGGAAAGAGGTGACTGGTGAGAGAGGCTGCAGTGATAGGACTTGGGAGGGAACAGAAACAACGTGGATGTGGAAGTAAGGGGAAAAAAATCAAAGGTGACGCAAGGACTTTCAAACTCCAGCCATAAGAAAGTAACAGGGTCCAGATTTATCATCCTACAATAAACAACCAGAAAACTGAACAAAATATGAAAGAACTGTCTTCAGACATCACATAATTGGCAGCACAGGACTGTAATCTCTGAAAAAAAAAAAGAGAGAGAGAGAAAATAAGGTGAGTCCCTCAGTTGCACTGTCCTTCTGTCTGGAAGTAATTTGCAAACCTCAAGCCCAGGGAGGGAAAACTCAAGAAGAGCTTCATAGCATTGCTGAGTTGAAGAGATAGAGATTACGTTCAGAGTCACAGATTAGCTAAAATTTTCAAGGTAGGATATCAGAGAGAAGAAATCTACATAGAGAAAGAGCTCCAGAAATTTGAATAGGTGTCTTCTTGAGTCTTTGGCTGAATAAAAATATATATATATATATATATATATATATATATATATATCTATATCTATATATATCTATATATATCATATATTACCAGCGAGTTGTAAGATAAAAAATTCCCAGAGCTTACATAGGGTCAGGACTAATTTTTTTTCCCATTGGTTAAAGTGGAAATATGTCACTGAATATACTTCAGTAGAGACTCAAGAAAGATCAGGCCTTAGAACTGAGCCTAAATTAGTCCTAGGGTACAGGCTAAGCTAGGCTTGCTCTAAAAAAAATCCTGAAGCCTTGAAATGATTCAACTGATCTACAAGAAGCTTAGCTACCTGCCAGAACAAGTCTAACTTTCTTTAAAGGAATACAACAAAATCCAGCACCCAGAAGTATAAGTTCACAATATCCCTCATCAAATCAAATATTACTATATGTGAAGAAACAGGAAAATGTGGCCCATATCAGAAGAAAAACTAGCTAAGAGAAACAGACCCAGAAATGACAGAGATGATGGAATTAGCTGAAAGGGACATTAAAACAGCTATTATAAATATGTGTAATATGCTCAAGGATTTAAAGAAAAAACATGTACATAACAAGGGGAAAAAAGAATGATACAAAAAAGAAAAATATAACTTCTAGAGATTAAAAAGTACAAAATCTGAAATGAAAAAAAATCACTGAATGGGATTGACAGAAGATTAGACATTGTAAAACAACAACAACAGAAAAATCAATGAGCTTGAGGATATAAACTATTCTACAGGAAGTATGGAGGAAGAAAACAATAAGGGAACTGTATTGACCTGAGAGAAAATATCAATCTAACATAAGGCAAGTAGAATGAGATGTCAGAAAATATATATATTTAAAGAAAAAGTGGCAAAAATATTTTCAAATTTGGTGAAAACTATAAACCCACAGCTCCAAGAAGTTCAAAAATTCCAAGTAGGGTGGGCGAAGGGAGTGGGGGGCAAGACAGATCACAATCAAATTACTGAAAAACAGCAAAAAGAAAAACATCTTAAAGGCAATGACAGAAAAAATTCACATTATGAAAAAAGGAACAAAAGATAAAACTGTTAGCAGATTTCTTATCAGAAAATGTATAAATCAGAAACCAATTTAATGTACTGAAAGAAAAAAACTGTCAGCTTAGAATGCTATACACAGCAAAATGTATTTTAGATATAATACTGAAATAAAAACTTTAAGAAAAACAACTGAGGGAATATTTTACCAACAGACTTTCACTACAAAAATTAAAGGAAGTTCTTCAGGCAGAAGGTAAATGATCCCAGAAGGAAACTGACTTTACTAAAAGGAATGAAGTACAGTGAAAATGATAGTTTTGTGGGGAAATACAAAGAACTATTTTTTCCTGTTTTTTAAAAATTTATTTTAAAAGATAACTGCTTAAAGAAGAAACAACAAAAACTCACTATGGGGTTTATAACACATGAAGAAATATTAAGTATGATAACAATAGCACAAAGGATAAGGGGTAGGGGACAGAAGTATACTGCTGTAAGACTGTTGCATTATATGTGAAACAGTATAAGATGATTTAGAGGTAGACTGTGATAAGTGAAAGATGTGTATTGTAAACGCTAGAGTAACCACTAAGTATAGCTAATAAGCCAGAAGTGGAAATAAAATGGAACATTAAAAAATAAGCCCCCTCCCAAAGAGATAAATAAAGAAGAAAAAATGATTTGGAAAAAACAGATAAAACAAACAGAAGCAAATAGCAAGATGGTAGATTTTAACTTGACCATATCAATAATCACATAAAAAACAAATGATCTAAACTCTCCAATGAAAAGGCATATGTTGCTAAAATGAAAGAAAAATCAAGACAACTTTATATTGTCTATAAGAAACTCAAAGTATAAAATCACAGATAATTAAAAGTAACAAGATGGAAAAATACACCATGTAAATACTAATCATAGGAAAGCCAGAATAGCTTATATCAGGCAAAGTAGACTTCAGAACAGTCACAGCATCATAGATAAAAAGGGATAATAAATAATAATAAAGTGGACAATTCATCAAAAAGATGTAATCCTAATGTGTATGCGTCTGTGATGGTTAATTTTATGTGTCAACTTGACGGGCCATGTGTGTGTGTATAAGGGTGCTTCTGGATGAGGTTAGCATTTGGACTGGTGATCTCGGTAAAGTAGATTGCCTTCACCCATGTGGTTGGACATCATCTAATCTGTGAGGGCCTGGATAAAACAAAAGGGGGAGGAAGGAGGGATTCTCTCCTTTTTCACTGCTTGAGTTGTGATATTTCATCTCATCTTCTGTCCTCAGACTGGGATTTATGCTGTAAGCGCCTCAGTTCTCAGGCCTTTGGACTTGGACTGAATTATACCACTGGCTTTCTGGGGTCTTCAGCTTGCAGACAGCAGATCATGAGACTTCTCAGCCTCCATAACTGCATGAGCCAATTTCTTGTAGTAAATGTCCTGCTGGCATCTCCTCTTGGTTTTGCTTCTCTGGAGAATCCTGACTAATACAGATCCTAACTACATAACTTCAAAATACATGAACCAAAAACTGAAAGAACTGAAATAAGAAATAAATCTACAATTATAGTAGGAGGCTTCAACACATCTCTTTCTGTCATTGATAGAACAACTTGACAGGAAGTCAATAAAGACATAAGAAGATTTGGGCAAGACCATTATCCAGTGGGATTTAATTGACACTTACAGAACACTCACCCAACAGCAGCAGAATACACATTCTTTTCAAGTGCACATGGAGTATTCACAAGGATAAATCATATTCTAGGCCACAAAGAAGTCTCAATAGAAAAAAAGAATTGAAACCATAGAGTATGATCTCTAACATAATGTAATTAAATTAGAAATCAATAACTGAAAGATATCTGAATATATCTTTGAAAATTTGACAAATAACATACTTCTAAATAACCCATAGCTTGGGAATTCCCTGGCAATCCAGTGGTTAACACTCCACACTCCCACTGCGGGGGGCACAGGTTTGATCCCTGGTCAGGGAAGTTCCACATGGCATTCGGCGTGGCCAAAACAAATAAAATAAAATAAGCCACAGTTCAAAAAACTTCAACAAGGACACTGAAAATTATTTTTAACTGGAAGAAAATGAAAATACAACATATTCAGATTTATGGGAGGTAACTAAAGCAGTGCTTGGGGAAAATTTATAGATTTAAATGCTTATATTAAAATAAAAGTCTCAAATCAATGATCTAAGCTTCCACCTGAAGAAGCTAAAATTAAACATGAAGTAAGTAGAAATAATAAAGCTAAGAGTAGAAATCAATAAAATAAAAATTTGAAAATAATAGAAAAAACCAATGAAACTAAAAGTTTATAATATGAAAAGATAAGTAGAAATGATAAATTACTAATCAAATTTACCAGGGAAAAAAGACAAGACACAAATTACTGATATCAGGAATGAAAAGGGGAGCATTACTACAGATATTATGAACAATAAAAGGATAATAAAGGAATATATTAACTACTTTATGCCAATAAATTTGGCAACCTAGATGAAATAGATGAATTCTTAAAAGACGCAAGTTACTAGAGCTCCCTCAAGAAAAAATAAAATACCTTAAAATTTCTATATCAATTAATAAACTGAATTCACAATTTAAAATCTCCCCCCACAAAACAAAAAACAAAAAATGCCATCCCAGATGGTATATGGTGAATTCTTTAAAACATTTAATAAAAAAATAATACCAATCCCATACAAACTCTTCCAGGAAACAAAGAAGTAAGAAATTCTTCCCAGCTCATTTTATGAGACCAGCATCACCCTGATAATGAACCAAGATTTAAACATTACAAGAAAGAAAACTAAAGGAAAAAAAAAAAATTCCCTCATGAACATAAACACAAACATTCTTAACAAAATAGTAGCAAAAAGAATCATCATTACACAAAAAGGATAATACTTCACAGCCAAGTGTAGTTTATCTTAAGAATGCAAGGTTAGCTTAACATTTACTAGTCATTCAATATTATTATTAACAGGATAAAAGTGAAAACATAATTATCTCCGTAGATGCAGTTAAGTGTTTCACAAAATTCATGATAAAAGCTTTCAAAAACTATGACTAGAAAAGAAGTTCCTTGATCTGATAAAGGACATCCACAAAAAACCTACAGCTAATACCACAATATCATTAACAATGTAAGATTAAGGCCTGTTGCCACTTCCAACAAGTTGGGTCTTGTTAGAAGACCCAACGGTCTTCTACGGGAGGCATGGGCAGAAGACCGGACAACAGGAAGAGAGTAAGGTCAGGGCATTTATTCTCCTGGTTTCCTTCCTTCTAGAACACAGGTCTGCTCCATCTTCTACCCAAGACCACAGCTACTACAGGGCAGCTCTTTCCTGAGATAAAGTCACTTTCTCCAATTGGTAACTGTTCCCTCACTTTCCACCCTCAGGACTTGGCTCCTCCTTCCCCTTTCGCCCCTAATTAGGTTTCACATAATCCTGCCCACACTTTTGTAAACCGTGTTAATAAACTCAGCTCAGTTTCCCTGGCTGAAGTGTACCATCCAATTCCCATCAGGCCCCAAATGATACATGTCCTCATTTGATATTCACCACCACACATCTACAAAACAATGAACAAACTCTTCTATAACAGAAAGTTTATATCACTTTCGCCTTGATCTTATATTTCCATTCCATTTTTCTTGTGGAATTTTATCTCAATGAAGTATATTCTATGCTTGAAAGTCTTTTACTGATCATTGACTCATACATCTCTGCAACAAGAATGTGTATACACATTGAAAAATTTAAATTGTGTTTGTTTTGGGACTTCCCTGGTGGTCCAGTGGGTAAGACTCTGCACTCCCAATTCAGGGGGCCCGGGTTCAATCCCTGGTCAGGGAACTAGATCCCGTATGCCACTACTATCCCTGTGTGCCCCAACAAAGACCCTGCGCAGCCTAAATAAATAAATTGTTTTTGTTTCATGAAATAAAAATAAATGATAGATTATTACTAACTTGTTTTCTGGATTGAATGCATTATCATTACAGTTATTAATCCACAATTGCTCAAAAAACATAAATATATCATACATTTTGATTTTAAAATTACTGAATGTAACAAATAAAATTCTTATTGGAAATGCATCTTTTAATGAGAATAGGAATTTTCTCCCAATTAGTTTATATTTCCATGGATGAATACAATTTATGGCTAGAATGATACAGGGTTCAGAGTAAATCAACAGGAAGAAAAAAAAAAGGATTGGGCCACAGGAAGTTCAGAGCTTACAAAAGGTTCATTAATTCCTGTTGTTAATTTTCTTAAGAGTGGCACTTACAAGGCCTTCCTGTAATAAGCACATGGCAAAAATAAACAAATGAGCAGAAAAGAGGTTACTAGAGAGCAAGACATTTGTGCTTATGTTAAAAATAAAATAGAGAATTACAGTACATAATCATCTGGCAAAAGTTAATGAAAATGTTTTTTTCCTGCAACTCTGAATAAATGGTCAAGAAATATAAACACTAACTAAAAGACAACACTAACTTAATATCGGGTCCATTTCCAGAAAACATAATATTGCTATTTTGGAAGTAAACATGGAATTTTCACCGTCTCTTTGAAAATGTGGAAAACAGGCAGCTGGGACACAGAGTGAGGTCTTGGTTTTAGTGGGCTTCCAAGATCCCAGCAGCCCCTTTCTTTGGAGTCCTGGGGGTCGGGGGGTCTTTACACCCTGGAGCTGCGTCCTCTAGTGAGATACCTGATGAGTAAGAGGTAAGGTTTTCTTTTGCAAATGGAAAAAGGAGGGCTTGAGAAAGGGAAGCTATCCAAGGAGAACTAGACACATTCTTAGAACAGTCAGCTTTAAGGAGTGGAAAGTTGATGATCTGGAATGCCCCTCTCCACTCTGTGTGCCCCGGGCCCCCTGAAACTTTGCCGGCTCCCAGGAAGAGATCTCAAAGTGTGACACAATTAAGTACAATATTGTTGGCGAAAGGAGAGAAAGGTCACCACTTGAACAAATCATTCAGATTGACACGGTTCTACGTTGCCTCAGACACGATTTCTTTGTCCAAGCTGCTAATACCAAACAGCCAAAGAAGCAGGAGACACAGTTCAGAATGTGAAACTGGATCTTTTGTATATTCTAAGGTCGAGTCTACACAATAGCGAAGTGTCGGATGTTTTGTCTCTGCATTGCCAGACATCTGGATTGAATGAAGATTCAACTAAATGGACTTGATGTTCGTCTTGTTCCCTGTCCTAAGGCTGGCTTTGACTCCTTCTGGCTGTGAAGCACCCTTTGATATCAGTAGCAGATCTGAGCATGAAATCAACTGTCTGCCCGGAAGAAAAGAAAGGAAGCCTTGGTCACTCTTTCCATGAATATCCTTCCTTTCCTTTCTTTGTCCTAAGCCCTCTCGGGGACTTTGAGGCACAGGCCATGTCGCCCCAAATTAATCCATCAGACAAGGGCAAATAAGGTGGCCCCGATGTCTGCCACCCCAACATTGGTCTCCAGCTTCCATTCTGGTTCCTCCTCTTTCTTGCTCACTCTCTCTCCTCAAGGCAGACGAGCCCTGCTCCTGGTAATGTCTCTGCCCCTCTGGTCTCTCCCCGAGTTAAAGGAAAGCAGGCCCTGCCTACCTCTGAGTCACACAAGCAACAAAGTGACATAACGAGCTGCATTTCGTTGAGGGCTCTCCAGGTCCCCCAAATCTTTCTCAAATGTGATTGTTTATAAAATGTTTGATAAAAATAAATGATGCTTTCAATTTAAACAAAATTTCACACTGTTACTGGTTTTAATAACAGTTTTGACAGATGAGATTTTCGTCATCTGTTTTTTCTTTGTGAAGGCCTCTTCAATAAACTAAAAATGCTTTAAACTAACAGATGTGACTATAAAGAAAGGCTTGAGTGTGAGACATCAGGAACTAAGGCTTGTCAAATGCTGCAACAGAGAAATTTATTCCTCGTGCAAGCATCTCCTGGGTATCAGGAAAGTCACCAACCTAATGATTGCCGGCTAACGTGTGAAGCTTGTTTTAGCAGCAAGATGCCATTTATCCCGAACTGGGAAAGTATCTTTGCCGGCTCCTCCCCTTTCGCTCCCCGGATCTAGCGATTTCCGCTACTCCAGCTTTCAGAAACCTACTGAAAAGTCAACCCAGATTTGTCTGAGCTGATGTTGATGTTTGACAAACTGATGATCTGCAATTCTTTTCTCCATCAGCTCAAAAATTTGAATTTTCAATAACACTCTGTTTACAATAAGTAAGTTATTTTTGCGTACTTTAAAATATATATATATATATCTGTTGTTTTTTTTTAACAGACTTGAAGGCTGGAAATGAAGACTGCAGTATTCTGATTTCAGAAAAGCTCTTCCTTTTTTGTGGTGTCTTTATATATTTTAAACGGTTATTCTTGCATAGAGAAATACAACCTTCTGAGGCAAACTGACAAATCAGTTTAACAACAAAATCATCCAAAAAGCTTAAATTAAGGGGTGATATTATGTAAAGAATATTTTTTTAAACCTTGTCATATTTCAAATGAAATATCTTCTCACACCAAAAAGTCTATGTCAAAATTTATTAACATGATCTGGGGATTAAAATACGAGATACGGAAATATTGATTTCCCTTTCCAACTCCCTTTCTAACATTATATATATTCTATCAAGTCATTTAATCCACCGTTTTACACTTTCCCTTGAAGTAGGCACAGAGCTTTTGGCTTCTTTAATGAATCGGTCAATGTCACGTCTTACCCACTGGACGTCCTCTAGTCCTCAGGGTGAAATCTGCGAATGGTCACATAGTGGGTCCAGGCTGCCCAGGACCTGGGCCAGCCCCGGCAGAAGCAAGAATTCATTCCTCCTTGCTGCAGGGCATCCAAAGGTAGTTTTTCTGACAAAAGTGGTATTCACAAGCGTCACGGCAGTGCAGGGGCTGTGGTAGAGTGAAGTGGGTGGGAGGCTGTCTTGAGCCGACATTTTTTTTTAAATAAATTTATTTATTTTATTTATTTATTTTTGGCTGCATTGGGTTTTCGTTGCTGTGCCCGGGCTTTCTCTAGTTGCGGCGAGCGGGGGCTACTCTTCGTTGTGCTGTGCGGGCTTCTCATTGTGGTGGGTTCTCTTGTTGCGGAGCACGGGCTCTAGGCGCGCGGGCTTCAGTAGTTGTGGCATGTGGGTTCAGTAGTTGTGGCTCACGGGCTCTAGAGCACAGGCTCAGTAGTTTTGGCTCACGGGCTCTAGAGCACAGGCTCAGTAGTTGTGGCTCACAGGCTTAGTTGCTCCACGGCATGTGGGATCTTCCCAGACCAGGGCTCGAACCCGCGTCCCTTGCATTGGCAGGCGGATTCTTAACCACTGCACCACCGGGGAAGTCCCAAGAAAAAAAATTTTTTTTAATCCCTGGTGAACATACCAGAGGCTCACCATTTCTCACCTCATCCCTTTTACCAGGCTCCAAAAGAACTTGGATTTGCCTTGCAAACTTCCCAATCCCAGGTACTCTCAGCTCTGTTTCAACAGTCATCCTTTCCTCTTTAAGCATCTTTAGTCTCTCCTCTCTCTCTTTGGCTTCTTCTGATTTCTACTTCTAAACATTTTTACTTTTACTTATTCATCAATCAACCATTCGCTCATTTATTCATTCAACGAACATGAATTAAGCTCTGTGCCAAAAATTATTCTGGGTATCAAGTATGCAAAGGTTAAAAAGAGATGATCTTTGGCCTCAAGGATATGCCAGTAGAGTGGGGAAGGCAAATTCACAAACACATACATTGCAGGAGAGTGTACTCTATACTTTCCTCATCTTGTGTAAGATGTCAATCCACTTCCAACTAATGGCACCCTGGAAAGGAGGAGGAGGTCCCTTTTCTTGTTATCACCACTGTGGGCCCCACCACCTAGGGTTATTATCAATTAGATGGGGCCCGGAAAGAGTTTTGGGGAATACACAAACCCAGCTCTGCAGCAACATACTGAATGCTGCCCAAAGATGCCCTCACCAGTTGGCAGTGAGGACCACTGGGTGCTGCGTGGACTTCCATGAACCTCATTGGAGTGGGGGACAGAGAGGGCCTTCCCTGGTGGAAACCTGTGGTTTCTTCATCTCCCACTCTCCATTTCTCTGGTGCCTTCTCCCCCTGCCTTACCTTGCCCTTGGGAATCTATAATCTACTTTCTGAACTCAATTAGTCTCTGAAGGCAGAAAAACTTTCTCACCAAGTATGCGTCCAAATCTTCCTGACTTACACTAAGACAGGAGGATTTTCAAATACTCTCAGCCTTTGTTTTGGGTGATTCTCCGTCTAGCTGTGTAATTCTGTGGGCGGGTGGGGCTGCGGGGGAGGAGAGGAAGGGGTGCAGAGAGCAGGGAGATGCGGACAGGGGCTGGGCATGTATCCTCAGAAGACACGCAGAGAAATGCGCTTACCTCGGGGACAGAAAAACATCTTTAATTTGTTAAAGGTATTAATATATTAAAATATAATCCCTCTACCTTTTTAACATAAACTGCTGAGCAACATATTACATTAAATAAGGGAGACAGAGGAATTGGGGCTGGGGGACATAGAGGCCTGACCCTTGATCCAGTCTGCCAGGAGACAGAGCTTTGATCCTGCCAAAAGTTCTACTTCGATTTCCTTCCATCCTTTCACTTCTGTGTTGACTTTCCCCTTACCCATTCTTTTCTTAATCCCTGCAACCCAGCTTCCAGGTTCACTGAGGAACTGGGCTCTTGAAGATCACCGTTCCTTTCTAGCTGGCAAATCCAAGGGACGTTTCACAGTCCTCACTTTCCTTTGTGTCTCTGAAGCTCTAGTTACCATGTCACATGGGCATTAGTACCACCTGCCACATTTGCTTACTCACTAACCGAGAAGATTCTGAACAGCATTTACCTTTGGTGGTTTGGTCATGAAAACAATAGGTACTTAGAATGATTTAAATATGCTTTTTCAAGCTATGCTCTCTTCTCCTAGTTATGATCTGCCATTCTGGTGGGGGCAGAAGGATGGAGAAGTTGTTTCCCCTACCTGATGATCGATCACTGGTCTGCAGGAAAAAATTCCTGGAGCCTGAACACCTGTATTCTAATCCTAGCTCTATTATCTGTTAGTCCATGAAGCCTGGGCAAATCACTCAGTGGCTTCATTTTTAAGAGAGAGGGGTTCATAGAGGTGAAAATATGGATCCCATGTGAGCAGCGCTCAACAGAGCTGATGCACCCATGCACTGCACCAGGGCACCTGGGCTAGGAGGAGCCGACATAACCATTTCCAGGATAAGGCCACACCAGCCAAGGATGTAGCAACATACAGTACGCCCGAGTGCCTTAGAAGCTGCTGTAACGACTCTTTACTCAGTACCACTATGCACCCAGGGAAAGGCTGGGAAAAAGAATAAAGGGAGAAGTTGGAAATGAAGAGGCAGGCTTGGTGGGGCAGCAGCCTCTACGTAGACTTCAGTCAATTGTTCCACCTACTGTTGACGAGCAGCCTAGGAGAGCAGCCTGACAGCCATGGAATGGAAGTTCTTATGGAAAATATCCAGGGTCTAGAAACCTCCACTTACAGGACAGAGGCTTTGGCTTTCGATTCTTGGGTAAACTTGCTTCCACCACTGCAGAAATAAAAGTACGCCCCAATTTTCCCAACACTTTTCTCCTTAATTGAACAGACCCACTCCTCTTGTTCACACCAAGAAGAAAACAGAACTCCTTTTGAGCTGAACACAGCTGGCTCACTTTAAGCTTTCATCAGGACCCATTTTTTTCTGTTAACCCATCAGTGAACACAGGATGACATAATTTCACAGAAATCTAAAGCACTTATATATTATTATTGACCAACGATAGTCATCTCTTTTGCCTTCCATTGCATGTAAAGTGATTATTTTTTCGTGACTACCTCTTCTTTTCCTTTTGCCTCCTGAGCTATAACAATGAATATTCCACAAGCCTAACTCAGTGTTCAGAGCTTTTCTGTCTGTACTCACCAGTACAGTTCCCTCGTGCCCAGGACTAGTGTTCTGACCTGCACACCGGTGGCATCCATGGCGCTGGTCCTTATCACCCAATGATACCAAGTCTTTGTAGCCCAGGACCTTCAGGACCCCCTGACTTCACTTGAGTCGAGGCTCTCATTTAACTCAATTCTGTAGGAGGAGAACAGAAAGTGAGAGGAGCATCAGTAAACGGTCTACTCTGGACCAGAGTCTGTGCTGATGTTTATAAATGCTAATTCTTACCACAGTGCATCTGGATAGACAACATCATCCCTAGTTTTCAAGTGACAGAACTGAGGCACAGAACAATGACCTCACCAAAGGTCCCCCAGCTAATAATGTACAAACAACAATTGGTGTGGCCAAGTTACTCACTGTGATGTGTCTGACTCCCTTGCCCATAATTTTTTCCACCATGCTACTTCCCTTGAAAGTTGAGCTTAAGATCATTTCTTGGTTTCACTCAAACCACTAAATTCAAATTCCACATCTTTTTAATTATTAAAAGGGTTTGAAAACTTCCTGATTGTTGTCCAAGACTAATCTGTTAATTTTAGTGAAAAAGTTTTGAGATCTTACCCAGTACGGATAGCTATTACAGGTCCTGGCTGGCAAAAACAATCTAGCATACCTCTGGTCATCAAAGAGACTATCATCTTTTTCCTGATTCCAATCTCTTCAACACATAGTCTGCACCACTTAAATTCCATTTTTATACTATTGATAAACTTTTCTTAGGCACCTGTTGTGCGCCATGATGTGTGACGTATACTTGAGCTACCAGATTTTAAGACACCTCTAACCTGAAAGAACTCACATTCAAGTTGTTCGCTGGTATAAAACCATCAGTGGCTTCCTGATATCAACTACCTCAAACCCAACCTTCTCTGCAAAGCGCTTACTCCGGTGCTCAGTAGTCGTTCTCGACTCTAAACTTATAGACTAGGAGTGTCATATTGTTTCGTTGTTCTAATTGTCTCTTATGTTTTAATTTTATCTTGGCAATGACACTATAATCTACTTAAGAGCAGGGATCACTGCTCACAATCATTCTTTTCGGTCACACACAAGACAAGGAATTACTTCTTTGGCTTTCAATCCAAAGAGGCCTTTCATCTCATGATGATTTAAAGGACTTTAAAGGACTTGTTGACTGATTTCAAGGATTAACTCCAACACCAGAGAACTTTCCTCTGAGTTAAAAATTCCACTTAGTTCTTTAATACAAAAATTATCACTGAGATTTATGAAAAAAATTGAGTTTTAAAAAAGATGTTTGAGCGGAAAGAGGAGAGAAAACATCGTTAGTCGTACGACATCTGAAGTTTCATCTCGGTTCTTCTTAATTATCAACCATAATTTTGATTTTTCTTTCACCCAATTGCATCTGTCATTTTGCCAATCAGGCCAAGACTGTGTTCCCATTATCTTGCTATTTCAGAGAAACGTAAGGCCAAATCCTTTTATAACTTTCTTATGATAACTATACTCTATGGTCAGATTACTTAGCTTTTGAGTATGAAAGAAAGGAAGTGTCTCACTTTAGGCAAAGCTGTAGAGTAGGCGAGTAGCTCTCCCTGCCTCATGGCCAAGCATGAACCGATAACCTGACACTGAACGGAGCCAGCTGACAGGATCCAGGACTAGACCTTCTTGTGTCCACTGGGGCAGGGAGAAAGCCACCGATGAGTTCAGTGGCTAAGAAGCTCAGTGTGTCCTGAAGAATACAGCATCTGATGGGGAGAACACTGGCAGGGAGAGATGGTATCTACTTTCTAACGCACAGTCATGGATGAACTGTAGTAATGGAGGGTCTAGGAATAGATGAAAATAGAATTCCAAAGAGGTATCTGGCCAGTCGGTGGGTAGGACCTAGTCCCTGGTCTATTTGGTTTAAAGACTTGGAAGTATAAGGCACATCTTCAGGCCTAAATGGGCTAGAAGAACAGTTGAGTCACCAACCCAACCACCAGATTAGCCCAGCCTGACCCAAGGGAACATATTAAAAGTCCAATTAAACAGAACAGGGTGTGCAGCAAGAGTAATTGGGGGCTCCAATAATCCCTGCAGGATGAAGCAAGCTTGTCTCATAGGTAAGGTTAAGGGGCCTTCAGGACACTAGAAATCCAGGCAGATGTGAACTCCATCTTCACTCTAAGTATTTCTAATTCTCCATGCAATAATAATAAGGATGCCACTATAAATAATAATTCAAGACTCCACTCCTACAAGTATATTATTATTATTCTAAGTGGAGCCTTCCAAAGTCTCCAACAATGATGTTGAGGGTCAAGTGCCAAGGATGGAGGTAGTTTCTAAGGCCCTCAGTTCACATTGGTTTCGCCTTCTCAGAAGACTCACCCGGCATGGAGACCTGCCTGGTCCAAAGTCAACTGCACTTAGTGGGTTTTCTTTGCACTGAGGAGGCAGGCAGAATACCTTAGTGCAGGAGTCAGTAAGTTACAGCCATAGGACAAATCGGACCACTACCTGTTTTTATTAAATAAAGCTTTATTCAGGAATTCCCTGGTGGTCCAGTGGTTAGGACTCCACGTTCTCACTGCCTAGGGCCTGGGTTCAATTGCTGGTCAGGGAACTAAGATCCTGCAAGCCATGTGGCATGGCCAAATAAATAAATAAAATTTTAAAAAGCTTTATTGGAACAGAGCCACACAGTTCATTTACATATTATCTGTTACAGCTTTTGAACTACCACAACAGAGTTCAGTAGTTGTGACAGAGACTGTATGGGCTGCAAAGCCTAAGAAATTTACTAATTGGCTCTTTACAGATGGTGGACAGTAGGGTTGGACTGCTGCAGTTCAGTCCCTATCTTCACTTTTTGCTAGGCAGGCGCTATGGTCTGAATGTCCCAAAATTCGTATGTTGAAACCTAACCCCAATATGATGGTATTAGGAGGTGAGGACCTTTGGAAGGTCATCAGGTCATAAGGGTGGAGCCCTCAGGAATGGGATTAGTGCCCTTATAAAAGCAGCTGAGACAGCTCCCTTGCGTACTCCACCATGTGAGGTTACAACTAGCCAGTACTGTCTGTGAACCAGAATGTGGGCTCTCACCAGACACTGAACCTGCCGGCACCTTGATCTTGGATTTCCCACCCTCCAGAACTGTGAGAAATAAACTTCTGTTGTTTATAAGCCATCCAGTCTATGGTATTTTGTTATAGCAGCCCAAAGTGATGAAGAAAGCAGGAAACTTTGGGAAGATCACTTTTAACTCTGTAGGCCTCATCCTTTAAAAGAGTGATAATAATGTATCTTCCTTTATATAATAGCTATAAAAATCCAGTGTAATAATACATGGAATGCATCTAGTGCAGTGTCTGATATGTAATAAGCACTCAGTAAATACTAACTATTTTGCTCTCCATCAGGTAAGAGTAAAATTGTATTCAAGTAAAATTTGCTTCTAATATAGAGCCTATAAAGCAAAAGGGCACTCTTGATAAAGGTACCAATACAGACACTAGCCCAAATCAGCTCAATCCAGGTAAGGCTCTTGGTTTAATACTGTCGATATCAAAATTTTTAAGAAGATCAACAATCATTCTTTATTGCTGGGATTCTCTACAATATCTTGTAAATTGCTTTAAACAGGTACTTAAAGTTTTCTGTAGGACTCTGCCAAATGCAGATAAGGGTCGTGAAGGAAAAATTTGCATTTCATCAGTGTTAACAATTTATTAAATAAACCTCATGAAAATGTACATTATTGTGCTTTTTTGGGGGTGATGTTTTATATTACAATCCCTGGGACATACTTTGAAAATAACCATTTCACTGTCTCAGCTTACATCTTAAAACATCTCAAATTCTCTCTTCAACTCACAATGCCATTCATTAAATTCCTTATTCCAAGGAACCATAAATGCAGTAATCTAGACCCTGATAAAGGCTTTAAAGTAGTCCCATAGGATACTTGGGGTGTAGCAGGATGGAACGTTAGTGTCAAAGAAGCATATTATTTGATTCTCAGTATAATTAATAAACTCTTTCTCTCCCCCACAGGAATCCGCTAAATCTCCAACTCTTATTTGTGTTGAAGCAAAAGATTTAGTTACCTACCTAACAGAAAAGGGAAAAAGATCTGAAAAAGGCTTTAGGTATTTAGTAGTTTAAACCCTGCATAAATTGGAGATTTGAATAAAAAATCAGCCCTGGTATTTTTCTATGAAAATGGTGAACAGAAGGAATATATGTGCTCAGAGGAATACCGTTTCATGCCAAACATCAATCAACCCGGCTTTAGAAGCCTATTTATAATACTACGGGGGTTCTGGACAGTGCACTTGACACTGTGAGGACCAATCCATGACATCAGATCGTGAACAATTGAAGGCTTTACAAATAATTAAAACTCTGTTTGAAAACGGAGATGTTTTCCACAGTTTTCCCGTGTATGCACGACATCATCGATATTCAAGAGTGTAAATATTGACTAGTTATTGCTGGTAGCCAGAAGGAGCAAAATCCCCCTTGAAATAATAATGTGGAGTGTGTGTATATAACATATACATATGTATGCACACACATATGCATAGAGATGTTAAATATATAGTCATATAGGGAGAGAAAATATAGATTTCACTTTATATGACAGTTGAATAGCTATACTTTAAACAACCCATGTTCACTGCCAGTACAGTTCTAGTGTGAGTGTGTATGTGTGTGTGTGTGCTATGCAAAGAAGACGCAAAAATATTTTCGAAATGTTTTATCTGTGATCTTTTTTCTTAACATGAGAATGAGAGATATAACAAAGCACACATTTACCGTTAAAAAAAATCTCTCCACTGTTTAAACTGGGATCTAGAACTATGCAGTTTTAGAGCTTGCAGGGACAGAATTAATAATCTTGCCTAGTTTTCCTAATATTTTAAGCCCACCTTAAATCCTTCTGGGGTGGAGGCAAAGCACAACTAATAAATTAATTAAACTCCTGGAAATGGCTCCTTCATTTTACAGTTTTTCATGGAAGAGACATGGGATTTAAAAAAATTTTTGAGATTAAAAAAAAAAATCCCTCAGAATTATTATTTCAATTTGCTCATTTAACAGAGTACTCAAAGTTATCGGCACACTTCGGTAGCGTGAAGATACAGAAGAAACAAAAGCCATTACCCTTTCTCCAAGGAGCTTCTGATTCAGTGCCAGAGGTAACATACACGTGTAAGTTTTCTAAATCAGGGAATGGGGCTCTCTATAAGGAGAGCTCATGGTGGGGTACAAACAGTAAGTGCAGAAAGGGAAGAGAGAGCAATTTGTGCAGGTGAGAATTGTCAGGAAAGAGGGGAGCCTCACTCTAGAGCGTAATTAAATGCAGACACTGGACGGCTGGGGTGGGGGTGAGCAGAGGAAAGCAATGCAGACCGGAGGAATGGCCCAGCAAAGAGGTAAAGGGGAATGCGCATGGTGTGCTGGGAGAAATAAGAACACGGGAGTGGAATGAATTTGATCCGTTAAAACCTGCCGTGGTCTTCTGAGTGGGTTTCAGCGCTCCGTGATTAAGTTCGAGGAAAGGAGCATCCCAGGAACCAGCGGCAGAACTGGGATCTTCAGATCCATTTTTGGCTTGACCAGACCCCCACGCAGCCAGAATCACACACAGAAAAATAAATGCACCCAAAGCTCCCCCTTGACTTATGAGGTGAAAGAATCATGATAATATCGACCTATTTATTATAATGAACACTGAAGTTTGTCCCTTAGCTGATCTGACCAGGTCTCAGCGGGGATTATGTTCCTGCATTTTTTACACTCCCCATAGTGTGGACCAAAGGCAGGACTAACTAAACACATGTTAGCAAATTGTTGAAGGCCACTGTGATGAATTTACACAGCGGACTGCGTGGAATTTCCCCCGCAGCCTTTACCGGTGACCAGAGCCCACAGAGGTCTCTGAACCCAGGTGTTTAAAAGCCATTAAAAGTATAGGATACCATTGGGATAGGAGATATCGTCTAGAATTAAAGGCCCTACTGGTCGAGGTGGTTTGTACCAGAGCCCCGTGATATCTCTCTGGTATCTTTCTGCACAGAGAGAAATGTGTGAAAATTATTCAGTCAAATGAATAACTATAGACTAACAAAAGAGAACAATTCCGGACAAAAAGTAATCCAATTTGATTCCAAGAGTAATCCCATCCACAGGGCAACCTGCCACATCCCCACCTCAAATCGTGCTTTGTCAACTTATTCTCTGACAGGGCATGGATTCCTCTTCCAACTCTTGACAGAAATGACATTAGCTAAGAAAGGCAGGTCTACACTGACAAGGTGACGTAAAGAATCCAAAAGAATCAAAGCCTGGAGACCTTGATCTGAAATGTTCTGCACGTGAGCATGGAAGTGTGCTTTTTATTTAAAGAAATAATCCAGATAATTTCTTTTTCCTTCTGCTTGTGTAGACGTGTTTCCTTACAATTCTTTTCAATCCGCCGGAATACGGGAGAGCACCAGGGGGAGCTCACACATCTTCCTTCTTTTTCTCCCCCTCTCGAAGAAGGTCGGCTCTTGTATCCCGGGGAAAGGGTGGGTCAAAACAAGATATATGAAATAATACAGTCATGTAAACGCACAGGTAATTTATCCTGTAAAAATATTCTAGATTCTTTTGGAGTGCTCTGCAGTACAGTCCTCATACCGGGCACACCTAAAGTCAGCATCCAGTCAACTCAGCTGACTTTGAGATGTGGCCTCCTAAAAACTCCTGAATTAAAAAAACATCCCTGAGCTGCCCCTGTGTCTCCCTTACAAAAAAAAAAAAAGAGAGAGAGAGAGACAGAGACAGAAAGAGGCAAAGAAGGTGGGGGAGGCAGAGAGAGAGAAAGATTCTGCTTCAATTTGAAATGACATTTTTTAGAACACTTCAATTTAATCACAGTGGAGGGTAATGGAAGGGATTTGGGTTTTTGGTTTTCCACATTGATCAATGGGATTGATTTTTTTGTTGTTGTTGTTATTTTAAAGATGAGAACTAGTCACCTTTCTCTCTCTCTTAATCTCTCTCTCTCTCCAGAATTGAAAACATGAGACAAGGAGGAGAAACTCAAAATATATAATTAACTGTTATATTATCAATATGAGTGGAGAGACTCAATGGCACAAAGAACCCTAAAGGACTAGATAATCCCCAGGTCTGACTCCCTGATTATGTGTTTGTGACACTGACATTCAGAGTGTGGAGAGCCCTAGCCTGCCCCAACTGGTGAGAGGGAGAGAGAAAAGACCCCCTGCATCTGATACTTGATGCACAGAAAATGCTCTTCACTCACTGCTTTAAAGAAATGACATATTTCTAATCCTAAATTTCAAATCCTCAGATTACAAAATCATTAGAGAGTCTAGCCCTGCAAGATCCTTCATGAGGTCATCTGACCAACCCTCTACTTGAAGGCAGGTGAGATATAACTGTTTTAAATTTTACTTTATAGATGAAGCAATTCAGGTTCAGAGAGGAATATTAAGGGCCTGGGTCACGCAGTGAAACGATTTTTGTCTGTAAATTAAAAACCCACTCAGCGTCCAGTTCCCCATCCCCACCGATGCCCCCTTATAAAACTGTAAATAACGTGTTTTAAAAAAATATTCCAGGTCTAAACTTTGAACGACCCACAACCTTAAAGAGGAAAGAGATGAACGAATCATAAGGGAGTGTAGAATAATTAAAAATTGAGGTCGCTGAACACCTGGGGGAAATGCTGGGATTGATCAAAGATCCCATCAAATGTGGATTTCTCCCGGATGGGAGGCGGCTGAACAAGGAAACCGCGGGGCCAGCCGAGAAGACTGCGCCTCTTGGGTCCCCCGTGTCGCGCTGCAGCACGATCGGCGACAAGGCCGGGCGAGGCAGCTGCAGGGGGGTGCTGGGCGGAGGCACCGCGTGGCGAGGCCGGCGGCGACAGCGGCCGGACCCGGACGGGGCTGCCGGGAACCCCGGGGCGGCGCAGCGACCGCGAGGAGCGCGCTTCGAGCCCGACTTGCAGGAAGATCGCGTGGCGCTCGGCCCGCGACAGAGACAGCGGCGCCCCAGGAGCGCGCGGGGCGCACGGGGGGGCACGCCCACCGCGGGACGAGGAGCTGCGGTCACCGCCGCCGGGGCGGGGACAGCGACGCCACCCCACCCCCCGCGGCCCGCGGGACAGGCTCAGGCCCCGCCGCCGAGCCGGTCCAGACCGCTCGGAGTGATAGTCAAGATGCAGCCAGCGGAGGCTCAGACCGCGAGGTGCAGATCCAAGGCTCTGCGTCGGCGTGGAAGGAGGGCCGGCGGCAGAGGGACAGGGTTTTTAACCGGAACAATCGTCCTGGGCGTAGTTCAGACTTATTTCCCCCCCTCCCCCTACAGGGGTCGACCATCCGAGGTTCAACTGCCTGCGACTCACATGTCACTGCAGCAGAGTTCCCCTGCGACTTCGGTGGCGGGAGGCCGAGCACCTGTGCTCCGTGCCTCTAGTAGGGACAGCTGTACGTATCCCTCGGGCCCGCCGACCGCACCATCTGACCAGCGGGGAACGAAATCTGAGCCTCGGAATTTATACGGCCCCGCGCACGTTCCTTTTCGAATAAATCTCCTAGGGCGAGAGGATCGTTATTCTCCACTCAGAGATTATTCAGGGAGATGTCCTCGGCGGGATAGGTAGACATATGACAGCCCAAGGAAGATATGTAAAACTTTAAATTGTAGATACTTAAGCACCAAGTGTCTGGAGCCCTGAAGGAAAAAAAAAAGATTATCCATCATCAGAAACTTCCAGGGCATTTTCTAAATCAGTGGATGTACTAACCAGAGAGTGTGGGAATTTTTGAACACAGAATTCATATTCTTTAAACTGGGGAAGTGGGTGCTTCAACTCTTTTCCAGCTGTAGGATTTTAGGTCCCTAATTCCTTGGTTTTGACCACCAGGAAGAATTCCTTATAATCAAGTCTGCAAAAGCATTGCCATTAAATATTACTGGGTGGGAAATATTTCGTTCCCCCAGCTCATTGTATCATATTCACCATAAACATTTCTGTGATCCAGGATGTTTGATATTGGCCAGGCTTTCACAAGAGTCAGGGCCAGGAGTTAAACGTCCTCACAGCACCTTGCCCTTGTGCAGAGAAGGGACCCTAACGGCTGCTGCTATTGGACGATGAATAGGAAGTTGGTTAGGAAAAGCATCTTTTTGTTTTTTCTTACTTTAAACCTACGCTCTTGACAAGCATTCCTTCTTTGACCACGGAAGGAAGATTATTTAATCGATAACTTTGAGTGCCTTCTCTGTCACTCCAGGTTTTTGGGTTGTTGTTGTTTGGGGGGAGGGTTTTTGGGGGGAGAGGAGCTAAGTGGAAAGGGAGACGGAACAGAGATTTATCTCTGGCTTTATACAAACCCTGTTAGGTCTTGTTTTTAACGTGATGTGGAATGGGGAGGTTACAATAAGTACATGATTGGAAAATAAGGTCTCTTGGAAAAGAATTAAGGAATAGGAATTTAGTGTCCTGGAGAAAAAAGGTCAAGAAAACCTTTAGGAGGACACAGTAACTTTTACATAGAGAAAATACCAATATACAAAGGAGAGGGGGGAGTGGAATAAGGAAGTATACCTTCCCGAGCCACCCATCTATCCAAAACTTCATTTGCATTATATCATTTAATTCTTTCCACAACTTTAGGAGAAGGGTATGAATTTTAATCCAATCCTCCTTTTACAGAGGAGAAATCTGTAGCTCAGAGGCCCAAAGTAAATTGCCTCAGGGCCTACAGCTTGTTAGGAGCTATAGAATTGATTAAGGAGTAAAGAAGAATTTCTTGAGAATTAGTGTTTTTAAATCTTGATTAGTTACAGAGGGAAAACGGGAAATTAATTACCTTCTGGGAGGATCTTTAGATTAGTGGGGGGAAATGATGTTAAGAAAGACTAGCCCGTGAATTTTCTTGTTCCCTATTATGTGGCTTCAGGAAAGGTGTGATAATTTGTGACAACTGAATGGTGCCCAAATCCACTTAGTAATGTTCTTTTCAACTGATAGATCTACTAGCTATAATTAGGCACATGTCCTTATCCTTCAGGAAATTTCTGTTATTTGGGAGAAAACTGAAAAACTTTAGACTCTTTCCAATTTAAGAACAATTGGAATTTTACTTGGGAAATAGACAACTATCTTGTATGACTGAATTTAAAAGGCTTGGAAAAGAGTCCTGAGGGTCCAAAGTACTGGCCCTACCAACTGCGAATAAGCGTGGCTCTTGAATCAGACAACTCCGGAACCCGTACTAGCTATGGCTGGCTGTGTGACCACAGGCAACTTTCTTAACCTCTCTGGGCTACAGCATTCCCATCTGTAAAATGAGGCAAATAAACCTTTGCAAGGTTATCGTGAGGATAAATAAAATATTATGGGTGAAAGCCTTTAACAGGATGCCTGGTGTATAGTAGATGCTCAAAAGTGTTAGTGTAGCTTAGTGTGATTAAAGCATGTGAGAGCAGATTTTGAGAGGGTGGGAATGCACCAGACGTGGGGCGGGAGAAAGGAAGTGCCACTAACTTCAGATCTTTGACAATTTTGCCTGGGGCTGGCTCTGGGTGAAAGACATGGGTTGTCACCAGTGTGTGAATCTACTAAGACTCTGGGAAGAGGACAGATAACTATAAAAGCAAGCCAGGAAGGTCTGAGAAGGTGGAGGAGGATGATTATGGAAAGCTTGGAGCAAGTTATCTCCACATTGTAAATCTTGTTGATCTTGAGATCAAACAATACTTTCAGAAACTGCAAGAAATAAAGGCTGAAACGAAATGCCACTGTGAAATTTCTATACTAGTTAGTAATGATGGCATAAGACAAAAATGTCTGTGTTCTCAAAGAAACCTTGAGCTGCTAAGGAAATTTTATTCTTCGATTTTTTCAATCGAGGTATTTTAACCACTTTTTAAAAAACTAATTATACACGAATTTTGCCTAGTTATTATTTACTACCGCTCTGCCAAAAAAAAAAAAACAAAGAGGTTATTACTTTGGGACTTGTGTTTGAATAGAACTGTGAAACTCTGCTTTAAAAAATATTACAAAACAATTCACCAGTATGGTTTCCTCTGATGTTTTCTGCCAGGTAAAATCTAGATTAATTCTAGAGATTTTTCTTTTAAAATAATGATTTCTTTTCTGATTATGAAAGTGACACATGCTCATTGTAGACAACTTAGTATAAGTATACAATGAGAGCATAAACTATAAAGAAGAAAACAAGTATTTATTCCCATCAATAAGAGTTAACCACTGTTGCTGTTTTGGTGTTTTCCTTCCAGTCTTTTTACCTTTCTTTATTTTTTTTTTGGCTTGAACTATTGTGTATAAAATTTTGCATTCTACTGTTTCTACTTATTTTCCCCCATGTCACTAAAAATCATTTGTTACTTCATTTTTTTGTTGTTGTTTCTATTTTTTTATTATTATTAGTTTATTGAAGTTGATTTACAACGTTGTGTGAGTTTCAGGTGTACAGCAAAGTGTTTCAGATATATGTAATACATATATATATATTCTTTTTCAGATTCTTTTCCCTTATAGGTTATTACAAAATATTAAGTATAGTTCCCTGTGTTACGCACTAGGTCCTTGATGGTTATCTATTTTATATATGGTAGTGTGTATGTGTTAATCCCAAACTACTAATTTACTTCAATTTTAATGACTGCTAATTTTGCATCATGCCAGTATAACATAAATACTTCTCTTGCTGAATGTTTGTAGATTTTGGTTTTTGCTATTGTAAATTATGCTGAAATGAAGATCTGTGTGTGTAAGTCTTTGAGTTGAAGATTATTTTGTAGGGTAGACTTCTATAATTAGAACTACTAGATCCATATATATAAATCTTTTTTAAGGCTCTTAAAATATATGATCGAAATGATTTTTAGTAGTTACAGCAATTTTCAGTCTTAGCAGCAATATGTGAGTAATGCTGCTTTCTCCTACTATCCCTAGTAGTGATTAATATTATTGCCCAAAAAAACCTTTTCTAACTTGATAGGTTAAAAAAACAAAAGGTTTTCTTGTCTTATTTTTATTTATTTGGGATTACTGTCATTAAACAGCTTTATCAGATATTCCTTAGCCATTTCCTCTTTTGTGAATTACCTATTAATGTCCTTTGACAATTTTTCTGTTGAGACCTTAATGGTTTCATAGTCTATTTATCTAAACCCTTTATATCAATCCTTTTTTTGTAATTGTGGCAAATGGTTTCCTCCCCATTTTACTCTTTGCTTTTTAATTTTGTTCATGATTTTTGATATATAAAATTTAAATTTTTTATTTAGGTAAATGTATCAAGCATTTCTTGATGATTGTTTCCTTTGTTTTCTGTTGCTGTACGGAAAATCAGATGATCACCTATTTTTTTCTACTTCTATTTTTATAATGGTTTTCTTTTTTTAACATTTAATTATTTATTCCTTCTGTAATTTATTGTCCTGTGAGGTGAGATACGATGTTTTCACCCAAGTGTTAGGCAGTTTTTCCAATACCATCAATTCAACATCCTTCCCTTCCCCACTGATTCACTGCACATCTGCGTCAAAGACCTCTTTTGATTGATACAGATACAGAGATGAACACCAGTCACAATAGAGTAGTAAACTGCCAGTACTTCAGGGACATCAACCAATTAGAACAGACACCAATTACCATAAGCATCAGTTTGGCCAGTGAGTGTATCCCAGCTGAGGACTAGCCCTACAGAGATGACCTGAGAAACTCCTCCATAAACAAGAACATGACATTTCCTTTCAAAGAAAGATCTTGTTTAATTGATCATACTTAACATGTTTTTTTATTATGGAAAACTTTTTTTATTTTTAACTTTTTATTATGGAAAATTTCAAACATACACAGAAGTTGAAAAAGGAGTGTAATACATCCCCATGACTCCATCAATTAGCTTCAAGAATTATCAATACATGGCCATTCTCATCTCATCTATATCATTCTCTTGCCCCTCTCCATTTTTTTTTAATATACAGTAGGTCCTTGAGGGTTATTTTTTATTTTATTTCTATTTTATATTACTTTTTTATTTCAACTTAATTTCTTTCATTATGAGATTGCACAATTTTTACATATTCAAAAACCATTTGTATTTTTTCTATGAACCATGTGTTCATAACTTTTACCTGATTCATTTTATTTTAATTTTATGTATTTTTTATACAGCAGGTTCTTATTAGTCATCAATTTTATACACATCAGTGAATACATGTCAATCCCAATCTCCCAATTCATCCCACCACCACCCCACCCACCACTGCTTTCCCCCCCTTGCTGTCCATACGTTTGTTCTCTACATCTGTGCCTCTATTTCTACCTTGCAGACTGGTTCATCTGTACCATTTTTGTACATTCCACATATATACGTTAGTACACAGTATTTGTTTTTCTCTTTCTGACTTACTTCACCCTGTATGACAGTCTCTAGGTCCATCCACGTCTCTACAAATGACCCAATTTCGTTCCTTTTTATGGCTGAGTAATATTCCATTGTATATATGTACCACATCTTCTTTACCCATTTATCCGTCGATGGGCATTTAGGTTGCTTCCATGACCTGGCTATTGTAAATAGTGCTGCAATGAACATTGTGGTGCATGAGTCTTTTTGAATATGGTTTTCTCTGGGTATGTGCCCAGTAGTGGGATTGCTGGATCATATGGTAATTCTATTTTTAGTTTATTAAGGAACCTCTATACTGTTCTCCATAGTGGCTGTATCAATTTACATTCCCACCAACAGTGCGAGAGGGTTCCCTTTTCTCCACACTCTCTCCAGCATTTGTCGTTTGTAGATTTTCTGATGATGCCCATTCTAACTGGTATGAGGTGATACCTCATTGTAGTTTTCATTTACATTTCTCTAATAATTAGTGATGTTGAGCAGCTTTTCATGTGCCTCTTGCCCATCTATATGTCTTCTTTGGAGAAATGTCTATTTAGGTCTTCTGCCCATTTTTTGATTGCATTGTTTGTTTTTTTAATATTGAGCTGCATGAGCTGTTTATATATTTTGGAGATTAATCGTTTGTCCATTGATTCGCTGGCAAATTTTTTCTCCCATTCTGAAGGTTGCCTTTTCATCTTGTTTATACTTTCCTTGGCTGTGCAAAAGCTTTTAAGTTTCATTAGGTCCCATTTGTTTATTTTTGTTTTTATTTCCATTACTCTAGGAGGTGGGTCAAAAAAGATCTTGCTGTGATTTATGTCAAAGTGTGTTCTTCCTATGGTTTCCTCTAATAGTTTTATAGTGTCCAGTCTTACATTTAGGTCTTCAATCCATTTTGAGTTTATTTTTGTGTATGGTGTTAGGGAATATTCTAATTTCATTCTTTTACATGTAGCTGTCCAGTTTTCCCAGCTCCACTTATTGAAGGGGCTGTCTTTTCTCCATTGTATATCCTTGTCTCCTTTGTCATAGATTAGTAGACCACAGGTGCATGGGTTTATCTCTGGGCTTTCTATCCTGTTCCATTGATCTACATTTCTGTTTTTGTGCCTGTACCATATTGTCTTGATTACTGTAGCTTTGTAGTATAGTCTGAAGTCAAGGAGTCTGATTCCTCCTGCTCTGTTTTTTTCCCTCAAGACTGCTTTGGCTATTCGGGGTCTTTTTTGTCTCCATAAAAATTTTAAGATTTTTTTGTTCTAGTTCTGTAAAAAATGCCATTGGTAATTTGATAGGGATTGCATTGAATCTGTAGACTGCTTTGGGTAGTATAGTCATTTTCACAATATTGATTCTTCCAATCCAAAAACATGGTATATCTCTCCCTCTGTTTGTCTCATCTTTGATTTCTTTCATCAGTGTCTTATAGTTTTCTGCATACAGGTCTTTTACCTCCTTAGGTAGGTTTATTCCTGGGTATTTTATTCTATTTCTTGCAATGGTGATGGGATCGTTCCCTTAATTTCTCTTTCTGATATTCTGTTGTTAGTGTATAGGAATGCAAGAGATTTCTGTGCATTAATTTTGTATCCTGCAACTTTACCATTTTCAATGATCAGCTCTAGTAGTTTTCTGGTGGCATCTTTAGGATTCTCTATGTATAGTATCATGTCATCTGCAAACAGTGACAGTTTTACTTCCCCTTTTCCAATTTGTATTCCTTTTATTTCTTTTTCTTCTCTGATTGCCATGGGTAGGACTTCCAAAACTATGTTGAATAATTGTGGCGAGAGTAGACATCCTTGTCTTGTTCCTGATCTTAGAGGAAATGCTTTCAGTTTTTCACCATTGAGAATGATGTTGGCTGTGGGTTTGTCATATATGGCCTTTATTGTGTTGAGGTAGGTTCCCTCTATGCCCACTTTCTGGAGATTTTTTATCATAAATGGGTGTTGAATTTTGTCAAACGCTTTTTCTGCATCTCTTGAGATGATCATATGGTTTTTATCCTTCAGTTTGTCAATATGGTGTATCACATTGATTGATTTGCACAAATTGAAGAATCCTTGCATCCCTAGGATAAATCCCACTTGATCATGGTGTATGATACTTTTAATGTGTTGTTGGATTCTGTTTGCTAGTATCTTGTTGAGGATTTTTGCATCTATGTTCATCAGTGATATTGGTCGGTAATTTTCTTTTTTTGTAGTATCTTTGTCTGGTTTTGGTATCAAGGTGATGGTGGCCTCATAGAATGAGTTTGGGAGTGTTCCTTCCTCTGCAATTTTTTGGAAGAGTTTGAGAAGAATCAGTGTTAGCTCGTCTCTAAACGTTTGATAGAATTCACCTGTGAAGCCATCTGGTACTGGACTTTTGTTTGTTGGAAGATTTTTAATCACAGTTTCAATTTCATTACTTGTGATAAGTCTGTTCATATTTTCTATTTCTTCCTGGTTCAGTCTGGGAGGGTTTACCTGAATTCCAAGAATTGACCATTTGTTCGGGGTTGCCCATTTCATTGGCATACAGTTGCTTGTAGTAGTCTCTTATGATGCTTTGTATTTCTGTGTTGTCCATTGTAACTTCTCCTTTTTCATTTCTAATTTTATTGATTTGAGTCCTCTCCCTCTTTTTCTTGATGACTCTGGCTAAAAGTTTATCAATTTTGTTTATCTTCTTAAAGAACCAGCTTTTAGTTTTATTGATCTTTGCTATTGTTTTCTTTGTTTCTATTTCATTTATTTCTGCTCTGATCTTTATGATTTCTTTCCGTCTACTAACTTTGGGTTTTGTTTGTTCTTCTTTCTCTAGTTCCTTTAGGTGTAAGGTTAGACTGTTTATTTGAGATTTTTCTTGTTTCTTGAGGTCGGATTGTATTGCTATGAACTTCCCTCTTAAAGCTGCTTTTGCTGCATCCCATAGATTTTGGATCGTCATGTTTTCATTGTCTTTTGCCTCCAGGTATTTTTTGATTTCCTCTTTTATTTCTTCAGTGATCTCTTGATTATTTAGTAATGTATTATTTAGCCTCCATGTGTTTGTGTTTTTTACGGGGTTTTTTCCCCCTGTAATTGATTTCTAATCTCACAGCATTGTGGTCAGAAAAGATGCTTGATATGATTTAATTTTCTTAAATTTACTGAGGCTTGATTTGTGACCCAAAATGTGATCTACACTGGAGAATGTTCCATGTGCACTTGAGAAGAAAGTGTAATCTGCTGTTTTCAGGTGGAATGTCCTATAAATATCAATTAAATCTATCTGGTCTATTGTGTCATTTAAAGCTTCTGTTTCCTTACTAATTTTCTGTCTGGATGATCTGTCCCTGGTGTAGGTATGGTGTTAAAGTCCCCCCACTATAATTGTGTTACTGTCAACTTCCTCTTTTATAGCTGTTAGCATTTACCTTATGTCTTGAGGTGTTTCTATGTTGGGTGCACATATATTTATAATTGTTATGTCTTCTTCTTAGATTAATCCCTTGATCATTATATAGTGTCCTTCCTTGTTCTTGTAACATTCTTTATTTTAAAGTCTATTTTATCTGATTTGAGTATTGCTACTCCAGCTTTCTTTTGATTTCCATTTGCATGGAAAATCTTTTTCCATCCCCTCACTCTCAGTCTGTATGTGTCCCTAGGTCTGAAGTGGATCTCTTGTAGACAGCAAATAGATGGTTCTTGTTTTTGTATCCATTCAGCAAGCCTGTGTCTTTTGCTTGGAGCATTTAATCCATTCACATTTAAGGTAATTATCAATATGTATGTTCCTATTACCATTTTCTTAATTGCTTTGGGTTTGTTTGGTAGGTCCTTTTCTTCTCTTGTGTTTCCCACTTAGAGAAGTTTCTTTAGCATTTGTTGTAGAGCTGGTTTGATGGTGCTGAATTCTCTTAGCTTTTGCTTGTCTGTAAACCTTTTGATTTCTCCATCAAATCTGAATGAGATCCTTGCCGGGTAGAGTAATCTTGGTTGTAGGTTCTTCCCTTTCATCACTTTAAATATGTCGTGCCACTCCCTTCTGGCTTGTAGAACTTCTGCTGAGAAATCAGCTGTTAACCTTATGGGAGTTCCCTTGTATGTTATTTGTCGTTTTTCCCTTGTTGGTTTTAATAATTTTTCTGTGTCTTTAATTTTTGTCAATTTGATTACTACATGTCTCAGTGTGTTTCTCCTTGGGTTTATCCTGCCTGGGACTCTCTGCACCTCCTGGACTTGGGTGGCTATTTCCATTCCCATGTTAGGGAAGTTTTCGACTATAATCTCTACAAATATTTTCTCAGGTCCTTCATCTCTCTTTTCTCCTTCTGGGACCCCTATAATGCAAATGTTGGTGCATTTAATGTTGTCCCAGAGGTCTCTTATGCTGTCTTCATTTCTTTGCATCCTTTTTTGTTTATCGTGTTCTGCAGCAGTGAATTCCACCGTTCTGTCTTCCAGGTCACTTATCCGTTCTTCTGCCTCCGTTTTTCTACTATTGATTCCTTCTAGTGTATTTTTCATTTCAATTATTGTATTGTTCATCTCTATTTGTTTGTTCTTTAATTCTTCTAGGTATTTCTTCTGTAATTCTTCTAGGTCTTTGTTAAACATTTCTTGCATCGTCTCGATCTTTGCCTCCATTCTTTTTCTGAGGTCCTGGATCCTCTAACACTGTCATTTTTCTGAATTCTTTTTCTGGAAGGTTGCCTAAGTCCACTTCATTTAGTTGTTTTCAGTGGTTTTATCTTGTTCCTTCATCTGGGACACAGTCCTCTGCCTTTTCATTTTATCGATCTTTCTATGAATGTGGTTTTCGTTCCACAGGCTGCAGAATTGTTCTTTGTGCTCCTGCTGTCTGCCCTCTGGTGGATGAGGCTATCTAAGAGACTTGTGCAAGCTTCCTGATGGGACGGTCTGGTGGTGGGTAGAGCTGGCTGTTGCTCTGGTGGGCAGAGCTCAGTAAAATTTTAATCCTCTTGTCTGCTGAGGGGTGGGGCTGAGTTCCCTCTCTGCTGGTTGTTTCACCTGAGGTGACCCAGCCCTGGAGGCTACAGGCTCTTTGGTGGGGCTAATGGCTGACTCTGGGAGGGCTCACGGCAAGGAGTACTTCCCAGAACTTCTGCTGCCAGTGTCCTTGTCCCCACCGTGAGTCACAGCCACCCCCCGCCTCTGCAGGAGACCCTCCAACACTAGCAGGTAGGTCTGGTTCAGTCTCCTATGGGGTCACTGCTCCTTCCCCCTGGGTGCTGATGTGCACACTACTTTGTGTGTACCCTCCAAAAGTGAAGTCTCTGTTTCCCCGAGTCCTGTCAAAGTCCTGAAATCAAATCTTGCTAACCTTCAAAGTCTGAGACTCTGGGAATTCCTCCTCCCATTAGCAGACCCCCAGGTTGGGAAGCCTGACATGGGGCTCAGAACCTTCACTCTAGTGGGTAGACTTATGTGGTATAACTGTTCTCCAGTTTGGGAGTCACCCACCAAGCGGTTATGCGATTTGATTTTATTGTGATTGCACCCCTCCTACTGTCTCATTGCGGCTTCTCCTTTGTCTTTGGATGTGGGGTATTTTTTTGGTGAGTGTCAGTGTCTTCCTGTCCATGATTGTTCAGCAGTTAGTTGTGATTCCAGTGCTCTCACAAGAGGGAGTGAGAGCATGTCCTTCTACTCCGCCATCTTGAACCAATCCCTCTATTTATTTTAAATAGAGCAGTGTGTACATGTCACTCCCAAACTCCCTATCCCTCCCCCTCTTTATTTAACATGTTTAAGAAAAGGCTTTTCTGTGAGTTTCATTTGGAACACTTTTAGTTTAAACCAACTCCACTATGTTCATTCAACAAATATTAATTAAGCCTCTACTATGGCAGGCATATTTTAGAATCTCCCTCCCTCCCTCTCTCTCTAATATTGTCAACAAATGCCACTGAACTCAGTGAAATTCATAAGTAGTTGTATCAATTTCCAATTCTTTTTTTATGCCCAATCTTTCTCTCTCTGTTAAAATAACTGTCACTATTCTTTGCAATACGGTCCTGGTCAGCTCACCCTCTTCAAATATGACACAAATCACATCTGCCAGTAATTCGGTTAACTTATTTGAAAAGTTGATAAACTTGGTCTTTCCTCTGCCCATCTGTTCCCATCGTTTGATCCTTAAAGAATTTGAGATTTACCACTTTTTTTCAGTTTTCATTTTTGCATTTTCTTTTTCATAACTGTAACAGAAGCATGTCCCAATTTTACCTTCTACCTTTCCTTTTGCTTTAAAATAATTTAAATTACTTCCAGAGAAATTGATGAAGAAATTTGATTTTTATCAAACTTTCTGTGCAGTTATGTTACTGAACTTTCTAAAATCAAGGAAGGAAATCAGATTTTGTGATTTTGCCCAGCATACTATAGGATGTCTATACTGTTTTATTGTGTAAGAATTAGACAGCAATAGGACAATTTTTGCTATAAAGGAAGACTTCTTGATTTACTATAGCCCACCCAGAGTAGACAAGGAGATGAGGAAAGCAAGATCCAGCTAGGATCTGACATCTGGGATGAGGTGCTTCCTGGGGGATTTGGCCAAAGCTCTGACTTTGGATAGGCAGCCAAAGCAGAGTGATCCATCACTGGACAGAACAAGGAGGGGAGGAATTCAGGGGGCATTTATGACCACAGGGTTTGGCAAGTGAATGCCAACCATGAGGCTGCTAACAGGATAAGACTCTCCCAGAAAGAAGGACTGGACAGAATCAGGTAGTCCTTACCATGGGGCATGGGAGGGAAACAGAGTCCCCAAAGTGTCTGAGAACAGAAGCAAAATGAGTTTAAAAAAAACTGAGGTGATCAAGTAAACAAAGATTAACCAGATTAAATGTTCTGCCACGAGGCAGAATGGTGATTCAAGATAAAAATTTAGTTTAGTAGAAAAACACAGACCTGGGGCTTCCCTGGTCGTGCAGTGGTTAAGAATCCGCCCGCCAATGCAAGGGACGCGGGTTCGAGCCGGGAAGATCCCACATGCCACCAAGCAACTAAGCCCATGTGCCACAACTACTGAGCCTGTGCTCTAGAGCCTGCGTGCCACAACTACTGAAGCCCACATGCCTAGAGCCCGTGCTCTGCAACAAGAGAAGCCCCCGCAATAAGAAGCCCGTGCACCGCAACGAAGAGTAGCCCCCACTCGCCACAACTAGAGAAAGCCCATGTGCAGCAATGAAGACCAAACACAGCCAAAAATAATTAATTAATTTAAAAAAAAGAAAAACACAGACCTTTTTACACTTCTCACCATCATAGTTGTAACAATGACACTAGGATGGGTCCTGGGCATTGGCATTTTTGTGGAGTGTATACCTTACTGCGTTCCCTAGCGTGTCTATAGGACTGGACTCCAGCCATTCCCTGAAAACTTAACCTGCTCTTGCCAGAGATTGAGCCCTTTCCCAACGCCTATTCCAAAAATAGCATGTCAGCTACAATCATGGTGCAGTCACTTGCCTCTCTCTGATCATCCCCTTGAAAGTCTGAATGCCCCCTTCCCCAGACTGGATTCCTTTGGAGTTAAATGCTGGCCTTGGTTCAACTTGAGTTTACCATTCTTCCTTCAACATCGTGGTTCAGACTTCTAGTTATTCCACTCTCAAAAGAGAAAGCTGCTAAGAAGGGGGTTAGAATCCTAATGAAAAAAATTATTTTCAGGCATCCCCAGCAATGGTGGATTTGTGTTGATATACAATATAATCAGCCCCTGGTGCCTTTCTGGATGGCTGGGCCCAGTAATTTGTACCAGCTTCTGACCCCTGTTAACAACCTAGTGCCACTTATATGAACACACCATATCATCTCTACAGAATACAGTGTGGCATTTGTAGTCCCACAGACTTAGACCATGGAAGGACTGTTATTTTGCTCTGTTCTAGACAATGTAATACGGCATTTTATTCTTTCTTTTTTTTATTTTTGGCTGCATTGGGTCTTCATTGCTGTGCGTGGGCTTTCTCTAGTTGCAGCGAGTGGGGGCTACTCTTCATTGCGGTTCGTGGACTTCTCATTGCGGTGGCTTCTCTTATTGCAGAGCACGGGCTCTAGGCGTGTGGGCTTCAGTAGTTGTGGCACGTGGGCTCAGTAGTTGTGGCTCGCAGGCTCTAGAGCACAGGCTCAGTAGCTGTGGCGCACGGGTTTAGTTGCTCCGTGGCATGTGGGATCTTCCCAGACCAGGGCTCAAACCCGTGTCCCTGCATTGGCAGGCGGATTCTTAACCACTGTGCCACCTGGGAAGTCCCTGGCATTTTATTCTTAAACAGCTTTAACATCTTGCTGACTTTGAGCTTGTGGTTTACTATGAACCCCAGGTCTCTCTCACAAGGACAGTTTTGAAGTTTTAGTCCCTGGACCTTGTACTTGTGTAATTTTTCAATATTTATTCAATTATTTAAAAAACTATTATTTCCTTTCTGATCAGTAAGGTAATATATGCTTACTGTAGAAAAACTAGACAACACAGAAAAGCATAAAGAGACAAATAAAAATAAATCATTATCCATCTGCCCAGAGATACCTTGTTAACATTTTGAAATACTGTATTTCCTTTTGGCATCTTCACTTTGCATACATTTTTTAACATTTTCAAACATATTGCATATATTACTTTGTAGTCTACTTTTTTACTTAACAATATATCATGTTAGTAAATATTCTCCTAAAGAATGATTGTACTTGTTTAGAATTTTAGACCAAAAAATTTCACTTCTAGGAATTTACCTAATAAATAACTATTGTATAGCAAAGATTTAGCAACAAAGAAATTTACTTCAGCTTCATTTATAATAAGGAAAAGTTGGAATAATACAAAAATATCAAAAAATATAGAGTGACTATTCATATGTACAATGAAATACCACACAGCTGTTAAGTTATTTTTAAAAGGATATTCTATAAAATGGAAAAGTTGGGACTTGCTTGCTGGCGCAGTGGTTAAGAATCCGCCTGCCAATGCAGGGGACAATGCAGGGGACCAGGGTTCGAGCCCTGGTCCGGGAAGATCCCACATTCCATGGAGCAACTAAGCCCATGTTCCATAATTACTGAGCCTGAGCTCTAGAGCCCGCAAGCCACAACTACTGAAGCCCACATGCCTAGAGCCCGCGCTCCGCAACAAGAGAAGCCACTGCAATGAGAAGCCCGCACACTGCAACGAAGAGTAGCCCCCGCTCGCCGCAACTAGAGAAAGCCCGCGTGCAGCAGTGAAGACCCAATGCAGCCAAATAAATAAACAAATAAATAAAAATCAAAAAAAAAAAAAAGGAAACGATTTCTTGAGGATTCCTAAGAGGAAAGGAAATTATACGGCTGTATATATAGCATGATTTAATTTTTAAACAGTATATAACAATATTTTAAAAGATTAGATGACACAACAGATACTACAACAAAAGTTATAATGGTTACATCTGGTTGAAAGAATTATGAGTGATTTTAGAGTTTTGTTTAATTTTGAGACTATTTTTCCAAATGTCCAATGATGTGTATGTATCACATGTATACTAATAAAAATAAATTTTTATTCATTATTTTAATATATATTTCACCACTTCAAGATATCACAATTTATTTAATCAATTCCCTCAAGCTTGGCCATATAGGAAGTTTGTAACTGAATAATGCCACATCGTAATTATAAATAGCACCTTCACCTCTGGAAGTGAAGGAGGGTGAAGGCATGGGGAGAAGGATGCATAAAGGGTTTCAACTCTATTGATAATGATTTATTTCTTCATCAGCAGATAAAGAATGGATGTTGGGGGCTTCCCTGGTGGTGCAGTGGTTAAGAATCTGCCTGCCAGTGCAGGGGACATGGGTTCGAGCCCTGGACCAGGAAGATCCCACATGCCATGGAGCAACTAAGCCCGTGCGCCACAACTACTACGCCTGCACTCTAGAGCCCGTGAGCCACAACTACTGAGCCCACATGCCACAACTACTGAAGCCCGCGCACCTAGAGCCCATGCCCCGCAACAAGAGAAGCCACCACAATGAGAGGCCCACGCACCGCAACAAAGAGTAGCCCCCTGCTCGCCACAACTGGAGAAAGCCTGTGTGCAGCAACAAAGACCCAACACAGCCAAAAATAAATAAAATAAAATAAATAAATTTATAAAAAGAAAAAATAACTGTTGGGCACATGGGTGTTCACTGCATTAATCTTTATGCTTTTTCATCTTTTCAATACTTCACAATAAATTTTAGAATTAATACTACAGGAAGAAATTCATATAGCTACATATATATACAGATATATTTGATTATGTCTTTGAAATGATTTGCTAAAAATAGAACTACTAGGTATAAATGGGAAAATATATTTAAAACTTTTGATATATATTACTATATTGTCCTCCAGGAAACCTGAAACAATTTATATTCTCACTAGAAGCACAGAAGTGCTTGTTTCAGCTTGCCCTTGCCAACAATGCCATTAGCATCTTTTAAATCTTTGCAAAATTAGGTAAAACAGGTTATCTCCCTACTGTATTAATTTGAATTCCTTTGATTAGCAGGGAGGAAAACATTTTCGTCTTTACTGGTCATTTGTCTTTCTTTTTCCTGTATTGCTTTGCCCATTTTTCTTTTGGTTAGGCATCTAGTTATTATTAATCTTTATATATTAAGAATATTTTTCCCAGATGGTAATCTGCTTTGTATTTGTGCTTATGGTGTTTTGATGTTTGGAAGTTTTACTGTTTATATAATGCCAATTATATAAAATTTTCTTATGTGATTTTTTTTCCTTTACCTGAATGTTTAGAATGGCTGTGTCTTCTATAAAGCCAAATACACACTTATCTACAATTTTTTCTAGCTTGTTGTTGTTTCATGTTTTATGTTTAATTCTGTATGCTATCCATGAGTATGGTGTAAAAGCTCTAATTACATTTTTAGCAAAATAATTGGATCGTAATATTCCAGTCCCTCCTTCCCTATTTTTAAAATAATGTGTATTTTCCTCCCTGGTGTGAAATGCTCTTTTATCAATTACTAACTACTAGAGTCTATTTCTTGGTTTTTTGTTCTGTACACTTATCTATCTCCTTTTGGGGAGCTCACCCTGCTATTTTATTTTTTCCACCTTTACAATGTATTTCAATATCTTGTAGGTCAAGTTCCCTTCATAATGCTTCTTTTTCTAATTCTCCTGGGTTAAATTTCAGATTTCAAATCTTTCAGATTAAATTTCAAATCATTTTGTAAATTTCCAAAATATTCTATTGAGCTTTTGTTTGGAGTAGTATTAAATCTATATATGAATTTGGAAATAATGGGAATCTACACAATATTGATCCTTCCAGTTTAGAAATATAACACTCCATTTATTCCAATTCCATGAATTGCTCTTCAGTTAAGTTTTATAATTTTCTTCATATATGTCCTATAAGTTTATAATAAAAATTTATTCCTACATATAAATGAAACTTTAATACATTATAAAAATGGCATTTCTATAAGTATTAGAAAAATACCTAAACATTGAGGTGGAGAAAAACATGTATTCGTCTCATACGATTCACAGAGGCAAAACTCAAATGAATTAAGCATTTGAATGAAAAAAAGAGGCAAAGGAAAGGATACTAGAAGAGAATATATGAAGAGATATTCTAATCTGATTGTAGGGAAGACTTTTTATAACATGACACTAACATTAGAAGCCATCGAGCCAAAAAAAATGGAATAAACTTTAAAACTACAAATTTTAAACTTTTTAAATTTTGAAAGTATGGCAAAATACACTAAAAACAATAAATAGGTAAATAACAAACTGGGACAATTATCTTTAATGTAGAAAGTGTTTCTCCAAATTAGCAAGATAAAGACAAAACAGGACAAGAAAATGCAATAATGGAAAAGGAAACAAAATAGCCAATAGGCATTTGAAAGATGATGATTTTACTTATACTGTTAAGACTACAATGAAGTACTACTTTTCTTCTATTATCTCATTACCAAAGATTTTTTTTTTAATCATGATAGTAACTAGTGTTAGGCAAAGTTATGAAAAAATAGGCACTTCCACACACTGCCAGGAACTGTGAATTGACACTGCCTTCTGGAAGGGCAAATGGTCAGATTTAACAAAATGTAATGTGTGACTGCATGTTGATCTACCAATTCCATTTTCAAGAATTACAATTAGGAATTGTCCCCAAAGATGCACAAAGATGTGTATCACAGCACTGTCTGTATACTCACTGAAGCATTGCTTTTCATTTTGAAGAATGAGAACCAAAATAATAATAACAATAATAATAATTGCCTGAGTCAAGAGAGAAGCCAATCCAGGTGAAGACACATGAGCAGAGGAGTGACAAACTGGACTGCGATATTAAACCAGCTTTGCATTCTGAAATAATCCCTATTCCGATAAATATTATTCTTTTACTACACTACTGGATTAAATTTGCTGGAATTTTATTTAGCAAACTTTTTCACCTATACTTAAAACTGAGATTTGTTATCATTTTTAAACTCATTTTAATAGAAAATCAAGATGACATTCATTTTGGTAATTTCACTTTGTTAGTTTTTATCCTAGTTCAACCTTTTAAGATGGCAACGTTTATTGTCTGGTTGGTTGGTTGGTTGCTTGGTTTTGGAGGTAGGACAGCACTGTGCTTAGCCAAGATATATATACATGTTTCCCAGCTTCTCTTTCAGCTAAGAGACTAAGTTCAAGCCCATGAGTTAAAAGTAAAAGTTTGTGGGAACTTCTGGGGAGGCTTTTTAAAGGAAAATAAAGCAGCTCGCAGCGTACTCATCTTTCCTTTATTCTTCTTTCTTCCTCTTGCCTGGAATAGGAATGCTATGGTTGAAGCTCCAGCTGTCATCTTGGACCATGAAATAAACTTGAGAATGGAAAGCAAAATGGTGGAGCAGAAAAACAGAAGAAGCCCAAGTCCTTGATGCCCATGCCATGGAGGTGCATGTCCTTGTATTTCTTTTACGTGCGCAATGCTTTTAAACTTTTGTTTGGCTTTCTAAAACGTTAACTATCTCTCATAGTTTTATGCCATCTGGAAACTTGACAGACATGTCTTCTTTGGCCCAATTTAATTTTTATTCCTCCAGGTTAATCCATTATATAATACCCTTTGGATATAATTACAATATTTAACTAAGTATGAATTCCAATGGCTATATCATTACCTATCCAATATTTCTACATATTTTCCACCAAGATGGAAAGATATTCCGTCGAATGTCTTGCTAAAGTAAAGATAGCTTAGATTTGTTAAATTCTCCCCATCTACCTGTGGTATAATAAGGAATTTGTCTGGTCTTGTCCCAGGTTCCTGGCAGGAAGCTTCAAAAGCCCTTGGAATTTCCTGAGCGATAGGAGTGTCCTTGTTATGCTAATGAGGGGAACTCAGCAGGCTTCCAGATAGCTTTAGGATGAGGACTGGTCACCAGAAAGACTAACCACATGATTGGCCTTTTTTGTGCTTTTGGGTTTTCCTCTTTAGTAAGTAAATTGCTTTCCAAATAGGGAGACTCTTCTAACACGTTATCCTGACTTAATTTAAGAAGACAGGATTATGTGAAAAAGAGTACGTATGATTTGTATGGGCAGCAGAGTATGTTGTTATGTCACACATCTATTTTTAAGAAGGACCAACATATCACTTAGAAAAGTACAGCCTACAAAAGAAAGGGTGGGGTCACACCATCTTGGCCCAAGGGAAAATAGCTGTTGTGTGAGGGAAAGAGCTATTTCAAAAATAGTTGATGGTATTGTCCTTTTGTTCCACCATTCCCACCAAGGATTTCTGTCAGACTGCCAAGGAATAAAGACGGTAACCAAAAATTTAAATGAGTTTTCTAGAAAGCTGGTGTCTGGGAAGGAGGTAACTGTCGGCCCTCAATGGAAACATTGAGACTGACACAGGAAGATGCAGAGAACATCCCATGGGTTAAGACCTTGGAGCCGGAGATGCTGACCCACATCCCCTGACCATCAGATCAGTCCACTTCTGAGCAGTATGCTGAAGACAGAGAACCGCAAGGCCAGTCCCCAGAGCCATGGAAAAGGAAAAAGCACGTGCCACATGGGAGCCGGCAGGGTTGCATTTGTAAGCACGGGTGAACTCTCCTGAAAGTGGGGAATTTGACATTTTTGAAGGGTCCCTGGAATTCCTCCAGTCACGAAAGAGGAGGATGAGCTGGGGAAACAATGAGATCCAGGGAAACAGGTTATAATCATAAGAGTATTTAAAACAGCTTGGCTTCTTGAAACTAATTCGATCTTAATAAGTCAGTGGCGCCTACAACAGCTCACGGGAAGTATTCCTTTTCCAAATATATAAAGGACCATGATTATCCCAAAGTTAATTCAAGGACTCACACACATACCAGTAATTGATTGACTGGCTGACTTCTCTTTTTTTTTTTTTTTTTTTCTTTTGCAAGGTCTGAAGTTTCTTTCACAAGAATTTTCACACAAGATTGAAAGTTATTAAGGCAAAGCTTTGGTGACATCCAGGAACTGACTGCAGGGCCCCCAAGTGAAATGTACTACCTGGGGACATGAACTTGAGGTCAAACTGGAGTCTAACATGCAGACAAGAAATGGTATGCACTGATTACGGGCAGCTGTAGGTCATCTCGCTCTCCTCTGAGAATTTCCTTAGACCCTGTCCTCTTAGCCCTATCTATGTGGTATTATAATTTATTTATAATTCTCATCTCCTCTCTCAGGCCTTATTAAGGAAGCACATTGAAGGCAGGTTCTAGAACTGAATGTCCTCATACCCCCTTTCAGGTGAGAAGTCCGAATTGTTTACAGCCAACATATATTATGATAGCAATTTTGGTTCGCTTGCCGTGTATCAGTGTTGCTATATTTACATGAGATGGACACATCTCTCTAACACAGTCAGCAAAAACATTAGTCAAATTACTTCATAGGGACCAAATATCCACATCAAACGATGGCGTTCCTTTCACTTTTCCACTATTTCTACTTTCACTTTTCAACTATTTCTACTGTGGCGATGGCTTTTGTTAAACTGAATTTAAAAATGCACATCAGAGACTTTTTCAGTGATGATGAATCAATATGAGAGCCTCTGTTGATGGCGATCGTCACTATATTTACTTTTATAGAGGCTGAAAGATCACTGCAGGGTGGTGCCTTTATTGGGATACTCACACAATAACTTTATTTAACTTGATTTTGGTCACCAGGATTTCACACCTTGGTATGCCTTCCCTCTTGCCCTCCCCCTACATAAACCCCACTTATCCTCCAAGGCCTATTTCAAGTTCCACCCGCAGGAAACCCCTTTCCCACTAACCAGGCTGTACTAAGCTGCCCCTTGCCTGAACTCTTGCTCACACAGTGTGTCTCCTAATAGTTCTCTGATCCTTCCGTGTTATGTTGATGCTGTCTCCCCAGCGTATCATAAACTTTCTGGTACCTATCCGCTACACATCCTAGCACAATGCTGGACTTCCTTTTGTGCCCCCCAAAATATTTGTCCACTGACCGTGGTCAGAAGCCACAGTACACAGTTGGGGTGGGGGAAGAATGAAAAGCAGTAGGCAGATCTCAGTGATGGTTAAATTTCGATTCAATCTAAACCTTTCTGTTTCTTTTAAAATGAGCAGTCCAGTCTTTGGCTCTGGAGCTAGGAGATTGGTCCGCTGAGCCTCCGAATTCAGGGTGTTACTGTTTATCTGGCTTTCCTGGGATGTAACTTTGGGAAGATGGATTACAGTGTGTTCCTAATACACTCCACAGCCTATTGATTTTATATGTCATCAATGTATATCGTATGTCTACACTATTACCGGGAGAAGCAGGAGGTACGTGTAGTTATGCCACTGCCGCAGCCCGTCATCCCATGCTGTGCCCTATGGGAAGCCACTGATCCTTACACTTGGAGCTGGGACAATGCAACTTAATCAGACTGACAGGAAACAGGCAGCAATTACAGTGCGTGGTTACATCTGCTGGGTTCCACTTCACTGAAGGAAGAGTTATCTCAATTTTAATGTACGTCCCCTTTTCATGTTTCATTTAACCTCTGCTGTGTTATTAAACACATCCAAATATAATGACACTCGTTAAAGAAGAAAAAGAGGACAGTTGGGATATTTGGGCCTGTACCTCCTATATTTGCAACTTAATTGTATCATTTTTGCTTCTCTTCAACATCTCCCCCTGGTGAATAACTAATTCAGGTTATAGGTATTTAAATAGCGAGTTGGGAACTGGCTGTTTAAACGCCTGCATCAACACAGAGTTCAGCTACAATGAAATGTCCCTCAATCATTTGTCTGTTTTTACTAGGAGTGTTTCTCTTTTCATAAACATTCTTTCTCAATGTGTCAAAATAGCTAGTTCACCCATTACTGCAGTGCACATAAACTGCTTTCAAAGCGGCTCAGTGAAATTCCCCAGGAATGTATTTGAACTATGACTCGCGAGACCTTTAGAACTTAAACTAGCAGGTTGCTTGTGCGCTGGCCCACCCTAAAAGAGCCAGAGCCCCATCAGCAAGCCAAGCCTGCTGACCTGAGGTGCAGGACCCGTTAAACCGTTCATTTCTGCAAGACAAATGTGATGACACACCAGGCTGAGCTGGATTTTTTCCTCCCCCTTTCCACTTTGATTCTCTGATCCCCTATCTTTCTTTGAGCTCCAGTTTTATAATTGCATCTGAAGTATTTAGTAAATCTTCCTGAGAATTAAGTGTCCATCAGAGATTAATTGTGACCTCCCAATGCCGACTTTTCCCTTGCACAAGTTTCCAGAGAAGTAACAGAGATACGATACTGGGCTTCCACTTAAACTCTTAAAATATTATTTGACCAGGAAGAAATTGCAGATGTTTGGGGACGGGGCGGGGGGGTGTTGGGGAAATGGAGAAAAATAGTAACAGTTAAAGACATGCTTCTATATAAACAGATGTGTAGGCCAAAACCTCCAGTGCCCAATTTTTTTTAATTCTTAGTTTTCTTTCTTTAAAGAGTAATCTAATCGAAATGCTACAGGCATGTCCATCATCAATAACAAACAGGTTGCTGTGAACTAAGATGACACATGACACAAAGTGATACGAGAAAGAGGCTATGTTTTCAGTGAGCTAACAATGTAGTTGCATCAAAAACAAATACAGAAGAAGATAAGCCAGAGCTCAAAGAGGTTCCTATCAGGGTGTGGACCACTCTGAGGCTTATGTCCATAGGTGGATGAACCAGGGAGAGCTGTGGCCCCTGAGATCTGCTTTGGGATAAAAATAACCTGTTGTCCAGCCAGGAGCACCGAAATAGGCCTCCTGAATTTATATCACCAGCATGCATTCTGATTATTGTTCGTTCTCCTGCCACATGGTTGTGAATAGGTTAAGTAGTACTCCTGGATAAAAGAGTTAAATGAAAGCAACACTGTTTCACTCCTGCTTTACTTCTGTGCTCATTACAGGACCATGATCATCATTAAAAAGACAGAATTAATATCATTAAGAGACAAGAGGACCCAAGCTTGGAGCAATGATTGCAACTAGCCATGTTGGCTGTACTCAGATCTCCAGGGCCAGGTGAATTCTATCCTGGATACCCAAAGTACTTGCAAGGGTCATTGCAAAGCCAATGTCAAAAGGCTTTGAAAAGTAATGGAGAGGAGGAGAGATATAAAAGCAATACATGGAAATACTGTCCTGTCTTTCAAGAAAAAAAGGGGCAGGGAGGAGAAGAAAAAAGGTAAATTTCAGCAACTATTAGACTGGTGAGTTTAACGCTCATCTTCATTAATACTTTCTAATGAATTATTAATAGTTGATTTGAAAAGAAGAATAATTTTGAAGAGACAAAGTGATCACTGGGGGCTAAGATATGTTCACTCAGAACAAGTAAATCCAAGAATGAGATGCTACTTCACACCTATTAGAATGGCCAAAATATGGAACACTAAAAATAGCAAATTCTGGCAAAGTTGTAGACTGACAGGAACCCTCACACAATGTTAGTGGGAATGCAAAATGATACAGCCAATTTGGAAGATGGTCTGGCAGTTTCTTACAAAACTACACGTACTCTTCCCAGATGATCCAGTAATTGTGCTCCTTGGTATTTATCCAAAGAAGCTGAAAACTTATGTCCACATAAAAACCCACCCATGGATGTTTACAGCAGCTTTATTCATAATTGCCAAAGCTGGGAAGCAACCAAAATGTCCCAGAGTACGTGAATGGGTAAGTAATCTCTGGTACATCCAGACAATGGAATATTATTCAGTATTAAAAGAAATGAGCTATCAAGCCATGAAAAGACATGGAGGAATGAGCCTTAAGTGCATATGACTAAGTGAAAGAAGCCAATCTGAAAAGGCTACGTACTGTGTGATTCTAACTCCATGACATTCTGGAAAAGGCAAAACTATGGAGACAAAAAGATGAGTGGTTGCCAAGGGTTAGAGGAAGGGGAGAGGGATAAATAAGTAAAACACAGATGAGTTTTTTGGACAGTGAAACTACTCTGTATGATACGATAAAGGTGGATAAAGGTGGATACATGTCATTACACATTTTTTCAAACCCACAGGACGTACACCAAGAGCAGACTCTAACGTAAACTATGGACTTGGAGTGATTATGATGTGGCAGTGTGGGTTCACTGACTGCCACAAATGCACCACTCTAGTTGGGGGGCGTTGATAAGGGGGCAGGCTGTGCATGTGTGGGCAGGGGCGGAGTTCCCAGGACTCTCTGTACCTTCGTCTCAATTTTGCCGTGAACCTCAAACTGCTCTAAAAAAGAAAAGGAAGGGAACGAAGGAGGGAGGGTATAATGGAGAGAAGGAAGAAGGAGAGGAAAAAAGTTAAAGAGAGAGAAAGAAAGAAGGGAAAGAAGAGGGAGTCTTCCCTTAGCCTTTCTTGGCTCTCTGATTCTTTTATTTACTTCTGCTTAATTTTTACCTCTAATTTGTACATTTTCTAGGCTGTGTGCATATAATGTGCCTTTATTTTAGTTCTCTAGTCTCCTCAGTAAGCTACCCCTCCTTACTTATCCTCATGCACCCTAAGAACCTACAGAGTCACACTAGACTCCCTGCTGCCGTGATACTCTAGGTTGCATTTTCTCTCCCCTTAGCTACGCTACATAAACCCACCCACGTGTTTATGTAAAAGAGAAGACTCCTCATCTGTGTTCTACTTACCTCGATCATCCATGGTTGGCAGAAATTTGGCATGAGAACCAGTGTCTTCCTGCAACAATATCCATCCTCTCTGCCTTGTGCTTGTTTTTCTTCCACACTCTCTCTACCTCCGTGATTCCTGTCACTTCTTTTACGTTTCACCTTTCTTTTTAAGAAAGAAATTTTTCCTTCCCTCATTTATCCCTGACCTTGCAAAAGCGCTTTAAAAAATGTTATTTCCTGGCACATAGTACTTCTTTACATTTAGCTTGTCTCCCACTTACTCTTTTTTTTTTTTTTAATTTATTTTATTTATTTATTTTTGGCTGCATTAGGTCTTTGTTGCTGCGAGCGGGTTTTTCTCTAGCTGTGGTGAGCAGGGGATACTCTTCGTTGCGCACGGGCTTCTCATTGTGGTGGCTTCTCTTGTTGCGGAGCACGGGCTCTAGGCGCGTGGGCTTCAGTAGTTGTGGCATGCGGGCTCAGTAGTTGTGGCTCGCGGGCTCTAGAGCACAGGCTCAGTAGTTGTGGCGCACGGGCTTAGTTGCTCTGCGGCATGTGGGATCTTCCCGGACCAGGGCTTGAACCCGTGTTCCCTGCATTGGGAGGTGGATTCTTAACCACTGTACCACCAGGGAAGCCCTCTCCCACTTACTCTTGCTCACGTTTCTGATTCTGATCTGAATTTTGGCGTTTTTCTCACAATTCCAAAATATGTCATTAAAGGCAGAAGACCAATATACTTACTATCCACGCCACCAAACCTGCCTTTTCTCTCTGTCTTTCCTGTGCCTCGGCTTCTCGCCTTGGCCCCCTAGCTTCCATCCTGCGGTGATGAGTTGTCCTGCTCTCCTTCCTCCTGCCACCTCCTCTTGGACCCTGCAGTGACAGGCAGCCCGCCCCGTGCCCAGACAGCCTCCAATCCTGTGTGCATTACACATGGGGAGGCAAAATCCATTCAGTCTGGCACAACTAGAATTGCTTTAAATGAAAAAAAATAAAATGTAATAGAGTATAAAGGAAAGAAATGAAAAAGAAAGCATCAGAGTACATCACAAGAGTTAAATATTGTTCCGTGAAAGATTGCTTTAGTGATTTATATGCGGGCTGTGGGCTGTGCCTTAATTGTGCAGAAATGTACTTCCTAATAGAGATCACGGGCAAAACTGTTTGAAAACATTATTCAACCCTATACTCTTATCTGACCTAAGTCGTTGTTGTGTTTCTTTTCCTTCCCCTTTTTAAATCCCAGATCTCTCAATTTTGTTGAAGTCTACCCACCGAGTTCATCGTCAATGCTCCTGCACCCTCTTTCTCATTTGCACATTCCTTACGGGTGAGAAGGATCAATGGTTCTGAAGCAACAGCACAGCCTGGCATCTAACTGATGCCCAATAAGTGCTTGTGGACGAAATGAAGGAAATGAATGAGTGGGTGGAGGCAGCGGTGGATTTACAGCAAAGCAGATGAAACAAACTTCAAGGTCTCTTACTTGTAGCAATTCCTTCTAGGGTCCTATAACCCACATCATATTTGTAAGTTGTATTATTTTTCTAAAAGAATGTTCTCCCAACTTTGTGTAAGTTTCAGGTCCCATAAAACCTGGTTCTGCTGCCGGGTGGATGGATAAAGTCCCTTCAATAAAGCAAAATATTCTCAAGTTCAATCTAAAGGGAATGTTTTCCCCCACAGGCGTTAGAATCAGCTGGATGAAGCATAGCAGTACCATCACCCTCAGGAGGGAATATTCTGTATCACTCTGCATCCTCTATCCCCATTTTCTATTCTGCAAACGATGCTCTGCGTGGCGCAAATCTCGCGGCTCTCTGCAGAGCACTGGCTGGGAAGGTTCCCACCCTGCCTCGGTGGCCACTCCCTCTGCCCTAAAGCAGGGACAGGACAGGACTCCTGAGCAGGCAGAGCTGCAAAGCTTTCAGGTGAGGCCACCAGTGCCCCTGAGTTGTAGCCTCTGCGCTGCCAGCACCCACTCGGTTCGAGAAAAGCCTCTTCTGGACCTAAAGGCAGCAGCTGTGCCTGAGGATGAAGCAAGGGTCCCTGCAAAGAGGGAAAGCCTGACCCCCAGTGAGGCCATGGCTGGTCCCCACTCCCTCCTGGAGAGACACCAGGCATGTGGTATGATTAGCTTAGAATTCGAACTGAAAGGAATTTGAGCTGGAGGGAAACTTGGAGACTGTCCAGGTCATCCCCCTGTTTTACGGGTGAGAAGACCCAGGCCAGGACATTTAAGAAACTTGCTTAGGATCTCACACGTTTGGAGACCAAGAGCAACGAGACCGTATCTCCTCTGGCTGACTCACTATTATTTCCCATACATGAGTAGTCCTCAAAGTGGTCCCCAGACCAGTAACATCAGCATCACCTGAGAAACCGTTAGAAATGCATATTCTCCTCTCCCATCCCAGTCTCCTTCATCAGAAACTTTAGGGGTGCAAGCCAGGATTCATTCTGGAGCTCCCTCAAGTTTAAGAATTACTGCACTACACAAGATTCCCACTCTTTAAAGGAATCATTTGCCTGATAATGGAATTCCTGATACTGATCAAATAGAAGTGAGTTATTTAGGTCAAGCAGTTCTTTTAATATCATCCTTATGTAAAAATTTCCGGCAAAACTAACCTCTTCAACACTGGGATTTCTACTCTTAGAGATTCATTTCTTTAGTTAAAATATGTTACTCTAAAAATTTCTGGGCTTCCCTGGTGGCGCAGTGGTTGAGAATCTGCCTGCCAATGCAGGGGACACGGGTTCGAGCCCTGGTCTGGGAAGATCCCACATGCCACGGAGCAACCATGCCCGTGAACCACAACTGCTGAGCCTGCGCGTCTGGAGCCTGTGCTCCGCGACAAGAGAGGCCGCGATAGTGAGAGGCCCGCGCACCGCGATGAAGAGTGGCCCCCGCTTGCCGCAACTAGAGAAAGCCCTCGCACAGAAATGAAGACCCAACACAGCCAAAAATAAATAATAAATAAAAATTTAATTTAAAAAAATACATTAAAAATTTCTGTTTAAAGGCATAGGTAAGGCAGTAAAGAGTAAAAATTTATAATTTGAGAATCGATAAAAATAATAACTCTTACTGAATTCTTATTAAGAGCCAGGCCACACACAATATGAGAAATTTTATAAATAAATAAATTATATATATATATATATATATATATATATATATATATATATATATATAAAATACAAATAAAATATCAGCAGCCGGAATTTCCCACTTCTTAGATATTGATTTTTCATGTTAGTTTAACCTTTTATAAGGCCAACATCTAAAGGACAGGTAAGGAATAATGAAAAGAGACAGGGCTGGGGATCATACAAGGTGCTGATTCCAGATCCCAGCCCAGAGGGCTAAGAACCCATGGGAAGTTCCCTAAGAGAGAGTCTGGGTCACCAGGAAACAAGATGAGGGCAAAGTATTCAGTGGAAGATGTTCAGGGAGCATCTGGAACACAAAAGCTGGAGGCGGAAGGGAGCTACTGTGTATGGTTGTATACGCTGCACACTGCACAATTCCAGAGGACAGTAGCCACGTAGACAAGATGCAAAGTGGTGATGCTGAGGCAAAATTTCAGGCACTTCAAACATTCCCGGCCACTGGCTTTTCCCTTAGGGTTGAGCCCTGCAGTTGGAATGCCATGAGGTGTCACTGGGACTTCAGAGTTGTGGCCACAGCAGTCTCACTCAGGCTGAGTGATCTGGGGAGGAAGTGATGGTGTGAGGTTTGTTGATTTCCTACACTCATAAAGAAAAGCGTTGGGGGCTTCCCTGGTGGCGCAGTGATTGGGAGTCTGCCTGCCAGTGCAGGGGACACGGGTTCGAACCCTGGTCCGGGAAGATCCCACATGCCGCAGAGCAACTAGGCCCGTGAGCCACAACTACTGAGCCTGCGCGTCTGGAGCCTGTGCTCCCAACAAGAGAGGCCGCGATAGTGAGAGGCCCGCGCACCGCAATGAAGAGTGGCCCCTGCTTGCCGCAACTAGAGAAAGCCCTCGCACAGAAACGAAGACCCAACACAGCCAAAAATTAATTAATTAATTAATTAATTTAAAAAAAAAAACGAAAAAGAAAAGCGTTGAAAGCTGACACTGCCAACCTTTCTGCCCCTGAGCCTCGCTGCTTTGCTCCTTGAAGAAAAGAGCCATGAAATGGTGTTGTGATTTTTTTGCTTTTGCTTTGTTTTATAAGTGAATTTAAATGTAATTCATTTACAGAATGACTGAAAGCTTCCCTGCAGTCTCTGAGAAAACATAAGACCTCCTGAGTCAACCAGAAATAACCTGGATATCAAAGATCTAGTCTGGGAATTGCCATGAGCTAAAGCAGAACATCAACTACCTTGGATGTGGGCACTATCCATTTGAAGCTCAAAATTATAGATTTATTATATTTTAGGTTTTGAAATAACCTGTGAAACACTGTTATTTCTTTATGCGATTGTCATTTTCCTCTAAGTTAGAAACACAGGGGATTTTATTTGTTCAAATAGGTTCCAAAACAACTCAGCATTCTGCAGACCCCAAGTCAGATGCTTGTGCTGGAGGTTAGAGATGGTAAGACATAGATAGTTCAAGATTCAGAAGAAAGAAACCAATGCATAGAAAGGGCCAAAAAGATGTATAAGGAAACCAAAGGTGAAAAGTCAGGAAAAGAATTTGGGAGACTGGATATCAAAGGAAGATGTGCGAAATTAGGAGACGAGCTTGTAGCAAATGGTAATGGGTACCACACAAAGGCTAGTGATTGCTCTTGCATCCCCACTAGAACTTACTTGGTTACCTAGTGTTCCTTATCTGGTTTTATTATTACTCCGACTCATGATAATAATAGTTTAGGAGGTCACTTTCACCTCCAATTTCTTTGACCTCATAATAAGAACAACAGCCACCACTTAGACAGCATTCATTGCATGCCAGGCACTGCTTGACACGTGTTAGTGAAGTCAATCCTCACAACCACCTTGTGAGCTAGGTGCTCTTGAACTCCGGAAGCTGTGCTTGTCACCATGGCGCTGCACTGCCTACACCCTGCTACCCTGCATGGGAGAAACAGCAATGCTATCCCCGAATCCTGTACGGATGCACAGGAAGTAACTTCCACCTTGACAATGTAGAACAAACTTGCCTCTTTGACAACTACCGGTCAAGCAAAGATCCCCACAACACTGCTTTGTGTCTTAAAATGAAGGAATATCTACTTCTAATTATTGATTAAGATCCATTCCATATCTACTCACTGTCATAAAACTGAGCACTTGAGATTAAGATTGTATGAGCTTGCTAGGGTTCCCGTAACAAAGACTGGGTGGCCTGAACAACAGAAACTTTTTTTCTCCCAATTCTGGAGGCTGGAGGTCTGAGATCAGAGAGTCAAGCAGGGTTGGTTTCTTCTAAAGCCTCTCTCCCTGGCTTGCAGATGGCTGTCTTCTCTCTGGGTCTTCACTGGGTCTTCTCTCTGTACGTGTCTGTGTCCTAATCTCCTCTTTTGGTGAGGACACCATCATATTGGATTAGGGGCCATCTTAATGATCTCACTTTAACTTAACGACCTCTTTAAAGATCCAGTGTCCAAATACAGTCACATTCAGAGATACTAGGGGTTAGGACTTCAACATATGAATCTGGTGGCGGTCAAAATTCAACCCATATAAAGGTCTCTGTGATAAATGGATTCATTTTCTCTTCCTTGCATCAGAATTTAGAAGCCGTGTCTGTACTTATGAACATTTGCTAGAATCAGAGCCCTTAATGCCATTGTCATTTTTATTACCTTCAGTCAGCAGTCACTGCCCTTATTTTATGCCTGGTGTCGGGTAAGGAGCCCACCGTAGTTCCCAAAGAAGATCATATGCCCATTACGTCATTGTCTGGTAAACATCTACTGGTAAAAGGAGCCTCATTTTAAAGTCTTTCAATTTTATGTTAACTTCTTTCTTTATGAGGAAGTCATATGTTGGAAGCCAACTCGAAAGGAAACTCCTTTATTTGAAATTTAAAGAATTCATTTTGTTGTACTTCTTTAGTGATTTACATTGTCCTGGATTAGTCATTAACTGAGATATTTTCGCAGGGGACACTATCTAAGAATAACATGCTGCTTATTCAAATTATGGCAGCACTAACAGGTCACACTCAGGTAAGTATATTCAGACAAGTCTAATTTAAAGAATCTCACAGTACCATACACTGAGTTATAATTTGCTCCAAAAATGTTTACTAAAAAATAGACCAGGGACAATTCATATAATAGACACCTAATCATTAACTTTTAACTATTCAAGGTATTCAGGAGTCAAATAAATTATTTTACAAAGTAATGCATGGCACATTGCCTTTTGTGCCTTTTAAAATTTACAGTTACGTAAATCTGCTTAATGAAATGGATATTTTGCATACATTCCAAGCATTTGAGAAGTGACCAGTGTCTGAAATTTGAATGTCACATGAACTGGACCTTAAGCTAAGGTGTCTGACAAATCTACGGCAAAATTACTTGGTAAAATGACTGCACTGAACTTAAACTAATTCCAAAATAAACCAAATTAAACCTAAAACTTAAAAAAAAAAAAACAAACCACCGAATCCTGTGATTTGCAATAAACTCTACATATTCTCAAATTTTGTAAAATGCAAAAAAATATTGATCTCTAATAAGGAGCAGCTGGGATACATTGACTTAACTAAGAGCATGAAAGAAGATATGACCTGAAAGGGTAAATCTGTTCAAAGGAATTGAAGCCCCCTTGACTGGATTACTATAATGATTCATATATTAATACTTCAAATTTTGATATACATTCATGATAACTGCGGAATTATTTTAAAAAGATTAAAAATAAATTGATTTAAAATCCAAAAAGTGCTAAAGAATGTGTAAAAAAAAACTAAAAAAAAAAAAGAAAAAACTTTAAAAAGTAAAAAATAAACTAAAAAGGCAATGGAGCATACTATTTGAAAAGCTGGCAAAAGAAACCTAAAAAAAATGCAAAAAAGTTGGCAAAGTAGAAAATTTACTTTGAAAAGATCATAAAGGAGTCAATACTAACCGAATGAATGTATATTTGGAATAGAGAAATTTGGCTCCTAATAATGAAGCATATTTTTGTATATTAAATATTTCATGAGAAAATTAAACCACCCTATGTCGATTAGCAACCTACACATAGAATATTCCTTGAGCTACTGCTATGAAGACAGAATGAAAACCAATCGATGAAAACTTAACAGAACCTCTTAAAACCATCCCATTCAACATGAATTGCTATAAATAACAGTTAAATGAAACATTTTGGCTAAATAGTTAAGTTCAGCAATTTGATCACTGAGCAAATTGATTTGGTGCATTTTGATCTAGAATCAAAAAAGAGATCCTTCCTATCTAGTTCACTCTAACATTTCTGGAGCATTCTCTCCTGGTCATCTCAACCCTAAGCCAAATTCTCGGATTCTTTTCCTCTTGACACAACTCTGTGGTCCCAAGAATTACAGAGTTTGAATTTCGTCCCATAACAGAAGGACAGAGGCTTGGACTTGGATTTGTGTTGATTAAAAAATATTTATATATAACCACTTCACATTCACTAAGGTGGCCATAATCAAAAAGACACACAATAACAAGTATAGAAGACGTGGAGAATTTGGAACTCTTGTTCATTGTTGGTGGGGAATGTAAAACGGTGCAGCCACTTTGGAAAATAGTTTGGAAGTTTCTCAAAATCTTAAACATAGGGTTACCATTTGATTCAACAGCTACACTCCTAAGTATATAGCCAAGACAAAACATATGTCCACATAAAAAGTTGTACCTGAATATTCATAGCAGCATTACTCCCAATAGCCTCAAAGTGGAAACAACCCAAATGTCCAACTAATGAATGGGTAGACAAAATGTAGCAAATCCATGTAACGGAATGGTACTCACTCATAAAAATGAATGAAGTATTGATCCATGATATAGCATAGAGAAAACTTGAAAACATTAAACTAAGTGAAAGAATTTGGTCACATTGTATGATTCCATTTATAAGAAACGTCCAGAATTGGCAAATCCTAGGAGAGAGGAAGTAGATTAATAGTTGCCCGAGACTGAGAGTAGGGGAATGAGGAGTAACTGTTAACGGGCACAGGGTTTCTTTTGGGGTCATTTAGTAAGTGTTCTAAAATTAAATAGTGGTAATGTTTGCACAACTCTATGAATATATTAGAAACCATTGAGTTGGACACCTTAAAATGATTAATTTTATGATATGTGAACTACAACTCAATAATTCTGAGATATATATACACATACAATATACACATATACATATATATGATTATTTCTTTCATATTTGAGTTTAGGGACTAAGATATATTTACATATATAATTTGATGGAAATGAGACTATACTATTCGTCCTTTTTTTCTAACATGGCATTTCATGTCACTCAAAAATATGTCTTGGATATTTTTCCCTGTTAATGAATATATATATGTGTATATATATAAAAAATAATATATATGTATAAATATCATACATATGTATAAAACATCATATATATATATAAAATCATTTAAAATACCTCTACAGTATACTATTGTGTAATCCTACCATGATTGCTTACCCAGTTAAATCATTCCCAATGTTTTAGTACTGTAACAACACAGTAATGGATACACACACGTGTGAATATATACATACACATGTGCCCACATATATATTTGTGCATTTCTTTGATTATCTGCTGAAGAAAAAAACCTCCTAGATAAATTTCCACAAGTGAGATTTGTCATTGTTGGTATTGCTCAGTAATACACCGTATTTGTTGGTTTATTTTTTCTCTTCACCTTTTGACCCCCTTCACCCATTTCTGCCACCCCTTACCCCCTGCCTATGGCAATTACCAATCTGTTCTCTGTATCTAGGAGCCTTTTCTTCTTTTTTAGATTCCACATGTAAGAGAGATCATACGGTTTTTGTCTTCCTCTGTCTGACTTATTTCACTTAGCACAATGCCCTTGAGGTCCATCCACGTTGGTGTAAATGTCAAGATTTCAATCTTTTTATGGTTGAAAAATATTCCATTGTATATTTACATACAACAATTTCTTTATCTATTTATCCATCAGTGAGCACTTAGGTTGCTTCCATAGCGTGGCTATTGTAAATAATGCTGCAATAACATGAGGGTGCATATATCTTTTCAAGTTGGTATTTTCATTTTCTTTGGGTAATACCAAACAGTGGAACTGCTGGGTAGTTCTATTTTTAATTTTTTGAGGAACCTTATACTGTTCTCCATAGTGGCTGCACCAGTTTACATTCCCACCAATAGTACACGAGGGTTCGCTTTTATTCATATCCTCGTCAACACTTGTTATTTCTTGTCTTTTTGATAATAGCCACTTAACAGATGTAAGGTGATATCTTATTGTGGTTTCGATTTGCATTTTTCTGATGATTAGTGATGTTGAGCATCTTTTCATGTGTCTGTTGGCCATCTGTATGTCTTCTTTGGAAATATGTCTGTTCAGATCTTCTGCCCATTTTTAAATCAGATTGTTTTTTTGCTATTGAGTTGTATGAGTTCTTCATATATTTTGGATATTAGTCCCTTATCAGATATATGATTTGAAAATACTTTTTCCCATTTAGTAGGTTGCCTTTTTGTTTTGTTGATGGCTTCCTTTGTTGTGCAAAAGCTTTTTAGTTTGTTGTAGTCTCACTTATTGATTTTTGCTTTTGTTGTTTTTGCTTTTGTTGTCAGATTCAAAAAAATCATCACCAAGACTTATGTCAAGGAGCTTACCACTTATGTTTTCTTCTAGGATTATTACAGTTTCAAGTCTTACATTCAAGTCTTTAATCCATTTTGAGTTATTTTTTGTGTATGGTGTAAAACAGTGGTTGAGTTTCATTCTTTTGCACGTGGCTGTCCAGTCTTTCCAACATCATTTACTGAGAAGACTGTTTTTACCCCACTGTATATTCCTGAGTCCTTCATTGTAAATTAATTGATCATATATGTGTGGGTTTATTTCTGAGATCTCTATTCTATTCCATTAATCTATGTGTCTTGTTTTATGCCAATACCATACTGTTTTAATTACTATGGCTTTATAATATGGTTTGAAATCAGCATGATGCCCCCAGCTTTGTTTTTCTTTCCCAAGATTGCTTTCTTTATTCAGGTTTTTTCGTGGTTCCATACAAATTTAGGATTATTTCTTCTTTTTTTTGAAAAATGCAATTGAAATTTTGAAAGGAATTGCACTGAATCTGTAGATGGCTTTGGGTGTAATGGACATTTTAACAATATTAATTCTTCCAAATCATGAGGACAGAATATCTTTCCATTTCTTTGTTTCTTCTTCAGTTGCTTTCATTAATGTCCTGTTTTCAATATACAGGTCTTTCACCTCCTTGGTTAACTTTGTACCTAGGTACTTTATTCCTTTTAATGCGGTTGTAAATTGGATTATTTTCTTCTTATTTCTCCTTCTGATCGTTCATTATCAGTGTATAGAAATGCAACAGATTTTTGTGTATTGATTTTGTATCCTGCAACTTTACCAAATTTGTTTATTAGTTCTAACAGTTTTTTTGATGGAGTACTTAGGGTTTTCTGTATATAGTATCATGTCATCTGCAAATAATGACAGCTTTATATCTTCCTTTCCAATTTGGATTCCTTTAATTTCTTTTTCTTGCCTAACTGCTCTGACTAGGACTTTCAATACCATGTTGAATAAAAGTGGGCATTTTTGTCCTGTTCCTGATCTTAAGGGAAATGCTTTCAGCTTTTCATTGTTAAGTATGATGTTAGTTGTGGACTCGTCACATACAGATTTTATTATGTTGAGGTACACTCCCTCTATACCCACTTTGTTGAGAGTTTTTATCATAAATGGATGTTGAATTTTGTCACAGCTTTTTCTGCATCTATTGAGACGATCATATGATTTTTATCTTTCATTTCGTTAATGTGGTGTATCACATTGACTGATTTGTGGATGCTGAACCATCCCTGCATCCCTGGAATAAGTCCCACTTGATCATGGTGTATGATCCTTTTAATATATTGTTGAACATTTTTGCATATATGTTCATCAGAGATACTGGCCCATAATTTTCTTTTCCTGTGCCACACTTGTCTGGTTTTGGTATTAGTGTAATGCTGGCCTTGTCAAATGAGTATGGAAGGATTCCCTTCTCATCTATTTTTTGGAAGTGTTTGAGAAGGACTGGTATTAATTCTTTAATAAAAGAATGTGTAGTAGAATTCACCAGCGAAGCTATCAGGTCCTGAACTTTTGTTTGTTGGGAGGTCTTTTTTTCATTACTCATTCAATCTCCTTGCTAGTAATCAGTCTGTTCAGATTTTCTATTTCAACATGATTCAGTCTTGGTAGGTTGTCCATTATGTTGACATATAATTATTCATAGTATTCTCTTATGACTATTTGTATTTCTGTGGTGTTGGCTGTAACTTTTCCTCTTTCATTTTAAATTTTATTTATTTGAGTCCTCGTTTTTTCTTGGTGAGTGTAGCTAAAGGCCTGTCGATTTTGCTTACCTTTTCAAGGAACCACACTTTAGTTTTATTGATTTTCTTTATTGTTTTTCAGTCTCTATTTCATTTATTTTTGTTTTTTCTTATTTCATTTTTATACTAACTTTGGTCTTTGTTTGTTCTTCTTTTTCTAGTTTCTTGAGGTGTATAGAGTTAGGTTGTTTATTTGAGACTTTTCTTTTTTCTTGAGGTAGGCATTCATTGCTATGAACTTCCCTCTTAGAACTGCCTTTGCTTCATCCCACTAATTTTGGTTTTTATTTGTCTCAAGGTATTTTTTTTTAAATTTTATTTATTTATTTATTTATTTATGGCTGGGGTCTTCATTTCTGTGCGAGGGCTTTCTCTAGTTGCGGCAAGTGGGGGCCACTCTTCATCGCGGTGCGTGGGCCCCTCACTGTTGCAGTCTCTCCTGTTGTGGAGCACAGGCTCCAGACGCACAGGCTCAGTAATTGTGGCTCACAGGCCCAGTCACTCCTCGGCATGTGGGATCTTCCCAGACCAGGGCTCGAACCCGTGTTCCCTGCATCGGCAGGCAGACTCTCAACCACTGCGCCACCAGGGAAGCCCTCAAGGTATTTTTTTATTTCTTGTTTAATTTCTTCTTTTACCCACTCAGTAGCATGTTGTTTAATCTCCACATATTTGTGAATTTTTCCAATTTTGTTCATGTAGTTAACTTCTAGTTTCATACCATTGCAGTCAGAAAAGAAGCTTGATATGATTTCAATCCTCTTAAATGTATTAAGAATTGTTTTGTGCCCTAACATATGATTTATCATGAAAAATATTCCATGTGCACTTGAGAAGAATGTGTATTCTGTTGTTTTTGGATGGAAATAGTCTATATTTATCTGTTTAGTCCATCTGGTCTAACATGTCACTTAAGGTCAATGTCTCCTTATTGATTTTCTGTCTGGATGATTATTCACCAATCTTCCATTCTTACAGTTGTTCTTGGTCAATTCTGTAGTCAGCCACCCTAGGTTTGATTGTTTCTGGCACAACCTCTCTGAGATTCCACTTTTTCATTTGTAAAGTGGGATGAGAATTGAATAAAACAAGTCATTTGAAGTGCCTAGCACTGTGTCCAGCCACCCAAGGCCCTGAAAAATATGCCTCCTCTCTTTAGTCATCCCTCTGCCCCCCTCATCTTTGCGACCTGCATATAATAGATATATGATAAATATCTGCTGATTGGCTAAGTTAAGTCTAGTCATATATAAATGTGCATAGTCCTGTAGGCTCAGTTAAGGAAACTGAGCAATGAACGTATTCACGAGTGTTCCTTCATCATCTTCCATTCTGGAGCAACTGGTAACTGATGCATGAGAGGCAACGTCAAGCTTTGTGTTGACAGGTGCACAGCCTGCACAAGCGGTGCAAGACTTGAGCAGCAGTGTCAGCCCTAGACACCCAAGACGACAATTGGGAAAAAGAACAAACAACTCCAGGGGAAAGGTGTCCTTAAAAGTGGTGAGCAGCAGCGTAAACAAGCAAGCGGATATAAAGGAATCAATCACTCCATCACCACTGAGAGCCGGCATTGTCTGGGGGGATATTATCTGTTGGATGCAGCTGTGGAGAGGTGATCTCAAGACCTGCTTTGAATTCCCAGGTCTGTCTCAGACCCTTTCTCTCGTCTAAAGAAAAATCATTTCACCTCCTTTTTGCTTTCAGCTCCATTAATAACAGCTCGCCATTATTGAGCATATACTATGTGCCAGGCATGGTTTGATTTTAATGATAGCCTTAAAAGGTAGGTACTTTTAACTGTTCCAATGGTACATATGAGGAAACTGAGTCACAGGGAAGTTTAGGACCTTGCTCAAAGCTAGGATTGAAATCAGGACAGCTTATTTGCCGAGTTCTTGTGCATAAATCCTTAGCTTTATTGTCTCTCACGCTCTAGAAGGATGAGTAGAACTGTTCAAAAATGAGCAAAGCAAATTTGTTATTGAATGTTTGGACTCATGTTCAGATTCCTTGCTTTTAAAGGCTGAACAATGTTACAATTGTCATGCGTCAGGTGTAGAATAACTTCCTCAAATGCTTTTAACTGAAAGCATGTTCTTGATGCATTTCAGTCTGTTAGATGAAGTGACCTAACATTTCCTTAATGCTACCTTGAAAATTATGAGTCAGGGATTCATTATGACCATACATTGCTCATCTCGAGCTGGCAAGTGCCCAGAATAGTTTTATATATTCTCACAGGGCTAGAAGCTAATGGAGCCAGCCCTCCTTCTACCCAGGAGAACACGAAAGCTTCAAGACTAGGTACAACACCAGTGCACACCTGCATGTCATCAGCGAAGTCATTAAGCGAGCAGACAAGAACAGCCTGCCATCACGTCTGCTTATTGTCAACGCTGAAGAGGTATTGACAGTGTTGAGACAGGCTGTCACTGGAGGAAGCTGAGATCGAATCAACAACCAGCAGAACATCCACCCTGATGGAACCTGTTCCTTGAGGTGCTACATCAAAACAAAGCATATGGAGGACCTAATACATGGGCAGTTCTCCACCTTGCCTGCTCAGACACAAAGGATGTGGGTTCTATACAAAGCAGGTAAAGTATTGCATGGCTACATTGGTGAAGAAATGACTTCTAAACTGAGTTTGAACTCAGAGTGTAAATGACTCACAGACACAGAAAACAAACTTATGGTTGCCAGAGGGGAAGGGGGGAGGGGAGGGATAAATTAGGAGTCTGGGAAGAACAGATACACATTACTGTATATAAAACAGATAAACAACAAGGACCTACTGTATAGCACAGGGAAGTATATTCAATATCTTGCAGTAACCTATAATGGAAAAGGATCTGGAGAAGAATATATATATAATATATATATATGTATATATACTATATGTATATATATATATATCTGAATCACTTTGCTGTACATCTGAAACTAACACAACATTGTAAATCAACTGGACTTCAATTAAAAAAAAGAATGTAAGGGAGGTCAGTACCTATTTTTCCAAGGTATAATTGAATCTTAGTCCTCTTTTCTAACCACAGATCAAACAGAAGTCACTAAAAAGCCATATCATACCCTTGCTGAAAGATCAGCCCATCTCTTTTCATTGAGAACGTAAGAATTTGCAGCATTTGGGGAAGAGGCCAAGCATAACTCGCAGGAAGATTGCATTAGTTATGTGGGCATATTTTTCAGGAATTAATCCTAAATGAAACACCAACATTCTTAGTGACATCAGTGACTTGGTACATTATAGAATGACAGTGAGAAATATGAGTTCATAGCATCTGAGAGTTCAAGCTGTATGAAAGAAGTAAGGAAAAAAACAGAATTTATTTCAAAATCTGGGCAAAGTGAGAGAAGAGAAAACAGAGAGAAACAGAGAGAGAGAAAGGGGGAGGGAGTGTGTGTGTGTGTACGCTCCATCTGTGCCTGAAATTTGTTCCATGTCTGCTCAGGGTTCCAGTTCCTTGGGAGAATCCATAGTAGATGAACCTGTTTCAGGTCTCATGGAAAATAGTTCCCTCCTCCATTGTTTGGAGTCAGACTCTGCCAGTGATGGAAGAAAACTTTTAAACACAATTACACTATCAAGATGTACAGTGAATGAGTCAAAGGCCTGGACCAGCCTGGCCTGAGACGATAGAATCAGACGTAGGTCATAAATCTCCAGCTGTGTTAGTGTTTGCCACGATGCAGAATGAGCCTGTGGCCCTGTTTGCAACAATAGCCCTGCAGGGGTGATGGATGAGCCAGAATGACATCAAAACAGGTGGGAATATTACAAGGAATATTAACAAGAAGCTTGATGAAAGAGCCCCAGCAATCAAGTCCATGGGAAAGGCTTAATCCAAGTCATAAAAGACATTGTAGATGGGGATATCATTCCATCTGACCAATTTTAAAAGGCAGGCCATACTTGTACTGGTAACCTCAAAGTCTTCCTAATAAGTCCATGAGATAGTGTATTATTATTAGAATTAAAACTTGACCTTTGCTTTTTCCCAAATAATTGGGGGAATAGGTGACTATAATCTGAATTCTAGTCAATCACTGATTGCTCTCACTTAACTCTGTATCACCACTATTCATAAAGCTGTTGTTGATCATAATATTTCAGAGAACAAGGATTAGTTATATTGATATGATCTGTTTGATGTTTGGAGAAAGGTTAGGAAAAGGATGAAGTTAAATGGCACCTGAGGCCATGGGGAGGATTTCTTGTAACTCTGTCCCAGTTCTCCCCTCCCTTCCCCTCCTCTCCCCTGCCATCCTTTCCTTCTTTTCTCCTTTTCCTTCTGTTTCCCGTCTCTCCCCACTTTCCTCTCAATTATATTTAGTCGTCTACTCCTCTCCTTCCCAGCTCATCCTCCTAACTTCTGACCACAGGCTCTTGTGGGCATCACTTCGTGTCTCTGGTATCACTCAGGGCTCAAGTTATGATTGAGCTTTTAATGGTCCTGACTCTCTTCATGCAGAGAGATTCACCTGCCTCTGGGACCAGAAACCTGTGCTTTCTGCAGGGCTGCTCGTCTGAGATGGGACTAAGGCAGGATGGGAGCAACCATCCTAGACTGTGGAGTCATCCACACGGTAATGGTAGCAAAATATTGAAACAGTGATCTGCTGAGCTGCTAAAATTAATAAGAATGTTTAATAGACACTAGCAGGCTATGTCCTAGGGTCGACGTTTCTTCTTTCCTGAAATAAGAAATCCATTTCTATCTCAAACTAAGTATGAAAGTCACTTTCCTTGCCAAAAATAAAAGCAACATCAGACCCCCATCTTATCTCTTCTGTAGCAGGCAGAACACATTGCACAGGGCAGAACACAGAGGCAACTGGCCATGCCAACAAGACAGAGTTCCGAGTAGAGAGAGAAAGATGTGATGGAGCTGTGGCATCATGCAAGTAGGAGAAGAATAAATAACAGATGTCAAGCTTTTGGCAGAATAGGTGTTGGAAGAAGCCAACTCTTTTAACGCTATTGATAAAAGCTGTACTTGTATCAACATTGGGCAACTGAATGAGAAGAGAATGCAAGGTCATGTAATGCAATGTAATAAGGAATCAGATAGGTGGGAATGGCATCCCAGCATGGACCAATGCATGACAAAAAAGAAAGTGGAAAATGTAGAAGAACCTTAGGCAAAAGAAGAGAAATCTAAGTCCTGATCAGAAAAGTGATGATTCCCTAGTAGTTGTTGATGGTTCCTTAAATGACATGAAATTAGAAATTGATATTAGAACCCCAATCCGGGTCACTTGTAGTTTTAGGTATATAATTATGCTTAAGATTATTCTAGAGCAGATCTTCTCAAACTTGGCTACACTTTAGAAACACCCAAGAAGCTCTTAATTTCCAGGCCCTACCTCAGAACAGTGAAATCAGAATATCTGGGAGTGTTGCCTGACCTTTGATTTTTTTTTTTTTTTTTACATTTCCAGGTGATTCAGTCAATACTGGGAACCACCATTCAAGAATAAGGAGTATTTTGATTTTATTCCACAGTGTGGTCCACAGTTTGGACCTCTTCAATAAACTTTGATTGTTTTCATCAAGCAGTGAGTGGAGCAATGCTTTCCAAAGCGGGACCCATGGAGCACCAGTCATTTGAGATGTTGGAGAAAATAAAGGACTCTTTAGTCAAGAAGTCCAGGATGGCTCTATACTATACTTTAACCTTGATGATTCACAATGCTTATTAGCGTATTAAAGAATCTGAGAAGTCCTGCAATAGGGAATTCTACCTGAGTACTTCCCAACCTTCTCTACCCCTTTTTTGAACTATATATATATATATGAATGTCACATAGAACTAGTGTTTCTTGGAAATCACTTGTGGGAAATTTACCTCTAAGTATGAAAGTACAGAATAAGTGAACTCCACTGACTGCTGCAATCAAGATTCTGGGTCCCAGAATGGGCAGACCAAGGAAGCCTGCAGCTTCAAGTTGGTTTGGATGGTGGTTTAGCTGGGCTGCCAAAGTCTGAATTGTGGCTCTGCACTTACTAGCTCTATGTCCCTGGAAATCGACTAAATCTCAACATGCTTTAATTTCCTCATCTGTAAAATGGAAAATTAACATTTGAGTATTGATTATTACATTTAAAAAGCGCACACACACAGTGTGAGCACTGAATAAAACATTCACAGATATTAAACATTGGAAAATGCGCTAAAATTTTATCACACTTCCAACCTCTTATTAGACATTATTACTTTAATGTCTCACTTACTGCTCAATCTCAGCGAGATTAAATCAGCACTTAACTGCTTCTCATTGAAACAAGTACTACCTCTGCTTGACTTTCATAGTTTTTTCCTTTAGAATGATGATTTATTATGATCACTTAATCTCAAAACCTCCATGTCATCTGTAAATTCTCCTCAGTTCCTGCAGTTCAAATTGAATCTGATTGCTGCTTTCTTGATGTTGTTCACAATAATCGTTGTATCTGACCTTCACTTTCTATTCCTGGTGTTCTCCCAGAATCAGGAATTTCTTTAAACCTGGACCATTTTATAGCCTCATTTATTTTTTTCCTTCCTCCAAGGCATCCAAGTCAGTAGTAACAGATTAATTAATAACAATATCCATTTGGGGATATTATTGTTTCCTTTCAAAATTTCCATTGTCCCCCCAATTATTACATTACTAGTAATAGTGTCTCCCTACATTATTACTAATTGTAAATACTAATTAAGTAGTAACTATTACTACTTGTTAATTATTACTAATAATTAGTAATAAATTATTACTAACATTTGTTGAGTACCCACTATGGGCCAAGCTCCATGCTAGGCATCAAAGGTACAAAGACAGTAAGACAAGACTTGATCCTCAATGACATTACAGAGAAGTGAGCAGACAAATAAATGGTCGCTATACAATGGGCAATGCTGACACTTTACAACATGACATATGAGTGTTTGTAAACACAGATGAGAGCGTGTGTGTGAGTGTATGTGTACACACATATATACAATTGATTTTCCCTGGGGAAGGAAGACTCCCAAAAGGCACCATTTAATTGAGTGCTTACCTAGCAGACTTGACTGCAGGTGAATGGAAGTGTTAGGTTAACCTGGGCTTGTTTTCCCTTTCCATTTGAGTCCCAACCTATCCCACTTAAATGATATCTCAGTAATATCCCCACCATGAATCCAATTGCTTTACTCTCCATTTTCCAAATATGCTTTGCTGGCATCTGGACTTTTGCTCAGTCCATTTCCTCTGCTGATAATGCTCCCTTCCACCACTTTCTTCTTTGCAATTCATTGGTTCAAAACACAAGTGTTAAGCCCCCACTAGCATCTGCACATTTTGTGTACTGAGGTGCTCCTCAAAGCAAGATTAATGATAATGAAGGCAGTCAATATCTACCAGTAAGCTTGCACACATCTATGTCAGTGAGGCATTGTGTTTGGCTATAACAGAGACTAAAAAGTAACAGCTGAAATAAGACATTTATTTTTCTTTCACATAGAAAGAAATCCAAAGGTTGGCAGTCTATAGCTGGCATGGTCAAAAGAAACCTTGGCTCATTCTAGTTCTTTGTCTGTAGTCTTAATGGAAAGACTTTATCTTCATGCTGAGAAGATGGCTGCCATAGCTCCAGCCATCATGTTTGAGTTTTCATGTATAAAGAAGGAAGAAAAGAAAAAGGGCAAAAGGAGCCCATCGGGTGAGTCAAACCCCTTTAAAAAACTTTCTGAGAAGCCCCAAGTGCCAGAATTAGTCTCAGGCCCAGATTTTACAGGGCCTGCTCTGACCACCCCCTCCAGCTGTGTTCTCTGCATCAAGAGTTCTTTAATCCACTAGGCCAAAGGAGAGTGCTCACCAAGCACCCACCCACTCCTCCTAGACAATGCTCTGAGAGCTCTGGAATTCCAACTCAAGAGGCCCTGAACCTACTTCTAGGTCCCTATTAGCCTCGTCCATGGGTTTGTCCTCCTGTGAGCAGAATATATACCTGGTGTCCATACCCATAGGCCTGAGAGTTGGCCAAGGGGACTTGAACACAGGAGGTGGGAAGGCGGGGATGTGGATGGAGCTTGGATGTGAATACTGGAATGTCCACATGCACGTGCTTAGGACCGCTTTCTCTGTGGGTTGGAGCTGAGGGTAGAAAGATAGAATGCAGGCCACCCAGACTGACTCTCCCCATAGCTTGGATCTTGAAAGAGGCCAATTATTTCACGCCTTCCAGATGTTATGGAGGTACATTGGTCAAGGTAGCAGTATGGAAGCTATTTTATTTAATAGTTTGGTAACTCAAATTATACTTTTAAAATATTTAGACACCTGGTATGTGGACCTCCATGTGTATTCTTGTGCCCATCCCTCTAAATGTTAGGGGCAGGCTTGCGTGTACTCACTTCCGTTTACAACTCCTTGACCACCACATTTGCAAGGGAGGTTGGGAAATGCAATTCTCTCCCTCTTCCTCTCTAAACTGGAGGAAGGACAGAATGCATATTGAATCCTGGGTAGACAACCAGCAGTCTACGCTGGTTTACAAGCGTGGCTGGAAAGAAAGATGTCTTTGCCTTATCCCCAAAATATTAACATTTGCATCCCTACCATAATTGCAAATATGGAAACTGTGAGTTCACATATCAAGATGTGTAGATAATTTTTAGTATACAGCAATTTGACAGCAGGCATTATATCAAGGATAAGGAAAAGATAAAGATAAATATACAGAGAGAATCCACCTGGAAGGTGTGTGGGTGTGTGGAAATCCAGAGCTGGAGCACCCAAGAGATTAACAGTATTGTGGTCCCTGGAGGGGTAACCCAGGACACCCCAGTGGTCAGAGCTAAAATGCTCTGGTAGCAGCCTCCACGAGATCAAGAAAGGAACTGAGGAATTCAGGATGATAAAAGAAAACTGAGAATTAGGGAGGTGCATCGCAGGGAGAAAGCACAATCAGGAAAAGAAGGCTGCATAATTTCACTGAGTAGGTACTTACATGTTAAACATTCTCATTTGCACTAGTAGGAGTTAGTCATGAGCACAGAATTTTTAAATAAAGGCTATAATAGATCCAAAAGGGAATATTTAATGTGGTTTTGGATAGTTAGCATGTAATAATTTTCTTCCTGCATTAATCCCTTGGGTAATGGATGTTAACAAAAACAACCCCAAAAGATATATAATCTGCAAACATCAGTAATTGATGTTTGTGATCTGTGAACACAGTGTTAGGGTAGACTGAAAAGAACAATCCTTAAATGAATGCTTCCAATGCTTGCACTTCTTTAATAGAAATATTCTAAGTAAGGAAGACAATCTCTTTGTACTTCTTTGGTAAGGAAAACTGAAATGCAAAGTGTCAATAAAAGCATGGGTATTGGTTAAGCAGAAAAGCTGAATGTCTAGAGTAAAGATGTGTTTCTTGCATGAATAATTTCCGAACAATCTGCTAAAGGAGTGATTTTGTATCAAGCTGAAACCCCAAACCAGCATCATTTTAATTTGCCAAGCACCTGTGAAGGAATACAGCTGCAAGGCCATGGGAAAACAATAGGAATTGTGACAGTTCATTAATATAAACCAGCAACTAGATTTATTTGGAAAAGTCATTGATATAGAATTACCTTGGAGGATGCAATGACATTCCTGAAGCAGACCAGCAAGCAGCTAACTAAGATTATAGATGTGTGCACATCATTTGAAACTGAACAGTAATTTGGTAACTATTACGATTTATTGTATATGTCAAACAGAATAACAAATGTGTAAAGAGCCAGTGATTGCTTAGGTGTGCATTATATTCAGTTGTTTGGCTTTTTTGCATGCAAGGTTATTTTGTCCTGGAAAATCAAGATAATGGTGTTGCCTCTAAAGTGATTACTTGTGTGTATATGTGCATAGAAGGAAAATATCAAAGTACACATTCTTGTCTAACTACTCTGAGCCTTAATATAATGCTGATATGAAGTTAAAGAAGTTGTTTACTGCAATCAAGTCATCACAGTCTTATGTTGATGGTGACTGCAAATATTTCAGGTATGGTAACTCATAAGCAATCTGGCTTGCAGAAAATGAAAGATATCAACAGATCCGGAGGCAGAGAAATAGATCTGCTAACCACTCACTTCTATTGCAAACAGTAAAATGTAACCTTAGAAAATGGGAGGAAAGCAAGATTCTTCTTTCATATACTTAAAGCATCTGGGAAAATCTCAGCGTCTGGCACAAAAGCAATAAGCCTGTCCACTGAACTTGTTCCCAGCCATGAGACAGGCAACATTAGCCAACAACGTGGGAGCAAATGAAAAGAATGTCCCCACACCTCTAACGTTTCCTCTTTAAATGCAAAGGAAATCAACAATCCTCCAGCTAATTTCTTTAGATGGTTTTCTTAATCCTTTCACCACCAGCAGTCAGCAACCCTGGTACTGTTGTAATCATTGGAAACTGATTGACTTGAACTGCTGGTCATAAAGAGTTAAAGTTTAGAGCGACCACCGAGGACTTAATGAGTGGGTAGTGATGACTAAGGACACCTTAACGATATTGCCAACCATTGGGTCCCAGGGCCCTTTTTATGAGCCCCCTGCAGAGGTGATCATGGTGTGCTGGAGTTGGAAAGAGACATGGGAAATGTACAAGGTACATGTGTATAAACTGCCACTGAGAGGCAGGGGGTTTACAGACCAAAAGCCTCTTGCTGACCCTTTAAAGTATTGTCTTCATTCTTAAGATAATAAAGCTCTTTTTTTTTTTTTTCAACCTGAAAAAAATCAAAATGATCTCAAATCCAGGGAAGATCTGATTTGAAACAGAAAAACCTGGGGTTTGGGAGGGGAAACCCATTCAGAGACTATTTAAATGTATGATTCTAAAGAGGGGGTCATTTAAAATCTCAGGAATTGAAAACATATTAAATTATCTGTGCTACACGGTTCTTCATTTTAGCATTACTCTCATCCTTTTTTCAAATCCTCTGATTCTAAAAGACTTTTTGAGTGTTTGGAGTTGCAAAGTACATGATGTGATGGGAGAACATGCAAGGGCTGGTTCTCATTTTGTGAAATTCTCTAATGGCACTGCTCAAAAATACAACCTTCCAAACAAACGCCAGCACTTTTTTTGTTGTTGTTTGTTTGGTTTTCACATCATGAATGAAAAGCATTCTGAAAATAGGAAGCAATTATAAAATTCTCCAGGTTCCCCTGTAACAATAGTGCTGAAACATTCAAAACAAAGGCAAATAACATAATAAGTAAGTGAAAGATGCTGAATTTCCTGTAAGGCCCACATGGGCTTTGGGCCTTCAAAGCAAGTTGACAGGGCACCCATGTGAATTGAAGCAACTGCCCTCATTTTTGCTAGTTCAGTCCCATGCTGTTTGCGTGAGGCAAATGTTGTGTCTGGCTCATGTGTGAAAATGCAAGTCCTGGACGACAGGTCCGCCCTTCACAGTTGTTGTTGACAAGTGTTTTGAGGAAAGAAAACAGAGGTTGAAATCTAGAAACTTAGAAAAAAAAATTTGGTAGATGGATATATTCTATTTAGCTATTACTTGTAAATTAGTTGGCAACATTGAAAAGTTGGGACTTCTGCATTAAAACCTGGATTTCCAGCTTTTCTTGAAAAATTAGAAGATATGATACTTGAGCCCACAGCTCTTTACCACAAGTTTATCACATCGGGGGAGGGCCAGTCCTGCTCAGGTGGGGCAGAGGCTCTCTGCTAATCTTTCCAGATGATTCACTGGGCCTGCTGATTCCAGCTATTCACACGTGCTACTGGGTCAGGGATAATCAGTGAGGTTTATTCCAACCCTCAGGTCTCCAAAGATGACCCAGTGCCCTAAGCAAGCCCAGCTACGTAATTGTAGGGCCCACTGCAAAATGCAAACGCTTTCTGTTCAAAAATTATTAAGAATTTCAAGATGATGAAAACAGAGCATTAAACCAAATATGGGTACCTTATAATCAGGGGCCCTACGTGACTGTGTGAAGCCAGCCAGCCCGGGACTTAAGAATAGCTTTGGATCTCAGGGCCACCTTTGTTTCACTCTGACAACTTAAGAACTGTGTTGAGTGGTTTTCCTGAAAGATAAAAATTTCTGAAAGAAAGTGAATTCTGAAAGGACTAAAAGCCCACAAGGGATTGTAAAACAAGTAAATTTTCACAGCATTCAAGTGAAAAAGCAGTGATATCTTAAGGACTTTTTTGCTTGTTTGTAGAAAGTTTTAAAAATCAATGCTCTTGGGCTTCCCTGGTGACGCAGTGGATAAGAATCTGCCTGCCAGTGCAGGGGACACAGGTTCAATCCCTGGTCGGGGAAGATCCCACATGCTGCGGAGCAACTAAGCCCGTGTGCCACAACTACTGAGCCTGCACTCGAGAGCCCGCGAGCCACAACTACTGAAGCCCATGCACCTAGAGCCCGTGCTCCGCAGCAAGAGAAGCCACTGCAATGAGAAGCCCGTGCACCGCAACGAAGAGTAGCCCCTGCTCGCCGCAACTAGAGAAAGCCCGCATGCAGCAACGAAGACCCAATACAGTCAAAAATAAATAAATAAAATAAAATAAAATAAAAAACAATGCTATTAAAAAATAAATAACTATTTTAGGGTTTCCCTGGTGGTACAGTGGTTAAGAATCCACCTGCCAATGCAGGGGACACGGGTTTGAGCCCTGGTCCAGGAAGATCCCACATGCCGTGGAGCAACTAAGCCCGTGCACCACAACTACTGAGCCTGCGCTCTAGAGCCTGTGAGCCACAACTACTGAGCCTGCGTGCCACAACTACTGCAGCCCACGTGTCTAGAGCCCGTGCTCTGCAACAAGAGAAGTCACTGCAATGAGAAGCTCGTGCACTGCAACGAAGAGTAGCCCCCAATCGCCGCAACTAGAGAAAGCCCACGCACAGCAACGAAGACCCAGCACAGCCATAAATAAATAAATAAATTTTAAAAAGATAACTATTTTAAAATTCTAAAAGTAGTACATCTAGGTGGGAAACATTCTGTCATATAAAACATGTAAAATGAAAAGCTAAAATCTTCCTTCAGGGACTTCCTGGTGGCGCAGTGGTTGGGAATCCACCTGCCAATGCAGGGAACATGGGTTCGAGCCCTGGTCCGGGAAGATTCCACATGCTGTAGAGCAACTAAGCCCGTGCGCCCCAACTACTGAGCCCGTGAGCCACAACTACTGAAGCCCGAGTGCCTAGAGCCCTGCTCTGCAACAAGAGAAGCCACTGCAAGGAGAAGCCCGCACAACACAACGAAGGGTAGCCCCCGCGCGCTGCAACTAGAGAAAGCCTGTGTGCAGCAACGAAGACCCAACACTGCCAAAAATAAATAAATAAAATTTAAAAAAAAATCTTCCTTCATTCTCTCTCAGAGCTTCACATTCACATTCAAGTTGCTCCTTACAGATCCTTGTTACAGACCCGTTTTTACATATCCTTCTAGAAATTTCCTACATGCATTTATTTATCATAGTGGGATTCTACTATATATATTTAACACCCGAACTTTAAAAAGTTTTTAATGTACCTTAGAGAACATTCTATTATCCGTACATGAGAATTATCTTAATCTCTTAAACCACTGTGCACTATTCCATTTCCTAACCAAATCTAAAAAGAGGAACATCACATTGTTTCCATTATTTTTATTTGTTGGTTTCCTTTGCTGTTATACATACTCACTGTTAAACTAAATATGTCCTTTGCCCAAGATGCTATCTCCCTAGATCTTCTCACGGTCCTATTTTCCATAATTTGGATTCAACTGTCAACTTCTCAGAGTGAACCTCCCTCTGTTACTCTTTTTCTTAATTTATTTCACAGCACTTCTCGCCATCTGAAATTATATTTCCTTATTTGTTCATATAAGTTGCACAAGGGCAAGGTTTTGTCTGCCTTTTTTGTATCCCCAGTAGAGACACCCATACTTGGTCACATATAGGGACTCAGGAAATATTTGTTTAATAAATGAGTAAAATCCTCACATACATGTTTTCTCTGTAGGATAGAGTTATAAGTGTCGTAATGCAAAAGCAAAGGCTACATGCATTAATTTTTATTTAGATAGTGGGAAACTGCTTTACCAGGATTGTACCAATTTATATTCCTGCTTACATTCCTGTTTCCTTTCACTCTTGCCAGCATCATTTTTAGAATACTTTACAATCTTCAGCAAGTTGTTTTATTTGCATTTCTTTAAGTATGATCTGTATTAATATGCAGGGCTAGTTTTCTGCTGTATGAAGTTTGGAAGGAAGGGGGCAAAAGAGACCAGAAAAATCTGGTAAAATTACAAGCTTCCTTGCTATGGAATTCTCCGTGAACCACTGAATGGATCTGGGTATTTAATGCTGCCACACTTGTGCAGCGGCTGTCCCTTGAGCCTGGAGAATTCATCATCCCTCCTCTCCTGTCGACGTCCCATGCATTCTTCACTCAAGGACCAGCTCAGAGGCCATTTTCCTCAAGAAGACTTTTTCTATCCCCCTTCTCCCACCTCACCCAGTCAGAATTAACCACCCCTTCTCAGTGTTCCCATAGCACGTCACCGGTCACCTTATCTGGTCTGATTTATAGCCTGCATTGAGGTCCAGCCAGTTGAGGGCATGCCTGACCCCTCCCTGTGACTATCTGGTTCTTGTATGCTGGAAGAAGGTCATATCTGTAATTCCTCTATATATGAATGTCTTCAAATGATGACATGATTTGGCATTTTGAGACCAAGGAACACTTCCTCTCTGCAGGCAGTCAGCTGACTGACAAGCCCCCAAGCTCCCGCTCCACTCTTCGTAGAGCACCACCCACCTAACCTGGCCCTGGATGGCTCTGCCCTGGCTCTGCCCAGGCTTCTGAGATAAGCAGAACAAATACAGTAGCAGGTCAGCCCCGATGTCACCACCCTCCCTCCCAACCCTCCCAGTCATGAGGAGTCATTTTCAACCCACCTGGGGCTTTTGCCAGCACTTTATCTGGGTCACCCATATCTCCTCAAGTATGGGCAAACAAAACCACAGTGCTTTATCAGGAGTTGTAATTCCTTACATCTCTCTTATCACCTAAGATTACCCAGCCCTACCAGAGCTTTAGGGATCTGCTGGAGGATAACAGGACCTTCTGGTAGCAAGAGGTCTTATCACCCTCATAGCACTTGAAGGCTTGGGGGAGGTTTCATTTCCACCCTGGTATTTTTTCCTGCTATGCTCTCAACTTTTCTAAAAGGCCTGGCTTTATAACATGGTTTAACTGTCGTTAGGAAACTTCTTGCCTCAAAATTCTATGGCATTTATGTTTGAAGCATATAATACTAATACCAATCGCTGTGATTTCGCAAGGGTTTCCTATGTTCCAAACTCCAACAAGATCTCATTCCATCTTCACAACTACCCTGTGAGAAAGACAGCACTGCCGTTTTATAATGAGGAATCTGTGGCTCAGGGCCGGGAAATGATTCCTCCAAAATCACACAGCTTTTAAGTGTTGAAGAGCGAATTTGAAGCCGGGTCTTTAAAGCCAACCTTCCACATTGTGCTTGGAAAGAGGCAGTACTGTGTGGTGGTTGGACACTAGATTCTAGAACCTGGCTGCCTGAGTTTGAATCTTGACTCTGCTACTTGCTAGCTGTGTGACTTTGGACAAGTTCCTTACTTCTCTGAGCCTCATTCTTTATCTGTAAAATGGGATTAATTATAGCCTCTATTTCACAGAGTTGGGAAAATAAAATGTTTATGTGTGTATATGTATGTGTGTGTACACTTGGGTCAATTCCTACTTTATAAATGATAACTATTAATAATTCTATTTTCATTATAACTGCTGCCTCTCTGAAATTCGGCAAAGGAGAATTGAACAATTATTCCAATGACTCAAAAATTAAATATAAGGAAGATAGGAGAAAGATATAAGACAAGAAAACACTGTTTACTTGTTTCACTGTCTTTGTTCTTTCTTCTGTTTTTCCTTTTTCTGGAAGTGTATCTATCTCCCTTTTTGCCTTGATAATAGAAGTCTGTCCTTCTTTTGACTTTCCACCCTAGAATGCTCTTTACATTGAAAAAAATGTTACAACACACTGAAATGTAACTATTTACTCATTCCTGTACTTTTCTCCTTTCTCTCTGTCCCTCACATTCACATGTATAAAAACACATAAAGGCACACATGTAAACACACACACACTCTTACCTTTTGTTGGCATCTGAACTCAGGCTACTCCACTCCCACAGAGGTGTGTGTGTGTGTGTGAGAGAGAGAGAGAGAGATAGGAATCAATTCCTCACTTGTTTATCACCAGTGTGGTAGCTTGCCTTTCATGAAGTTAAATATTTGTCTTACTCACAAACTCCTACACTCTCAGGGTTGGGAGGGATTATAAAAAGTCACCTAGTCCAACCACCTTTCTGATGTTTGACTCACCTCTACTGGCTACGTGGCAAAAGAGCCTATATTTGAACATTCCCAATGACGAGAAGTTCACTAGCTCCTAAGGTAGCCAATGCCATTCTTCCCATCTTGTTAAAATCCATAGTCAAAGATGGCACTAATGTTAACTCTCATGCTAATAAGGAGCATCTTTTGAATTAAGATTTAATGCCATTTTGGAAAGCAAAAGCTATTTGCAACATGTCTGAGAAAGGATTAATGTCCCCACTCTTCAAGAAGAACTTAGAAATCATATGAAAGTGACAAACACTTCAACAGGAAAAATGGGCAAGGTCTATACATAAGTAATTAACAAAAGAAGGAATACCAATGGCTAAAAAGTATGTGCAAGATATTCAACCTCAGTAGTAATCAAATAGATGCTATGAACACAACAATAACAAATCTTCTGTTAGATTTGAGAAGCTATGGTAACGATAAACTCTGAGGATACTCAGTATCGAGGATGAAGGTGTGAATGGGGGAAAGGGTGGTCTCCATCATAACTGGGGGTAGACTGTAAACTGATAAAAGATGACTTATCTAAAGAATCTGAAAAAGAACAGATATATGTATATGTATAACTGAAAAACAATAACTCTTCTAAAAGGCTATTTAGCAATATGGATCAATATTAAAAATTCCCACAGAAATCTCACTTGTGGGAATTTATCCAAAAGATTTTTCTCAGCAAATAATCTTCTATTTATGAATGGAAGTGACGGGTACATAAGTGGAAGAAGTGAATATCACTTGGGTCCTTAAGAGACAACAAGACACATTTTCATTTGCACTCAATGAGTGTCTTTTCCTTTCTCCTGGCTACAGTTAATCCCTTCACTGGTACCTTGGATCTCATCCTTTGTTGGGCCACGAGATCATTTTTCTTTCAACACCAGGTCACCCCACCTTGCCCTAATCTCACTCCAGATGTTCTATTTCTGTACACTGTTGTTCAAAGGTGTTGCTAGCCCTCTCCAGCCCTGACCCAGCCCACTCACTTGTAACCCTGAAAAGCATGGATGAAAGTCAGGTGCAAGATGCATCAGGAGAGGGAATATAATACACTCGTCAAGAGCTCAAGCCATGGACCCAGTCTTACAGAGTTAGTATCCTGGTTTCATCATTTACTATCTTTGCCTCAGTCTCTCCATCTATAAAAAGCTCCACATGCAGGGACTCGCAGCTTGATCAGTGGAAACAAGGGGTATTTGTTGAAACCAATTAGTGGCAATTGTTTAATAGCACACCTGCCTAAGGCAGCACTAACAATTGAGGCAAACAAAAAGTTCACCAAAAAAAAATTTAATGAAGATGTGGAAAATAATATGTCCGTAGGATGCTTTGCAAAGCTCTAATATATTCTTGAGAATCTCTGGGCTACATGCATGCCCAAGGCTGTGAACATGTCCAGGGCTGTGTGATACCCAGGGAAGACTTGAGAAAGCCTAAACTCTCACCCCTTGCTAACCTTGAGGTTCTGTGCAAGGAGGAAGTAAAAGCTAAGGCAGAGTTGTAAACTGCCTGCCTGAACATTAAAAGGCATGACCCAACACACAGAGCCTCTCAATAAAGCCTGGCAAACTTATCGGTTCCAGGCATTTAAGGAATTTCTATACAAACATCAGCTGACCACTAATCTAATCAAGCAGAAACTGCAGTGGCCACAGTGAAAAACAATACAGACTTACAGAATTAATTCAGGAAACCCACTGAAAAAACAAAAGGCAACAAAAACAAACAGCAAGACCAGCAAACCCTGGAGTGGGTGTAAATACGATTTCCAGAGTTGCCACATGATTTCAAATGTCAAATTTTCAACAAAAAATTTATGAGACATGTAAAGAAACAGGAAAGTATGGCCATACACAGGAAGTTACATTCACATGAAAAAATAAACAGCACTGGTAAAGGTAACTACATAGGTAAATATGAAAAGCAATATTGAGATACTTTTTGCTTGTAACCATTTTTCTCCTATCTGATTTAAAAGACAACTGTGTAAAGCAATAATTATAATTATAAATCTATGTTGATAGCATGTAATACATAAAAATGAAATTTGTATGACAATATTAAGTGCCATGCTAAACCAGTCTTATATGACAATATTTGCACAAAGAAGGATGGAGGGAAGAGGCTCTATAGCTGCAAAGTTTTTCTACACTGTTAAAATTAAATAGGTATTTATTAATCTAATCTAGATTGTTATATTAATTTTAATCTCCAAGGCAACCAAAACAAATTTTTTAATTATAATAAAAGAAACAAGGGAATTAAAATGGTACACTAGAAAATATGTATTTAACATAAAAGAAGTCAGTAATAAAGGAATAAACTAACAAAAATACATAATAAACATAGAAAAATAGCAAAATGGCAGACAGAAATCCTACCTTATCAATAATTACATTAAATGTAAATGGATTAAACACTCCAGTCTAAAAGCAGAGACTGGCAAAATTGATTTCTTTTTTTTAATTATCCAGCTATATGCTGTTAT